>NC_061141.1:7500-632777 GCF_905220365.1 Vanessa cardui
CGTGGGTCGCGCCAAGCGCGTCTCCCACTCCGCCACTGAGACCTGGCGGAGCTCTGCCCTGCGTGCCTCGATCTGTCGAGGCACCAGGCGCTCACCCCGCTCGACCGCCTCCACGCGCCACCAATAGAGCGACGCGAGGAGCTTAGCCTCGAGGTCCCAGGGCGGCGATCCGGCTAGGAGGCTCGCTGCCTCGAAGGAGATCGTACGGTATCCCCTTATCATCCTGACGGCCATCGCGCGTTGCGGCCTTCTCAGCGCCGCGATGTTGCGGGCCGTCAGGGCATCCGCCCACACTGGCGCGGCGTATAGCGCCATCGACCGTACGACCCCCATGTAGAGCCTCCTGCATGAGGAGTTGGGTCCCCCCAGATTGGGCAGCAAGCGCGAGAGCGCTGAAGCGGCGCCCAACAACCGGGGGGCGAGCCGTGTAAAGTGCGGCTCGAAGTTCCACCTACTGTCGAGGACGGGACGGGTATGTGGGACTCGACCGGGGCCATTAGGGCCCCGTGCCAGGGCAGAAGGCCCTGTCCTACCCACTAAAACCTCCTCGGGTTTCCACCGTACCGCGTGATGGAGGGGCTACGGGAACGCTAGAGCATACTTCCGCGGCCCCCCCGCGGCGACCGCCGTGAGGCGGTCAAATCGTTGAATGCGCGCCCAAGGGCGCGCCTTCCTCCGTTGCCTCCGTCCAGTAAACGTGACGGACTCCCCCGAGTCCGCCACTGGAGGCTGGGCGCCAACAATGCTGACGCCCTGGTGGCGGCGGATAAGATGACAGGCTCCGCCGCCGACCATCGGTGTATCTCCACACCACACGGTGGACCACCACGCATCAGATGGTGGACCACCACTCCTCCTTCAGTGCTCGTAACGAGCCCTCCGCTCTATATATAAATATTTACAATACTTACAAATAATACAATATTTACAAATAATACAATATTTACATGCATACATATATTACATATATATACTCCTCCGCTAATTGCCAGCGAGGCCGCTCACATAGTCCACTCCGCTGCGCTCGGAGAAGTACTAGGAGCAACCCAGCGGAATTCCTCCGCGTCAGTCTTAGCCGCGGCCGGCGAGCAAGCTCAAGCCGGCCCCGTTGCCCAGGGTGCGCCACGAGGAGGCGACTGACATGCACCCCAACCTAACCTTTTTTTTTTTTTTTTTTTTTGTTTTACTAGGAGGAAATGCATTTACGCATTCCGCCCGGCCGAAGGGGGACCGGGACGGATATTTAGTGGGACTCCCGGGGCAGAAGGCCCCGTCCTACCCACTAAAACCTCCTAGGATTTCCGCCTCTCCGCAAGGCGGCAGGGCCACGGGAACGCGTTTGGCTCACCACCGCGACCCTGCCAGCGGCTGTCGCAAATGAGGGCGACACTTCGCGAAAGGCACGCCAGGGTGTTACGGCGCACCTTCCGACACTCCGCCTCCGTCTGAACCGTGACGGACTCCCCCCGAGTCCGCCACTGGAGGCTAGGCGGCGGCAGCGGATGTAAAGGTCCACTGCCGACTATGCTTCGTCAATTCAATTGAAGAGGGCAGCGGATGTAAAGGTCCGCTGCCGACTACATTACGTCAAATCAGGTCAGGGCTATGCGACAGCGGATGTAAAAGTCCGCTGCCGATAGCACTGTGTCACATCCGGGTAATGCGGCGGCGGATGTAAAGGTCCGCCGCCGCTGCGTCAAGTCAGGTCACAGCAACCGGCCAAGATGGTCGCGGCGCCGCCGACCGGGTCTCCGTCGGCGCAGCGGGAGGGAGTTCGGATCGTCCTCCCGCTGTCGCTCCGCCTCCTCCTTCGCGGACATTACGGCTTCGCTGAAGACCCGTAATGCCGCCCAGGCCTCTTCACTCGCGACCATCTTTCTAATGAGGGCCGGAAGCGATAGGTCCAATCCAATGACCGTGGACAAGGCTGTGCGAGGCTCCGCCCAGGCTGGGCACTCTGCGCGCGTGTGTTCGGCCGTGTCCACGGCTCCGTCATCGCAATGATGACATACCACCGACGGCTCTCTCCCGACCACTTCGCACAGGTATTTGGCGAAGCAGCCGTGACCGGTTATGAGCTGCGTCAGGTGGTACGTCAGTGGGCCGTGCTTGCGCTCGACCCACTCTCGCAAAACGGGCCGGATCGCCGCCACGAGTTCCCCACTGGCATCCGGAACTCGCAGCCGATCCTCCCACTTCTCCATGAGGCGGCGTCTTGCCTCCTCCCTCCACTGCTGTACCTCACGCAGTAGGGGTGCGTTCCCGCTCGTTCTTGCAGCCTTGACCCGCCAGTAGACGCTCGAGTTAATCTCGGCCTCGAGGTCCCATGGCGGGCTTCCGGACAGCAAGCCGGCCGCGGTGTATGACACCGTCCGGTACGCCCGAGCCGCCCTGAGCGCCATCGCCCGCTGCGGACGTCGCAGCGAGGCGACGTTGACGCGATTGCTCAGAGCGTCCGCCCATATTGGCGCACCGTATAGTGCCATCGAACGCACCACGCCGGAGTACAGCCGTCTGCAGGAACAGCCCGGTCCACCGACGTTGGGCAAAATCCGACCCAACGCTCCGGCTGCAGCCACCAGTCTTGGGGCCAAGCGCCGGAAGTGCTCCTCAAACTTCCACCTGCCATCGAGGACGAGTCCTAGGTACTTCATCGTCGACCCGATGGTGATGGAAGTTCCGCCGACTGTTATGGACATACCCTGAGGTGGCACGTTCCGAGGTCCATGGAAGACTAGGGCCTCGGATTTGTGCAAGGCCACCTCAAGGCCCAGAGCACGAATGCGGTGGACCGCATGTGCCACTCCCGCCGTGGCAAGATACGCCGCCTCCCGATGGGTACTGCCGCGGGCCGACACGAGGGTGTCGTCAGCGTAGCAGGTCACGCTGACCCCCCGCAACGTGGCCCCGCGCAGCACCCAATCGTAGCCGATGTTCCACAGTAGCGGCCCCAAAACCGAGCCCTGTGGAACACCGCATGTCATAATCCTCCTGCTCACTCCCTCCATCGTCGGGAACACCACCGCCCTACCCGAGAAATAGTCGGCGATGGTTCGTCGCAGATAGTCCGGAATGTTGTGGTATCTGAGAGCTTCCAGTACCACTTCCCAGGGCAGAGTGTTGAAGGCGTTGGAAATATCCAACGACACTGCCAACAACACCCCACCCCGAGAGACCTCCTCCTCTGCGACCTCCCTCAGTCTGGCGACTGCGTCTAGCGTCGAGCGGCCCCGGCGAAAGCCGAACTGCCACTCGCTCAAGCCTGGCTCCATGCTACCGACTAGACGGGCTGCGATTATACGCTCAAAGAGCTTACCCGCTTCGTCGAGCAGCACGATGGGCCGGTAGGCCGACGGCTGATCGGGGGCTCGTCCCTCCTTGCGGATGAGAACGAGCTTACCCGTTTTCCACCGATTCGGGAACCTACCCTGAGCCAGGCAGGCCGAGAACAGTTGGCACATGCCATCGCCCAACTCCTCCGACGCGATCGCCAAGGCGCGTCCCGGTATCCCGTCAGGCCCGGGGGCTGTCCTCTTCGAGCGAAGCTTCAGGACAGCCACGCACAGCTCCGCCTCGGTAACCGGGGACGCCTGGTCCGGCACCTCCCTAACGAACTCGGGCTCCATCGCCGGTGGGACGAACGCTCCGCGCTCCGGAAATAGTTCCTCCGCGATCCGTCCCAGAAGCCGCGGCTGGATGGTGGTGGTGAGCGGGGGTGTCCAGGGTCGGAGCTTCTGCCTCACGACCCTGTACGGTCTCCCCCACGGATCCGCGTCGAGTGACGCCAGCCACTCCACCCATGCCGCTTCCTTCGCCTGCGCGATGGCCTTCCGGAGCGACACGCAAGCCTCCCTGTAGGAGGTGTAAAGAGCCTCCTCCAGGTCGTGATCGCGTATCCGCCTCCGTCTGGACCTGGCGTATTGGCGGCGGGCCGCAACACACGCCCTCCGCAACGTCCGTAGCTCCGGGCGCCACCAGTAGACTCGGCGACGTGGAGTCTGAGGCTTCACCCTCGGCATCGCCGCATCGCAGATGCGAAACAGGGCGGCACCGAGTCGGTCGGCCTCTCGGTCGACCTGGACGACCGGGTCGGAACCGGCGCACCAGGCCTCCACGATGGCCGCCTCTTTTGCCAACTGGCGATCGAGACGACCAAGACTCCACCGCGGACCTTCTGACCGCTCAACAGCGGGCCGGACGACGGGAACCGCGGAGACATCAAATCGGATATATCGGTGATCCGATAGAGTCTCCACCCCCGTCTCCACCCTCCAATCTCGAACACGGCGGGCTAGGGCGATGGACGCGAACGTTAAGTCCACGATCGACTCGCCCTGCTGCCGCACGCACGTGCTCTCCGATCCCCTGTTGATCGCCGTGAGTCCCGATGACACGGCCCACTCCTCTAACACCTCTCCTCTGGCATCGGTCGCAGGGGAGCCCCAAGCCGTGGATTTGGCATTGAAGTCCCCCGCGACGATCACCGGACTCGGTGAGTACTGTCCGACCAGAGCCCCGACCTCAACGAGAAGTTGCTCGAATTCGGCGAGACTCCGGTTAGGAGAGGCGTAGACTGCTACGAACGCCGTTCCGTTGACAACGGCGGCCACGCACCCTCTGCCCTTGGCAACCCTATCGATCGCAGGGGCGCCGGGAATAGCGGGAGCGACGATGGAGATCACTCCCTCGTGGTCGGAGACCCAGTCGTCCCGTAAATGAACGACGTAGGGCTCCGCCACGATTGCCACTCCGATTTGCCACTCCGCCATGCTTTGGACTAGAAGGTCCTGGGCTCTGGCGGAGTGGTTTAAATTGGCCTGGAGACAACGCAGGGCCATTATTGTGCGGTCTCCATAGGCACCTCAATCCGTTGGGACACGGTGACGGGCCCTTTCGTCACCGCACCTCCCGTTCTTTTAACAGGGCGACCTTTGCCGCCCTGGCACGCCTTACTGCCCAAGACGTGCGTCGCAGTTTTACCGGCCGCTGAGCACAGGATGCAGTTCGCTTCAGCGGCGGTGCATTCGCGGGCCTTGTGGTCGGGCTGGCCGCAGCGGAAGCACAAACGGCTGCGGTCCAAACCCCTGTCACAAACGGCCCCCATATGGCCTTCCTCCAGGCACTTAAAACAGCGGAGTGGCCTCGGCTCGAGCAAAAGCACTCGCGCCGAGATCCACCCCACCTTGACCCGACCGGTCGCCATCAGTTTCCTGGCCGCTATGACAGGGCAGCTGAGCCAGAGCGATCTGCAGCCATTGGCAGACCGGACTACCACGCCCGGCCTGATCGCCCCTTCGGAGCATCCTCCCTCGCTGGCCACAGCTGCCACCACCTCCTCCGACGACACCGAGTCGTCCAGATCCATGACTCTGACCTCGACGCATTTCGTCGGTCGATGGATCTGGACCTCGTCCGGGTTGAGGACGCTGCGGAGCTTTTCCGCAAGGGCATCCGCCGACTTCTCGGCGTCAGCGGTGCCCGGCGGAATCTCGAGCATCCGCGCTCCCGTTGCCGCCGTTCTGAAGCGGACCGTCGTCAGGCCAACCTCGCTGAGCCTGATCTTGCTCTTGGCCTGAGCCAGGACGGTCTCATACTTCAGGCCCTTCTCCTCTGCACCGGGTCTCAAGGTGATCGTGATCACCGCGGTGCGAGGAGAGCGAAGCCTTTTACGTTCCCTCTTCTTATCCTTCGCCGTTGGGACGGTCTTCGGCGTCCCTGTCTTCGCCGGTTTTGTAGCCGTCGCCTTCTTGGGCGGTTTCGGGTTCGGCGGCTGCCGAACAACAGCCGCCCAAGACACAGAAGAGCTGCCCGGCTTCGGAGTCGGTGCGGGGGCAGTCTTCTTCGCCGCAGCCGCTGCCGCCTCCTGGGCAGCCATACTGGGGCGTTTGGTCTTCTTTTTCGAGGCCGTCTTCGTGCTCGCACCCTTTTCCGCAGCTTTGGCGGCGGACGACACGGGTGGTGCCGACGGTGCCTTCGCAGCAGGGGCCGCAGTCTGCGCTGCTCTGCTCTGCTCTGCCCTGCGGTCTGCGGCCAGCGGAGGTCGCAGCCGAGGCTCCGGAAGGAGGCGCCGCTCGATGCCCTCCATCCGGGCGTTCAGCATATTGCTGAACTGCTCCCGGCTGCTCCTCAACGCTTCCTCCATGATGCGTTTTAAGTTATCCTCGCTCGGTTGTGGCGGCTTCCTACGCATGTCGGCCACTTCCCTTCGCAGTTCAGCCAACTGGCCGGAAAGCTTTGCGTTGGCAGCTTCCAGCCGAGCCACTTCCTCCGACATGGTCAGGGCTCTAAGTTCCGCCACCGCACCTTTGATGGTGTCAGCGGCAGTCTTCAGGGCCCTGACGAAGGTACCCTTCAGGTTGCCTGACTTGTTGGCAACCTGAAGTACCACGTCCAACGCCTCTTTTACTGTATTATCCAGTGCAGCAGACGTCTTTTGAGCATCCTCATTGGTCACGTCCATGTGACGACTCCGATTACGAGCCGCTCTCTCTTCTAAATTCACTTTTGCCGCTTCAGTGTAAGCGGCCAGGGCGTCTTCGGTCTCGAAGCGGTCCTCTCTGGCCTTCGTTTTCGCCGCACGGAGTTCCGCTTGAGACTTGCCCAAGCCCACGTATTTACCGTGAGTGGGCGGCCGGCCTCGCCCTCTCTTGTTTGCGGGTTTAAGCCACCTCGCTGAGTCCGAGTTTTCACTCAGCTGCACGCTCACGTCACTTTCGGAGCCAGAGCAGCTATCCTCAGCGTGTGTCCGCTTTTCGCCCTTCCGCCGCGCATTTGTATCTTCCTTGTGTGGGGAATCGAGTGATTCCACCGTCCGCATACTGCAGACCGACGAGTCCGACTCGGAGAGTCGTTCAGGTCGGCCAGTAGGTCCCTCCTTCGTGTTTTGGTTTCCGGTTCCAGCGCACGCCACCGGGGCGCACACCTCCACCACCATGTCGTCGTGTTCCGAGCTTAAGGAGCTCGGAGTCCTTTTAGGGTTTTTATTTTTATTCACTTCCATAACTTATCCCACGAGCATGGGGGAAGTGACGGTCCGCCCAGGTGGTGCCCCCTGTACCTGGGTAAGCCTCGCGTAACTCGTCAATGGTGTCGGCCGGTGCCCTGACGAGGATCGCGGTCGCGACTGAACATCCCATCAGCCATGCATCCCCTCGTGCCGCGTCGCCACTTGGGATTCGGGGTGATTTTTATAGAGGTTGTCTTCCTCACGGTCCGGCCGGTTAAGGCAAGACCCGCGGTCCCGCTCGAAGCCGCGAGACGTGTTCCACGACACCTCACCAGCGGGATTACGCGTTCCTCCTTCGGTCTCCGAGGTCAATAAACCCCGGAGACAAAACATAAAACATGTTATAGACGCCACAAACAAATTTTTAACAAATTACACAAATATTTACAAGCAACGAATGACAAAACAACAACACCAAACGTCACAAACACTCCCCTTTGCCACGAAGCCGCTCACACAGTCCACTCTGCTAATCAGAGAAGTACCAGGAGCGGTCCGTGGCATACCCTCCCCGTCAGTCTTAGCCGTTGCCGACGACAAAAGATCGCCGACACCGTTGCCCAGGGTGCGCCACGAGGAGGCGACTGACATGCACCCCACCCCAACCTAACCTAACCTAACCTTTTTTTTTTTTTTTTTTTTTTTTTTTTTTTTTTTTTTTTTTTTTTTTATGGTTGGGAAATCCATCATGGAGACCCTCCGCTCTGGGGGAAGAGCGAAGGGTACTGTCAGACTCTTACTGACTAAAACCCAACCCGTGTCCTCCAATTGCCCATGTGTCGGAGGGGCGGGTATCGCCGAAGCATTCGTCGCACCCCTCCGACGGGCGTTGGCGCGCCTGATGTAAAGAGTCAGGCGCGCCCCGTCACTCACTGCGGCTGTCCACCCGGCCGCAGGACTCCACTACGAGGCGCGCGTGCGGAACACGACGCCGCCGCCTCGAGGCCTGTTGCTGGTCGGACGGCGAGACGCCCCGAGTCTGCCGTCCGCAGGCCACGCCCTAGGGTGGTCGTAAGTCGGCGACCACCCTGCGACGCCCAGTTCGTCTGCTGCGGGAGGGGAGAGAGGAGGCAGCCTCTCTCTCATGCTGGGGCGTTTCGACTTCTTCTTCGTCGAAGAAGTCGAGGCCGTCTTCGCGTTACCCTTTTCCGTGGCCTTGGCGGCGGACGGCACGGGTGGTGCCGACGGTGCCTTAACAGCAGGAACCGTAGTCTGCGCTGCTCGGCTCTGCTCTGCTCTGCGGTCTGCCGCCAGCGGAGGTCGCAGCCGAGGCTCCGGAAGGAGGCGCCGCTCGATACCCTCCATCCGGGCGTTCAGCATATTGCTGAACTGCTCCCGGCTGCTCCTCAACGCTTCCTCCATGATGCGTTTCAAGTTATCCTCGCTCGGTTGTGGCGGCTTCTTACGCATATCGGCCACCTCCCGTCTTAGTTCCGCCAACTGGCCGGAGAGCTTCGCGTTCGCAGCTTCCAGCCGGGCCACTTCCTCCGACATGGTCAGGGCTCTAAGTTCCGCCACCGCACCTTTGATGGTGTCAGCGGCAGTCTTCAGGGCCCTGACGAAGGTACCCTTCAGATTGCCAGACTTGTTGGCAACCTGAAGTACCACGTCCAACGCCTCCTGTACCGTATGGTCCAATGCAGCGGACGTCTTCTGAGCGTCCTCATTGGTCGCGTCCATGTGACGACTCCGGTTACGAGCCGCTCTCTCGTCTGTTTTCAATTTGGCCGCTTCACTGTAAGCGGCCAGGGCGTCTTCGGTCTCGAAGCGGTCCTCACGGGCCTTTGTTTTCGCCGCACGGAGTTCCGCTTGAGACTTGCCCAAGCCCACGTATTTACCGTGAGTGGGCGGCCGGCCTCGCCCTCTCTTGTTTGCGGGTTTAAGCCACCTCGCTGAGTCCGAGTTTTCACTCAGCTGCACGCTCACGTCACTTTCGGAGCCAGAGCAGCTATCCTCAGCGTGTGTCCGCTTTTCGCCCTTCCGCCGCGCATTTGTATCTTCCTTGTGTGGGGAATCGAGTGATTCCACCGTCCGCATACTGCAGACCGACGAGTCCGACTCGGAGAGTCGTTCAGGTCGGCCAGTAGGTCCCTCCTTCGTGTTTTGGTTTCCGGTTCCAGCGCACGCCACCGGGGCGCACACCTCCACCACCATGTCGTCGTGTTCCGAGCTTAAGGAGCTCGGAGTCCTTTTAGGGTTTTTATTTTTGTTCACTTCCATAACTTATCCCACGAGCATGGGGGAAGTGACGGTCCGCCCAGGTGGTGCCCCCTGTACCTGGGTAAGCCTCGCGTAACTCGTCAAGGGTGTCGGCCGGTGCCCTGACGAGGATCGCGGTCGCGACTGAACATCCCATCAGCCATGCATCCCCTCGTGCCGCGTCGCCACTTGGGATTCGGGGTGATTTTTATAGAGGTTGTCTTCCTCACGGTCCGGCCGGTTAAGGCAAGACCCGCGGTCCCGCTCGAAGCCGCGAGACGTGTTCCACGACACCTCACCAGCGGGATTACGCGTTCCTCCTTCGGTCTCCGAGGTCAATAAACCCCGGAGACAAAACATAAAACATGTTATAGACGCCACAAACAAATTTTTAACAAATTACACAACTATTTACAAGCAACGAATGACAAAACAACAACACCAAACGTCACAAACACTCCCCTTTGCCACGAAGCCACTCACACAGTCCACTCTGCTAATCAGAGAAGTACCAGGAGCGGTCCGTGACATACCCTCCCCGTCAGTCTTAGCCGTTGCCGACGACAAAAGATCGTCGACACCGTTGCCCAGGGTGCGCCACGAGGAGGCGACTGACATGCACCCCAAACCTAACCTAACCTAACCTTTTTTTTTTTTTTTTTTTTTTTTTTTTTTTTTTTTTTTTTTTGTTTTACGAGGAGGAAAGGCATTTACGCCTCCCGCCCGGCCGGGGGACCGGGACGGGTATGTGGGACTCGACCGGGGCCATAAGGGCCCCGTGCCAGGGCAGAAGGCCCTGTCCTACCCACTAAAACCTCCTCGGGTTTCCACCGTACCGCGTGATGGAGGGGCTACGGGAACGCTAAAGCATACTTCCGCGGCCCCCCCGCGGCGACCGCCGTAGGGCGGTCAAATCATTGAACGCACGCCTAAGGGCGCGCCTTCCTCCGTTGCCTCCGTCCCGTAAACGTGACGGACTCCCCCGAGTCCGCCACTGGAGGCTGGGCGCCAACAACGCTGACGCCCTGGTGGCGGCGGATAAGATGACAGGCTCCGCCGCCGACCATCGGTGTATCTCCACACCTAAGACGGCGGTCCACCACGTGTGAAATGGTGGACCACCCCTCCTTCAACGCTCATAACGAGCCCTCCGCTATATACATACATATATATATATACACATTTATACAACTATTTACAATATTTACATAAATACATATTATACATATATACATCTCCTCCGCTAATTGCCAGCGAGGCCGCTCACACAGTCCACTCCGCCACCGATCGGAGAAGTACTAGGAGCGACCCCGCGGCCTTCCTCCGCGTCAGTCTTAGCCGCGGCCGGCGAGCAAGCTCAAGCCGGCCCCGTTGCCCAGGGTGCGCCACGAGGAGGCGACTGACATGCACCCCAACCTAACCTTTTTTTTTTTTTTTTTTTTTTTTTGTTTTACTAGGAGGAAATGCATTTACGCATTCCGCCCGGTCGAAAGGGGGGACCGGGACGGATATGTGGGACTCCCGGGGCAGAAGGCCCCGTCCTACCCACTAAAACCTCCTAGGATTTCCGCCTTCACCGCAAGGCGGCAGGGCTACGGGAACGCACGTGGCTCACCACCGCGGCCCTGCCAGCGGTCGTCGCTGTAAATGGGCGACTCATCTCGAGAGCGTGCCAGGATGTTGCGGCACGCTTCCGTCTCCGCCTCCGTCAGAACCGTGACGGACTCCCCCGAGTCCGCCACTGGAGGCTGGGCGAAGGCAGCGGATGTAAAGTTCCGCTGCCGACTACGTTGCGTCAATTCAAAACAGGGCCATGCGGCAGCAGATGTAAAGGTCCGCTGCCGATAGCACTGTGTCACGTCCGGGTTGTGCGGCGGCGGATGTAAAGGTCCGCCGCCGCTGTGTCAAATCAAGGTAACCGGCCAAGATGGTCGCGGCGCCGCCGACCGGGTCTCCGTCGGCGCAGCGGAAGGGAGTTGGGATCGTCCTCCCGCTGTCGCTCCGCCTTCTCCTTGGCGGACATTACGACCTCGCTGAAGGTGCGTAATGCCGCCCACGCCTCTTCACTCGCGACCATCTTTCTGATGAGGGCCGGAAGCGACACGTCTAATCCGATGACCGTGGACAAGGCTGCGCGAGGCTCCGCCCAGGCTGGGCACTCTGCGCGCGTGTGCTCGGCCGTGTCCACGGCTTCGTTGCCACAGTGGTGGCACGTCGGTGCAGGCTCTCTGCCGACCACGTCACACAGGTATTTACTAAAACACCCGTGGCCGGTCAGGAGCTGCGTCAGGTGGTAGGAGAGTGGGCCGTGTTTGCGCTCGACCCACTCTCTCAAAACAGGTCGTATGGCTGCCACGAGATCCCCACCGGCATCCGGAACTCGCAGCCGTTCCCTCCACCTCTCCAGGAGGCGATGTCGGGCTTCCTCCCTCCACCGCTGGACTTGGGGTGTGTTCCCGCCTGCTCTTGCCGCCTTGACCCGCCAGTAGACGCTCGAGTTGATCTCGGCCTCGAGGTCCCATGGCGGGCTTCCGGACAGCAAGCCGGCCGCGGTGTATGACACCGTCCGGTACGCCCGAGCCGCCCTGAGCGCCATCGCCCGCTGCGGACGTCGCAGCGAGGCGACGTTGACGCGATTGCTCAGAGCGTCCGCCCATATTGGCGCACCGTAGAGTGCCATGGAGCGCACCACGCCGGAGTACAGACGCCTGCACGAACTCCCTGGTCCACCTACGTTGGGCAGAATCCGCCCAAGCGCTCCGGCTGCAGCCACCAGTCTCGGGGCCAAGCGCCGGAAGTGCTCCTCGAACTTCCACCTGCCATCGAGGACGAGTCCCAGGTACTTCATCGTCGACCCGATGGGGATGGAAGTTCCGCCGACCGTCAACACCATGCCCGGAGGTGGCGCGTTCCGAGGACCATGAAAAGCAAGGGCCTCGGACTTGTGCAAGGCCACCTCGAGGCCCAGGGCACGGATGCGGTGGACCACATGTGCGACGCCGGCTGTGGCGAGGTAAGCCGCCTCCCGGTGGGTACTGCCGCGGGCCGACACGAGGGTGTCGTCAGCGTAACATGTGACGCTGACCCCCCGCAGGGTGGCCCCACGCAGCACCCAGTCATACCCGATGTTCCACAGGAGAGGACCCAGTACAGAGCCCTGTGGAACACCGCAAGTCATGACCCTCCTTCCGAAACCGTCTTGTGTCGGGAATACCACCGCCCTGCCCGAAAAGTAATCGGCGATGGTTCGTCGGAGGTAGCCCGGCACATTGTGGTAGTGCAGAGCCTCCAGAATGACCTCCCAGGGCAGAGAGTTGAAGGCGTTGGCTATGTCCAACGAGACAGCCAACAAAACTCCACCCTGCGTCACCTCCTCCTCTGCCATGTCCCTGACCCTGGCGATCGCGTCCAGCGTCGAGCGGCCGGGGCGGAAGCCATACTGCCGCTCGTTGAGGCCCGGCTCCATGCTGTCGACTAGGCGGATGGCGAGCACACGCTCGAAGAGCTTGCTCACCTCGTCGAGCAGCACGATTGGGCGGTAGGCCGACGGCTGATCGGGGGCCCGTCCCTCCTTGCGGATGAGTACGAGCTTACCCGTTTTCCACCTATGCGGAAACCTACCTTGAGCCAGGCATGCGGAGAAGAGCTGGCGAACGCTATCACCCAAGGCATCCAATGCGATCGACAGGGCGCGTCCCGGTATCCCGTCAGGCCCGGGGGCTGTCCTTTTTGAGCGAAGCTTGTGGACGGCCGCGCACAGTTCCGCCTCGGTAACCGGGGGTGCCAGGTCTCGTTCGTCACTTCTGGGCCGTAGTGGGGCCATCGACGGCGGGACAAACTCGCCGCGCTCAGGAAAGAGCACACTCAATACTCTCTCCAGAACGTGCGGCTGGAGGGTGCTAGAGAGCGGGGGAGTCCAGGGTCGGAGTTTTTGTCTCACGACCCGGTACGGTCTTCCCCACGGATCTCTGTCCAACGACGCGAGCCATTCCTGCCAAGCAGCCTCTTTTGCTTGGGCTATGGCCTTCTTCAGGGCGTCGCAGGCATCCCTGTAGGCGGTGTAAAGGGCCGCCTCCAGGCTGTGGTCGCGCACACGTCGTCTCCTGGATCTAGCATACTGGCGGCGGGCCGCAACGCAGGCTCTCCGCAGATGTCGGAGTTCTGGCCGCCACCAATACACGCGGCGACGTGGAGCCTGAGGCTTCACTCTCGGCATCGCCACATCGCAAATGCGGAACAGGGCTACGCCGAGCTGGTCAGCCTCTCGGTCGACCTCGGCCACCGGATCGGAACCGGCGCACCAGGCCTCCACGATGGCCGCCTCTTTTGCCAACTGGCTATCGAGACGACCCAGGCTCCACCGCGGACCTTCCGGCCGCTCAACAGCGGGCCGGGCGACTGGGACCGCGGAGACATCGAATCGGATGTAACGATGATCCGACAGAGTCTCCACGGCCGTCTCCACCCTCCACTCTCGAACGCGGCGGGCTAGGGCGATGGACGCGAACGTAACGTCCACGATCGACTCGCCCTGCTGCCGCACGCACGTGCTCTCCGACCCGCTGTTGATCACCGCGAGACCGAGCGAGACTGCCCACTCTTCCAGCGCTTCGCCTCTGGCGTCTGTCGCAGGGGAACCCCAAGCCGTAGATTTGGCGTTGAAGTCCCCCGCAACTAGCACCGGGTTAGGCGATGCTTGCCCAATCAGAGCCCCGACCTCGACGAGCAGCTGTTCAAACTCCGCGAGACTCCGATTGGGCGAGGCGTAAACGCCGACGATCGCCGTACCCCCGATCACAGCGACCACGAACCCTCTGCCCCTGGCTACCCCTTCGATAGCAGGGGAACCAGCAACGGTAGGGGCGACGACGGCCACCACTCCTTCGTGGTCGGAGACCCAGTCGTCCCGTAAATGAACGACGTAGGGCTCCGATACCACCGCCACGTCGATTTGCCACTCTGCCATGCTCTGGACTAGAAGGTCCTGAGCTCTGGCAGAGTGGTTGATGTTTGCCTGGAGACAGCGTAGGGCCATTACGGAGCTGTCTCCATGGGCTCCTCCGCGGGCCGTTGGGACACGGCAACGGGACCTTTCGCCACCGCTCCTCCTTTCCTAGGGGCAGGGCGAGCTCTGCTGCCCGGGCACCCTTTGCTGCCAACGGCATGCGCCGCCGGCTTGCCGGCCGCTGAGCATATAGCACACTTTGCCTCAGCGGCGGTGCAGTCACGCGCTCTGTGATCGGGGAGGCCGCAGCGGAAGCACAGACGGCTGCGGTCGACTCCCCTATCACATTTGGCCCCCATATGGCCCCCCTCCAGGCACCTGAAGCAGCGGAGCGGCCTCGGCTCGAGCAACGTAACCCGCGCCGAGACCCACCCCACCCTGATGCGGCCGACTTCTACGACTTTTTTGGCGGCTGTTATGGGACAGCTCAGCCAGAGGGAACCAGAGCCGCGCGGTCCCCAGACGATGGTGCCCGGCCTGATTGCCCCAGCGGCACAGCCCCCCTCTCCGGCCACCGCAGCGACCACCTCCTCCACCGTCACGGAGTCGTCCAGATCCTTGACTCTCAACTCGACACATTTCGTCGGTCGATGGATCTGGACTTCGTCCGGGCTTAGGACCTCACGGAGCCTGTCAGCCAGGGCATCCGCCGCCTTCTCCGCGTCGCTCGTGCCCGGAGGGACCTCGAGAATCCTTGCCCCCGTGGCCGCTGTCCTGAAGCGCACAGCAGTCAAGCCGACATCATTTAGCTTGATGCGGCTCTTTGCTTGCGCCAGGACAGTCTCGTAGCTGAGACCCTTCTCCGTGGCACCGGGTTTCAGCGTCATGGTGATAACCGCGGTGCGCGGAGGGCGAAGTCTTTTGCGAGCCCTTTTCTTCTCTTTAGCAGGGACGGTCTTCGGTGTCCCTGCCTTCGCCGGTTTTGTGGACGGTCCTGCCGCCTTCTTGGGTGGCTTGTTCGGCGTCTGCCGAACAACAGTCGCCCAAGACACACTAGAACTGCCCGGCTTCGGAGTTGGCGCGGGGGCAGCTTTCTTCGCCGCAGCCGCTGCCGCCTCCTGGGCAGCCATAGTGGGGCGTTTTGTCTTCTTCTTGCGCTGGGTGACTGTGGTGCTTCCAACGCTATTAGCGACGTTACTAGATGTTGTCGTCGTCGGCTCAGCTGGTGTTGTCACTCTCGCAGATGCGGCTGCATTCTGCGCCGCTTTGCGGTCTGCGGCCAGCGGAGGTCGCAGCCGAGGCTCCGGAAGGAGGCGCCGCTCTATGCCCTCCATCCGGGCGTTCAGCATGGTGCTGAACTGCTCCCGGCTGCACCTCAACGCTTCTTCCATAATCTTCTTCAGTTCGTTTGTGTCTTTCGGTTGCGCGGGTGTCTGTCGCATCTGGGCCACTTCTCTGCGTAGTTCGGCCAGCTGGCCCGATAGTTGAGCGTTAGCAACTTCGAGGCGGGCCACCTCCTCGGACATGGTCAGGGCTCTGAGATCCGCAACTGCACCTTTTATGGAGTCAGCGGCAGTCTTCAGAGCCCTGACGAAGGTGCCCTTCAGGTTGCCCGATTTGTCGGCAACCTGGAGCACCACGTCTAGCGCCTGCTGGACCTTGGCGTCTAAAGCGGCGGACGTCTTTGGTATCTCCTCGTTGGTTACGGATGGCGCGCGATTCCTTAAGCGGGCCGCCCTTTCGTCGATCGCCGCCTTGGCCGCTTCGGTGTATGCGGCCAGCGCATCCTCGTCTTGGAAGCGGCGATCTCGCTCTTTTTGTGAGCTGAGCTCGGCTTGCGAATTGCCGAGTCCGACATACATCCCGTGAGTAGGTGGTCTGCCACGCCCTCTCTTACTTGAGGGTTTCAACCACCTACTCACTGACGACTCCGAGAGTTCTGCGTCGCTAAAATGCGCGCTCGCATCGCTCTCGGAGCCCGAGAAGCTGTCCGCCGTGCGGGACCGCTTCTCCCCTTTCCTTCGCGTGTCTCGTCCGGTTTGTGTGGGAGACGGGCCCGACTCGGAGAGTCGTTCCAGTCTCACCACTGGGATTTTCTGTGCAGTTTCCTGCGTCTGTATTTTGCGCGCCATTGGGGCTTGCACTTCCACCTCCTTTGTACAACTTAAACTACTATTTACACCTAAATCTACTCCCACACTCTCCATCTCTGTATCCTTTATGCTCGCCAAATAGTCATCGTTAAAAAGCGGTAGTGCGACTTTGTCCCCTCCAGATTTCGATACGGGACTGTCCGACCCGTGAAGCGGGTCGGAGAGGGAGTGACACCCTCCTGGAGAATTAATATTATTAGTTGCACTCATGTTTTTAAAAAAGTTGCCGGGGCTGCCGGCGAGACGCAGTCATGACCGGAATACCCTCCGGCCATGCATCCCATCGCGCTGCGTCGCCACTTGGGATTCGGGGTGATTTTTGATGAGGTTTTCTTCCTCTAAACAAAACAATATCTACAAAATATACAAACACCTTAGAATGTAAATACATAAAAACAAAATATTTACAGACGCCTTAACTTAAATAAAATAAAATAATATTTAAAACCTACGTCAAGTATATTTACAAATATGTACAACTCCTTCTTTGCCACCAGGCCGCGCACACAGTCCACTCTGAAAACAGAGAAAGACCGGTGGCGACCCGTGGCATGCCCTCCGCGTCAGTCTTAGCCGTTGCCGACGACAAAAGATCGCCGACACCGTTGCCCAGGGTGCGCCACGAGGAGGCGACTGACATGCACCCCACCCCAACCTAACCTAACCTTTTTTTTTTTTTTTTTTTTTTTTTTTTTTTTTTTTTTTTTTTTTTTTTTTTTGTTTTACGAGGAGGAAAGGCATTTACGCCTCCCGCCCGGCCGGGGGACCGGGACGGGTATGTGGGACTCGACCGGGGCCATAAGGGCCCCGTGCCAGGGCAGAAGGCCCTGTCCTACCCACTAAAACCTCCTCGGGTTTCCACCGTACCGCGTGATGGAGGGGCTACGGGAACGCTAAAGCATACTTCCGCGGCCCCCCCGCGGCGACCGCCGTGAGGCGGTCAAATCTTTGAATGCGCGCCCTAGGGCGCGCCTTCCTCCGTTGCCTCCGTCCAGTAAACGTGACGGACTCCCCCGAGTCCGCCACTGGAGGCTGGGCGCCAACAGTGCTGACGCCCTGGTGGCGGCGGATAAGATGACAGGCTCCGCCGCCGACCACTGGTGTATCTCCACACCTGACGGTTGTCCACCACGTGTGAAATGGTGGACCACCCCTCCTTCAACGCTCATAACGAGCCCTCCGCTATATACATACATATATATATACACATTTATACAACTATTTACAATATTTACATAAATACATATTATACATATATACATCTCCTCCGCTAATTGCCAGCGAGGCCGCTCACACAGTCCACTCCGCCACCGATCGGAGAAGTACTAGGAGCGACCCCGCGGCCTTCCTCCGCGTCAGTCTTAGCCGCGGCCGGCGAGCAAGCTCAAGCCGGCCCCGTTGCCCAGGGTGCGCCACGAGGAGGCGACTGACATGCACCCCAACCTAACCTAACCTAACCTAACCTAACCTAACCTAACCTAACCTTTTTTTTTTTTTTTGTTTTACGAGGAGGAAAGGCATTTACGCCTCCCGCCCGGCCGGGGGACCGGGACGGGTATGTGGGACTCGACCGGGGCCATAAGGGGCCCCGTGCCAAGGCAGAAGGCCCTGTCCTACCCACTAAAACCTCCTCGGGTTTCCACCGTACCGCGTGATGGAGGGGCTACGGGAACGCTAGAGCATACTTCCGCGGCCCCCCCGCGGCGACCGCCGTGAGGCGGTCAAATCGTTGAATGCGCGCCCTAGGGCGCGCCTTCCTCCGTTGCCTCCGTCCAGTAAACGTGACGGACTCCCCCGAGTCCGCCACTGGAGGCTGGGCGCCAACAATGCTGACGCCCTGGTGGCGGCGGATAAGATGACAGGCTCCGCCGCCGACCACCGGTGTATCTCCACACCTGACGGTTGTCCACCACGTGTGAAATGGTGGACCACCCCTCCTTCAACGCTCATAACGAGCCCTCCGCTATATACATACATATATATATACACATTTATACAACTATTTACAATATTTACATAAATACATATTATACATATATACATCTCCTCCGCTAATTGCCAGCGAGGCCGCTCACACAGTCCACTCCGCCACCGATCGGAGAAGTACTAGGAGCGACCCCGCGGCCTTCCTCCGCGTCAGTCTTAGCCGCGGCCGGCGAGCAAGCTCAAGCCGGCCCCGTTGCCCAGGGTGCGCCACGAGGAGGCGACTGACATGCACCCCAACCTTTTTTTTTTTTTTTTTTTTTTTTTTTTTTTTTTTTTTTTTTTTTTTTGTTTTACGAGGAGGAAAGGCATTTACGCCTCCCGCCCGGCCGGGGGACCGGGACGGGTATGTGGGACTCGACCGGGGCCATAAGGGCCCCGTGCCAGGGCAGAAGGCCCTGTCCTACCCACTAAAACCTCCTCGGGTTTCCACCGTACCGCGTGATGGAGGGGCTACGGGAACGCTAGAGCATACTTCCGCGGCCCCCCCGCGGCGACCGCCGTGAGGCGGTCAAATCGTTGAATGCGCGCCCAAGGGCGCGCCTTCCTCCGTTGCCTCCGTCCAGTAAACGTGACGGACTCCCCCGAGTCCGCCACTGGAGGCTGGGCGCCAACAATGCTGACGCCCTGGTGGCGGCGGATAAGATGACAGGCTCCGCCGCCGACCATCGGTGTATCTCCACACCACACGGTGGACCACCACGCATCAGATGGTGGACCACCACTCCTCCTTCGACGCTCATAAAGAGCCCTCCGTTCTATATACATATATATATATTGACATTTACACAACTATTTACAATATTTACATAAATACATATAATACATATTGTACATATAGTACACTCCTCCGCTATGCCAGCGGGGCCGCTCACATAGTCCACTCCGCTGCGCTCGGAGAAGTAGTAGGAGCGACCTCGCGGCCTTCCTCCGCGTCAGTCTTAGCCGCGGCCGGCGAGCACACAAGCCGGCCCCGTTGCCCAGGGTGCGCCACGAGGAGGCGACTGACATGCACCCCACATGCACCCCAACCTAACCTAACCTAACCTAACCTAACCTTTTTTTTTTTTTTTTTTTTTTTTTTTTTTGTTTTACGAGGAGGAAAGGCATTTACGCCTCCCGCCCGGCCGGGGGACCGGGACGGGTATGTGGGACTCGACCGGGGCCATAAGGGCCCCGTGCCAGGGCAGAAGGCCCTGTCCTACCCACTAAAACCTCCTCGGGTTTCCACCGTACCGCGTGATGGAGGGGCTACGGGAACGCTAGAGCATACTTCCGCGGCCCCCCCGCGGCGACCGCCGTGAGGCGGTCAAATCGTTGAATGCGCGCCCAAGGGCGCGCCTTCCTCCGTTGCCTCCGTCCAGTAAACGTGACGGACTCCCCCGAGTCCGCCACTGGAGGCTGGGCGCCAACAATGCTGACGCCCTGATGGCGGCGGATAAGATGACAGGCTCCGCCGCCGACCATCGGTGTATCTCCACACCACACGGTGGACCACCACGCATCAGATGGTGGACCACCACTCCTCCTTCGACGCTCATAAAGAGCCCTCCGTTCTATATACATATATATATATTGACATTTACACAACTATTTACAATATTTACATAAATACATATAATACATATTGTACATATAGTACACTCCTCCGCTATGCCAGCGGGGCCGCTCACATAGTCCACTCCGCTGCGCTCGGAGAAGTACTAGGAGCGACCTCGCGGCCTTCCTCCGCGTCAGTCTTAGCCGCGGCCGGCGAGCACACAAGCCGGCCCCGTTGCCCAGGGTGCGCCACGAGGAGGCGACTGACATGCACCCCAACCTAACCTAACCTTTTTTTTTTTTTTTTTTTTTTTTTTTTTTTTTTTTTTTTTTTTTTTTTTTGTTTTACGAGGAGGAAAGGCATTTACGCCTCCCGCCCGGCCGGGGGACCGGGACGGGTATGTGGGACTCGACCGGGGCCATAAGGGCCCCGTGCCAGGGCAGAAGGCCCTGTCCTACCCACTAAAACCTCCTCGGGTTTCCACCGTACCGCGTGATGGAGGGGCTACGGGAACGCTAGAGCATACTTCCGCGGCCCCCCCGCGGCGACCGCCGTGAGGCGGTCAAATCGTTGAATGCGCGCCCAAGGGCGCGCCTTCCTCCGTTGCCTCCGTCCAGTAAACGTGACGGACTCCCCCGAGTCCGCCACTGGAGGCTGGGCGCCAACAATGCTGACGCCCTGGTGGCGGCGGATAAGATGACAGGCTCCGCCGCCGACCATCGGTGTATCTCCACACCACACGGTGGACCACCACGCATCAGATGGTGGACCACCACTCCTCCTTCGACGCTCATAAAGAGCCCTCCGTTCTATATACATATATATATATTGACATTTACACAACTATTTACAATATTTACATAAATACATATAATACATATTGTACATATAGTACACTCCTCCGCTATGCCAGCGGGGCCGCTCACATAGTCCACTCCGCTGCGTTCGGAGAAGTACTAGGAGCGACCTCGCGGCCTTCCTCCGCGTCAGTCTTAGCCGCGGCCGGCGAGCACACAAGCCGGCCCCGTTGCCCAGGGTGCGCCACGAGGAGGCGACTGACATGCACCCCGACCTAACCTAACCTAACCTAACCTAACCTAACCTAACCTAACCTAACCTAACCTAACCTAACCTAACCTACCTACCTACCTACCTACCTACCTACCTACCTACCTACCTACCTACCTACCTACCTACCTACCTACCTACCTACCTACCTACCTACCTACCTACCTACCTACCTACCTACCTACCTACCTACCTACCTACCTACCTACCTACCTACCTACCTACCTACCTACCTACCTACCTACCTACCTACCTACCTACCTACCTACCTACCTACCTACCTACCTACCTACCTACCTACCTACCTACCTACCTACCTACCTACCTACCTACCTACCTACCTACCTACCTACCTACCTACCTACCTACCTACCTACCTACCTACCTACCTACCTACCTACCTACCTACCTACCTACCTACCTACCTACCTACCTACCTACCTACCTACCTACCTACCTACCTACCTACCTACCTACCTACCTACCTACCTACCTACCTACCTACCTACCTACCTACCTACCTACCTACCTACCTACCTACCTACCTACCTACCTACCTACCTACCTACCTACCTACCTACCTACCTACCTACCTACCTACCTACCTACCTACCTACCTACCTACCTACCTACCTACCTACCTACCTACCTACCTACCTACCTACCTACCTACCTACCTACCTACCTACCTACCTACCTACCTACCTACCTACCTACCTACCTACCTACCTACCTACCTACCTACCTACCTACCTACCTACCTACCTACCTACCTACCTACCTACCTACCTACCTACCTACCTACCTACCTACCTACCTACCTACCTACCTACCTACCTACCTACCTACCTACCTACCTACCTACCTACCTACCTACCTACCTACCTACCTACCTACCTACCTACCTACCTACCTACCTACCTACCTACCTACCTACCTACCTACCTACCTACCTACCTACCTACCTACCTACCTACCTACCTACCTACCTACCTACCTACCTACCTACCTACCTACCTACCTACCTACCTACCTACCTACCTACCTACCTACCTACCTACCTACCTACCTACCTACCTGCAGCCAGCCGGCCAGCACGTCAGCCGCCGCCGCCGCCGCCGCCGCCGCCCCCCGCCACGTGCAGCTACCGTGCACCTCGGGCCCCGCAACCGCCGTCTCCCCCGCCGCAGCGCAGAACACGACGCTAATGCAGACCGAGGTACGGTACGCAGGTCGGTTGCAATACTTTAAAGACCAGTGGTCTACGATAACGAGCGACCGTTATATTTTTTCAATAATTCAAGGATACAAAATACCCTTTATGCGTACGCCATCACAATCTATTTCCCCAGAAGTTATAACAAAGTCTGTACAAGAACGTGTTAATTTTGATAAATGTATAAATAAGCTTCTTAAGGTAAAAGCTATCTCAAAATGTGATCACGTTCCAGACGAATTTTTATCAAAAATTTTTCTCGTGCCTAAACCGAACGGCGATAATCGTTTTATTCTAAATTTAAAATGTTTAAATAAATTTGTTAAGAATACCCACTTTAAGATGGAGGACTACCGTACGGCAGCAAAATTAGTCACAAAGGATTGTTTTATGGCATCTATCGATTTAAAAGATGCTTATTTTTTAGTGCCTGTTCATAAATCTCATCGTAAATATCTTCGCTTCCAATACAATGGAACTTTATTTGAATTTAATTGTCTACCTTTTGGACTTAGTACTGCTCCGTATGTTTTTACAAAATTATTAAAACCTGTTTCTCATTTTCTTCGTTCAAAAAATTTTTTGTCCGTTTTATATTTAGATGATTATTTTTGTGTCGGTAGAAACTATACTGAATGTAATTATAACATCAAATATACAAAACACACTCTGGAAAGATTAGGTTTTTTAATTAATTATGAAAAAAGCTGCTTAGTTCCGAAGAAGTTATGTAAATTTTTAGGTTTTGTGTTTGATTCCTCATCCATGCAATTAAAGTTACCTGAAAGTAAGAAAATTAAAATTAAGGAACTAATTAATCAGTTTATTTACATAAAAAAGTGTAAATTAAGACACTTCGCAAGATTTCTGGGTGTTCTGATATCTGCTTGCCCCGCATTACAATATTCCTGGGTTTATACAAAAGAATTTGAAAGATACAAATACTTGTGTTTGTCAAATAACCCAAGTTACGAACAAGTTATTAAAATACCCTCATACTTATTAAGAGATATGTATTGGTGGATTGAAAACATTGATCACGGTAGTGCACTTCTTAAAAATAATAAATATAGTAAAGCAATATATTCAGATGCGTCGACCACGGGATGGGGTGTATATTGTAATAATGAAACAGCATTCGGTTTCTGGAATAGTTTTGAAATAAATCTACATATAAACGAATTGGAACTCATGGCAGCTTTTTTCGGTTTAAAAGTTTTTTGTAAAGATCTTTTTAATTGTGAAATTTTATTGCGAATTGATAATGTAACTGCCATCGCTTGTATCAATAAAATGGGCAGTGTCCAATTTCCTCATTTGAACAAAATCTCTCGTATGATTTGGCAGTGGTGTGAAGAACGTAAATTGTTAGTTTTTGCTTCATATATCAGTAGTAAAAATAATGATAAAGCAGATGCTATGTCCAGAAAACACTTTAGAGATACGGAATGGGAAATTGGTGTTAGTCAATATAACCAAATTATAGAAAAATTTGGTAAACCCGAGGTCGACCTATTTGCTAGTCGTTGTAACGCAAAATGTGAAACTTACGTGGCCTGGAAAAACGACCCTGATGCTTGGGTGATAGACGCTTTTACCATATCTTGGGATAAACTTAAATTTTATGCATTTCCACCGTTCTCGTTGGTATTAAAAATGTTGCAAAAAATTATTAATGATAAGGTAGAAGGAATCGTTGTGGTTCCTTATTGGCCGACTCAAGCTTGGTTTCCTTTAATAAAGAAATTGTCTATCGGCGAAATTTTACAATTCGAACCAAGTCCTAATTTAATAATATCTCCTTTCAGATTACCACACAGGCTTCACAAAAGTCTCTCCCTAATTGCCGTGAAATTATCCGGCAAACTTTATTAAGAAGATTTATTTCCCCTCGTTCAGTCGATATAATGTTAGAATCGATTAGTAATAATACATATAAACAATATGATTGTTCAATAAGAAATTGGTTAATTTATTGCTCGCGAAATAATGTCGATTATATGAAACCATCAGTACCTATAATATTACATTTTCTTACGGAAATATTTGACAGTGGCGAAAAGTATGGCACTGTCAATTCCACCAAATCTGCCTTATCTCTACTTTTAGGTAGTAACACCCTAGACGATGAACGAATAAAAAGATTTATGAAAGGTGTTTTCAGATTAAGACCAACCAATCCTAAGTACGATATTACATGGGACCCAAATATTGTCTTAAAATATTTATCGGAAAAATGGCCAAACGAGGAGCTTAATCTGGAAACACTTTCTAAAAAGACTGTAACCTTGTTATCACTGGTCACTGCACATCGCATAATCTCTGTCATTAATAAAAATTGAAAATATTATCTTTAATATTCCTATTGACATTATGATTAAGATACCCGATTTTGTTAAAACCTCGAAGCCAAATTCTTTTCAACCACTTCTTAAAATTCCATTTTACGATGCTCATCCAGAAATTTGTCCTGCTAGAAGTCTGCAGGAGTACCTGTCCAATCGATTTTATGAATTATATTTTTTAGTTTACTATTTTTTAACTAGATGGCGCTAGTAGTACATTGAATCACGCTATCGTTTGGTTTGGTCAAAGGTATATAGTCTAAGTATGGAAAATAAATAAACACCTATACGTTCCGGGAAGTGTGTTTCATTTTAGCATGCATATCACTATCCCTGGCTTTGTAGACACATGATCATATGTTCCTTCGAGCCGGATCGTTTTTTGAAGAAAAAACCTTGGTACACTGACAAGTTTCAAACAGTCCAATTTAGCGTCAAGCCATCAATAATAATTACAAGTGAGGAGAGATTATACAACCATACCAGCTACAGTGGCGCCCCTGACGGATAAACGAGGAACTACAAACACTGGTAGCGTAGTCAAAGAGCAGCAGTAGTAGCGGTGGCGCACCCTGTCATTTAAAAACCTACAGAACAGCGGCAGCGCAGTCTAGTGATAAAAGTGGTAAAGTGCAAATAAACTGTGAGTACGCTAATTTGAACCTTACAAATAGTCTATAATTAACTTTGATAATTATACTTGAAATCTTGAACTTGCAATTTAAAAAGTGTTAACGTAAGACTTAGAATAATTTCTCAAAAAGTGGAGAGACGGGGAACCTATGTCCAAAATTTTACAAGTGCACAACTTTAAAACACTTAGAAAAAATTTGGAATCCTGGACATAGATAAAATATTGAACATAAAATAAATTCTAAACATATAAAATTGCAACATTACATGGTGTTAGACATATTTAAAACTTTAGTGATTTTAGTAGGTTACCAAGCTTTAAGTTGAAGAAATCTGGAGTTGCATCTTTATTATTAAATTTTATCAAATTAAGCGTTGTTAAGTTTATATAAATTTTAACAATGGAATCTTATGCGCAATTACAAATTGATTTATATAATAATATGTGTAAAGCTTTTACTAACTTTAAGAAATCTCCGAAAGTAAGACTTACTGAAGCATATGGGGAAACTAGATTAGAAAATTTAGAAAAACAGTGGAATAGATTTACGGATAATCATTCAAAAATTGTTATGTTACCTAGAGATGTAAGTAAAGGCTCGGATTATCTTTCTAGCGATTTTTATGAAAAAGTTGAAGAGTTGTATTTAGATTTTAAAACAGAACTTAAAAAGCTGATTAAAACTTATAATGTATCCGAAGAGTTTCAGTCTAGTTCAAACACAAAAGAGTTTAATGTTAGACTTCCCAAAATATCCATTCCTGTTTTTAGGGGCAAATATTCAGAATGGTTCTCGTTCCGAGATCTTTTTCTTTCTTTAGTGCATAATAATCCAAGTCTGGATGATGTTCAGCGGTTACATTATTTAAAAACTCAACTTCAAGGTGAGGCAGAACAATTAATAAAACATATCCCCATTACAAAAGCCAACTACAAAAAATGTTGGGATTTGATAGAGAATCGATATAATAACAAGCGATATATGTGTAATTGTATCTTTAAACGTTTGTTTGCTCAACGGGTAATGAACCATGAATCGTCCAGTGGTTTAAAAGATCTTCTTGATACTACTTCAGATTGTATGCATGAGTTGTCAAATTTAGGTATTAATGTTGATTCATGGGACCCTATTGTTATATATGTTGCCAGCTTGAAGTTGGACGCTGAAACTCGTAAACAATGGGAATTACATGCAAATAGTTTAAATGAAGATTTACCTACCTTGACTCAATTTAAAGATTTTTTAGAAAGTCGTTTCCGCGCCTTAGAGTTTATGGAACCTTCAAAAAATAAAGCTAAAATAACCCCAAACACTTACCAAACTAAGTCCTTGCATGCCGCTTCAGATGTTAGATGTCCTCACTGCACCGAAAGCCACAAGTTATGGTCCTGTGGTAAATTTGCCAAGGAAGATGTAAACGTACGGCAAGATATTGTGAAGTCATTAGGACTTTGCTTTAATTGCCTTGGTAATAATCACACCGGAAAGATATGCCGTGTACCAACGACATGCCGTATTTGTAAGAGGAAGCATCACACACTTCTTCATGGCAAAGCCAGTTCGTATACAGTGACAGTTGCTACAGATATAGATGAATCTGATGCAACTGAAAATGAACAAGAGGAAACCTACCCGGAATCGTCAAACCTGACGAATGAGGTCACTAATGGTATAATTAGTAATTTTGCGACGAAACAGACACGTGCACAAACATTATTAGCTACAGCTTTTTGGTCAATATGGAGATACGAGAAAAATAGCCGTAAAGAGATTAATAGCATTAGAAAAGAGATTATCGAAAAATCTTGATCAAAAAGAAAATTATCAAAAGGTTATAAAAGAGTACATGACCCTCGGTCACATGGAACCAATAAGACATGAGTCAGTAGAAAGAGAAGGAAATGAGAATGTCTGGCTACCCCATCACGCGGTTATTAGACAAGACAAGAGTACGACGAAGACTCGTATAGTATTCAACGCTTCAGATAGGAGTGCCAATGGTATATCTCTCAATGATACATTAATGGTCGGGCCTACTTTGCAATTGGAACTACGTCAAGTTATCATGCGATGGAGACTGCATCCAATTTGTCTTACGGCTGACATTATCAAAATGTACCGTCAAGTTAAAGTAGCCAAAAAGCACGTAGATTATCAAAGAATAGTATGGCGTGATGATTCTCTATCTGAAATAAAAGACTTTCGACTATTAAGAGTAACGTTTGGTACATCCTGTGCGCCTTATTTGGCGGTCAAAGTTTTACAGCAAATCGCTATAGATGAAGGAGAAAAATATCCGTTAGCAGCAGGAAGAGTAAAAACTGATTTCTATATCGATGACCTCATGACCGGATGTCAATCTGAAACAGAAGCAAAGGAAATATATAAACAGATGAATTACCTATTAGAAAAGGGTGGATTTAAGCTACAAAAATGGACTAGCAATCGAGAAGAATTGATGAAGTGGTGGCAAGAAGAAAATATAGGAATAAAGGATAGAGAAATAAGTGAAGACAGTGTAACTAAAATTCTTGGTCTTACCTGGAATCGATGCTCGGATACATTTCATTATGTAGTAAAAATGCCTACAGAGATGCCTGAAACTAAAAGACAAATTATCGCTGAAATATGCCGTTTGTACGATCCTCTTGGGTGGATAGCTCCATGTGTAGTCACAGCAAAGGTTTTTATACAAAAATTGTGGCTTACAGGACTTGACTGGGACGTTAAATTACCATCTGAACTTTTGCTTGAATGGAAAACCTACCGGAAAGAATTGTGCAATTTGAGTCGCTTCCAAATACCCCGCTGGGTTCAAAAGGCAGATAGTGACATACAGGTAGAGCTACATGGTTTTAGTGATGCATCGACTGTAGCGTATTCAGCCGTCGTATATCTAAGATGTATTACAGCTCTAGGTCAGGTTGAGTCCCATTTATTAAGCGCTAAAACTAAGGTAGCTCCAGTGAAACAAGTGTCTGTCCCACGTCTGGAGTTGTGTGGAGCTGTTTTGCTTACTAAGTTGCTGGCTGAAGTGTCCAATGTTCTCCAAATAGATAAAGCGAATTTACATGCTTGGACGGACTCTACGATTGTTTTGGCATGGTTAAGCGATCATCCAAGCCGATGGAAAACCTTCGTGGCAAACCGGACATCTGAAATTCTTACGCGTTTAGATGCAGCTCAGTGGTCGTATGTCAAGACGAAAGATAATCCCGCTGACTGCGCGTCACGAGGTGTAAAACCATGCGACTTAATATCTGAGGAATTGTGGAAGTGTGGGCCAACTTGGCTACGCAACAACAAAATAGAATATGCGAAACCATTGTCTATATGTACCAAAACGGATTTAGAAACGCGACTCGTAAAAGCACATATGGAAGTCATAAACTCTAACAACGACGCTGAAGATTTAACCCTAAGGTTTTCATCATTACGAAAATTAATAAGAACTCTAGCGTACTGCCGAAGATTCCTAAGGTTGACACAGCCAAATGTATATAAAGAGAAATCTTTACCATATCTTACGGCCACAGAACTTCAGGATACACTGTTCAGCTGTGTTCGACAGCATCAATCTCATTTTTTCGCCGATGAAAAACGAAATCTTGTGAAGTCAAAGAATGTCGGAACTAAGAGCAAGATAAAAGCTCTAAACCCATTCCTCGATAAAGTTGGACTCTTACGAGTAGGAGGTCGAATGGAGAATTCAGAGTTACCAGACAATAGCAAACATCCTATTATTATTAACGGAGACTCTCATATAGCCAAACTTATTGTTACTGATGCTCACGAAAAGACATTACATGGTGGTCAGCAATTAACGTGTAATCTAGTTAAAACAAAATATTGGGTCACTAACTTAAAAAAATTAGCCAAAAGAGTAGTTCATTCTTGTATTGCTTGTACAAGAAATGCGGCCAAATTTCGAACTCAGTTAATGGGTCAGTTGCCACCTTGTCGGGTAACACCTGATAAGCCGTTCGCAAACTCCGGTGTCGATTACGCGGGACCCATTGCCATACGTACATCGAAGGGAAGAGGCCATAAATCTCATAAAGGATATATTTGCCTATTTGTTTGCATGGTCACGCGAGCTGTTCACATTGAAGCCGTTTCAGACCTCACGACGGAAGGATTCTTAGCTGCTTTTAAGCGTTTCGTCGCCCGAAGAGGTCGCTGCAATCATTTGTGGAGCGACAATGGCACTAATTTTGTCGGGGCCTCGCGCGAGCTTAAAAACTTATTTTCACACGAAAAGTCGTCTATGGGAACTGAAATCGCAGCGTTACTGGCCAACAATGGTACAGAATGGCACTTCATTCCGCCGTATGCACCAAATTTCGGTGGACTATGGGAGGCAGGAATAAAAAGCACAAAGCACCATCTGCGCAGAGTTATAGGCGACTCTACCTTAACATACGAAGAATTGTCCACTGTTCTAGCACAAATCGAAGCATGTCTCAATTCGCGACCACTTTCAGTTGCTGGATCAGACCCAGACAATGCATTACCATTGACACCTGGCCATTTTTTGGTTGGCGAGCCATTGTTAACAGCCCCTGACCACAACTATGAAAATAAATCAACAAGCTCACTGCGTCGTTGGCAATTAACACAAAAAATGTTGCAGTGTTTTTGGAAGAGATGGTCTCAGGAATACTTGACCCATTTCTTTCAAAGATATAAATGGAATATAAAAATCCCAGAATTGAAAATAGGAGATGTGGTTTTAGTGCGTGAGGACGGCTTACCTCCGGCTAAGTGGCTTTATGGAAGAGTGGTAAATCTTCATCCGGGAAGAGATAAACTCACTCGAGTAGTTTCTCTTAAATATAAAAACACGATCGTTCAGCGTCCAGCTTCGAAGGTTTGTCCCTTACCACTTGCAACTTAAAAGTGCAACTTCAATCTTTACTAAAGTTTTTTTTTTTATTGGTTTAAGTTTATTTTTGTCTTCTTTATCTAATATGTATAAATTCGTATATTTAAGTTAGCTGTTACGTTACTTCGTTTATTATAATTTATTTTGTTATTGTGATGGGCATATTGAAGGACTATTTAGTCCTTGGGGGCCGGTATGTCCAATCGATTTTATGAATTATATTTTTTAGTTTACTATTTTTTAACTAGATGGCGCTAGTAGTACATTGAATCACGCTATCGTTTGGTTTGGTCAAAGGTATATAGTCTAAGTATGGAAAATAAATAAACACCTATACGTTCCGGGAAGTGTGTTTCATTTTAGCATGCATATCACTATCCCTGGCTTTGTAGACACATGATCAGTACCTAAATAAAACAAAATCTTTACGTAATCAAAACAATAGTTTTTTATTTATTAGTTACAGAAAACCTCATCATAAATTATCCTCTCAAAGATTAAGTCACTGGTTTAAGGATACTCTTCAGCGCAGCGGTATTGACACTAGTATATTCAGTGCACACAGCACACGACATGCTGCTACATCAGCTGCGAAAAGGTTAGGTGTTAATATCGAACTAATTAGAAAAACCGCAGGTTGGAGTCAATCCTCTTTGGTATTTGCTCAATTTTATAATAGACAAGTTGTTGAAAATAATTTCGCTTCTTCTATTCTTAGTTTACTTTAAGATGTTTATTTAGATTATTTAATTTTTTTTTTATAAAGCATATACCTACATAGTAAAATATACATATATATATTTCCATTTGTTTATTATTTTCTTATTTCACGTTACCTTCTCTGAACATCCTACAATATGTTAAAAGTAAATCGCAAAGAATGAAGCTGCGAAACATAATTAATGGTCAAACGAACTTACCTGTAAGTGAAGTTCGACCACAATTATGTGAGCGGCTTCATTCGAAGCGATTTACAATCACCCTCCCGTAATAGTGTTGAAATAATTTCATGCAGTATGCTTTACCCTACCCTGCTACGTGAAATAAGAATAGAAATACTTTAAACGAAATGACGAGTCCGAGAGAGATTAGACCGAACCGGCGGGCAGAGGGGTACGTAAACAAAAAAAAAAAAAAAATGAAGGTACCCTCTGAAAATCCGTGCAAGGCTGATACGTGGGAACGCATCTACAACATGTTAAAAGTAAATCGCTTCGAATGAAGCCGCTCACATAATTGTGGTCGAACTTCACTTACAGGTAAGTTCGTTTGACCATTAATTATTGTATTCAACAAAATATTTTATCTGGTTTCTTATTATATGTGTACAACTTTTAAGTAAACTCGGAAGGACGTTCCTTCAGTAACGTCCTTGGTGGGCGGTATGTTCAAGATCAAATGACATTATGCCAAATAATCATTTAGTTTATTATTTGGTCAATAGATGGCGTTAGATGTATTTTACATCGCGCTATAGAAATGTTTTTTTTAAAGTACAATACAATTTTTGTAATTTGTTTGTATATATGCTTAGATCTTTAAAATCACGCAACGGATTTTGATGCGATATTTTTAATAGATAGAGTGATTCGAGAGGAAGGATTTAATATGTAATACATGGATATTTAGTAAAGAATGAAGAAAAATTCTGTAGTATATTTAGTATCAGCATTGCACCTGTGCTGAGTCAGTTTATGTCGCTAGTTTTATTATATAGATTGCAGGGAAGTGGTCACAACTTATTCGTCATAATGCGTCACCAACCTTGGGAGTTACGATAGTAAGCCTGTAGGTATAGTGGTACTCTTCAAATCGGAACATAAAAAGACTAAGTATTGCTATCTGACGGTAGAACAGTTGATGATGGTACCTACACGGACTTGTACAGTCAGAGTAAGAAAACCTTCGTAAGTTTTCAAATTCATTCCATTAGCAACTATTAAACTCTTATTATTAATACCACAGGCCGGTGACGGGCAGCAGCGTCACCGGTGTGAGAAGCTACGTTCTGCGATCGCCAACCCGCCTGCCCAGCGTGGCGATTATGGGCAATAACCTCCACATGCAGCAACGGGCTGATGATGATGATGATGATTATGAAACTCTTAGTCCCTTTTGAATCTAAACATCAAATAATTACGACGCAAATCAAATCAAATCAAAATAAACTTTATTCAAGTAGGCCTTTACAAGGACTTTTAATTCGTCATTTTACAATTAAATGAAGCTACCACCGGTTCGGAAAGTATATTCTACCGAGAAGAACCAGCAAGAAACTCAATAGTTTTTACAGCATTTAAAAAACAAATACAGTCATGTTAGTTAATACAATTATTTATATTAAATAATCCTATAATCCTAGCAAAAAGAGTGTCTCTTTTTGATCTCGCGGGTCGACCAGACAGCCTTTTCACTTTTTTTAGATTTATAAATGTACATCGCATACCAGACTTCCTCCAACCTCAGGATTGGATGTGCAAGGTGGATTTGTTGCAGGCCTATTTCAATCTGCCGGTAGCCCGGTCACATCGTCGTTTCCTACGGTTGATATACAAAGATCAGGTGGTAGAAATGCCATGTCTCCCTTTCGGCCTCAGCACAGCACCGAAGATATTTGCTTGTTTAACGAATTGAAAAACCTCGACGATTACCTCATTGTACATCAAGACCCGAGCGTTTTGTCCAAGCAGGTAAATCTCCTATTGAACACCCTACAGTTCCTGGGTTTCCAAGTGAATTACGGAAAATCGATAATAGTCCCACGAAAATGCATAACTTATCTAGACATAGTTTGGGATCCATGGTCAAATCGCAAATACCTACCACAGGAAAAATCTGTGGCCATAGTCACCAAAGTCACACATGTTTTAGAAAGCGGCAAGGTATCTCTAAAAGACTTGCTGAGTTTGGTGGGTGTATTCAATTTTGCCAGTTTTGCTGTCCCTCGGGGGAGGTTAAATCACGAGTCCGAGGCATCCTCGGACCTTGCCTTGGGCACAACTGGACATCAGAACATTATCAGGCACCTGGAATGTAAAGAAGCAACAACTGCACAGCAATCAAAAAGAGTTGCTTGCCATTTTGAAAATCACGCAGAGAAAATGGCTGGGAGATCGATCGATAATGATTCAATCTGAAAACCGATCAGCGGAAGCATATCTTCGCAACGAGGGGGGAATGAAATCTCAACCTCTAACGAAACTAACTCACCGCATACTTCGAATCATCGACGATCAACAGATACACTTTAAAATCCATCACATTCCGGTTCTATTCAATCCACAAGCGGATTCATTGTCCAGGCTTCACCGTCCTCTGGAGTGGCATTTAATGCCGAATTGTACGTAGATCGTGTTTGTGAATATGGAAACACCTGTGATCGCCCTGTTTGCGTCGAAGACCGCCCGAGTGGTGGCGAATTATGCAACCTTAGATCTCAAGGATCACGAGGCAATGTATCACGACGCTTTCAATATACCATGGAATTTTCCGCTGGCATGGATCTTTCCTCCACCCTTTCATATACCCAGTGCTAATTCATCTGAACCAAGTAACAGGCCTATATCCTATATCCTATCAGTGGTTCCTCGTTGGGAAAAGGTATTTTGGAGAGCGGACCTGAAATCACGGAGCATCGCACCTCCATTCACATTGACAAACCTGAAGCGGTTTTTGATCGACACGATGACAGGGCTTCCACCTCCGAAAGTTCAGGGCATGACTCTGGAAATCTGGAAATGTGGGGGTGGTCTGAGAAGTTATAAACTTTGAATTTCGCCCAGATATTATTGCTTAGACGTTCCTGGCGGCCATCCACATAGAAAACATATAATGTAGCGTGGTCTCGATGGATAACATGGGCAAAACTGCATAAAATAGACGCAACCAAACCAGAAGATTCTGTTTTAGCACAGTTTTTAGCTGATTTATATTTAAAACATAACCTATTTTATAACACAATTCTTCTCCACAAATCTGTAATTCTTACGCTATGTAATGCAGAATTGTCCGGTAAACTGAGTGAAGATGTTTTGTTCAAAGATATTCTGAAATCCATCATTGAAAAACCCTAAAGTACAGAAACCTCCAATTTGGTATATTAGCATTCTGTCAAATGACATGGAAAATTATTCTGTAGATAATAATAATATATTTCAGACGGTCCGACACGTGGATCACCATCCCCAGCCTCCCGTACAGTCATTGCAGGGGGATAAAAGCGGTTTTGAGAGATGCAGGCATTAAAACAACCCCTGGAAGCATACGTTCCGCTGTAGCTTCGAGCAATTGGATTAACAATTTTCCTCTTGATTATATTTTGCCTCGAGGAAACTGGAGATCAGCTAACACTTTACAAAAAATTTATCGGCGTGAAGTTTTATCTTTTTCAAATAGTAATTCCACCTTGACTTCACTGTTTAATCCTGTGCATTGAAGTCATTTAAGGAATTGTATAAATTGAACTGATTTAAATGATTCATTTTCATAACTTAATTATTCATATCTAACTTGTAAAAGGAAAATGTTTTCAAATATTTTCATTTCGGTTGAATTATACATTATTTCCATTTCTAATTAAAAAACTTATTCTTTAGAAGCGTTTTACCTGAAAAAAAAACGCATATTAAACTACTTACCTTATTAGAAGCTTAGCTTCTATTTCTGCCTGGTGCATAATTACAGACAATGATTACAAGGGAATCGCTGACTGCTATCAGCGCTTCCCACCAGGCCAGGTGAAAAGAGAGGGTAGGGAGAAAGAGACATACATACCAGGGTAGAAAGAGAGGTAAAATGTGACGGGAATCGGATATGCCTATCTCATTATTTAAGCTTCTAATAAGGTAAGTAGTTTAATATGCGTTTAATTTCAGGTAAAACGCTTCTATTACATAGACGAAAATGATGACTGCCAATTTAACATGCGAGAGTTAAAAAATGTCATAACTACAGAGCATATTCCCGATGAAAAAACTATTAAAACATGACTCATAGACCGCTATCACAATGAAATTGTTATTTCGACTAAATATGGATCCAAAACCATCATATGTTTTAAAAAAATCAACCCCGATATATTAACAGAAAATTCAAATGCACGATAATAAAGAGGAAGAGAATATTTGATGCAGATCAGTGTACGATCCACTAGTCTCTGGGATAACACTCACTCTCCCTCTGGCGTCGAAATAAAACATCATCACCAACACAGTGATATGAATCGTGGTACCCGACTGTATATTTCACAAACCACAAGTACAGGACCGACTACGACTACAATAGGCTATTTGACAATGCGAAAAATAAATTGTGAATTATTGTCACCAGTGTATATTATGAGTTTAAAAATGGTTATTTAGTAACGACAGTTGAAAATAATACTTATTTATTTATTTATTTATTTATTAGGTTTGCTAGCATTTACATGCTACATTTTAATGATATAATTTATTAATTTACATACTAATTACTTTCTAAATGTACAACTATATTAAAGCAAACACGACATGTACGATTAATATATACATCCTGTTTAAGTGGTTCTAATTTGACAAAAATGTAAAAAATGATCACATGGTAGAAAAAATTAATAATATTACAATTACAACAATTAAAATAAAGTTAAAACGATTTCTTACAATTTAAAATAAATTGGTTATTTAGATTACAATATCATCAATTTAATAATGGGTTAACAGTATTCAACAATCAATCTAGTTAACATTTAATAGCGTGATTATATGGTTAGACGATTATTATAACATATTCATTAACGACATATGCGACTGTTTCTGTAATTCTAATTATTTCTTATTTGCTGACGATCTTAAATTTCGTATCATATCCTCCTCCAACGACGTTGAGTTGCTCCAATGCGATTTAAATCGATTAAGTAACTGGTGTGACAAAAATGGAATGAGTCTCAATGTTAGCAAGTGTCATCTGGTCAGTTTCAGCAGATTGAAATCCATTCCACAAAGATCATATATACTTAAAAATGTCTGTTTACGAGAATTGACTGAGATTCGTGATCTAGGCATCATTATTGACAAAAAATTACGTTTTCACACTCATATTGATTCCACGTGTTCAAAAGGATTTAAAAGTCTTGGTTTCATTTTACGCAATTGTAGTGATCTGAAAAATCCTTCGACTTTGATCACATTGTACAACGCTTTTGTCCGTAGTGGTCTTGAGTATGGCAGTGTAGTCTGGAACCCGCACTACGATGTTTACGTCAAAAGGTTGGGAAGCATGGCCGTAGGCAGGCGGGGGTTTTGGGGGTTCAAACCCCCCCCGAAATTTTTTCGCTAACCGCTATCGTATTATCAAAAAAATATTTTGCGCTAATTAAACAAATAAACCGTAAGTATTTATTGGTTTTTTCAGAAAATTAAGGCGTTTGGTCTACATACGATAATAAATCTAAACAAAATGAATCATTTTACGCAAAGACTAGAGGCAATAATAATAATTATTATATAAAAGAATAGTCCCGCATTTTTAAATTTGGACCGACAATTATTGTTTCAATATTGACAAATATCCAGTGATTAATCGTTTTTATAAAACAAAAGTAAAAATAGATATTAATTCATACATTTTTTAAATAAATTTTTGAAGTTGCATTTTTGACAAATTTTGAGAAAAGCTAAAAAACGTGCTAACTATAAATTGGTTCACTTTTGGATTATGCATATGGGGGTTAAAATTATAGCAAAAAGTCATCCCTGTCACCTCCTAACGGATATACGTCGAATTACTAATAACCCTGTATATTTTATTCAGAATATTTATACTATATTATTATTAAAAAAAACCGGCCAAAAATGTGTCGGACACGCACATAAAAGGGTTCCGTAGCTTTAAGATGGGCCATAAGATGGGAATTTAGCAATCTTTATTTCTACCCTGGCTCACTTCTGTATGTAGGTATGTAACATTCCTACTTATTTTCATCTAGGGCAACTATCAGTTAGGGCAACTGCACGTCATAAGTTGGTCGAGTTGTATAAAAATAACTATGTATCGTACAGAGTCCGCTATAGTTTTCGTTGAAAGTACTTACTTGGAGGTATACAGAGCACATTTTTTTCAGAATTATTGTAATAGTATTTTTTCAGAATTATTGTAAAAGTTAAGGGGGGGGGGGGCATCTAATTTTAACTTTGTAGTAGTATATCTCAAAATTGGATGATATTGATGTGTCCAAGAGACTCGAGACTGGGGGGTTTGATCCACATGGTTTCAAGGCAATTTTTGTTGTATTTAAAGATAACTTTTTAACGATACCCCACACGATAAGTCGATAAGTCGATTTTTTTTTCGAATTAACTTTTCTTTATACAACGAGGGGGTTCAAAAATGGTTATTCTTCGATAATTTTAAAAACCGATTCTTGGATTACCAGTATACATCTCTCCACCAATTTTCGTGGCAATCGGTGCAGAAACGGCGGAGAATGAGCCAGGACAGACAGACGGACAGACATGACGAAACTATAAGGGTTCCTAGTAGACTACGGAACCCTAAAAAATGGATAGTCGGCGCTCTTCACCGAATAGTCGCCGACTACGAAAGCAGCTTAACTCCTGGAAGACTACTTTGGTGCATCCTATTATCCTTCCTTCCTTCCTTATATATCCTTCTTCGTCGTCGTCGTTCAGCCAATGGTAAATTACCTTAGTCATGGATGGGCGGAAGCAGTTGAGAGCAAGAGGGTGGCATTGGCGGCCAGTCTGGACACAGCGAAGGCCTTATATAGCGTATGGCACAAAGCGCAAAGCTTCCTTCCTATGGGCTTCCCGGGAAATTATGCAATTGGATCACCAACTTTTTGACAAATCGGAACATTAAAGTCGTTGTATATGGTAAATGCTCTAATTTTAAATTCGTTAATGCCTGTGTTGAACAAGGCTACGTTCTATCACCCACTCGGTTTCTTCTGTATATCGGTGACTTATTGCAAATCTGTAACATTCACTGCCATGCAGACGACAGTAATGTAGACACCTTATACACCGGTCGGGCTAATATTTCTCGGGAAAACGTAGGAGAAAACCGGAACAAACTTGAATCTGAAATCGAGTCTTCATTAAACAAAGTCTCCAGCTAATTTTAGTCCATATATGATTGCTATTTTGCTATTAAAATATCTGATGACGGGGATTTACTCTCCCTTAGTAGCTTCGGACCCCCCGGCTGAAATTAGTCCACTTCAACCCCAAAATGAGGCAAGTTTGTGCGTTAGCCGCTATAAAAAATTCAAATTTCTCGTATCTCCACGATTTCAGAAGATTCAAATAGCCGCCACAGCTAGTATTGGAATACTTGACGTGGATATTTCGACCCTCGTTCACTTCCGCGGTCAATGGGAACGCAAAGCCAAATTGGCATCAAAAAAGCTCGGTGTGCTCAGCAAGCCAAGACAGTATTTTACGCCGGCCCATCACCTAAATCTATACAAGGCGCAAATTGAACCCCATATGGAATATTGCTCACACCTCTGGGCGGGTGCTCCCCAATACCAGCTCCTTCCATTTGTTTCTCGAATTATCGACGATCAAGCCCTCTTCGACCTGCTTGATCCTTTGGCTTTGCGTAGATATGTTAGATCACTCTGCATCTTCTACCAAGTATTTCACGGAAAATGTTCGGAGGTACTGTTCGGATTAATCCCAGCTGCTGAATTTCACCTTCGGACATCTCGTCAAAATTCAAAGTTTCACCCGCACCACCTTAATGTTCAAAAATCCACAACAGCACGATTTTTAAGACGTTCTCTACCTTGCACAACCACGAACCGATACGACTTCGAAACTTTAAAAAGAGAGCGTACTCCTTTCTTAAAGGCCGGTAACGCACCTGCAAGCCCCACAGTTGTCCATGGGCGATGGTAATCACTTTCATACATTTTTTTTTTCATAAGGTGAGCCTCATGCTCGTTTGCCCCCTATAAAATAAGTCGTCGGTTGTCTTTTACATAAATGTGTATAAATTATGTATAATTTTAATATATTTATGTTTATTTTATTAAAGGAAAAAAAGTAACAGGTTTACCTGTTACTTTTTTTTTTGGAGCACGAACCCCCCCCGAAATGAAATCCTGGCTACGGCCCTGTTGGGAAGCATTCAAAAACGTTTCTTATGGCATCTCTGCTTTAAATTCGGCTTAGCAAAAAACCTCCCTAATTACAAAGATCGAATAGCCTTTTTCAAAATGAACACCCTTGCCGATCGAAGACGCTTACTGGACAACATGTTTATCTATAAACTAATTAAGGGCACTTTGGATTGTCCAGACTTATTATCGCAAATACATATTTCTGCACCTTCCAAGTCATTACGCACTAGCAAACGCACGTTTTTTCAGAGCATATGTCTAAATCTAATTTGGGTCATTACTCCCCTCTCAATAGAATTATGAGAGCCTATAACTCAATAAGCGGAGACAAAGATTTAGATATTTTCGGTAATATAAAAAAATTTAAAAATAAAATATTAATTGTAAATACTCAAAATTGTTTAGTTTAGATAGTTTACTTATGTTATCTTTATTTTAATTTATTGTTGTTATGTAAATAGTCTTTAATTAGCTTTTTACCTTCTATTTGTTGTCGCTTAACTTTAATTTTGTGCATGCTGTTATCACCTATAAGTAAGATACCACTAGTCTTATTTTTTATTCATGTATTTGGAATTTTTTTAGTGTGTATTATGTTGGTGATCTAATAAATAAATAAATAAATAACGTAAAATTTCGCATAAATTAAAAATTTGAAATTTGGATATCAATAAAGTATTAGACGTTTTAATTCTGTCTATAACTAGGTATCGGAACTTTGGGAGGCTTACAATGTTTAAATCTATTGAATCGCTGAAGTCATTGAGCAATTTGGACATTCGAGCAACTGCTGAGTGATTACCAAAAACTGTTTTCCGCCGTGGGGCGGAGAGAGGTTTTCCTGGGTTACGAGGATATCTGGATGGTGCTATAAAGTTAAATTTGGATAGTAAATGGGGACAGTCAAGTCAAATACTTAATTTATTCAAAAATCAATAAATAAAAATGCATTTTTCCAAACGTTTGTCACGTGACACAAAACGCTCCTGATTGGCCGGGCTTATGATGAAGTCATTTTCTTGTAAACCTTGCCTTTCTACTATATGTACCGCAGATTAAAATACAGCAAAGTGACGTCACCGACCCCATTGCAGCGCCATATTGTCCAAGTATCGTTTTCGCGCGTTATTTAAATATGGAATTTTTAATATGATATTTTGCGACAAATATGTACTAGAAATAAAAAAATCAAATTTTACTGGATCCCTTAACCTCTACTGAATAATATAAAATGGATTGCAATAACCAGTCAAATTTTTTCAGCCTATTTGATTACGGTTATCAATCGATTACGGTTACACATCGAGTACAAAAATTCAAAACATAAATCAAAATTTCTACTTATAAAAGTAGAAAAGCCCATAACGCGGTTTAACTTTTCTACGGCGCTAACTATCGACGAACAAACAAATAATATTAATATTCGTAATTTTACAATATCAAAACAATAGCGTGATTCAGTATACACTCAGCGCCATCTATTAGTGTAAAGTGTAACTAACTAAATACTTCCGAAATTACTATATTATATTTTACATAAGAACAAGACAATAGCGTGATTTAACTCACTCGCAATACCATCTATCGGAGAATAGTATAAATGAATAATTGTAATTTTTTTTTTTTTTCGAAATGTGTATTGCTGTTGGCCCTATTGGCCTCTACAGCGTCACCGGGTGGGGTAGGCGAGCTATATGCTCAGGCCTAGTGATGAGAGCCCACTGAAGGGCCCAGAATACGCGCATCCTAAGGGTGCCTCCTATGAGGCCGGACCTCGGCTTAGGACGCCGTCGTCGACTCCAGGGAGGAATGACGTGTGCATTCAACGTCGTACGCCTAGGCGCCGACGTGTCGGTAAATAGGGACCTCGACCCCGCCGGCGGGGTCGGTGTGTGTTGTCTGTACCTATCTGGGTAATGTTGTCGGCAGTGAGTCTGTCGACGGGATCGTGTAGGACGTGCTTAGGACGCCTACGGATCGGATAGGGAATAATTGTAAAATAAATCAAAGTTAATATCTACTAGTCAAACCAATCAAACCATAGCGCGATCTAAATGACGCACAACGCCATCTAGCGACAAACAGTGTAACAATTATACAAACAGTGATGTCAAATGATTCAAATTACGAAGAGCAGTTTGGGTTCCGCAGCAACCATTCGACGACGCTCCAGCTGACGAGAGTTCTCAGCCACTTAGCCAGTGAGAAGAACAAAGGGCATCCCACGGTCGGGGTCTTTCTGGATATGGAAAAGGCCTTCGACCGTGTGTGGCATGCTGGACTCCTGGCTAAGCTCTTGAACACCACGGCGCCTCTCGCGATGGTGCGAGTAGTAGCGTCATTCCTAGAAGGCCGAAGCTTTTATGTCTCGGTGGAAGGCGTGGATTCCCAACCGCGCCCCATACGAGCCGGAGTACCCCAAGGTAGGTGTTTGTCACCGCGCCTATACGCGGTGTACACGGACGACATTCCCACCCTCCGCGACCATCTGCGTGAGGGTGAAGAGGACGTACTGTTGGCCCTTTATAGGGACGACAGTGCGTTCTTCTCGTCGTCCTATCACCAGATCGTCGCCGCGCACAAGATGCAGCGCTTGCTGGATCTTCTTCCGGAATGGCTCGACAAGTGGAGGATGGCCGTCAACGTCGGTAAGACGGCCGCTCTGCTGATCGGAGCCAAGAAGCCGCTACGTCAGCTCACCCTACGAGGCCAGGACGTGGAGTGGCAAACCTCAACCTGCTACTTGGGGTGTCACATCGATCGATCGTTGCGCATGGTTCCCACCGTTGATAGGGTGGTGAGTCGTGCCGCGGCGGCTCGGTCGATGCTGTACACCCTATTCACATCCCGGTTGCAGCTGAAGACCAAGTTGAGTGTCTACAGAGCCTACGTCCGCTCGCGCCATGACGTATGCGGCTCCGGCCTGGTTTGCCTTATGTTCGGTAAGCCAGAGGAAGAGGATACAAAACCAGCAGAATCGATGTCTGCGTCTCATAGTAGGAGCTCCAAGGTACGTCAGAAATGACGTCATACATAAAGACACCAGGACGCCCACCGTGGAGGAGTTCGTCCGACACCTCGCGCGCACCATGTTCGCTCGTGCGGACAAGAGTTTGAGCGGGCACCTCTACGGTATCGCACCGTTACATGCCAGACCACCTGAAGGGCGTCCTCAACCTCGTGAGCTCCTGCTGCGGCCGACCACCTGCCCCGACGCAGACATCGACGCAGACGATCTGGAGCTAGGATAGGACGACAAACCACCGGACATGACACCCCAAGGATGAGACAACCATTAGAAAAGACTGCCAATACTAAGATGAAGACACCACTGGGTCCACGCACCCAGACCCATTGGGTCAAGAATAAATGACGCGGTAGCCGAGGCTACCGAGGAGGACAAGCCCGGGTAAGGAGGGTAACCTCGAGGCCCGTACCCAAGCCTAGCCTATGGCCAGGCTGGAAGACCCGTGATGATGTCAAATGATTAAATAAACCAAAATTTTATTTCAAATGTTTCTTTTTTTCGATTATCCTTTCCCGCTGATTATATCTATAGAGACCTCATAGTACTTGAATAATCCATTATAAAAAAAATTCAAAAGCACAAATTTTCAACTGGTAAACTTTTTTATATATGTTACTAGCGACCCGCCCCGCCTTCGCACGGGTGCAATACTGATACTAAATATACTACAGAATTTGTTTATTAACGTTATCACATTGCAAACTTATCAGTTAATTAGGTGTTAATCTTCACTTAAAATTAAAAAATAACTGTATGTAAAATGTACAAAATCACATTAGAAACCTCTAAAATTATCAGTATTTATCTTCTATTTTGTCCACGTATTATGTATACAAAATCAATGTCTTTAAATCACTCTATCTATTAAAAAATACTTCATCAAAATCCGTTGCATAGTTTTAAAGATTTAAGACATGAACAGACAGTCAGCGATAATCAATTTTGTTTTAAACTATTTAGTGATAACAAATAGACAGTTGCAACAATATACACAGTTTTCACTCATTAGGAAATACAAACCGCTTTGTCCCTGCGTTTTAAAACTGTAATATCTTCGACACTATTCATTTAAATTACATGCTGTAAAGGGCCATATTGATTTATATTTAATGCACAATTTATTTAAGTGCCACGTGCCACAGGCACGCGCCTCAACAATCAAAAGAAAGATGCGATACGAGCCCCTTGATTGACCCAATATAAACGGTAATTTGTAACAAACATATTTCTTAAAGTATTCTCGTATTGTTTTTTGATAGATATACTTTAGGATTTCTTGGCTGACACCAACTCCAAATATAGCAATAATTATAACTACGTTATATAATCGTAAATCGACTTTTAAGTAGTCTAATATTTTTCATTTCATTTTACTTAGGAGGACTCTAAAAAATATGTTGAATACGCAATTATTTTTAGTATTTTTTAGTGCATATTTATTTGTTATAAAATAGTGTTTTGTGTGAAGTCGGGTTTTTCTTTTTGTTAAAATTTTTATTTCTTCTATGGGCATTTTTTCTGTATAGTTAGCTCGATTGGAAGCTCTACTAATCAGGGTCATTTCTCTGCATGTCTCGTCTATTGTGATTGACTAAGCTAACTAGTTGCTTCTTGGGTACTTTTTCGCAGCATTGCACAGGAGTTTTATGGAATATTATTGCACAAAAACTCCGTATTTTCTGATAAAAAAAAAACAGTTTTGAAACATAATTACAACATAATTTGAGTAATATTTTTTTTATGCTATAGATTGCCGGACGACCATATGGGCTACCTACTATGTTGAGTGGTCACCATTACCCATAGACAATGAAGCTGTAAAAATATTAACTATTCCTTACATCGTCAATGTGCCACCAACCTTGGGAACTAAGATGTTATGTCCCTTGTGCCTGTAGTTACACTAGCTCACTCACCCTTTAAATCGGAACACAACAATACTGAGTACTGTCGCGAAAGTAGGAAAGTCGCTTTGAAAGTCGCGGTCACGCTTTAATCGCACCTCAGTGTTCAGGAATCAGTCAGTCAGTAAAATACATAAAAAATTATTAAACACAATATTTATAAACGTCATAGTTTAGTTTAATACATCTTTATTTCTAAATAATTTATACAGTACAGTAAATGCTCAGCGATATTAATCTTCCTCGTGCGGTGAAAACAGCTTGGCCACCTCGAAGAGATCGTCGAACTCGCCCTGCGACAGCACCTGCGACACAACGACACATTGTAGCGACGGAACCGCAACCCGCGTCCCCCGCGCCCCGCGCGCCCTCACGCCCCGCACCCCCCGCCCCACACCTGTCTGGCCACGTGCATGCGGTTGAACAGGTTCCACAGCAGCACGCCCACCACGCGCCGCTCGCGCACGTAGAACACCACGCCGCGATCGTAGCGCCGCGGGGCGCCGCCGCCGCCGCCGCCGCCGCCGCCCGCCGCCTCCCGCGCCAGCTCTGGCGCCACCTCGGTCGCGCCGGCCTCGGTGACCGCTTTCGTCTCCGCCGCCTCGTCACCCACGGCGTCCGCCGAGAACACTCCGACTGTCGGCAGCCGAGCGTCTACGATACCGATAGCCTGAAGCGCAAAGGGAGAAGTTACTCGGGGTACTGTAGGCGACCAGCGAACGTGATCGGTCTCGAGTGCACCTCGTAGCCGAGTCGCGGGCCGAGGTCGCTCCAGAACATGCTCTGGTGCTGGTAGTGGCGGGGCGGCGCCAGCGCGGCCATGTTCTCGCCGGCCAGGCGGCCCGACACCACGGCGTGGTCGTGGTGCTCCACGCGGCGCCGGCCCAGCGCCTCGTCGTAGAAGCACGCCACGTCGCCCGCCGCGAACACGTCGGAGCGCGCCTGCAGCTCCGCGTTCACCAGCACGCCGCCCAGCTCGGGGTGCAGCTCGAGGCCGGACGCGCGCGCCAGCTCCGCCTCGGGCTCGCTGCCGACGCACTCCACCACCAGGTCGGCCTGCAGCCGCTCGCCCGACGACAGCTGCACGGTCACGCGCCCGTCCCGCACCGACGAGTCCGTCACCTCCGCTGAGGATGGAGCAGGAGCGCATCAGTGTATACGGCCCCAACGGAGCTGTGGGCGCCGCCGACCCCACTGACCTTCGGGTAGCAGCTCGACGCCGGCCGCGGTGAGGCGAACCGCGACATCCTCTGCCAGATAGCGCGGGAGCACACCCGCCAAGGGAGCGCTCTCGCGGAACACTTGAATGACTCTCTTGCCGTCCTCGCGCACTGCAAATAAAAAGCAATGAGAGAAAATATCGTCGCCGTTGCCGAACACTCGACGTGACGAGAGTCAGGGCACTGACGTCGGTCGGCCAGCGCGACGGCGAGCTCCGAGGCGAGGAAGCCGCCGCCGACGACGGCCACGCTGCGCACGGCGGGCTCGTCCAGCGCGGCCGCCAGGCGCGCCACGTCGCGCACGCCGCGCAGCGCCAGCGAGCGCCCCGCCGCCGCCGCCGCGCGCAGCCCCGCCACGCGGCGCGCGCGCACCCCCGTGGCGATGAGGCACTTGTCGTACGTGACGGTGTGCGTGGCGCCGCCGGCCGCCACCAGCTCGGCCGAGTGGCGCGCCGGGTCGAGGCGCGTCGCCCGCCAGCCGCGCGCCACGCCCGCGCCCGCGCCGCCCTCTCGCAGCCTGTCCGCCGGGGTGTAGAAGGCGTTCGGCTCGTACGTGACGCTGCGGCGGCGGCCGTTCCACTGGCGGAAGGTGAGCGCGTCGGGGCTGGCGGCGCGCGCGGCGAGCTCGGGCTCGCGCCACAGCTCCTTGCTGAGCGGGGGCCGCATGTAGGGCAGCGCGGTCTCGGCGGCCACGATGAGCACCTGCGCGTCGGGGCGCGCGCTGCGGATGGCGCGCATGGCCGCGAACGAGGCCGTGCCGCCGCCCACGAGCAGGTACTGAACGTGAGCCGGCAGAGCCTCTCCGCTGGCCGGAATCGCGATTTCAACTGTCTCCTCCGCGTTTTTCTTATCACCTAAAACATTATACGTACGATGAAACGTTGCAAACCATCGACCACACTAATGTACCCGACGATGGCAATACATACTCGGTATCGTTGTCTTCTTCTCCTCGACGTCCTCGCTCATTTTGCGGTACCAGTATACCTGTTAATAACTTTAACAATTAGACAGAAATTTAAAAAAATATACCGGTCGAATTGAGAACACTCCTTTTTTTGAAGTTCCTTAATTATCCAGCCTGCCTTAAGGGCAACCATAACAAACTCCAGATTTCTACATAATCTTGTACATGTCTATGTAATATCAAAAATATATTCTTTAACGATTTACTAAATCTTCATGCATAATTAGATGTTACATATAACGGTTATCTTACATTTGTTTCATATAATCAGGTGTCTATTAATTATAAAGCATGTAAAGTAACTTACACCACCCAATGATGCCGTTAGAGCAGTGAGTGCAGCGAGAGCCGACCAAGCGCGCGGGGTCCGCGGGGGCGGCGGGGGAGGCGGGCGCGGCGGGTGCGGGGCGTGGGGGGACTCGCCCTCACCTGTGTTAGATGTTGCATGGCTTGATCTTTCTGCTTTTGTCGTCTTTGCTCCAGCAGAACTTAACACTGTCTACAGAAATAAATACTATATATTATAATTAGTAGTAGCATGGATAGCTCATAACTATTTATGCAATATTTGGAAGGTAAACAGAATTTTTTTAATAAAATAAAAAAATAATGTAATTTATTATTAAAACAAGTGTTGATCATATCAAACATTAACTACAATATATGAACAGCCAATACTTCAATATATATTAAGTTTTTTATAAGCTACATAGTTAAGTATTTCAAAATGTGGTGAAATATACTAAATAGTTTTACCGTTCGATATTTCCTCAACTTTCTTGTTCGCTTGTAGAAAAATAATAGTTTAGTATATACATATTCTTATATGAATTACTATATAATTTTAGCAACATTGTACTAATAATTGCAACTAAACTAATTTATTAGTATCTTGTGTAAGTTCTCAAAAAACTTGGAATAGATCTCACCTGTTCCTCACTGGCTGCACTGGAATGAGCACAAATACCTTAACAAAATAAAGTTGGTTTTAAAAAACATCTAGAATCATCTTGACAACTTGCAATGTACTAGTTTATCTATACAATAAATACATGCTACTCTTTTTAAGTGCAGTTACTCATTGTCTGGTTTTATCCATCTAATGCAGTATTTTATAATTTTATCAGAAATTATAACAGCAAACATTCTCATAATGTAATTTTTAGAAAAGTTTTTACGAAGTATGTAATGTTTTTGTCAAACTATTAAGCAGAAAGTTTTCTTTAATAAGTGTTATCAAATATTGAACTTTTCAAATATAATACTTCCTTTACTGAAAACCTAAAGTGATTCCATAAGAACCTCTATGTACGTTTTAACATACTGCTACATAAGCTAATTTTATTTTCATTATATTAAGAGTACAACCAATATTATTTTAATTGCTCACTCACGGAATACTTTAAAAACATCTCTTCGAGATACTCCCTGGCCCTCGATATAAATGCTTGCCAATGCTCTGAGCATGGTAATTGTCTTTTAATAAAGTCACAATAGTAAATATCCTTGTGTTTTTAAGTAACTTTATCTAATTATTAAGTTCATTTCTATAAATTTCATAATACACTTAACTACAATTCAAAATACAGAAGAAAATGTAGGTTAGGATTTTCATTTCAGCCTAGCACAGAATATATTCATTGTCGGTATGTTTGACATTTATTATTATTAACGTTAAAAATATAAAAGTATGTAATGCCTTAATTTCAGTCTGAACTCTGAATAAAGGCCGTTTTACAAAATAATATGAAGAAGACATTTTTTTTTAATAATTCATTAAAAGACGGACATTCATTTAATGAATTTCATGACAGAATATATTTTTATTTTATTTATTAATGCCAATATATTCATAAAACAAAAAAAAATTAAAAAAATATATTTTTAAAGTATAACAATAAAATATATTAAATATTGAATTGAGTTTCATTTCTTACCTGGCAATCCTTTTGTCCAATACAGCTGTAGGTTATCGGAATACTTACTGTCAAAAATAGCTATAGAAATTCGTATTCTAAATTATGTCAATGTCAAATGTGTCGGTCTTTTTCGTTGTGTAGATAAATATCATATTTATTGTAGTTGTACAAATATAGCTTAGAAAAAATTAAGAATAACTACTCGGTAGTTATAGACATCTTTTTTCCGAGTGACAAAGCCTTTATCAAAATTCCTCCAGCTGCGATAAACGAAGGAACTTCTCTCCGTACTGCTAATTGGTGAGTATTTACTATTTATTGCATCACAAGTCACAACAGTGAACGTATGGTGTATTTGTTATTAATATTATTCAGTGTAGGACCGATCTATTTGTTTTATAGTTAATTAATAAAGCAAACACATCTTAGAAATCGTAGAGAATATAGTCTGAGCTACTGCAATGGGATTCAGCTTTGATGGATTCTAATATAAGGGAAAAAAAAGTAGCTGTTTACTTGTTAACACTTTAAAGTAGTTTGTGAAGCAGTGCTACATACACTCCCACAAAATTAACATTCAGGAGAGGCAACACACCTATCTCTGGCCAAAGTACTGGTTTAAGAATATAGTGAATTTGTCTGAAATCATATCAGATTTATCAATGTCTCCCATAATTTTGATACAGATTTGTGTTCTTATGTTTTATTTTGTCTTTTTCTACATGAATTGGTCTAAATCTTTCCTTAAATGGAAGCTAGAAATAGAGATTATTACGATCATCGAAATGATTACACTCAATTCAGTTAGTTTTAGCAGTTGCTGGTTACACCTGACATGTCTTAATTTAATAATATTTAAAAGGAGTACATAATGTAACATTCCACTTAGTTTCTAAAAATTATCATTCAATGGGAACTATATAATATAATTTCTAGAATGGTTACTTTTATTGTACATTTTAAACACTATATTATTTTTGCACTGACTTCAGACATGCTCTAGTAAATAAAGTGAGTTTTTTCTTAGCAAGTCAAATTGAACATATTATGTTTCTTCATTCTATTAAGACAAAAGTAGCTATTTTTTACCTAATCATATCAACATAACATCTTTGGAAAAGTAACTTTAATAGTGTCTTTGAGTATTGTCAATAAGCTCTGGTTATATACTGTAAAGGTATAACATCTGTAAAATTACTCATGTGTGCAATATATAGGTCAGTCAGGAAAAATAAATCAATTATTATTGTCATTTTTTTTATTGCGCGGCAGGTGTTGGAATATGCATTAACATATACTACATTTCAGGTGGTCGGAGATGTTGGCTGCGTGCGAGACGGGTGAAGTGTTTGCGTTGCTAGAAGCACGCGACACCGTCGACAACTTCGCCGCCCTATACAACAGTGTCCGCGAGCCGTGGCTCACGCGCGCGCTGCTGCTGTACCACGCGCGCACCGGCTCCACCCGCGCCCTCGAGCTGCTGGCGCGCGCGCCCGACGCACACGTGCAGCACCTGCTGGACGCGCTGCTGGAGCAGCTGCGCGGCGAGCGGCCCGCGCGCCTGCACGCCCTCGCCGCGCTCGCGCCGCTGGTGGCGCGCCGCCCGCTGTGGCTGCACCGCCTGCCGCACTCGCTCGCGCGCGACTTGCTGCGCGCGGCGCGCCACGAGCGCGACCCGCTGCCGCTGCTGCACGTGCTGCTCACGCTCGCCGCGCTGCTGCCCGCCGTGCCCACTCTCGCCGCGCCGCATTGGCCGGACCTCGCGGACGCGCTCCTGCGGCCCTCCGCGCTCGACCCACCGCCGCCGCCGCCGACCCGAGATCACTTGCAACTGGCGCAGCTCGCCCTTTTTCACGCCCTGTACGCCACGCACCCATGTACCCTGCTGGAAACTCTTCGAAGCGAATGCGCCACGGGAAGCAAACGTGACATCTGGGAACGGGGCGTGGCCCCTCTGCTGCGGTCGGTGCGTCTCCACCCCGCGCTCGTGACGGGCTCCCGGCAGCGTGAGGCGGACGCGGCGCGCTGGGCGCATCTCGAGATACACGACGTGCTCGCCGAGAGCCGACGCCTCTCGATGCGCGTCCGAGACCGAGCCGACGAGCGAGCGCACTCGGCGATCGCCGTTCCCGGCCCCGTCGCCCCGCCCTCCCCGGCGCCCGGCTGCGGTGCGCACGCGACTCGCGCCGCCTCCGCCCTCAGGCCGGGCGCGGAGCCCTGGTTCGCTCTCGGCGACCGCTGCGGCGCAGACTCCGCACCCAACACGCCCCTCCCCGCCGACGTCGACGCCGCCGAACCGCCCGAGGCCGCCGTCGAAGCGACCCCGGAGAACACACCGGCCAAGGAGACCCGAGCCCAGTTCCGATTTCCGACGGAATCCGCCGCCGTTCGCGCCATCGGACGGCGCTCTCAACCGCCCTCGCCGCTGCGCAAGGAGACGTCCCCGCCCGCGGGCGGCGGCCCCGGCGAGGGGTACGCGGGGCGCCTGGCCCGCGTCGCTCTGGAGAGGCGCGCGGCAGAGTCACCGGTGCCGTTCGGTGGGGGCCCGCCGCCGGCCGGCGCCGTGGCGCGCCCGGAGCCGAGCCGGGCGGCGCCGGCCACGGACAACGAGCCACTCAACGTCGAAGACCGCGAAGTACTGGAGCTGACGGAGCGCGCGCGCACGGAGCGCTCGTGGTCGGGCGCCGAGGCGCGCACGCCCGTGGCGCGCGACCCGCGCGCGGCGGAGCGCGGCGGGCGGCGCGCGGGGGCGGCGGCGCCGGCGCGGCGCTCGGCGTCGTGCGAGGCGCGCGTGCGCGGGGCGCGCTCGGCCGACGCGTGCGTGCAGACGCTCGACGTGTGGCCCGCGCCCTACGAGTTCCTCATTGCCGATTTCTACCGCAGCCTCCCCGCCGATGAGCGCAAACAGGTCAGTACGTGCCCGTGTATTTAGATATCCACGTCGTACAGACCGTCCGTTATTTAAGTGTTCAATGTTCGGTTAATTAAATATCCTCCTAAATACCTCTTCTCCTCTTCCCATTGGAATAGACTATAATATATACCATTCGATGCACAGAAGAATAAGTAAGGTGGCATATATTTGAATTAATGTGAGGCTTTTCATGGTATAGAGCGTGAGCGCTTCAATTTAACGAGCTTCCATAAAGTATTCGTGTTCAACCAATATATTACATTTTGATTGCTTTTCGGTTCTTTGTGCGTATGGTTTGTGATACAAATAACAACATATATTTTCTCAACGTAATACAGTACCTACAATATTTCTAGGTATCACTTTAATCAAATCAAATCAAAATACTCTTTATTGTACACCAGTAAATAAATCACATATACACGGTTAGATGAAAGATGTACAAGAGGCGGCCTTATCGCTAACACAGCGATTTCTTCCAGGCAACCTTAAGGTAGAGGAAAACAGATATAGAAAGAGGTAGGGGTGTACAGAGCAGATATAAACATAATAAATAAATACAGTGTAATATTAATATATTAAATATATATATAAAATAATGTACAGTACCTGATATCTAAAATGCATACATATATATATCTATCTAATTAAATTCAAATTATAATGTACAAAAATCAAATTAATGTCTCGCGGAAAAAAAAAAACAATAAAATAAATAAGTAATTCTATTAAGTACAGCAATTAAAGTGCAAGATAGTATTGTCTCAAGGAATTTTTAAATGAAGCAAGTGATTGTGCACGTCATACTTCAACAGGAAGAGAGTTCCACAGACGAATAGCCTGAACAGTAAAGGAGTTTGTATAGAATGAGGTGGAATGAGGAGGGATCTTTGAAAGTAAATTATCTTCTGAACGAAGAGAACGATTGTGACTTGAACCTTGAAGGATGAAAGAGTATTGAGTAAAGTAGATGGAGTATATGAGTATTCCTGCGATAACGAATCGGGAGCCAGTTGAGCTTTTTGCGAAAGTCGGAGATGTGATCATATTTACGGAGACCAAATATGAAACGAATGCAAAGATTTTGGAGGCGCTCAAGCTTGTTAAGTTGCTCCTCTTTTAAGTCAACAAAGCATGTGTCAGCATAATCGAGAATTGGTAATAGGAGGCTCTGTGCAAGCGAAATTTTGGTGGGAATAGGTAGAAAGTTACGCAACCTTCGGAGCGACCCTACCGCTGAAAACATTTTTCTGCTTATGTTACTCACCTGTGGTTGCCACGATAAATGTTGATCAAAAATAACCCCTAAATTTTTGCATTCGGTACTAAACGGTAAATCAACACCATCCAAGCGCACAGTAGGTAAGTTCGAAAAAGAAATGCGTGATATTAATTTGGAACTTCCGATGACAACAACTTGACTTTTTGTAGGGTTTACCTTCAATCCAAGAGATTTTGACCATTTAGCAATTTTATCTAAATTTTCATTTACTGAGTGAATAGTTTTAGCTAAATCGGTAACTTTACTCAGTGAGTATATTTGGAGATCGTCTACATACAAGTGGTAGAGAGATATAATATGGGAGGAGATAGAACTAATAAATATTGAAAACAAGAGAGGAGATAACACGCTACCCTGCGGCACGCCAGCAGTAATAGGAGACCAGTTGGAGAAATAACCGTTAACTCCTACACGCTGCCGACGCCCACGCAGGTAAGAATGAAACCAATCAATTACTTGTGGAGATATGTTAAGAGAACCGAGAATAGCAAGAAGGATATCAAAGTCCACGGCGTTGAAGGCATTGCTAAAATCTAGTAATGTCAGCACCGTAACTTGTTGATTATCCATTCCTAGCCTAATATCATCAGAAACCTTGATCAAAGCAGTAGTCGTACTGTGACCAGGTCGGAAACCAGATTGTAAAGGATTCAGAAGGATATTTTTGGAAAGGAAATAATTTAATTGAGTATGGATGAGACGTTCAAGGACTTTCGAGAGAAAGGGAAGGATAGAAATGGGACGGTAGTCAGAAAAAGAAGGATTTGCTTTTTTTGGAAGTGGTATAATTTGCGCGTCCTTCCAGGAATCAGGATATTCACCAGTATTAACGGAAAGGTTAAAAATGGAAGTGATAATTGGAGGAATAATACCCAGGATAGGAATGATAATTTTACGACTAATACAATCTGATCCAATGGCGTCAGAATCAATTGCTAAGATGTTCTTCTTAACATCACCCTCAGTAAATTGATTAAAGACAAAAGCAGGAAAGTCGGGAGTAGATTTAGCTGAAACTTCTTTTAAAGTGTTACACTTAATAATAGTATCGAAAGTTTCGGAACGAGAGAAATGTTCATTAAACTTATTTAAATTGAAATTGGAATAATTTACACTTTGAGTAGCTTTTCCAACTCCTAAAGACTTGAGAAATTTCCAGACTTTAGCTGGTTCTTCCTCTTTGGAAACAGATTTATGAATGTGGCGTCGTTGATTGTCTCTACACATCATGTTGCATCGATTTCTCACCTTTATATATTTTAAATGGTAGTAATCAGTAGGATTTGATTTATATTTTAATTTGGCCCGATTTTTTTTTTCTTGTATTTGCCTTATTTCTTGGGTGAGCCAAGGCGCTGGAAGGTGCTTTATACGTACTGGTCGAATTGGTGCGTGGACATCATACAAGTTTGTTAAAAAGGAATTAAAAATCGTAGCCTGTTCGTTGACGGATTCGTAACTTGCAACTTCAGCCCAGTCAAGCTTAAGAGCATCTTCACGTAGAGCATTCACTTTAGATAAGGTTTAGACTACTTCGGTGCAATCTTCATTTATCATCTCTGTCAGGAGCAGTGAGGCCCGCGGCCGTCGCGATTAGAAGACTTGGATAACTTCATCACATACTACTTCGGGGTAAATAAAAAATAAAATTTATTCTCAAGTGTATAATTGTTCCAGAATGCGGAGGAGAAGATCGACGAGCCGACCCTCCCCTGCGAACGCCTCGATAGCTATCTCTCCGAACTGTACTCGGGACAGGGCGTCGCCGACGCGTCCGAGCTCGGCGAGCAGCTCGCGCTCGTGCACGCGCAGCTCATGTACGAGCGCTGGCGCCGCGAGGCGCACGCCGAGCGCAACCGCCGCCTGCTGGGCCGCTGCCGCGAGACGCGCGCGCTCGAGCTGCAGAACGCCGCGCTGCGGGACCGCCTGCGCGCCGCGCACCACGAGCGCGACGAGCTGCTCGCGAGACGCGCCCGCGACGCGCCCGCCGCGCCGCCCGCCGCCGCCGCCAGCGAGCGCGAGCTGCGCCTCGAGGCCGCGCTCGCGGAGGAGAGCGCCGCCAGGCTGCGCGCCGAGGCCGCGCTGCGCGAATGCGAGGCGCAGCGAGCCATCGACGCCGCCGAGCTGCGCCGTACGCGAGGGGAGTCCTTCGAGGCGGCGCGCCACGTCGAGGCGCTCGCGCGGGCCGCGCTGGCAGCCGAGCGGCGCTCCGAACACGTGCGACGACTGCGGCGCGAGTTGCTCGTGCTGGCCGAGCGCGAGGCGCGGCTGAGCGGCGCCGTGCGCGCGGCCAGCGGGGCGGCGGCCGGCGCGGAGGCCGAGCGCGCCGCGGCCGAGGAGCGCGCGCTGCGGGCGGCGCTGGCCCGCGCGGAGGCGGAGGCGGAGGCGGCGGCGGCGCGCGCGGAGGCGGCCACGGCGCGCGCGCACGAGCTGGAGGCGGCGCTGGGCGCGCGCGACGCGGCCGTGGGCGAGCTGCGGCGCGCGGCGCGGCACGCGGGCGAGGAGCACGCGGCGCGGCTGCGCGCGCTGCAGGACAAGTGCGCGGCGCTGGCGCGCACGGTGCGCGCGGGCGAGGGCCGGCGCCTGGAGTGGCTGGCGGGCGCGGCGGGCGCGCGCGGCGCGGCGGCGGCGGGCGGCGGGCGCGGCGCGCGGCCGGCGCTGGCGGACTGCAGTCGCGTGCGGCGGCTGCTGGAGCGCGACGACGCCGACGTGGCGGAGTCCAGCTAATGGCGCGTCCGGCGGCCGAACGCTTCGCTCGCGTGCGTTCCGTAAAAGTCTAGGTCTCGTAAGCTCGAATCGACTCCGGCTCCGCCCGAGGCGCCGCCGAGGTAGACGTCGTGTTTCATGAAAAAATATTATATGATATGATCGCTGCGTCACTTCGCTCACTCTGTCGACGTACATTAACTGCACAAGGACTCTCCCGGCTCGCGCGCGCTCGAGTGTTGGTTTTGTGTTTTGTGTCGGGCCGGCGTTTGTGTTGCTGACACGACGTCTGCGCGTTTCACTGACGTCGTGATTAATTTTCAATCGACTTCCCAAGTGTGAATCATTTTAACGATCACTCGACTGCTCCGCGTCGAACTGTCTGATATTATTATTATTATTATATATCCTAATAATTTAAAAAACCTCCCCTGATTGAAATAATCTGATGTCGACACGTTTGTAATAGTTTAACTGTATCAAGGATATACTACTTTTGACACCAGAACTGACTCGCCTGGGAACATTGATAAACATTGTAAAAGATAGTTCTGTTGGCGTACGAATAATCTTTGTAAATAACGACTGGCACCGACGTAACTCCGCCGCCGCCGTGACGTCACGCTAGCAAGCCACTCGTACAAGTTCGCGAGCGGTGTCGCCGTTTGTTCGCACGTGTATATATGTTGAGTAGACTAATGGCCGTTTGCTCGTTTCAAATGCTAGTTAAGCTAAGTCGAGTGTTACGTAACATAGTCGGATTATAATAATAATTAACTAGTTTGGCGTCCGCTGTAAATACTGCTTGAGCCGTGACATGTTGTAAGTAGCGCTAAGTGGAGGGGGGAGGCAGTCCTCTCGCGTAATGCAATGTATTCTGTTCTGGACCTGTTTTGTATTGAATAAGGATAGACATATATTTATTAGGTTGGTAACTATTGTAAGTTAGTTCTGTTATAATTTCACAAGCTTCCGATCAATGTAACGGCGCCCGCGCCCTAGGCTAGTCCGATCGCTTAATGAACGTTATTTAAAGTGTACAGTGTTTAAAGGAAAGAATACTACTATGACTATGATATACTGTGATCTGTAAAGGCGAAATAAAGTGAATTAACGAAAAGGCGTTTTCATTAGTCATATTTTATATTATAATATTCTATGATACAAATCCACATACACTAAAGTATATTTGGTACAAAATTCACAACGTAAGTATAATATATAGTATAAATAGTTAAAATAGCAACAACTCTGTATTTACAATGTACAAAATATACAAATAGTTACAAAAGAATCAACAACGTAAAACTACAACGATATGATATTTGGTGTGCGGCGAGGGCCGGGGGCCCGGGGCCCGGGGCGGGGGCCTAGGGCAGCGGCTCGACGTAGTTCTGCGGCACGAGCCCGCTCTTGCCGTTGAGCGTGCCGCGCAGCCAGCCGGGCTCCGCCGACGGCGACACGTTGGTGATGATCTGGTTCGGCTCGAACGACAGCTCGCCCTCGCTCTCGCCCAGACACGCGTACAGCGTGCGCACCCGCCTGCGGACAGCGCGCCGTCAGTCGCCGACCTCTCGCACGCGCACGCACGCGCGCGCACGCACGCGCACGCACGCACGCACGCACGCGCACACACACACACACACACCCGGCGGACACTCACGTGGTGCGCGGCGGGAAGGCGAGCGGCGCGCGCGGCGGCGGGGACGCGCTGTGGCTGGACACGGACTCCGAGCTGCTGCTGCAGCGCCCCGCTCCTGCTGGCACGGCACCCGTTAGCGCTCTCGCAAACATCATGTATTATTGCAATAAAGGATTCATCGTGGCATTCGTTCGAAAGGATTATTGTGAATGATTTTCGATAGTCAACAATAAGATTACTACAAAGTTAGTTTACAACAAATTAATTTTAACAACCCAATGCTTTTAAAAGAAAACTTTTCAATCATTTTATTTAAATAGTTTTTAGCTTGTTAAACTTCTATTTAGGTATTTTCTATTAGGTTTTAATTTTTCTAATTTTACATTTAATATTCTTTCTAATTCATAAATAAACCCAAATTAAAGCAACAACCTGTAAAATTCCCACTGCTGGGCTAAGCCTGCTTCCGATTAAATACACATGTGGCAGCATTTCAACGAAGTTAGACACATGCAGGTTTCCTCACGATGTTTTGGTGGTGCTTGCGTGGGTTTGAGCCCGAAATCATCGGTTAGGATGCATGCGTTCTAAACACTGGGCCATCTCAGCTCTACCCAAATGTACAGCCCATATACACATAAAATAGCGGATCCATTTAGTGGGCTAATACCGATTGCGCCATTAGACAGAATAATAAATGTATGAGTCGCGTAAGTGTGTAATACATGTGTCAATACTAACTGGGGCCGGGCGGCGTGAAGTGCTGCAGCAGCTGGTGGTGGTGCGGCGAGTAGCTGCCGCCCGCCAGCGCGCCCGCCAGCGACACGCTCTGCAACGCAACGCGCAACGCGCTTCGTCAGTACTCGCTCCGAGTATACATACAATCGTCACGCTGTTCGAGACCGAGCGCTCAACAATCAAATATTGATAAAAAATACTGAAATAGTAAAAACTTACGATGTCATTTCTGGAGGCGAGCGGTATCGTCGGTGGAGAGGTGCTGTAAACAAATAAATATATTTTGTTACTGTAAACATTACGCAGCGAAACTCAAACGGATCAAAGAAACTTATTAGATATTAACAATAAAGTTAATTAATTAAAATAAGTTTCAAATCCAATAACTTTCGACTTTAACAATTATTGTAAATTTAATAAAAAACAATCGTAAAATATATGCATATATGATAACCCGTTGGAAATTTTAATAATGCCTACGGTTACCAACCCAGCGATCACAAATCCAGAAAGGCAGATAATCATCTTGTGTAACTTCACTGGGATTCACTTTAATCACAATAACACCGCACTCGTGTGCGCCGCGATACGCGCGGACTGGTCGCTTCGACGATGTGACACCGACTGAGCCGGGCGCTCGGCGACGGGGGTATATATGAGCACGACGCACGTGCCCACCTGCCAGGTGTTGCGCCTGCGCAGGCTTTTAATCTGTTCCCTTTTATTATCCCAAGATATGCAACACAAAAGATGCATTCATATTCTTACAGTTCAAGATACCTGAGTTCAATAGTTCTTTTGATCTCGTCGCAGTTTCATTGGTTCGAAAATTACTATAAATGCGACAGACGTTTGTATATTATGATATTGTTATAAGTATATGTAAAAATATCTTAAATTTATAGTAATATCCGAAACACAAAAGAGCACCTACTCCTCTACATACATGAGAGTTTTGACTCATACTGATTAATTTAAATTAGATGCGAATTCATTTGGAATTTTCTCGACCAACGAATTATTTTTCGTAGACATGACAAAAACGCAATTGCACTCAACAATTCATCCCCATACACATCTTTCTTGAATATAGAGTAAAAAATAACATTCGATATAACTATTATATGGTACTTATTTATTTATTATTATGTTTTTATTACAACGTTTCGTAACCATCCAGGCTCCAAGTATCGCAAACATAGACGTTATGATCTTACGAACAATGAATATAGAGTTGGACGGCGAAGCTGAAGACCCTGCGAGACGAGAGGTTGGGGCGAACATCTGCGCGCGCCGAGATGCGCGACAGGTGCGCATTCCGCGCGCGCAGCTGCCGCGCCGCGCAGCGCGGTCGCCGGTCTAGTCGCCGCACTAGGCGCTCCGCCGCGAGATACGTTGAGACCAAACTTTAAATCGACTCTTATATTATTACTATTAATAAGCGACGGAAGGAAATCATCGCGGTGTTCGAATTAAGGGTAAAAGATTTCGTGCAAAACGCAAGGTGAGCGCCACCTGGCTTCCGGCCTTCACCGCACTGACTCAACTCGGGCACCAGTCGCGCGGCAGATACTACAATACTCTTCAGATTTACACTTGCTTTACGCTAATATATTCCATAAAACAATAAAAACTCAACCGCCGAATGTTCTAGAGATAATTTAGAGCATCGTTAACAATATATTTACCTATAAAATAGATCACGATTGCGCCACACAAACGCACAAAGTAACTCCCGTGGCAATAGTCGCGCTAATCTTAGCGCTCGAGGCTGTCTCGTTCAGGTTTTTTTCGCGCGCAGTGCAGCTGCCGCACGCGCAGCCTCTCCGGCCGTTATCTCCGGTTCGCTCATAAATTACCTGCCCGGTACCCGTTACCGCTCTTTGAGGTCGACCGGAATGATATTTAAGTGAATTATTCTGTCGTCTTATTGTGAATCGTTTTCGCTATCATACTAATCAGGTCGTGACAAATGGTAGGCATATTTATTAATAAAACAAGTTACGTTTTTATATCCAATGTCATAGTAAACATCAACCACAAAGCACAACAACCAAACGGGCGCGAGAGGCCGCATAGTATTATTTCAATGAGTAAACTTTAATTGAAATACAAAAATGTGAATGTATGTATATAATATACAGAAAACGATACTCTTTTAATTTTAAAAGTAAGTAAGTCGACGCGAAATTTGACAAGGCATAAAAAGCAACATCGCTCTATATACACAAAATAAAAGTCGTCAAATATGGAAGGTTGCGGGGGCGGCCGGGGCGGCCGGGGGAGGCTCGGGGAGGCCGAGGCAGATGTGTCCGTCATTATGAACACCTGATTGCGTGCGCCGAGCGCTGCGTGCGCGAAGCCGGCACCACGACTCAACTGATATGACAATGTGCCTTATAATTTAGAGTTTATAATTTTCACTTGGAATAAGAATAACGTCCATGTAATCGTAGAATTCCCAGGACTAGGTTTCTAACTGACTCCAAATTGGAGCGTGAATTGTTTATTTAATTTTATTGACACTTTTTCAACCGAAATGCCTATCATTTTAAGTATTGCACAGATATTGCATAGCAGTACAAATGGCTAAATCAGTGACGCGACGTCGACCGGCGAAACGCACACGAATCCTAGGGGACCCCTGGCAGTCGTAATTGGTACAAAAACACAAAGCTGCACGGATAAGGACGGAGCGAGGAGCGGAGGTAGCGGATGAGACACGTGGCTCCGAGTTATTTGTATTGTATCCCGACTGCGACACACGTGCGGCTGCTGCTTTGCTCTTGTACGTACACTTTAACTTCGTGCAAATTAAATCTTCGTTTGAGTATAATTTTAACGAAATATATGTTTTGGAATAAAAATGTTTGCTAATTGAAAAACTTCAACGGAGTTCATTGACTGATTTTTATATAATGAACAATACGAGGTTGACACACTGTACATAAAAACTCTATACCTAATCAAATTATTTATTTCTTTTTAAGACTAACGCCGCAAGTTATCCCAAAATTCTAATCTCGGAACTTTATTTTTTGCGTCAACAATGTTCTCAATTGCGACTTGATGACTTAATAAGTTGCTTTAGATACGTTACGATATGAAATAAAAATTCTATCCATTGCTTAAGAATAAAAATCACAATGCCTGCTAGGCATATCCTAATAAGTGATAGAAAAAAATATCGCCCTTAATTCTGTGATATACACTAGTCCCCGCAATACTTCACTGTGTTTTGCAGTGTCATATGGTTTTTTTTTCTATTGTTAGGCAAACGCGCCATTGGGCTACTTTATTGTAAAAAGTTACACCACCGACTTATCACTAAACACTTAAAATATATATAATATGGATGGCATTCGAGGTGATACGTCTTTATAGTTGTAAACAAACTTAATGGCAAGTGGTCACACAATCACACAAAGATACTTTAAGGTACAGCCATGGGAGCTAAGATGTTTTTTCTCTCGTTACACTCGTTGTCAGGGTGTTTCTTTTTCCGAACCGGTGGTGTGTGTGTTTAATTTGACCATCAATAAGTAAGTGTCATGCTTCTATATTGAATAAAGGAATTTGAGTTTGACTGGCTAACTCATCCTTAATATTAGAATGTGCAATGACCGGGTGGCACGAAGCCCTACCGCCCAGTAAGTACGCAGTGTGCAACGAGCTTGACAAATATTGACTTTGCTACTGCTATCGACACACGCGGTCTGATCGATTAACGCAATATTAAATGAATATTTAATTCAAAAGCCGGAGCGTCCGCCGCACCTGCCGCTGCCGGGGCTCCGACGACCTGACCTGTAGCTGCAATCTATGCAAGACGAATATAATATTAACTTGCGCGGCGAACACACCTCGTGTTATAATAATGTTTTTCGTTTTTTTAATTAGTTAAACTGGTTTGTTTTATTTTCATTTTGCGACTAAAAGATTTCGACTAAGTAAAGTTAAAATAATCAGAATTTTGAGAACTTGTTACTTGATTGTTTTTTAATTCAAGAACAAATTATGTATAGGTCCCTCATAAAGTTTTGTACTTCCTTTGCAATATTACCTTGGGTTGATTCTCTCAGATCCGAAAACTGTTTGAGATGGAGTAGGTTAAGTGATAATAGGCAGTTCAAAATACAAAGCTAGCATAGCATTTTTTTAAATGTTCTGTAGCGAAACGATATCTAATATTTAAACTGATGTTTATTAAACCTGTGATGCGGAACGATGTGTAATACACATTTGTGTATTGACACATGTATTGTTTTATTTAACACATACGAATAAGTAAATCCGGTAACCGGGTGCCCGCTGCCCGTGGGTGGCGACTCACTGTTCCGCCTGCCTTTGTAATCAGCTCTTGCCCGTTCACATATATTCCGATACCATAATATTATTAAGTTAACTTCATGATTTTAGAGAACGACGTTGAATTATTTAAAATTCATTTCTTAATTAATGGTCATCGTATGTTATTAACACGATTATCAGAAATATTCATTATTTAAATTAATTTTAAGATCATAAAAAATGAATGAATGAAAACAAAAATATATCATTTGAAATATCCATTACAGGATTTTTAATATCTATATATATAAAATATCAAGTCCAAGGCTGACTGACTCATCACCGCCGAGCGTAAACTATTGAAGTTAGGGCCTTGAAAATTGGCGAGTTGGATCGATTTATTGAGTAGGCACCCACTAAGAAAGGAATTTTGGAAATTCTGCCTCCAAGGGGGTGAAATAGGGGATGAACGTTTGTTTTCATATAAAATGCCCGTCATTTTTAAAGTTAGAAGCATGAAATTTTATTTTGGGGTACTAATTAAAAATAAGTCGATACCTATTTCAGCATTTTTGGATATTCTATCCATAAAGGGGTTAAATAAGGTTTGAAAGTTTGTATGGTAGTCCGTAATTTTTTTAAGTTAGAGACATGACATGACGATGCAATAGGGGTTGCCATTTCGTATATATATGAGTCTGGAAGTCCGCCTGAAGTTAGATCCATGAAACTTTATTTTTAGAATACAAAAGAGAAATAAGTAGATATACATTTAAGCATTTATGGAAATTCTATTCCTAGAGGGTAAAATGAGTTTAAAAGTTTGTATGAAAGTCCGTTATTTATTATGAAAGAAGCATAAAACATTATTTTTGGAATATTGGACAAGAATAAGTTAGATGAGAAATAGTGTAATATATACTTTAAGTTCAATAGAGAACAGTTTGCGCTCCAAGTCAATTAACAAAGCACAAGGTCAAACCTTTAAAATGGACTGCATGGACTTGACTGAACTACCAGTTTTGTTTTACAATGAGGTCTTAAATTAACGCAATGTTTTAAATTAGTCTGTTCAGTTATTTATAACCATATTTCACGCGAGCAAAGAAGCGGGCAACAGCTAGTCTTTCTATAAATTTATTTTCTATATTTTTAAATTACAATCAGTAGGTACACTTATACAAAAGTTGATTTATGGATATTTATAATGAGATTGCAGTGTCTGTTTGCAATATTAAAATAACGACTTTTTACTAAATGAATATTTATGAATATGCACACAGTACTTGTACCAAAATAACATCTTTTGCAATTTTTGTTTTCTGTCTGTCTGTTTGTTTCAGTTAACTTCTGCAACGGGACTTTCACTGGCAGACAACTAATCTGATAAGGAGTTACTTAGGCTACAACAATGACTTTTTTTGTAAAGTGAAAACGCGCACGAAGTGGCAGGCTCGTCTAGTTAATAACAAAAACTTGTAAATTCAAAGGCCATTCGCAGTAGAAGGCGCTAACATGCACCGACTATAACAAGCTACTCAATTAGGATTTTTTTCGCACGTTACCTTGTTTTTATCATGGCGAAGCTTTTACATCGTAGGGCACCCTTAAATGCTTCGTACGAGGCGAGCAATAAGGACGAACAATACCAAGGGTCGTGCACAAGCCATTCCAACAAGCCATTCAACTTCGTGGCAGCTAAGCTGTAAGTGTTGTCAATCCTTCTCTTACCACCTTCCCTGCGGCGAGTCCTGACCGCTGCTGGTCGACCCTTTGTAAATGTTACCACTCACCTTAAGAATTCTCGAGTAAGTTGCCCTTGAATTGTCAGTATCATTAATTAAATTATTCATATAATATACCTACATTACGAAATAAATAATCTTAATTAAACTATTTACTCTTGAGTGTAAATTTGCAAAATAATTATATTGCTAGTTTTATATAATAAAAAAACGGCCAAGAGCGTGTCGAACACGCACATGAAAGGTTTCCGTAGCCATAAGATGGAAATTTAGCAATCTCTATTTCTACCCTGGCCCACTTTTGTATATAACATATGTATGTAACATTCCTACTTATTTTCACAGTTTGTAGGTAGTTATTTCCATACATTACCATTTAGTCAGGGCAACTGCACGTCATAAGTTGGTCGAGTTGTATAAAAATAGCTATGTATGATACATAGTCCGCTATAGTTTTCGTTGAAAGTACTTACTTGGAGGTATACCCCACACGATGGGGTAAGTCGAATTTTTTTTTCGAATTAACTTTTCGCTGTATGGGAACCACCAATTTTGGATTATCAGTATACATCTCTTCACCAATTTTCGTGGCAATCTGTGCAAAAACAGCGGAGAACGAGCCAGGACAGACAGACGGACAGACATGACGAAACTATAAGGGTCCCTAGTAAACTACGGAACTAAAAAGCGGCCAAGTGCAAATCGGACTCGCGTCAAGAGGGTTCCATTGAAAGAATCATTCAAGAATCAGCCAGCAGAGGTTTTCCCGTGGTAAAGGCGTCACTCGGAGTGCGGCCACTAGTTTCTTATGTTTTTTAATTATAGCTTCGCATTATGGTCATTAAGGTAGGGAATGTCATGCTGAAATTTTATTTTTATAATTACTTAAATTTGCATTTGTTCACTACAAACCGCAAAAAAGATGACCGATTGACCATATATTATTATTATTTAGATAGTTAATTTTATCTGTGTTCGTCCGGGAGTCACAACACGACAGACAGTCCTCTAGAGGTGCGGTTGTGTCCATTGTAACTTTAAATTAAAATGCATTACAAACAAAAACAAAACCATTGTTATTATATATATTAATTGGTTTTTATGACACTAGTTGTCGGACGCGGCCTAGCTCGCGTTTTAGCGACTTGGTTGTCACGCGACTCATGCGGCAAAAAAGTAGCCATGTCCTTCCTTAGAGTTCAAGTTTGTTTCATACCAATTTGCATCAAATTCGGTTGCATGATGCGTGTAAATATGCTCAATAATTCAGACCTATCTAAATTCCATGAAAAGCTGTTTTCCATGGTGTAAATTTTTATCGACTTCACTTGTCAATCGTATGCAATCCTGCTCCCATTCGGGTCACAGTAGTCTCAGCTATTGATAGAGTCACTGAGGACGTTCGAACTGCCATGGACAATAAGACAAAGCCTTTCTGTAAGGAATGAACACCGCAAAGGCCGCTCTCTCTCTCATTTTCTGTCCTTGATTATGCATATGCAATCTGTCCCAATCTTCCCGAGGACCAACTGAAGATGGACAGATTAAGCAAATTTTAAATCTTGCCATTCAGTTTATGTTCTGCCTCCGCAAATATGGACCATGTCTCAGATTGCTGTACAAAGCTCTTCCAAAACAATGGCTTTTTATAAATTAAGGGATACTGACTGTTGCTGACAACAATATTATGTACATTCAGAGTAACATTGATAAAATCAATGATAATCATTGTATGTGCAATAGGAGTAACGATAAGCTAATAACGCCATGTTTCCGACTCCGCAAAGTCAATAAATCCTTCTTGGGGCAAGGTATCCGTTTCTTTAATAAAATTCCTCAGACACTTTTAACTTTGCCGTTTCGTAAATTCAAATCGTTTATACAAAATACATCGCTAAAAAAGGCATATTATTCGAAACAAGATTTTATAGATGATAAAAAGGCGTGCAGTTAATACCCGTTAACTTCATAGCAGGATATATTAATTTAAATAATTGTATTTAACTAACATGACTTTGTATTTTTTAAATATTGAAAAAGAGTAACTACTGAGTTTCTTGCAGGTTCTTCTCAGTAAAATCTTCTTTCCGAACCGGTGGTAGCTCCACTTAATTATAAAATGACGATTAAAAAGTGCTTATAAAAGCCTACTTGAATAAAGTTTATTTTGATTTTTGATTTTGACTGTTGCATGATTATAAACGATGTGTTGTTTAACTACTAAATAATAAGAAGAATCTTTATTGCAAAACACTCTCCTAAACTCGATTTAACTTAATTTTAGGAAACGAACGTTACTTACCAGCGACCAGCTGTGGTGCTAAGAGTTTATAAAATTCATCACAAATGACTATTATTATAGTATTAAAATAGAATATTAGAAATAAAATTAAGTCGACATAAATAAAATATTAACAAAAAGAAAAACCGACTTCAAACAAAACAGTATTTTAAAACAAATTAAAATGCACTATAAAGTAATAAAAATAATTGCAAATTTAACACATTTTTGAGAGTCCTCCTAGGTAAAATGAAATGAAAAATATTAGACTACTTAAAAGTCGATTTACGATTATATTAACGTAGTTATACTTATTGTTATATTTGGAGCCGGTGTCAGCCACAGGCACACGCTTCAACAATCAAAAGAAAGAAGCGATACGAGCCTCTTGATTGACCCAGTATAATATCGTATAAAAGGTAATTTGTAAGAAACATTTCTTAAAGTATTCTCGTATTGTTTTTTGATAGATATAGTATAGGGTTGGCTGACACCGACTCCAAATATAGCAATAATTATAACTACATTATATAATCGTAAATCGACTTTTAAGTAGTCTAATATTTTTCATTTCATTTTACCTAGGAGGACTCTCAAAAATGTGTTAAATTTGCAATTATTTTTATTACTTTTAAGTGCATTTTAATTTGTTTTAAAATACTGTTTTGTTTGAAGTCGGTTTTTCTTTTTGTTAAAATTTTATTTATTTTTTGATTTTAAGTGAAGCTGATGTAGACTAACATTATTTTATTAATATGGATAGATTAAGCGTGCCGTTTATATGAATCAGAAACTACTTCAGGGACAATTTCAAAAGAAACTTTCGAATAAAGCAAAAATAGACTTTCGAAAATGCGGCTTTAATACGTCATGCGGCATAAACTACAAGGTACCACCCTCGAATGAGCTGTAATCGACCTCAGTAAAAAAACTTTGCAAAAGAGCTATTCGTATGCTATGTCGTACATCATATGACATCACATCATATACACAAAATTTGATTAAAGACAGAAAGAAATTCTGCCCCAAATCGCACCCTAACTGTAAGCCGTTTAGGAGTTCCGTCAATACATAGTATAAAACAAAGTCGCTTTCTCTGTCCCTATATCTTTAAAACTACGCAACGGATTTTGATGCGGTTTTTTTTAATAGATAGTGTAATTCAAGGGGAAGGTTTGTGTATATAATAAATGAACAATATAGTAAAGAAACACTGACAATTTTAGAAATTTGCAATGTGATGTCGTAAATAAACAAATTCTTTAGTATATTTAGTATCAGTATTGCACCCGTGAGAAGTCGGGGCGGGTCGCTAGTTGATTATAATATTCGATTATGACAATTACATGAACATAACCACGTTCCGGAAGGTGATTCTAATATCCAAGTAACCCATAAATAAAAGATTCGACCGAGTATTGCTAACGTCCTCCTCAGAATTGTTCCGTTCCCTCCCGTTCCCTTAATTTGTCATGGATCCTGTGCTCAGAACCTTACCAAACTTTCACCAAACTACCCTTAAAGTATATCCTTTATAATAAAAAAAGAATCATCAAAATTGGTTAACGTGATTTTGAGTTATTCACCTATTTGTCGCGCATATACATAATGCAAATCTAAGACTTATGTCGTTTTCATACGGATACCATCATCGGAAAAAAAAAAATGGGACCCCACGGGAAGCACTACCTTTCAAACAAAAAAAAATTTATCAAAATCGGTCCACCCAGTAAAAAGTTATGAGGAAACAAACATACAAAAAAAAAATACAGACGAATTGATAACCTCCTCCTTTTTGAAGTCGGTTGAAAACGAAATATGTGTAAGTTTAATCACGTGACCTCGCCAAACTAATAGCTTGCTACGTTTTGATTACTAACCTGATATTGATGAAGCCCATTGTATGAAACACACAACATTAAACATATTTTATATGCACGCATACATAATTGTGTATGTATGTGTGTGTAATTTTCTTTTGACATATTTTCTTGTTTCGGTTTTATAACTTTTACTCATCCCCTCACTGTCACAGTACATCGGTATCGGTGTTTCGATTAGTTATTGTCGTAGTATATTACGTCATGTGCCGTATTACTGTGGGGTATGCATTGTTATGTTATCCACAGTAACATTGATCACTGATCATTGCAATGCATGAAGGATAAACTTTTAGATAACTTCATGCTACTGACCGTGCAAAGATAGTTCATCCTTATTTCTTAATATATTCCACAGATATTTTTAACTTTGCTGGTTCATTGATTATAATCTTTTGTTACAAGAAACATTCATAAATAAGTCATATTACATAACAGAAGCTTACTTAGATGATACAATTGTGACTTTCAGGTAGGCATATATTTTATTTAACTGATATAAATTTGTAGCTGTAATTCTGGAAAAGAGATATGAGTCTCCTGTCAGTTTTCACGGTAGAATAAAATAAATGTAAATAAATTCCGAACGGATGGTCACTTTACATTATAGTTATGTAAAATGAGTAATTCTTGTAAAAACTTGCTTGAGTAAAGTATACTTTGATTTTAGTTTGAACTAAGGACCAGTCTGAGATTTGAATCGGATGGAACAATCTCAGAGTCAACTTAGCATTCAACCCTTTACTATTCACGTTTTCTCCTGAAGCCCAGCTCAACATCGAGCTGATCAGAATGACCATACTTTCATTGCTACGAAACGCAAAAACCAGAGCAACATTCCTGACAATTATGAAGATTTTTTTACGGCTGTGAAAAGGTACGGTGTCCAAGACACACTAATATTTCTTCCCAAATTCAAAGGTTAACGATTCGGCAAACCAATGATACGAATCAAGGATGCAGTCAGGCAATCAAACGCAACGCGTGGTGTGCTTAGAAATATTATCAAATATTGGAAATCGGTGAGCCAGTGGGACTCAGCCCTAACAGCCACAAAAGTAGCCTTGTTGTTGATAACAACCACTAACGACTAGGGATAGGCTTCTGCATCGCAAGCGGAGCAGAGGGAGTCGCAATAGCACATCAAAAAGATGTGTTCTGGTAACAGCGCCCAAGCTGTGCACGACACATCAAGGAACTGAAAAGCATGTTTGCACGAAAAACTTAGAGTTTACTCGTATACTTATAAATGCTTAAAAAGCGTTATCAACTTCGCCCAGTTGCAGACGCCATACGCTTGTCCCATTTTATGTTTGTCAATGACAACTGCATACGTAGGGACAAACAGCGGTAAGCGACCTTATTTATATTATGTTATGATAACCTGCTCGTTATTACATAGGTGCGTGTGAATTGTTAAGCAAAGATCCCTAAAGATGCTCAGTTGAGCTACTTTCACTTAATCATAAATTGTTAGAATACTTTTTAGACCATCACTCTCTGGACTTTTTCGTGTTATATGTTTTTAATGTAAACTTTGTTGGTTTTGTCCCACTTTGTCTTCGAGTCAGAAGTGGAGGCCATCGAACGGAATAAGTTCTATTCACAACTCAAACTTTTCCACATCTTCGCAAGAAATTGACTGCTGGCAATTTACTCTGACGAGTTAATAATTTATAAATTACAAGTTGGGCAGCATCACCGCTAAAGCCGCAACGCTAGTGTCGTCGACATGATAAGCAAGCGAACACTACTCACCCAATGACGCCGTTAAGCGCGTGCGGCGGGGCGGGCGCGGCGGCGGGCGCGGGCGCGGGCGCGGGCGGCGGGGCGGGCGCGGGCGCGGGCGGCGGCTCCAGCGCGAACACCGGCCCGAAGTTGTCCAGCAGCGACTCCACCAGCACGTTGTAGAACTTGAGCTCGAGGATCGAAGCCACCGTCTCGCGCTCCGCCCGCAGCAGCGTCGGCCCGAAGCACACCGCGAGGTTCGACGCCGTCATCAGGTTGCGGTCGCTCCTCGCCACCACCCTGCGGGGCAGCGCGGTCAGTGCGGGGCCCGCCGCGCCGGCACGCGGGGGGGCCCGGCGGTACTCACTTGGTGAGGTGCGCGAGGACCAGCCGCAGCATCTCGTAGTTGGGCTGCGGCAGCGCGTGCACCAGCGCGTGCAGCGCCGACACGCGCTCGCTGCGCCGCTCGCACTCTGCGCAGGAGGGGCGGTCAGGGGCGAGACCAGGGGACCATGGGTGCTCGGAGGGCTCGCGGTACGTGGACATTTGTCAAGACCAAACAGTATACAAATGACATACCACACACACATATATTATAACGATATCTCAAACAAGTGACGGTCGGCAAATAAGCATTCTATTTAATGAATATTTCTATACATCCTTTGAACATAGTACACATCTAAACAATTTTTCCTGTAACAGTCAAAATAATAGTGGATATGCTAATACAATTAATTTGTCATCTGTTGATATTTCACTTGCTGATTCGTAAGTATTTGAAAACCTTAAATATTAAAAAAGGTAGCGGACCCGACGGTATACCACCTCTTTTTCTAAGTAAATGCTATATGACTATATCTGTTCCTTTACATTTATTGTTTTGTATTTCCCTTCATACATGTACTATGCCTTCAATTTGGAAACAGTCTTATATTGTGCCTATTTTTAAAAATGGAGATAGACATGATATCAAAAATTATCGACCTATTTCGAAATTAAGTTCAATTCCAAAACTTTTTGAACGTATAATTTATGACAAAATTTTTCCAAGCATACGTCCCATAATTATTGACCAGCTGCATGGATTTATTAACAAGAAATCAACTGAAACTAATTTGTGTGAATTCACTGACTATGTTTTGACTGCAATGGACAAAGGATATCAGGTGGACGTTGTGTACACCGATTACTCCAAAGCGTTTGACAAAATCTCTCATTCTATCTTAATAGCAAAAATGGAGTTCATCGGTGTACATGGTGACCTCCTTAGATGGATCAAGTCATATTTATTGAATAGAAGTCGAGCCGTGACTGTGAAAGGGTATTGCTCATCTTTTCTACCCGTTCCATCTGGAGTCCCTCAAGGCTCACATCTTGGACCGCTGTTTTTTAAAATATATATAAATGATGTTGTTTCGGTATTTGCATCATCTAAATTTCTGTTATATGCTGATGATACAAAAATTTATAAAATTATTAAGAGTGTTGATGATTGTATTAATCTGCAAAAAGATTTGAACTTACTTAGTGATTATTGTACTACCAATTCGCTGTTTTTGAATATAAAGAAATGTAAAGAAATGTATAACATATACCAGAAAAAGAAAAGTGATCATTTACAACTACCGATTTAAGGAAGATGATATAAAACGTGTATCAGTGGTCAAAGATCTTGGAATAACACTCGATTCTAAACTTCTTTTCGTTGAACACATAAATTCCATAACTTCTAAAGCGTTTCGTATGCTAGGATTTGTGCTGAGGATTTCCAGAGAGTTTAAGCGTGTTTCAACTTTTGCTCTTTTATATAAATCATTTGTGAGACCTATCCTAGAATACGCTTGTCTGGAATCCACAGTATAGTAAATAGTAGAATTCATCGAAAATATTCAGGAAAAGTTTTTAAAATATTTAAAATTTTCGTCTATAAATAATTTGAATCAAATAGAAAAGATACCGACAACTGAACAGAGACGATTTGAACGTGATATGGTGTTTTTATATAAATTGATCCACAACATATTTAATTCCCCTTATGTCCTTTCTAAAATAAATATCAAGTGTTCTCGCCCTGGCAGTCGCAACAAATCTATTTTTGATTTTCCATTGACAAAAACTAAATATACAGCAAATGCATTTATTAATAGATCATCTAAACAGTACAATAAAACATTTATTGAATGTGATATATTTCATCTCACCCTTAAAAATTCAAGTACATTGTAGTTTCAAACTACAAGTAAAAGAAATATTACACTCTGAAGAGCCTTAATTTACTCATGCATTTTTAATTAATTAATTATAATTTGATTATTTATTATTAAAATATGTTTTCTTAATTTAAAAATTAAATTTATATTAAATTAAATTATATAAATGAATTATATAATTTCATGCACCTATTAAATATAAAAAATGTCTTGTTTTGTACTTACTTATGATTAATTTATAAATGGAAACTGTTTTGGTTTAAGAATTGTTTTATATATTTTTTATTTTATTGTAATTATTTCACTGTTTGTTTCCTGTATACTAAATAAATAAAAAGTACTCACTGGCGGCGGCGAGGAAGGCGCGGTGCAGCTTGCGCGTGAGCAGCGGCTCGGGCAGCGCGCGCAGGTAGGCCTTGAGCGCGGACGTGAGCGTCTTGCTCTCCCACTCCAGCGGGTCGGCCAGCGCGGCCGGCAGGCGGCGCTCGCGCGCCAGCGCCACCAGCCGCGACACCTTGGAGGCCACGCCCGCCACCCTGCGCCCAGACGGTTACGCTATTCGAGCCTACGTGTCACTAGCGACGCCCCTCGCCTCGCGGCCGAGTCGTACCTGTAGAGGCCCTGCTCCTCCAACCCGCGCGCCTCCAGGACGCCGATGACGCGACGCACGAACGCGAACCCGGCGTCGTCCAGCGCCCACGCCTCGCCGTCCCCGCCCACCCCGGCACCCCCCAGGGCCGGAGCGCTCTGTACGCACGATTACGTCATTAGATGCTCCTCCAAAATAGAGTAAATCACATAGTTTGTAAAAACATCACAAAAAGCAGGCACAATACTTTATTTAACGCATCACTAACATCCGTGCCCCCTGGGTGGGTAAGGCTCACCGAGACGTGCGCGGGCTGCGCGTCGAGCGCGGCGAGCCAGGCGGCGCGCTGGCGCGGGCCGGGCGCCTGCAGCGTGAGCGGCGCGCGCTCGCGCTCGGCCGGCAGCGCGTCGAGGCAGAAGCGCCGCTCGGCGTCGGCCGCGGCGCGCGCGCCCGCCAGCGCCACGCGCTCGGCGCCGCCCGCCTGCAACACGCGCGCGTCAGCGGGGCCGGCCGCGCCCGCCCCCGCGCCCGCCCCCGCCGGCCCCGCTGCCCGCCACCTCACCGTCTTCACATTGATCTGGTTGTACGGCATCAGCGACAGCGTGCGCGAGCCCTTCTCGTACGAGCAGTACTGCTTGCTCCACGTCGTGCCGAACGCCTCTGCGGACGATAGCTCTGCGTTACTCTCCGCTCCGGGTTGGAGATGTGTTCGTCAAACAAATAAATGAGTACTGACTTTTCTCCATCAGGAACAGGTACCCGGACACGCCGCCCGAGCCGTCCTCCATCCTCTCGTCCTCCTTGTTCTGCAACGAGACAATTCGACTCAGTATCCGCCGCCGCGCGCTGGTACCGCGCTTCCCTCTAGTACGGTCAAGCTCACCATCTGTCGAACTTCCATCATCTTCTTCATGAGTGATTCCGTTTGCTTGCTCGTCTCCTCGAAGTTACTTCTCGTCTGCAAAGTGGTAAGAGCGTGAATACGACGGAGCTCACGGACGCGCACTCACACAGCCACGCTCACGCGCATGCGCACACGCGACCTCGTCGGCCCGACGCGCCGACGCGCTCGCTGAGCGATTCTATCCTATTGCAGTTATTCGACTGATGCTAAATAACGGTTAGGTAACGCATTTTTGCAAAATCAACAAAAACGTAATTATAAATAAACACAAAAACGGTTATTCGAAAAGAAAATGTAAGCGGAATGAATTAGTCATTATTGCATGACGCCAACACGAGTGCATAGAGACAGGCGGGTGGACCTACTCTCGGCGGGGCGGCCGTCGGTACTGTACTGTACTGTGCGACGCGCACACGGTACGGTACGACGTTACGGCTACCTGCCAACGCATAACGCAAACGTTACTATCGCAGTCCGGGGGCGCCTACGGGCGACTACGGGCGACTCCGGCGGCGGCGAGGGCCCGTACCCGCTGGATGCGCAGCTGCAGGTCGCGCACGAGCGGCTCGGCGTCGGCGTGCACGTCGTGCGCCGTGTGGTGGAAGGTCCACCAGCCGAACACGAAGCCCAGCAGCGTCTCGACCAGCTCGAACTTCTTGCGCTCCTGCACCGCCTGCAGCTGGAACACGTACTCCAGCGACGCCTGGCAGAAGTCGCGCTCCGCCATGTCCATGGCCGCGTCCGCCTGCGACGCCGATCGGAACGCGTTACTCAACTGACTCGCGACAACTGACGGCGAGCAATACCAGGAGTAGAGTTACCTCTTGGAAGACATTTTCCGGTTTCTTCGTCGAGAGCGAGAGCGTCCGTTCCTGGCTCTGGCAAAATTTGGCAGTCTTCTTGTCGAATTTCTTTTTACCTTCCTAAAGACATAAGTAAAGTAATGTAAAGTAGGCCTCCTCTTCCATTAAGGAGAGGGTTTGGAACATATTCCACCACGCAGTTACATGCGGGTTGGTGATATGCATATGTGGCGTAATTTCGATGAAATTAGACACATGCAGGTTTCCTCACGATGTTTTCCTTCACTGCCGAGCAAGAGATGAATTATATAATTAATGTGTGCGCTTCATTTGTGTTTACATTTATATATATAGTGGTGCTTGTCTGGGTTTGAACCATCATCGAAATCATCGGTTAGGATGCACGCGTTCTAACCACTGGCCATCTCAGCTGATAAAGATATGATAACGCTTAAATATAATTATGCCGATTTGAGTATTAAGGTTTTAAAATTTGTTACGTTACCTTAACAGCACCTATGTGATCTTTGCGAAAGCGTTCGAGGGGCTGGATGATCTGCTCGTGCGCTCGGCCCAGCTGGAACGATATAAGGGTCTTGTTACAAATAAATTATTATTTTATTTATTGAACAAGTTTTAGTATAGTAAAAGCGTAACTTATAATTATGGTAGCGTAATGATTAAGGCGGCGCTGATGCTGCTCTTCCCTGGCTCAGAAAAGTTAACGGCAAAACCGTTGCCGTTGACCGTGTGCCCAGTGCGATTTCGAAATACGAGAGTGATACTATTGTGATACTCCTGTGCTCACGCGCACGCTCGCGCCCTATAGTGTGTCCTGCGACGTTGGCTCGTATCACTCGTTATTCACTCGATCACCCTCGTGTAGTAGAGTATAAGTTAGCGATTTATAAGAGCGATTTGGATTGTTATATTAAATATGAAATTAATATTTACTGTTTAGGAATTCTACAATAAAGTTACTGTTGTAATCATAATCGAAGAAATATTGCATTTAATGCATGTGCTAGTTAGTTATGTGATAATTATTGTCTGCTCGCCGCGGCGACCAATAAACCGCGCTCCGTTTGTTATCTCACTGAGGCGTCAAACCAAACAGCTCGAGTTAGCGCATACGACTGCGTCAGATGAGCGACGAACATCTAGCTACGAAATAAAAGTATGCCGGTCGCGGCAGGTATGCGCAAGCAGTACGTAAGCGGACCTTTGACTGTGACAAGTTCTGCTATAAAGTAGTACGTGTAAATAAACGCGCGAATATGTCAGCAATAGATAGTCGCCACTCGGGGGTAATACTAATGAGCGAGACACGCACAAGTCGCGTCACATTCCCACGCGCGAGTGTGACGACACGCGCCGCGACGAGGCTCCGTGAATGCTAATTACAAGCAACGCTTATCACACGTCAGAGCAGATCCCATACACGGCTCATAAATAAACGTGCGCAAGTATTGTAGAGTTGGTTTGCAACCGAATATATTAGAGAAGGTCGTCACTCGTGACACAATAGTTTGTTTATGAGTTTAGAACACACTCGTATTATTTATATAATAGTTTACAGGTTGGCACTAGACGCCGCGCGCCGGTGACAATACTATAAACCAAGTTACTAGTGGGTCGGCATTTGTCGTTCTTTCTGTGTTTATAGTAACGTGATATAAATCGTTTACATTACGATAGCGGTGGCTGCACGGCTGCGTTTAAGATTTACATGTCGAGGTTCACTTTAAACCAAGATCTCTAGCGCTGTATCGAGTCTAGCCTAGAGGGCGAGCAAACAACTACCTGCCACAGAATGTCTTTATAAACAACGTTCAAAGCTTTTTGTTATTTAAGTTACATGCTATAAAGTGCCATACTGGTCTGTATTAAATGCACAATGTATTTGATGTACTTAATTGGATAGGAATTAATGCTGTTATCATGTAAAATCGCTCCAAAAATAGGCCTTGTATCGTAAAAAGTAAAACTTGTTATTGTGGTTTATTTCTAAGAGATAGACATAGACCGCCATTTTTGTAGATCTTTTGAAGGTGTACAATATTGTAGTATATTACTTTGATCTATCTATCGAAGATCTAAGCATACACAGGGACAGACAGACGGCCGCGAGCGATTGTTTTATACTATGCCGGTTGTAATGGTAACTGGGAGACTCTGTGCAAGTGCTGTTTGGAAATTCAATTAGTTTTCAAATTCATCATCGCCTAGTTCCTCACACAATGCTCAAATAACGGATAATCAATAATCAAGTACGTGTTTATGCTACATGGCCACAGCAAACGTGGACAAGCAGTCTAAGCGCAGCGCAGGTCCCACTTATTGCGCTAGGTCGTCGCCGGTCGCTCGGCCACTTGTCATGCGCGGGCCGACAGCGATAGTAAAAGTGCAGTGAAGGCCGCCCGCCGTACTGTCCACTACGCCCCGGCCTGCGTCACGCGCGCTAGCGGGACCTGCCAGCGGCCGTGAGTTGCGTATTACAATATACGTGAGCGTAAGTTTTATAATGAAAATACTTTATAGCATATCTGCTTTGTACATCGCGCCCATGTTATTTCAGTTGATAGAAAAATAATAAATAGTTTTTAACCTTGGCGCTGGTTTGCCGTTAAATAAATCTCCAGCTATTTCGCGTGAAACGTAAGGTTGAGCAGACGCCCGCCCGCGCCCCGCCACCCGCTCCCGCCCGTCGGCGAGCGCGTCGGTACATGGTTATGGTATTTCATCGAGTTTCATAATGTATGGTCAACTATCGCAACGTTCGCCGGCGAGCTAACGAGGGCCAGGGATTAACATAACCGGGATCGAGTGTAATTGCGCGGTCGCGGCGGTCGCGGCGGTCGCTGGCGGCTTTCACTGCCCGACAGCCTCACAGCGGACACCTGCTCCGCGGGAGCCGGCTTCGATTTCATTAGCATTTTACAAATAGAACTCACGTTCATGAATCAGCTATGGGTATGGCGAGTTTGTTACGGATGTTACGGCAGCGACATAGACGCATATTTTTATTAACATTAATTTCTCAGGTAATAATAATCTGATAAGTGTTTACATTTGATAACGGTAATGACGTAAGGCGGATATTGTTTTTCTTATCGAGGACCATTAATGAAGGACGATAAAACAAAACCGAGCATTGATGACAATCGTTAAACTATTATATGTGATCCACGGACACTTAGGTATGCCACGCTAGAATAATCGTACAAACTTTAAAAGTATCAAGTTTTCTGCTGTTCGAGCAAACTTGATAGGTACTTTTAAATTTTGAGAGGGCATGGGGGCGTAGCACTGCTGGTCTAGTCGCCGCGCCCCCCTCCACTTTTAACGTGTTATTCTTCGAATCACATATAAACTAGTCAATAGGTTACAATTAGCTTTACGAAATATTTCAAATGGTCTTAGTTTAAGCCAAACCGAAGATGAGGAGTAACAAAATAATAACAGGTGTCAACCACTGTCGGAGCCACACTACACTAAACATTTACTGCAACTGGAGTGATCGTTTAGTCGATGGTGTAAAAGATAATGTAGTTACACAAAACATTAAAATTTCAACGACACTATTAAATTTTTTTTTTCAGAATATCGAGCTACGAGTAAATATAAAATAACCTACCGAATAAATCTATAAGTACTTCCATTATTAACGAGAAGACATAGACTCCTTTTATTAAATCACCTCTCATGGGGCTTAAATGGGGGTGACGGCAAATGTATTAAGGTAAGGTTGTCATGCATTTTACTGCAAAGGTCTGTTTAAAACTTAGCTATTAGTACTAGTATTACACCTAGGATTTAACGTAAATTATTTTTATTTCAAGTCGAAGGGATTTGGTTACATTGTTTAAACTCACTGTGATCCAAGTATACGCTAGTCGAGACATGTGCCAACAGCACTATGTCATAGTTCCGCATGCTGTAAGTGCTTTGTAAAATATTATCACATCAATAATAACAGGTTTAGCTTGCTCGTTTCATCTCTATTTACTCAAATCGCAATAACCAGACATATTCAATTGAAACGTTGCTTCAGAACTCGTGATTCTTCAAATTAAAATTAATCTAAACGTTTGCGTGAGCCATTATCTACTTTTTATTTATTTCGTAAAGGGGGCCCGTCGCGGTATAACTTTCAATATTGTTATAACATCAGCACAGCCCGCTTGTACGTACTTATAACGAGCACTTTGTCCGTATCAAAATAAATGTTGTCGAGCATTTTCCGCTATTAGAATTGTTCTTTGACATTTTGAAAAGTATATCAGTAGTTTACAGAAATCGAAATAATGTTTAAAAAACATATGAGAAAAAACCGCTTGGGGCGTGCGGTGCGATGTTTCAACAATGGGCGATAAGGCCGTCATCGAACTGGCGGCCAAAGTATTACATTCCCGGCGCAGGTCGAGTCTCCTCGCTGGGACTGAGCCGGGCACCATATTATATACATTTTACACAATATAATATGCCTTGATCTTACTTTTATTATAGCATATAATAAAACAGTAGGATCTGAGAGTGAGAGAGAATGGTGTTATGAGAAGGGCAAGATGAAGGAACCTACTATCTCCGAAGCTGCTGCTGGCTTTTTTGATTCTATTAGCAATCAACTAGACTAAAGGGGCATAATATACATGACGTGAACTAAAGCCACCTACGACATAAAACGGGCACGGCGCGCTAACAACAAAGGCCTGCTAGGTAACCGGAAGGGAAGACCCTACACTAGATGAGAGGACGAGAATAAGCTGGTTTCTGGAAAGCAAGAGTATTTTGGTTTCGAATAGCTTAATCTCGAGATCATTGGGCTTCTTTGGGGGAACTCTCCACCTGATAACTAAAAAAAACTAGAATATAATAATAACAAAGTTAAAATTAGTTATAAAGAACTACTACACCTAGTTTCATGATGTCGTTTATTATAAGACAAAAATTTGATTTTAATTAACAAGAATTAACAAGAAACTCGGTAGTTTTATTTTGCAGCGATTAAATTACACAGACCAATAATTAAATGCAATTGAATTATTATTTAATCATCTATGTCATTATTTATTGAGTAATATGCATTTTTGACCAAATGTTGTATGTTAACCGTTATGTTAGATTTAAATTTATTAGCTGAAATCTGCCGTTATGATTTTGTTTGATTAAAATCTTAAAGAGAAACAGAATTGGTTTGATCGAAAATAAAATTAAAATGGCATACACATTTTCTTATCGAATATTTTTTACCAACAGGCGAACACATTTAAATAATATTATATCATTACTTTATTTTCATAATTTCTGGTTGAATATCTTTTTAAATAATGCTGGAAGTTTTTATGACTACATAACTTTACGAAAGATTGTCTTAATTCCAGAAATTAAATAACATTAAAACTGAGATAATGGCAGTTATTTTTGTACTCTCCAGTCCGGCAGTTATTAGGGGAGAGTTGGTTATATCGTACTGCCATTTAAATCGTACCACTTCCAAATTTCCAACTAAATCAGTATTTTTTTCAACTTTGGCAACACCAAATCATAGCCCTGCGCAATCCCCCGCCGCCCGCCAGTTGTAATTGATGTGAATTGACTAGCGTGCGCGTGAGTGAAAAAATATATTTTTTTGTCAATGTTACTGCAAATTTTGTCGCAAATTCGTAAGGGTATAACTCGTAAACAAAGTAAGATACAGATACTCAGTTTTCTCCTTTCTACTACAAATATAAACTAGATTATTTATGATTTTCATTGCGTGGCTCAGGTTTGAGGTTATGCCGGAATTTTGATATTATTTTTTAAATTACCTTGTTCGTTAAATCGTACCACTTGGTAGTTGGGTAAATTGTACTGGTACGATTTAGCCGACTAGTCTAAACGCATATATTTAACGGGCTTTATTTATGTTGTTATAGATGACCGACACTAAAGCTAAAATTAAATATTACAATTGGAACAAGGAGGACCTAGAAAGGGCTATTGCAGCTTACGAAAACAAAGAATCAAGTTTGAACCAAATTTCAAAGACTTATTCTATACCAAAACCTACAATTCTACGGCATGTAAAAAAGAAGAATAAGATTGCTATTGATAGAAAAATCCAAAAAGGGAGACCGGTTATCTTCGATGTCGAAACTGAAAATAAGTTGATGTTATAATGAACAATTAATTAATTACGCTAACTAACTGATGTCACGAGTCGTTGCGGGAATTCTGCGGATTCCATTCAAAAGCGGGGAGACCGTTTGAACTCGAATGATACTTATGAATAGCAACAATAGTACGGCACTTAATGCAGTCGGATAGTCAAGTTAATACTGAGCTATGAAACAGGAAGAGGACTCACCATCCGGTCGCGCTCGTCTTCGATGGTGCGAATGAGCTGCGCGAAGTGCTGCAGCGAGCGCCCGATGACGCGCTCGTCCTCCGTCATGGAGGCGCCGATGCACGCGAACTCGAACTGCTCCATGCTGGCCGCCAGCGCGAGCTGCGCCGCGCCCAGGCCTGCCGTGCAGTCTTTACGTCAGCGACAGCGTGTATGGTGCATTCAACATTTAGACTACAGATCCCAACAACAACTTCACACGTTTTGCCTTCACGTGAAATTTATACAAACTCTAACAGGATGCTGCACACATCATAAATTAGTTTATACAGGGGTGAATTAAAATTGTAGACGGTCCGTCTTATTGTGATATCCGCCTTGCGCGCATTACTAACCTAAGACGTATTCGACACTCTCCAATAATACCACATTATCAGTTACAGAGGGGTCGGTTGTTGCTTGGAGTTACGCTTAATTAAACATCTGATCCAGTAGAAGATAAGTTGTATGCAAAACCGTACGGAGGGAGAAGACTGCGTACATCTATTATATAATTAGAAAAACGGTTGTCCTTATCCAATATTACCGCCGATTGAATTATAATATTCAAAATAAGTCTCTACGTCAATGATGTTTTAGTAAACAGATTATGTTATTAACGCGCAAAAAGTGAAGACTAGAAAACGTCCTAATTGGGACGTTTTCCTTTAGTCGTTTTACGTAGTAATACGTTATAATACATCATAATTACGTAGTAATACGTTTTGCGTAATTAAAACATCTAATTATCCCTTTTACTTATTGTTCTTATCAAGCTATTCGTTTTACTTTTAATGAAATGTAAAAATAAACTAAAATAAACGGTCCCCGGCGCGGCACACTTTTTTCTGTTGTTTAGTATGGATATAACATATCTGTTTATTAGAATATCATTGCTCTACGTTATATAGGATATATTCCAGGTGGCAATGATTATACATAGTTGTCTGATTGTCTCTAAAAGATTCGTCATCGTAAACAAAAACATTTCTTTCTTGTCTTTATTCAGTATTCTTTAAGTATTTAATAATTATTTCATATAAAAAATTGTATAGTTAGGTATTAATTGTAGGCGTTTACTGTCAAAATATTGTCGTTACTACTTAGTATTTCGAACGCAGAGAGATAACAATAAGTATTATTGTTAAAACATGAGTAATATGTAAAGTTTATTAAAAAAATAATTCTCCTGGTCCGCAGACAGGTTGGGCAGCTGGAATCTTATAATATGAATTTAAAATGTATGCGGAAGTTTCTAAAATATGTTTAGTTAGCCTTCTGATTATGTCGATAGGTGAAGCGATTATTATTTTTAGTATTACCTAATACGTTACACTAAACCACGGCAGTATCGAACGTGTGCCTTCACGAATGTCTGTTCTCTTCTACATCGTATTTCGAGTTTCTCATTTGCTCCATTGTTTTCCGATTGTCTATTTTTCATGGCACCGATACACTTGTATTTAATGATGTGTACAACTACATAACTATTACTCATCATTCGCGTCATATGTTTCAATAGTTTGAGATAGTGAGAAGTCGTGATTGGTTGTACATCAGTTGTTACAGTAAGACTCCGCCGATGTAATATTACGTGAGAGATGGAGCGGCTTCCTCGAACTACAATAATTAAAAATAAAATATACCTTTGAATTCAAGTTTTTTTAATTATAAATAAAATCAATATTTTTCTTATAATTGTTACGAAATGTAGCAGGGAGTTAATTCGTTGCTAGGATATATTAATTAATCACGTTTCAAGGCCATGATTAGAAATTATAAAGATAAACATGTAGCTATCAGATAAGAGAACGAGTGTGTACTGTGTAGCCTCACGGCGAGCCGGCGCGCAGCGTCACCGCTGCTGACAAACTTACTCCATACTGATCAATCGTATCGGGGATCAAACCATTTTATGTATATACTTATCTTCTTTGATGAAGTAATACCGTTTTTAAGACAAATGCTTTAATCTGCAATGGCATCAATAACAATGTACCACGCAAGATTAGGAATAATATGTGAGCCATATCAATGTATTTTCTAAAACTGTTTGTCGCTATTGAGGGAAACAAGTACAGGTAGGCGCTGGACAGTCGCGCCTTCAGGGCCCGTATCTGTTATATCAGCGCTTATCAGCGTGACTCGTCGTACTCGACTCATGTAAGGCATCGACAGTAATTGCTTTTTATAATATTCGTTTTTATATACTGACTCTCGTAATGTATTTCGATGAATTTAATATCGAGTTTTATGCAGTTTGTATCTTTTATATTGAGGATACTAAGTCCGTAAGGGCTTTTCAAACATAATATGTTTAGGCACTTGATCATGCTTACTGGGGGTATTTTTGTAGAATGACTATACATATCTATATTCTATAAAAGAAATTTATTTTTATAAATCATATTGCTGCGTTTTAATTCTAATTCGAAATATTCAGTAGCTCTACAAAGCTGGCCGATTTACACCTCATGGGTTAGGCTTTTCTGTCACCTGTCATCTACAATAGATATTAAATACACCTGTGTTTGCACACACACACCTGCCTCACAATAATTGATCTTAGGTGGTAAGCTACTCTTTATTTATTCCCAATTCTATTTGCTATATGAGACTTTTTTTAATCATAATTAAATATGAGCTTACAATTTGCTTCCTTAAATTAGAATAGTTGTATATATAATCAGGCACAAGAACACTTAGCTTGCATCAGTTCCAAGTGATGTGTGAATCTGATCCCGTTTCCCACTAAAACATATTCCACAGTATATGGTTTATATATACTCTTATTAATGTGACATAAGTTCATGATTATTGTAAGTATATCATACAACTTGTTACCATATTAACAAGAATGTAATATTAAGGCCAAATAATAACACATGTAATCATAACTTATGACTCATGTGTTACTCCATACTCTCAATAAAATGTCCCAAAACACAGGTTGCTCTGTGAAGCAAACAAGCCAAAGCCATTGATACCAACTGGATACTAGTTTCAACTGACACACATGTTACTTGAAACAGATGAATATTCATTTACACTGTCCGTGTCCTTAATATTGTGTATAGAGAACTGATAAGCGAATGCTAATGACATTATTGTTATTGATTTTAGTGTTTGCGTTGGTGGGAGTTATGGCCGATGATGACCAGGACAGTGACTCACCTACATGCCTACATCGTCGTAAATATGGCACTCTCACACTAACACAGTGTATAGTTTACACAAGAGACTCTTAACACTAACACTTCAATTTTATATTTACCTATTTTTAAATATAACAGAAACCTTGTCACTGTGTTAAATACAATTATGGAGAGGATAAGGGAATGAATGAGGTCTTAATCAATAATATATTACAACTGCTATATATCTCTCTCAACTCAGTACAAAAATGACATAAACACCTTATATTTGTTTACAGTTTGGTAAGAAAGAAATAAAAAATTAAGCACATTTCAAGAACTTGAAACATGTTTACTTCTGGTCATCCATTGAAACCCACAAATGCACAAACATATATACAAAGCACAGAGACACACACATATATTCCTTTACTTTGTTGCACTTGTCAAGCAGAGTGGGGTTTGCTTGTAAAGATACTCTAACAAAAGGAAGGGGTCGAATATAACAGTGTATTTTCATTATAATCTAATTAGAAAAAAAAAGTTTTTATTTAAAAATGAGTAATACAGTTAATTTAATAGTAAATTCTGTAGGAATCATAAAATGAGCAACATATATAATCAACCACAAGTCTTCTCCCTGACTGAGCTACACACACATCCACAATGCAATAAATGACATTATGTGAACAATACTTTCAATTAAGCAGCAAGGTTGTATAATCTTAGAGCCCTCAAGGGCAGGAACTACAAACTGGCAAGTTCATATGTAAAGGTCTTGTTTACTTTTACTTTTGCAATCCTCAGCCGCCCAGCCACTGCAGCAGCAGTTGTAATCTGTGCTATCTGTGCAAATGAAGCTATTCATGGCAAAGCTTGTCATTTCAAGCTTTTCATTCAACACAACTAATGGTCATCTCATAGCAGATTGTGTTAAGATTTATTTAAAATTATGCAAAGCATCTAACTTGGAGTTTGTTTATTTAGTTTAATACTTTGTTCTTCTTTATTAGTCATACAATTGTTGAATAATCCTTTGCCACCTAATTTGTAGTAAAAAAAACCATGTAAGCAAGTATTGAAAACTAATTAAATTATGGACACTTTAAAATATTACAAATACAGAAGATGTGTTGTCAAGTCATATTTAATAGAACCTTCAACATATTTGTTTGGTAATTAAGGTAATAGTGTTTCAAGTTATGTTAAGTTGTTAGAACTTGCTTTAACTTTATACTTCCAAAAGGATTTAAAATGTGTAACCACATCCTTACGTTTAGCAGCTTGTACGACATCCTTGACCTCCTTGATGAGCCTCTTTATCTGCTGACTCGTGCGCTCGAGCTCCTTCTCGTGACGCTGAAGGTTTTCGCGAAAATGCGGACTGTCCGCAAGACACTCGGTAAATTCGAGCGGCTGCAGGCCCACGCCCATCCTCGCCCACTGCGCCTTCTGCGCCTAGTCCGCCTTACTGTTGCACCAACAACACTTTCACCAACCCTTTGACGACATTGCGCCCTTCGCACAACACTATAAAAGGACGGAATATTTTTGATAATGGGACGAAGACACCATTCGATATTTAGTTCACTACACTACTCGTAAATTTAATAAAAATGGTAACATAAATATTTCGATTCAATACATCATTCATCGCAATAGATATGTAAAATACTGACACTGTCACTTAAGTTAGTCTTGACTCTGGGGCTTAGTACATACAACCATAGATTATATAAATAAACTTGAACTCGGTAATCGATATATTAATAAAATAAAATTAGTAGGTAACGATTAAATAATTGGCAGAATTTTTTTCTATCTAAATAATATTTACAATTTTTATGTTATACGAAAAATGCGCCACGGCTTTATGTCGATCATTGTGAATTTGACATTTTTATACGCAGCGTAGCAACGCCATAGAGTATCGCGACAGCGCTATCTGGCGCCTGCCTCTGAAACCATTTACCATAGAAACCATAGTGGCATGCTCATATTTACCAAAAAATAGCTATGCTGCCTATGCTCGGATGAAAATGTATTTGTGCGTAACTTTTGTAACTTATGTTTTCCTTAAACAAGTAACAGTATGTAAAATTATGTATTTTTCTATAATATCCATATCATGCCATATAAAGAGTTGCAAGTCGGGAGTAAATATAACGGTTTTACATAACAATAAAACCGATATTATGTGCCGAGAAGGAAAACATACAGCATTGCATGTGAAGAAGCAGTGTATACTTTGCCATTTAGTAACGGTCTTTTGAATATGTTATCTGTGGTACAGCTACCCTAAATGACGGTAGTAGAAAATCCAGCTAGGACACGGTTAACCGTTGGCGCTTTGATCGTCATAGTCTTCACCAGGAAGGACTTCCTGCAATGCTGTATGTTTTCCTTCTCGGCACATAATATCGGTTTTATTGTTATGTAAAACCGTTATATTGATGTGCCTCCGGAAAACATACAGCATTGCATGTGAAGACGTGTTTGTTATCTGCTGGTGAAATATATATACATATATATACACACATATAAACACAACGCTATGATGAATAATAAAATGAGACAAATAAAAGTTTAACCTGGAGGTTAAATAATTTTATTTTAATGACAATTTTTAATCTTTATTAAACACGCATTTTAAATTGTATATGTCTTAATTATTATTTATTGATAACTTTTAATTTATATAAATTTATAATGATGTAAATGTATTGAAAAAGGAACTACAATCATTTTTAGATATTTCAAATACTTTACAATAATGATTAAAAAATGTAGAAGATGATTTCCAGTTACCCCGAGCTAAAATATCATCTAAGGGCTGATTGTTTAACCATCCTAGTGAAGCTACAGCGGACCTACAACTCCCTGGAGTAGCTTCAATGCCACTTTCCTTAAGAACTGTACGAACCCAGTTGCTTATTACAGTGCGCGAAGCATTTTTAACTTTATTACAAATTGTAATGAAGAGGCTATCTAAGCCTTTAATATCCGATCTTCTCTTTTTAGTTTTCTCTATTAGGCACCTAACTAAACTAACAGGGCAGATGTTATCAGGGTGTTTAGACAGTTTCCAAGCGGATTGACGAAAATCATGTCTGTCAGTTTTTGACCCAAATACAGGTATTAAATATATGTTTTCCCCGTTGTCAAGATAATTGTCTTTGGAAATTCGCAGCAGCGTAAGGTCGTGGACTCTACGACCAGTAGCTAGTAGCAACACTGTTGCTGTTCTACGAGATATTTCAAACAGCGATTCTTTAGGTGAATTAGCTGAAAGCCATTCCAAAACAATTCTAGGGTCCCAGGTAATTAACGGTCTAATTACTTTTGGTTTGACTACCCCAATTGCCTTAAGGGTATGTTTAATGATGAAGCTTGTAAATGCTTGTTGTTCTACAAAAGGGCCACAGAAAGTTAATATTGCTGATTTATGAACTAAAATAGTGTTATAAGATAAGTTTTCATTTAAGAAAAGATAAATTAGAAATTTTGCGATATCAGCCGGATTAGGTGCTTTTGGGTTGACTTGAGAACTGTTACACCACTTCAACCATCTCTGAATGGCAGGCAGGTATGTTGCTAAAGTAGACTGTCGCCAGCTGTTTTTTAGCAGCTCCTTCTCTTGGGTAGACCACTTCTTTATTTGGGAACCCCACCCCCAATTTTCCAAACTTTCAAGGTTAATAAATGTACTTGAGGTGGTGCTTGTAATGTTGTCATGTCTATCATCGTTTTCGATAGATTCTGTATTTCGTGTGGGTGATCCAACGCTCTGGCCTTCTGGTCTTGCAGCCAGAAAGCCTGGGGCCACTCCGGTGCTACTATCAAATAAGTCCCCGTCGCACGGTTCAAGTGTGCCAGAACTCTGGGCAATAGGCTCGGTGGGGGGAACACCCACGCTAGTTTGTGTTGCCAAGTTCTGCTGAAGGCATCTATATAGCTTGCCGATTGATCTCTGCAATCTATTGATACGTAGTTTGTTACTACAGCACTTCGACTGGAAGCGAAGAGATCTATTTCTGGTCGACCCCATTTTCTGAAGACTTCTCCAGTTGCTTGGGGCAAGAGGTGCCATTCTGCAACTTCTTTCTTCCGTGACAATCGGTCTGCTATGGTGTTGTACCTTCCTGGTAAGTATTGTGCCGACAGAGTTATCTTGAACTGGTCTGTTAGAGTTAGAAGTTCGTATGTCAACCCTAGTAGTGTCAACGATCTCGTTCCGCCTTCTTTCCGAATGTATGCAATTAATGTTCGATTGTCCGATTGGATGAGTATGTGAGATTTGCATAGGGCTGCAGTGTTTGCTCTGATAGCTGCCATTACTGCATAGAGCTCTTTCCTGTTGCTGTGCCATCTTCGTTGTTGGGGAGACCAGGTTCCCCACATTAGATGGCCATTTAAGTGAGCACCCCAACCTAAATCGGAAGCGTCCGTCGTTAGGAAATGAGTAACCGGCTTCTTGTGAATTGCCGAAGAGTGAAGTGTGGCGCCGAGCCACCACCTCATCTCTTGATACACCATGTGGGGAATTAATTTTCTCTGCCGTGGTTGTTTCTTGTTGAAATACCGAAGCAAGATTTGTGCTTGTCGACAATGTAACCTTCCCCGAGGTATGACAAAACTGGCGAAATTGAGCTGACCCAGCAGGCTCTGCAATTCGCGAAGCGTGATCTGACCTCTTACTAACGATCGATGTATGTTTGCTTTGAGACTGTTTATCTTCATTTCCGGTAACGACATCCTGTTCTTTAAAGTTTCCCAACGGATGCCGAGGTATTCTAGGTCTTGTGTCGGAGTTAAGATCGACTTTTTGTAATTGACTATCCAGCCCAGATCTTCCAAGTGCCTCACGGCCTCCGAGGCCTGAAGACATAACTTGGATTGGTCTTGGTTGACCAAAAGGAAGTCGTCTAGGTAGACTAGTACACGACATCCCTTGGCACGCAAGGTCTCCGCGACCCAGCATGTTACTGAAGAGAAAAGATGTGGCGCCGAGGCCAGGCCAAAAGGCAAACATGTCATTTCGTACAAATGACCTAGGTAACTGATACGAAGGAACGGGCAGTGTGTTTTTGCTGCCGCTACATGAAAGTATGCTTGAGAGATATCTAATTTTATCATCCAGTCCCCCGGTTGAAGAAAATCTGGCACTGCACTTTGAGAGATAAGGCGAAAACGCTTTATCTTTACGAATTTGTTTAATTCTCGTAAGTCGAAAATCGGTCTCATCGTTCCGTCGCTTTTCTTCCGGAGAAATAGCTTCGAGATAAAACTGGGGGTTAATTTTGTAACTGGTTGCATTATTTTTTGTTTTAAAAGGTCTTGCACTATTTGGGTCAAGGCCGGAGACGGTTTGGTTGCAAATCGGGTCATAACCCGTCTTGTTGGCATTATTAAAGGAGGTTTTTTGCAAAAAGGTATTCGAAAACCCGTGATTGCTGATATAATGAATTTGTTCGCGCCAAGTGCCTGCCACCGGTTTTTGAATGCCTTTAGTCGCCCCCCCCTGAAGTGTGTCGGATAGTCATTTCTTCTTGTCTTTATTTCGAAAGGACGGGTTTTTGGGTTGTTTGTAGGCGTCAGTCTTTCCTTTGTATGTTTGTTTAGCGTTTGATTTTTTGTGGGTATCTTGATGATAATTCTGATCTTGTCTTAGTGGTCTAGGTTTGAATGTTGATGATGTAGATTCGTTGTACTTCCTTTTTGCCTGCGTCCTATTTTTGACCACCTGTTGAGGCGACAACCAGTAGTGGGGCCCTCCGAGGGATTGTACCAACGACATAAGTTGTGTTTTCTCGAATAGGAATTCCTCACTAGGGGGTATGCTTACAAGAGCTGCTTGAATATTTTTATCAGGAATTTCATTAATTAATCTTTTACGTCTAGTTTCTATGCATTCAGCTCGTTTACCGCACACAATTTGTAATGTTTGTTCAGATAATTTATAAGACGACGATGTAGTTCCGAAAATTTCGCTTATTTTATTGAAGAGATTATTAGGAGTTAGTTCTGCAGGAGTACTGTGAGACCAATTAACAATTTCTTGTAGGCCTGATTGTAATAATTGCCTTTGGGATAATAAAGCATTGGTAATTGCAGCCATAATTTCTTCTGTTGAGGCAAGAAAATCTTTGCCTCTATTTAAGCAACATATTTCGTCATTAATTTTTAAGTTACAAAAACCTGGGAATGCAAGCATGTCTGTTAATGCTTTTTTATATCGAATATGTTGCCACGTAGACGAATTGAAATGTTGTAATTCTATTAATTGTTTTAAACGTTGTTCATCGGCTGGTTTTAACACTTTTTTCTCATCGAAATTAGTTTTGCAAATACCTAAATCTAATGATTTTGGTGTACTAGTACAAGGATTGATCAAGAAATCGCCCTTACTCTGTTCAGGTTGCTCAAAGACGTCATTAGTTTTACCGGTTACATTTGTGTTTAAAGATAAAGCACATTGTTGTTGCATAATTAAATTAGTAAGGAAACTAACCTGTTCGTGTAACACGTCGATCCGTGAATCGACTGTTACCTGAGCATCACGTTTAGATTTCTTGCGCGGAGGTTCAGAGTCGCTGCTTGCCGCATCGCTGGAGCAGGAAGACTCATCCTCCCCGCGTCCTCGGTCCCTCTCGGTCGTCGGTGAGTCGGAGTCATTTGGCCGGTTTGCCTCGATGGCTTCATCCACCTCACTCGGCGCGTGATTCATTACAGTACACTGCACTTACTACCTTTACACTTATAACTTTTACACGTTTCACGGTGCACTCTCGTTAAAAATCAAAAACACTGATGGGTATTGATTTAATATTAGTTCACTAACACTTCGGAAAATTATTTTTCGAAATATTCTACGGATTATTTAAGTACTTTCGGAATACGACCGCACTCGGCGAAAGTACACAACGCTATGACGATCAAAGCGCCAACGGTTAACCGTGTCCTAGCTGGATTTTCTACTACCGTCATTTAGGGTAGCTGTACCACAGATAACATATTCAAAAGACCGTTACTAAATGGCAAAGTATACACTGCTTCTTCACATGCAATGCTGTATGTTTTCCGGAGGCACATCAATATTCAATTTCCTTTCTAAAATATTAATTGGAGCCATAAAGTAAGGCAAGATAGCCCAGTGGTTAGAAAGCTTGCATCTTCTCCGGTGATTGCGGGTTCAAACCCAGACAAGCACTACTGAATATTCATGTGCTTAATTTGTGTTTATAATTCATCTCGTTTTCGATGGTGAAGGAAAACATTGTGAGGGAACCTGCATGTGTCAAAATTCATAGAAATTCTTTCACATGTGTATTTCACGCATTGGAAGAACGTGGTGGAATATGTACCAAACCTTCTCCTCAATGGGAGAAGAGGCCTTAGCCCTGTAGCGGGAAATTTACAGCCCGTGGGGTAACAAAATTGATGATGATGTGGGGATGTAATAATGTATTCAGTAGTTGGCGGCCGCGGCTCCGCACGCGTTTAAGGGTGTTGGTTAGTTATCACATTTTAGGCAAAAAAGTATTCTATGTACTTTCTTGAAGTTCAAGTTTGCTTCATAGCAAATAGGTTTGGTTGTGAGTTACTTTCGCATTTTTACTATTTATCTATTTATTTTTACTATACAATTAATGAGTTTATGATCGATAGCACACCTTGGGAATGAAACGATCGCTTTCTGGCTATTTCATCTCATATTAAATTGTTTATATAATATATAATATTTTAATTTTATTTATTTATTTATAATATATGAGACAAACAAAAAAAAAGCCCGTTGAGTTTCTTTCGCGGGTTCTTCTCAGGTCAGGGTATTTTCTTTTCCGAACCGGTGTTAGTGTTTCAATTGACCATCAATAAGAAAGTGTAATGCTTCTATATTGAATAAAGTTATTTGAGTTTGAGTTTGATTTATAATATGAATATAGATTAGCTACAGGTACTACTTGTTAAGGAATAATCTATGATATTTTTTTACAGGCAATAGATTAAATACTGTATACATATTCAAGATATAAAATATTAATTAAACAATATTACAACCGTTTAGGAAAAGTATGTATATTTGACATAATTATTTCGTTCGAATCCTGTTACATAAGCGGATACGAAAGTTGTAAAATGCTTCAGTAGTCTACGTAGTCTTGCTCGCGGAGGGGACAGATTCAGCTTCGTCTTCTTCTTCAGAGGATGACTCCTCGGATTCTTCGTCGTCGTCGTCTTCTTCTGATTCCGAGTACGAATAATCTCCGCCTTCCATTCCCCCGTCGCCATCGTATCCTGATAACACAACAACATCATGAGACCTAATACATATAATAAGTGTAGAATATGTGTGCTGTTTTTAAAATTTACAACTAAGAGAGCAAACAATTCGAACAAAACAATTCGATATATGTCCACGAAGTCAGTGGAAGGACTTGTAGGAAACTAATTGCAAGTAAGGTGTCTCGTGAGCTGACCAGGCACTTGCCAAGTGGCGTCGTATCAAGGAACTTATGACAAGATGACAAGTGGCAACTCAGCTAATGAAGTGAGATTTTATATTTGCGAGTAGCAGTCTCTCAATAACAAACAGCACTGCAAGGCGAGCGCTCCTCACCCGCTCCGTAGTCTCCGTCGTCGTCGTCGTCGGCGGCGGCCGTGCCCTGCCGTCCGTAGCGATGCGAGCGCGCTGCAAATATTCAAAACGTAAAGCAGTTTATAATGCGGTTATATTGAAATTGCTATTTGAAAATAGTATATATATAGTATAGTTTATTTTTTAATTCGGCTCCTCAGATTTTGCATCGAATAAGTGTTCACTTTGATTCACGAACTGAAAAGTAAAATTCAACTTAGTTTTTTGTTTGCCTCATTTAGATTTCTTTTTCTGTCCCTCCGATGACGTGAGGTGCAGCGCGTAGGCGCGGGCGCGAGAGTGTGCGACTCACTGGACATGCTGAGGTCGGCCGTGAGGTGCAGCGCGTGCGCGCGGGCGCGAGAGTGTGCGACTCACTGGACATGCTGAGGTCGGCCGTGAGGTGCAGCGCGTAGGCGCGGGCGCGAGAGTGTGCGACTCACTGGACATGCTGAGGTCGGCCGTGAGGTGCAGCGCGTGCGCGCGGGCGCGAGAGTGTGCGACTCACTGGACATGCTGAGGTCGGCCGTGAGGTGCAGCGCGTAGGCGCGGGCGCGAGAGTGTGCGACTCACTGGACATGCTGAGGTCGGCCGTGAGGTGCAGCGCGTGCGCGCGGGCGCGAGAGTGTGCGACTCACTGGACATGCTGAGGTCGGCCGTGAGGTGCAGCGCGTAGGCGCGGGCGTGCGAGTGTGCGACTCACTGGACAGGCTGAGGTCGGCCGTGAGGTGCAGCGCGTAGGCGCGGGCGCGAGAGTGTGCGACTCACTGGACATGCTGAGGTCGGCCGTGAGGTGCAGCGCGTAGGCGCGGGCGCGAGAGTGTGCGACTCACTGGACATGCTGAGGTCGGCCGTGAGGTGCAGCGCGTGCGCGCGGGCGCGAGAGTGTGCGACTCACTGGACATGCTGAGGTCGGCCGTGAGGTGCAGCGCGTAGGCGCGGGCGCGAGAGTGTGCGACTCACTGGACATGCTGAGGTCGGCCGTGAGGTGCAGCGCGTGCGCGCGGGCGCGAGAGTGTGCGACTCACTGGACATGCTGAGGTCGGCCGTGAGGTGCAGCGCGTAGGCGCGGGCGCGAGAGTGTGCGACTCACTGGACATGCTGAGGTCGGCCGTGAGGTGCAGCGCGTGCGCGCGGGCGCGAGAGTGTGCGACTCACTGGACATGCTGAGGTCGGCCGTGAGGTGCAGCGCGTAGGCGCGGGCGCGAGAGTGTGCGACTCACTGGACATGCTGAGGTCGGCCGTGAGGTGCAGCGCGTGGGCGCGGGCGCGAGAGTGTGCGACTCACTGGACATGCTGAGGTCGGCCGTGAGGTGCAGCGCGTAGGCGCGGGCGCGAGAGTGTGCGACTCACTGGACATGCTGAGGTCGGCCGTGAGGTGCAGCGCGTGCGCGCGGGCGCGAGAGTGTGCGACTCACTGGACATGCTGAGGTCGGCCGTGAGGTGCAGCGCGTAGGCGCGGGCGCGAGAGTGTGCGACTCACTGGACATGCTGAGGTCGGCCGTGAGGTGCAGCGCGTGCGCGCGGGCGCGAGAGTGTGCGACTCACTGGACATGCTGAGGTCGGCCGTGAGGTGCAGCGCGTAGGCGCGGGCGCGAGAGTGTGCGACTCACTGGACATGCTGAGGTCGGCCGTGAGGTGCAGCGCGTGCGCGCGGGCGCGAGAGTGTGCGACTCACTGGACATGCTGAGGTCGGCCGTGAGGTGCAGCGCGTGCGCGCGGGCGCGAGAGTGTGCGACTCACTGGACATGCTGAGGTCGGCCGTGAGGTGCAGCGCGTGCGCGCGGGCGCGAGAGTGTGCGACTCACTGGACATGCTGAGGTCGGCCGTGAGGTGCAGCGCGTAGGCGCGGGCGCGAGAGTGTGCGACTCACTGGACATGCTGAGGTCGGCCGTGAGGTGCAGCGCGTGCGCGCGGGCGCGAGAGTGTGCGACTCACTGGACATGCTGAGGTCGGCCGTGAGGTGCAGCGCGTAGGCGCGGGCGCGAGAGTGTGCGACTCACTGGACATGCTGAGGTCGGCCGTGAGGTGCAGCGCGTAGGCGCAGCGCGGGCAGGGCACGGGGCCGCGCGTGGGGCGCGCGCCGCGGCGCCGCACGTGCTCGTCGCAGAAGCACGTCTTGCAGCGCAGGCACGAGTACTGCCCCAGCCGGTTGCAGGACTGACCTGCACACGCGCATATAGTAGCTTGTAGGGGTGGTAGCAAACTAGATAATTCACAGTCAGGATTAAAGTCTGAATAAGATAATGAAAGGATTATATGTAATGGATCTTTCTAGATAAATATATTAGATATGAGTTTAATATAAAAAAAATTGTGACAAATCATACACTTGTAGGTTTCCGACTCCAGTACTTGGCAGGAGGCCTGGTGCTCGAACTGGTCATCCTCGCAAAGGAAGCCTTGGCAAAAACAGCAGCGGAACACACGGCCGCCATGCTCCCACACTCCTAGAAATTATTAAAAAAAGCTGTAGAACACAATTTACCTGCTCTATGTAATAAATGATAATGCTGTGTTCATTTCCTTTAAAAGTATTTTGCACAAAATATGGTATTTTACGTTTTAATTTGTATAAAACTATTAACTAGTAAAATAATAAATAAATGACCATATAACTTGCAGTTTTGAATGCTGTTCCTTTAGCTACAAACCTCTCTCACACTCCAGACAGACAGCATCAGCTAAGGGGCAGGTGCAGGCATGACTGTTCAGACATTTCCGGCCATGACAAACCCAAGCTTCACAGAAGTCACAAATAGCACCCTGGAAGACATTTCCTCAACTTTAAATATCCATATACTATAAATAAGAGATTACTAGCGGCCTTGGCTTACTTTAATACTAAATAACAACAACCTACAATATTCACAGCTTTTGTCATAAGACAATACAAATTGCTATATCCTTGCATTTAAATCTGTATTGTGTTCAAAAATATTTATTTCAATTACAAGCTGCAAAGGGCCATGTTGATCTATATTAAATGGACAATGTATTTAATGTACTTAACTGGATAAGAATTAATGGCAAATTTCTTAAAATCACTTTGTAAATAAAACTTTATTTACTCTTAATAGGTAAAGGATGAAAAATGGCTGGTGTTGTTAGAGATAAACATACCATTGGAGGCTTAGACTATGTAGAACTTTTAAAGGTGTACAATCCTATAGTACATTATTTTGATATATCTCATTTAGGTCAGCTGTTATTTGCAATGTAAACACAAAAAATATGTTCATTTATAAGATCACATTAGTAACCTCTAAAAAATTTATCAAAATCCAGACTTCGACAATCGACAGTTTTAAAGAATTAAGCTGACACAGGGACAGGCAGACAGGAGGAGACTTTGTTTTATACCATGTAGTAATTAGTGATAGCAGTCAATATTTTTTAATTATATCTGATGATATTACTAATTGTTTCTAGTAGTATGACATTCTTGCCCTTTTGATATAAAATGGCAGGCAGCCTGGAAAGAGACTATCTGAAGGTAAATTGTCAGCACCACCAAATTTTAGTTTTACCATTGCAGATGGGTGTGACATACCACTGAAAGGTATGAAGGAGAGCAACTTTCCTCCTGCCTAGAAATTGCCCAATGTCTTAGTAATTAAAAGTACTTATCCCAACATCACAGAGGTTACATAAGAAAAAATAATAGTAAATGTAAATAAATATAGTAAGTGAAACATTTGTCTGATTTTGTCTCACATATAAACAGAAAAAATGTTAAAATAACTTACCACCATACCAAGCCCAGTGGTAAACACTCCAGGATGTCTCACTACACAGTCTCCAGACTTGAGCATACATTTAATCTTGCCACACTGTGCACATGCAGGCAGTCTCTGCACTGCAGAACAGAAGTAACAGAATGCTCTGCTTTTCTGTTTCCTACATAATTGACCAATTATATATTTTTGATTTACTTAAATAATATATTGACACATTTAAAATATGGCATTTAAGACAAATTTGTATATTCCAAAAGACATGTGTATGGAATAAAAATATATAGCTAAACACGAAACTTATTTTAATGTTGTTATCATAAATATAAATTTACTTTTGGCATTTATCGCATTCCATGGGGAGGTTGCAAGGGTGCTGTGCTAAGTCGACGTGTTCTCTTGCATTACGGATCTCTTTTTGGCGCTGTTTTTGTTTCTCAGCTTTTTTGCGCTGGCCTGTTTTTTTCTTAGGCATTTTTTAAATATACTTATAACAAATCTGTATAAGAATTTAATACGATTACTAACTGCTCAAGTTGCAAAACTCGAAAGTCAGATCGAAAAATGAAATAATTTTTCGTTTTAAGACTTTTATCATATTGGCATTGTTCTGTCAAAAACTCAACTGTCACTTTGCACTCATTGACATATTTGTATGTCGTTTTGAAACAAACCTATGATTATTTCGAAATATTCCATATTGTATTATAATATATCACATTAAAACAGTTCCATAGAAACTTAATTGATAACCCATTTAAGTATTCATTTTGAATTTTGTTATTTAATTCTTTAAAAATGTCACTTATTAGTATTTCTGAACTGCAACATAATACATACAAAACAAAGGTAGTGTTATGTCTAGATTTTATGAAAAAATGATACTAGGTATATACTTTATTCAATACTTTCTATATTTTTACGCTTCACGTATCACAAATCAAACCAAATACTGTACATGCTGTGATTAATAAATAACGAATACCTATCACGACTTATTAGATTTACGTAGAGTCGCATCGAATATTTTTACTTCGCAGTTCGCAGTGCCGTGCCGCGTCGTGCAGGACGGAGTCCTGTTATTGTTCGTTGTTTTATTTCGTGCGCAGTTAATTTCGCTATCAGGACAATATTGCAAATTGTTTATGTTAAAAATGATATCTTCTTCTGATCTTGTAAGTACAAATTTAAAATATTAATTATTCGCTAAACTATTATGGCATTTGTAAATTTTGTCCTTTAATAATTGAAAATAAATTTTTGTGGGAATTTTTGCACAATCTTGAACTTTTGTTTTTTTTTTTTACTTCTTTTATAGAGTTGAAAAAATTATACTCTTTTTTTTCACTTTATGTTAATAATATTATACATAGCCAATTATCCTAAATATACATACATGGATTGTTAATTGTGATGTTTTATCGTTATTGTATGTTGTATATTTACTTTGTATTGACACAATAACTTACGTCGTATCGTTTATTCGCTGCTCGCGTTATTCTAATTTAATCAAATAATCAATAACATGCATTTTGCACTTATTATTAATAAAATTACCAGAGTTTTTAATTTTTTATTATTAGTGATTATAGATTCGTTTATATTACGTTTTGTTTGACAAGTCAGCTTCACAGTGACTATATATAAAAATGCGGAAGCTCCCGGACTCGCAGGACCTGTAGTGCCGGTCACTCTATCCTATTTGTATCATCCTTTATTTGTAAAACCGATCTTGTTGTTACTGTTTACAGGCTTAACCGCAGCAAGATTAGCGAGCGTAGCGGAATTAAATTAATTAAACTCTAATATGCACATTATCCTATGAGATAATGGGCTAGTATGACGAATTAGCAATTCCAGTACATATATAGAACTCAAGAGCATAGGTCAGATGGAATGTTTGGATGCATTCTCTTTAGTAATTAAGTTGCATATATGGTTTAGGTGGTATTCGTCAAATCTGCTCAAACGCGGAAGCGTTGATTTGCGCTCTACATACGCTACAATGCTGTCGGCTATTTCACTGTCACCGACTAGGAATAATAATTGTTTATTAAAAATACAGGCAAACAATGTGAGAGAAAATTTTCTAAACTACCTACTGCCGCTACGATTTTTCTAGTTTCCTAAATAAGCGAAGTTGTGAACTTTCAAACTTATTTATCAAATACCTTCAACTGTCGATTTTTAGACGTACAAGTACTTCACATGCTAGCATTTTTTTGTTTATAGAGATACGCTTTATTCCTCAAGTACATATATAATATTTGTGTATAATACGATCGCGATCGATGGCATTGTATGCAGTGTAACCGTGTTGCTATTAATACATCTTACTTCACTTCGCTTCGCTTCGAGATTTGCCCCTACTAAGGCTACATACAGTCATACCATAGATATTTTGGACATTGACTATTTTGTGTACAAGGGTTTAAATTTTTTTTAGATTATATGTAACTTTGAAACCAGCATTATATCATTACATCTGTCGCCTAGCCCAGTTTTTAGCTGTTAATTGTGCGAAATAAAAATGCGAATTTTGAAACAAGTTATTGTAGTGCCTAAAATCTCAAAATTTGTATAGAGGGCTATTTTCTTGTAATATGTATTTACTACAACTTGGAAGTGTTTTAACGGTCTAGTAGTTTATTTATGAGTTCAGCTTTATATAAACACCACTTTTCTCATTATAATATTGTTCAAACTTTCGGTAGAACCACTGATAAAAATCAAGAAATTTCTAGGATATAAAAGGAAACATACTGGTCCGCCACAGCCCGCCGTTGACCGTGTACGTGTGTGTAGATGAAGGCGGTCGGACGCAGCGGCAGGCTGGTGCCCTTCTTCAAGGCGGTTTGCGTATATTTCGTGGTGGGCGGCGGCGCGCCCTCGTTGTCGGCGGCCGCGCTGAAGTGCGCCCCCGTGCTGTGCCTGCTGCTGTGCGTGCTGGTGCGGGCGCGCGGCGCGCCGCAACCACAGTACGTTGTGTGCTTGACACGCATGACAGCATTGACAAACTAAAAGAGTTTTCTCTCCTGTAAGGTGTAGTGTAAGCTTTGCGAATAAATTTAATTCTCATGTTAAAAGAAAAATAAATAAAGCGTGCGACTCTATAAAGCGTGTAAAAACATATACATTCATATGCATGTACTCTTAAAGCCGTATAAAAATATTTAGATAAAAAGGTACAATGAGTCCGCAAAGAGTTTTTGGAGTGATTTGTGGCTAGAATGTCCATTTTGATTTGCTCTTTATGGTTTTGACACCATTTTAAACGCGATTTGAAAAATTTTCTTGCCTCACACATTTCCTCATAAATTTTAATATGAGTTGTCATTGAAATTGAAGCTAGTTCTTTTGCCATTGATAAGAACCTGGTGCTTTTTCTAGTTCCTGTGAATATTGATCCTTCTGTTTCAAGCAATAAAATAAATGAAAAAGCTCATTTTTTTAAATTATAAATAAATAATCGATTTATGTTGTTATGATAACAAATTATCATTCGACGTTTTCTTTCACAAAAAGTAGTCATATTATCTTTGTCATTCGACTTTCCCACGCAGGGTGACTGGCCGCGTGACTTTGTCGAAGACTTGTTATGATTTTGTTATCGTTTTAATAGACGACATAAAAGAAATTCGTCCGTTCGTTTCTCATGGAGCGCCGACTCAGATGCGGACGTTTAATACTGTTCCGAGGATCGCGCCCCCAATACCATCACAGACGTCACCGATAGAATTCCCCTCGGCCGCAGCCGCCGCTACGCGCACCGCGTGGCGACGGGCCTGGCGCTGTCGGCGGCGGGCGACGCGCTGCTCGTGTGGCCGCAGCACTTCGTGGCGGGCATGGCGGCGTTCGCGGGCGCGCACGTGGCCTACATCCTGGCGTTCGGCTGGCAGCCGCGCGCGTACGGCGCGGCGCTGGCGCTGGCGGCGGGCGCGCTGGCCTACGTGCGCGCCGTGCCCGCGCCCGCGCCGCTGCGCGCGCTCGTGCCGGCCTACGCGCTGCTGCTGGCCGCCATGGCGTGGCGCGGCACGGCGCGCGCCGGCGCCCAGCGCCCCGGCGCGCTCCTCTTCCTGCTGTCCGACGCCATCCTCGGCTACGGCCTCTTCGCCGAGCCGGTGCCTTACAATCAGGTGCGACTCCGAATGGCGACGCCGGTGGCTTTCCGGGGCGAGTGTAAACCCTCCGGGTGATTGCAGGCGCTGGTGATGTCGACGTACTACCTGGGCCAGCTGGGCATCGCGCTGAGCGCCCTGGAGCCGGCCCGCGCGGTGGCGGCGCCGCAGTAGCGTCAGGCTCGCGGCCGAGGAGTCTCATCTGCTCTATGTTTTTAAGTTCATTCTAGCAAGTTACCTTTACAGGGGGGAAACGGATCTTCAAGCCTGAAGCCTTTTTATTGATCTTCCGTAAAGATGACTTTTAGGTTCTGACGAATATTTAATTAGAAAAAAAATACATTTTTAAATGTTAGTACGTACAGTATTGTATTTATATAACAGGAGCACAGGTCACGGTCGTGGTGAATGCGTCTGTGATATGCCCTATAAGTGTTCACCTCCAACGCGGCCGACCGTCGCGAGCGCGCAGTGCCAAATGATCGAGCCCACCACTAGTGTTCCCGTCTCGGCACTCGTTGCCCGCACGCCGCCGACCCCGAGCGCGCTCCCGACTCCTCTGACATATCCGATTCCGCAAGTCTTCCCACACGCCACACGCACGCGGGTGTCGACGCTCGCGTGTACTGCGCGGCAGGCGCACGGTGCAGGCGACATGTTCGGTAGCGCTACTGATAAGACTGATCCCTTATATTTTTGTATAGACTATTGATTTACTGCTGGACGAGTGAATCTTGTTGCGAGCATACTGTTTTTTTTACGATTAGAGTCCGCTGAGAGTGGGTCGTTTTCTAATAAGCAAAAACCTTTTATTTATGATTTTCTTCCAAGATTAATATTTACATGTGTAATGGACTCCTATGTTGAATATTGTTTAATGAGGTCAACGTGCAAAGCATTTATACTCACTATTATTTACATATGAAATTGGCGTTTTGTACGTGAAGAATGTAAAGTTTCTTTTGTAAAAAAAAAAATTAAAATTAAAGTATGCACCATTGTTATCGTGTGCATTTTTGCCATCTCGTATGTAATTAATTGATCCCTTTACTAAAAAACCATGGATTCGAGAATCAATAAAATCTTTGAGGTTTGGACTGTCCGCCCCGGAGTTGAATTTTTCCTTGTCAAAAGGAAATTCGAATTCTGGAAAAAATGATAATCTTTTATGGTGATGTCGCAGACATTCCTATCAGTGGTTGTTTGTGGTCTGGCCGCCACGCCTCGAGCAACTGACCGATCTGAGCTGTTTAGCAGCTAGTTCTTCCCTCTTGGTTTGCAGTTGCCGACGTAGATATCTGCGGTAATCATTTGGCCAAATCTTAGAAAGCTTTATTTAACGACACCTATACTTGTCCACCAAACATTCATAAGTAACATGTTCTTACTCAATTTTCGTTTAGGGTGAAGGTTCAGAAGCCCTGAGACTGAGCCAAACCTTGGCGGCGAGTGCTTCCGATTATCGTACAGTAACCACTTTCATCACAAGTAATGATTCGATTTAAAATCCCTTCATTATTGTGTCGGCTGAGCGAAGTGTCCCAGCAGTCGACGTGTTGGTAAGTTCTATTCACTCTCTTCATGAGGTACCCATCGTTCAAGTTCTTTTACTTTCCCGATTTGCTGGATTGATACAGTTTTATCACTGACCCCGAAGCTTGCAGCTGTCTCCAAAGTGCTTTGTGATGGATCCGCTTCCGCTTACGAAAACGCAAACGTTGAAGCCAAAAACGTACCGTGCTTTCTTTTGAGACACCAGCGCCATATACATCAAATAATAATCCTTTCAGCTGTTTCTGCGATACTGGTGCCACGGTGGAACTCCTACTCGTAAACATATGGATATTTCATGTAATTTTGTATGCGGTAATAAGCGACGCCAAAGAAAAAAAATATGTAGAAAAAACAAAAGAATGACTGATTTCAAAACACTAATGTACGTACTAAATGAATTTATAAATTTTAACTTTTAATTCTTAACCAAAGAGGCGATACTTCAGATCAAAGTCGTCAGTAGTTACGGCAAAACGCTAATTTCATATGTAAAGATCTAATTCCCATTGAACTAACGTCGTTAGAAGCTGATTTAGTCTCATGTGCAGTGGCGACATTTCGAAGGCTACTATCATTTTAAATAGTTATATATTGCACAAGCACGCAACGTGAATAAAGTGACATTGCTAAAAAAATATTACTCTAATAATTTAATATTTATTTTTCCTCAACCTATCACTCAGATGTTGAAAATAAATTATGCTCACGTTCGTACACGGCTGCAAGCTCATTTCGTCCATAGAGTTATCACCCACTCGCATGCTTCACGCATGCCTCTGTAATCTGTATTTTACTTGATCTACAAATTATTGTCAATAGAATGGGCAACTCGATACATATCTAGAAATGTGGACAATTGAAAGTATTTAAAAACCTAGTAAATATATAATGTTTTGTATAAATATTGTAGAATAAAGATGTAAGACGTAAAACGTGCGGTGCAAGTGGTCATTGACGTCCGGCTTATTGACTTTACAAAAGATCGCAACATCGGAAGATCTCCCTTGGTGGTTAAGATGACTAGGCCGGCCGGACGGTGGAGCCGGTCGTGCCGTCGCGGTGTCGGGACCGCTTGGCAGCCGCGCCTTCGTAGACAAATCGTTTCGTCGACATTCGTAACTTATTATTGGTAGTAAGATTGAGTATCTGTTTAAAATATGTGTAATTTTAGATATCATTATTGAATGTTACATTGTGTAATACTTTATTAAATGTGTCAACAAATGTACTACGTAGTGTCATCGCACACCACTGAATAAATTGTTAGACGGACTCGGATTTGTTTTCATTCATGGAAGCTCCTTAACTATTGATCTCCTTTGATTATATTTTAAAATACTCGTAACGGGTAAAACTTGCAATATAGAATAGGTATCGGTAAAATCTGTTACGGCCTCCTAGAAAAATATATATAACAGATGTGGCTGGTTTGTGCGAGCGCGATGGACAGGACTGCGTGCGATATGAACGTATTAAGGTACGAACACTATCTGTTCATATATATATGGGGGACATGGCGGTGCAGTAAGTGACTGAGCTAGAGTATAGCAATAACTATACATGCAGTGAGTGTGCTCAATAAAGATGATGATTGCCTTGCTTGGCTATCTAAACAGTCCGTCGTGTTAACGTTTGCAGCCTAACCTTCCCAAAGAAGATAACGCTTTTTACACTTCTTTGGTAGTTGAGATTTCCTATCATTCGGTGTAGCAAATGTTTAAGGTTTAGCCATACACAGATTGCGTGCTGGTCGAACGAACACATGGGGAGTCACACTGTAGAGATAGCTGTAACATTCCCTTTGACCATTTCAGGTGTCTTACGAGCACAAGTGACGAAAACTTCGATGACTCGACATGTTCCAATTTAACAAACAAACACGCATCAAAAACATTATGTCCGAGCACAGTTTTTCTTACATGGAGGTTTCAGTTTTTCTGACGTCAGAAAAACCATGTTTCCGCAAACGCCGCCTCAGACAGTACAGAGCTCACATGTTTTTTAAAATTTCTGCATCTACGCCTCAAAGGAAATCTTATCGCACAGCTGTTCAGACTTGATTATTGCCAGGAAAATGAAAGCCTTATGCTTCTAATAAGCTTTCCTCGCCTTCTTGTATCCCTCGAGTCTGAATGCACTTCTTATGTAAAAAGAAGTGATAGTGCTGAAGACATCTTTAATGACTCTTTTTACTGACTGACTCTTCATATTTTACAAAGAGTTACTGCTCGTAAGAAAAGGTTACTTTGCAAAAGACAGGAACCCCCTACGGTTTTGTGAGAGTATACTCGTATCCCTTAGGACTCCCCCACCACTTGTAAGTTATAATACGGTTTAGAGTTTCAATAAATTTTCTAAAATATAAAAATTCTAATGATTCTTCGGTTTGGCTGGAGGACTTCGCGGATAGTCTAGTAGTTCCTTCTGTTCCTTGTGCTTTCCAATTGGTAAAGGAAAACAAGCTAACCTACCGCCGCATGTCGCCGTGGTTTGGGTCAGGCATGCACACCGGTCTTATATCTCTCTTTTAATGTGGTGTGGACGATTGGACAGTTATAGATCATATTTTTTTCAATTTTCCGTCCAGATTTAACCTGACCTAAACTCAAACTCAAATAACTTTATTGAATGTAGACATATTACACTTTCTTATTGATGGTCAATTGAAACACTACCACCGGTTCGGAAAAGGAACTCAGCGGGTTTGTTTTTGTCTCATATATTATATAAAAATTTAATATGAAATGAAATAGCCAGGAGGCGATCGTTTCATTTTCAAGGTGTGCTATCGATCATTGTTCACTCATTAATTGTATAATAACCTTTTGCACATAAGCATTCCTTAATATATTTTTTTAATTTGGCATCATTTTGAACTTTCTGGGATCCTGTTGTAAAATCGTATACTTTCCCCACAAAGGAGTTACTGATTCGATATAGTCAAGTAACAGGAGTAACAAGTTTGTATTTGTTCCTTGTACCAATGCTAAGAGTATCATATTTTATCATAAAATCATAATACATAGATAATATTGCAGAATATATATTTTCAAAACTAAACACCGAATATTGAGTGTGACTTTTATGTGTGCTAAATCTGTCTCACACAAAATAAATGTGAATGCTAGAGGGGGAAAGAAGAATACTTCTAACACTTCATCAGGATGAAAACGTCCACACATTGTTATTTGTAACTTTTTTATTCAAATAATATAATATGCAATATATTTACATTCGTTTATCGATAACACTCGAATAAGCTGTACATCTGACACTTCGCTACGTCGGTGTGTTAATTAACATTACATCTGAGATTAAAGCCCCTGAAGCAGCTTTACAAAGGAACGGGATGGCTCGAACGAATCCGCGCAGGCATCGGGTCGGCGGCGGGCGCGGGGGGCGGCGGCGCTACTCGCGGCGCAGGTTGTCGAGGCGCGCCTGCAGCTCGGCGTCGGCGTCGGCCGCGCCCGCGCCGCCGCCCGCCACGGCCGCGGCCGCCGGCGTCTTGGCTGCAACGGAACGGCACGGTCAGTCAGCGGGCGCGGGGCGGCGCGCCTGGCGCTTGCGACGCGCGTGCACGTACCGGTGGCGGCGAGCGAGCCCGTGGCCTGCGGCAGGCCCGACAGCTGGTCGTTGAGCTGCAGCCCCAGCTCGTCCAGGATCTGAGACACCACCGCGTCGCTGTCGAGAGTTATTTATTTTAATGAGATCTTTATAGTATACCAGCAATTACTCCAATAACGGCGATGACAATTTTCCTAATGAGCTGTAATAGTACAGGTTTATAGACCCCTCTCGAATATTGTATTAGTAATGTTCGTTTACCTCTCTTCCTCGTCATCGTCAGCCTCCATCGCCTCATCTATAGAGTCATTCATCATTTCCTCCTTCATGTCCATTATTTCAGATTGCTTCTCAAATTCCTATTGAATGATTTAATTTCCATTATTACTACAATATTACAACAATGTACCGAATGCTACACAAAAGTTTTTAAATACAAAGCCTCGGGCAGTTAATTGGTGTTACAAGCAAATCAGTATGCTGCAGGACATTGTGAACTGGGTTTGAATATAAAACATATACAACCTGCAATATTTTTTGTATCTGTGGGACGTTGAGTTGTCTGTTCATAGTCGCCATAGCGCGCGTGACGCCGCGCATGGCCTGCGCCATGCTGCTTTGAGACTTGAGGGTTTGTATCTTGAGGAACACAGCTTGAATGTTTGCCTTCATCAACATGAACTTGCGCACATAGCGCCGTGTGCGCACTAAATCTTTTGCCATTATTTTTACAGCATCCTGTAAAATGTCATACCATGTTCATACAATATTTTTTATATGAGTCCTTCATGACAGTCCAAATGCAATGAGATGAAAGCAACTACTTTGAAGGAAACAAGCAACATAAAGTACAACATGTGTATTGCCATATTATATTCTCTACTCAACCTTAAGAGGAGAAAAGTCTAATAAATGCCTTTGATAGCAAACTGATATCATGGTTGAGATCTTGATAATCTATGATATCCTTATGGATTTGTGTAAAACTAACAATTTTGAACTCCCTCAAAACTGTTATCAGAATTTTGGAAAATTAAAGTGGATATAATTAGGTAAATGTAATATTGTTGTATATAGAAAGACACATTAATCAACTCTTAGTAGTACACAATATGGCTGAGATAACTCAGCAACCACTTGAAACCTAAGTTTTGTTTATCTTTTCCTACTTTGATTGGAATATGCTACAGTCATGTTACAAAAGCACACCATCTGCCCATCCTTAGCAAGTTTCTTGATGTCTGCTATGACTTTCTTTTCCTGCTGTTCCATCTTAAGACGCTCCCGATCAAGATCACGCATGGCCTTATTTAGTGCTCGCTGATTCTTCCTCAGCATCTCCTCAGGAGTCATTCGGTGACCAAATAACCACTCCATCTTTTACCTGCAAAAACCGTTGAATTCATTCATAATGTGATAATTCTGCGTATGATTTATACTACTTTTTAAATCTAAAGTATGTCAATTTTAAGATTGTTTTAAGGATTTAATTAAATATCTTCGATTATTAAAAATAGTTCGTACAGGCCATTATACTTTAAGTACTTTTTCAAAATGTTATTTATTTCAACAGTTTCAAATGAACTTAATTTAACTTTAAATAGCGTAACAATAATCTTTTTGGAATAATTCACATAAAACACTTTTAATTACCTCTATATGAATCCTCTAGATGTATTGCAGAATCAACACTTGTTTTGGGATGATGATTCACCAACACACAGCATAAACTCTAACAAAATCACAAGTAATATTTATAAAAACTAAATGCAACAAGCGAACCGCTAAATTGAAAGTAAGTTGTGTTAGGCAATTAAAACTTCATAAAACTAAAAGAAAATTGACCCGAAGCTTATATTAATATAAGACATTTGAGTGTTTACGATTATATTTTACAACAAACGAAATTTCGTTTCGCTATCATTGTCAAATGTCAGCTGTCACTGTCAGTCTGTTAATATAGATTTTACCTTTCAGTTCTGAATGACATTTATTATTCCTGTTTATGTCTCTAAAATAAAAACAGATGCAAGAAGTTATCGAAAATTATATAATAATATGTCTATTTCAATTCCTTTTTTTGTTAAATTATGTTTATTTTAAAGAAACTAATTAATTAACGGCTAATGTGAAAACCGACTTTATAAGTTTAGTATGATATTGCCATAAGTCACAACTCACACTTCACCGTATCTATCTATCTACACAACCGGAACACCAAGTTTTGAAGTTAACTATTTTGACATTATTATGAGTTTTGTAAATGTAAAGTTCGCGCGTTTTTGTCCCTGCCTTGTTATTATTATTTTTATTTCTCAATTTGTTATCTTAGTTGTATAAAGCTATAATTGAAATCGATTAATTATATGTAGAGTTTAGAGTAAAAGTATTAATAGTAAAATGAGTGACGAGGACGTAACAGTTATGGAAGTAGACGAAATGGACCCAAAACCTAGCAAGCCACCAGGGCCGAGCAAATCGACTTCCAATTTACCGTGGATAGAGAAATATCGACCACAGAAATTTACCGACATCGTAGGCAACGAGGATACCGTATCGAGGTTGTCGGTTTTTGCGCGCACCGGCAATGCTCCAAATATTATTATCGCTGGTCCGCCTGGAGTCGGCAAAACAACTACAATTCTTTGTTTGGCGCGAGCACTCCTCGGCTCTTCTTTCAAAGACGCCGTGCTTGAGCTTAATGCGTCCAACGACCGTGGAATTGATGTTGTGCGTAACAAGATAAAAATGTTTGCCCAGCAGAAGGTTAGTATACACTGTACAAACTTATTAAAAGTTAAATTAATTATGTCTAAAATTCTTCTTCTTAATGTCCCTCACTAAGAAGTTATCATGTTCTAAAACGTTAAAATAAGCAATTCAGTGCATTGATACACCTTTCTATAATTTACTTGTTTCATGTGATTAGGTTACACTGCCAGCCGGTAGGCACAAGATAGTGATTCTAGATGAAGCAGACAGTATGACTGATGGAGCTCAGCAGGCCTTACGGCGGACTATGGAACTTTACTCGAGCACGACACGATTTGCTCTTGCTGCCAATAACAGTGAGAAAATCATAGAGCCAATACAGTCTCGATGTGCTGTGCTGCGGTACACCAAGCTCACGGATGCCCAGATTATGGCTAAGGTACATGTCTTTTTTTATTTAAAAAAATTTTTCAGCTTGAGTAAGTCCTTAAAAATAATTTGTTATGTAATATAATTATTTATTGTATTACAATTCAACAAACTAACACAGGCGTTGTGCTTTTTTTATTTGTACATACTATTAATACTAGAAACAAGAATAAACTTGTTGCTCAAAGTACCAAAGCAAAAAGGGTTAGTAAGTTTTTTGTATGTTAATGATTATGTTTTTACATCAGGTTGTTAGAAAATGTAAAAAATATTAAATTTAAAATAATTGTTAAAGAGTGTTTTTTGCATAGAGCATATTGATGTCACTAATGACTTCTTAGGTGATTTAGATGATCACCTCCAGGCTGTTTTAAATAACAAAAATATATCTTATTGTTATTGTAGTTAGTGCTGGTTCTTTTGAGGTCTTAATAAGTATGAATTTCCAAACTGATGGTAGATTTTTGATGATCAATAAGCAAGAGTAACAAGTTTCTTAAGCAATATTTATTATATACAAAAACCAGCAACCTGCTCCGGCTTCACATGGGTATAATACTGATACTAAATATTCTACAGAATTTGTTTATTTGCAACATTACATTAGACTCTTCTAAAATTCTCAGTGTTTCTTATATTGTCCAAGTATTATATACAAAAACCATCCTTTCAAATCACTATGTATTAAAAAAACTGCATTAAATCCATTGTGTAATTTTAAAGATTTAAGATGGATAGACTTTTTTATACTATGTAATGATCTGGAATGTTTTATTATTTATTTGTAATATATTTATGGATTTCAAAGATCAGTATTCACAACAAATGTCAGACTATAAATTAATATTAAAATTGTAATAATTATACTTTGCACTTGATTTGCTCAATTGAAATTAGTTTTCCAGGTGATAGAGGTGTGCGAAAAGGAGCAGCTGTCGTACACGGAGGAGGGCGTGAACGCGGTCGTGTTCACCGCGCAGGGCGACCTGCGCGCCGCCCTCAACAACCTGCAGGCCACGGCGCAGGGCTTCGCGCACGTCAGCCCCGACCACGTGTTCAAGGTGTGCGACGAGCCGCATCCCATGCTCGTGCGCGCCATGCTCGAGGCCTGCGTCCGGCAGGACATTCACGAGGCCTACAAGGTGCGCCCGCAGATCACGTCACGTATTATCCGAATGAGTTGAAGCGACGACACCCGTGTCCGGCCGCAGGTGATCGCCAAGCTGTGCAAGCTGGGCTACGCGGCCGAGGACATCGTGAGCAACGTGTTCCGCGTGTGCAAGACGCTGGACGCCGACGAGGAGCTGCGCCTTGGCCTCGTGCGCGAGGTGGGCCGCACGCACCTGCGCGTGGCCGACGGGCTGGCCTCGCCGCTGCAGCTGGCGGCGCTGCTGGCGCGCATGTGCCGCGTGGCCGCGCGCGCGCCCGCCGACTGGTAGCCGCCTGGTAGTCGCCTGTGGCCGACCGGTAGCCGCCTGTGGCCGACCGGTAGCCGCGCGCGCGCCCGCCAGCCGACTGCTCGCCGAGCGCCAGACAGTTTCTCAATATTCGGATATTTTGTTCACTCAAGCTATTTGTTATCAGCTCGGAGACGAAAAATTGACAACATTTTATTTCACATCAAATACTTAAAAATATTTTATTTTGAATTATCAGACTGTACATTTTTTGCAACAGTTTTTATAAATTATTAGTAGTATAATAGTTTTATTTAAATTAATATAACAATGAGCCAAAAACTGTGTATAAATCATTATTTTTGTACTTCGTAGATTATTGTAAAGGTATAGAAAAAAAACAAGTTTGTAAAAAAATATATGTATTGTTAAAAATAATGATATAAAATGATATAAAATTAAAGATACATTACTGATAAATCTTATCAAATACGAAAATTTGTAACACGGCATATTTTATATGCCTGATCGAGTACAGCGAAGGGCGAGCAGGGGCGTGAGGACGCGGCAGGAGCGAGTCACCGCGCGGCGGCGATCAGCTTGTTGTGCTCGCCCATCAGACTCTGCGCAGAGAGGAGCGCGGGTTACGGCGTCAGTGCAGCACGTGCTGCTGCAGCACGGGCACGCTCGCGATCATCTTCTGGTGCTCGCCGCTCAGCGCCTGCGCGCACACGCACCCTCAGATACGCTTACGTTAGCTCCCCGAGCGACCCGTACCCGTGTGAGCACCCAGCGCATGCACCGACGGCCATTGTCAACCTCATTTGCGATTTGAGGTAGTAACGGCTTTTTCGTTATTACCTCAAAGCGATTCTTTGCGACACTAAATGGCTATCTATTTGTTAAGTAAGCTCTCGTTCTCGAGTAGTTAGTACACGTAGGGGCGTGCGGCTCACCTTGAAGTACTTGACGGTCTTGACGCGCAGCTCGAGCGTGGCGTCCTCGTCGCACACGAACAGCGCCTGCGCGTGCTGCTGGAAGGCGGACACGGTCCACATGTGGTTCACGCCCTCCTCCACCGCCTTGGCCAGCGCCAGCGCCTTGTGCACGCCCGTTATCAGGATCATCACCTGCGGAGCCCCAAGCGCTGTGTTATGTCGCGATATCCGGACGCCGCTACCGGATCATCATATCCGACTCCTTTATTCTTTTGTAACCTATTAAGAACATATTACTAAAGTTTTCAGAGATCGACGACTACCAAGTAAATTAAAGTCAATTGGCAATTTAGTTGCTAAGATTAGTGGCTGAGATGGCGCACCTCCTTGGCGTCCATGACGGTGCCGACGCCGACGGTGAGCGCCTGCCGCGGAACCTTGGAGATGTCGTTGCCGAAAAAGCGCTTGTTGGCCTCCAGGGTGTCGTAGGCGAGAGTCTTGACGCGCGTGCGCGACACCAGCGACGAGCCCGGCTCGTTGAACGCGATGTGGCCGTCGGGCCCGATACCTGCGCACACCCAGCCGCTCAGTGAGGCCGGCGAGCCTCGGCCCGCGAGGCGGCGCCACACAAACCTCCGATGAAGAGCCGCACTCCGCCGGCCTCCGCGATGAGCTCCTCGAAGCGCTTGCACTCGGCGACGAGGTTGGGCGCGTTGCCGTCCAGCACGTGCGCGTGCGCCGGGTCGATGTCGATGTGCTTGAAGAACTCGTTCCACATGTAGTAGTGGTAGGACTCGGGGTGGTCGCGCGGCAGGCCTGCAGCGACACACTCGGTGACTAGGGTTCGTCTACTCGACATCGGAGTAGCGTACAGTCGGAGCGACACTGACCGACATACTCGTCCATGTTGAATGTGGTGACGTATTTGAAGGAGATGCGGCCCTCCTTGTAGAAGTCGATGAGGCGGCGGTACATGCCGAGCGGCGTGCCGCCGGTGGGCAGGCCCAGCACGAAGCGGCGGTCCGGGCCCGGCGCGAACTCCGTGATGCGCTGCAGCACGAAGCGCGCCGCCCAGTCCGCCACCACCGACGCGTCCTCCAGGATTATGAGACGCATGCTCGCTGCCCTGCAACTGCTCGCGTTAGCAAACTCGCTCGTGGGGGCTGTGTACTGATTTGAATGATCGTTAAAATAAATTCTCTTCCTATTCCCGATGTGTAAAATCTAAAGATTCACAATTTAACTGTTCTTGCTTGTGACCGAATTTGTATATACAATGCCGAATTCGACGTAGCACCGCTGCCGGACCCTAGCAACTGTCAGCCCAAACTATTTTAAAATATGAAGTTTCATTACAGAATTATTAATAAATCGCCACCCTGGGCACAAGCGTCGAGTGTCCCGTGTGTAAATACAGCCCGAAGGATATAGGACGTAAAACGAACAGGCGTGGGAAACTAAGATCTCCAAGCCTTTCATATATGTATTTATAATTATTGTACACAGTAAATTAAATGAGATAACATTTTTCATAGTTATTTTTACCGCAAACAATAACAAAACTACGGTGATAAGGTGTCGATGTCCTAATTATCGATAAAAGCGTCGACCACACACTCGACCTGATATAAGAGCTCAATAAACTCATATAATTGCTCCTACTATGCTAAAAGAGATAAGGTTCAACGTCTTGTCATATCTTTTATTTATACTTTCGAATGAATTCTAAAATATTTTAAATAAAGGTAGGTGTAAGCCATAACAGACGTGAAACATTTTTATACAAACCATTGTAAGTTAACTTATACTTTCAAGAAATGTACAAGTTACAACTGAATATCTGCTAACAAAATGACAATCTCTTTTGTCCTAAGAAATAAAATGTATACATGATTATTGCTTTTTGTGGCTTCTCTATTTCTGTAATTCAATTATTGTTTATTATTTTAATATATATTAAGCTTCAAAGAATTTAATTTTGACCATCTATGTTTATTATAATTTGGAATTAACATTAGGTAATAAATCTTGAATTTAATTTTTTAACATTAATATACATACATACATTTCAAAATCGAAAAATTAAGAACAGGTACTTAGGTCTCGAAAATAAAATTGAATAAGAACATTTTAAAAGTCATTAACCTTTTGGAGTTCACTAACCTTCAAAAATCCTTTATGCCCTGTATAGAAGTTTCGTCTTGTCGTAATTTATTAACTTTGTATAACACACCCGCTACGCTTATACTCGCGTCCAACTGACAAAACACTACGCTAACTAGTAACTAATAATTACTTGGCACAGAGTTATGACAACAAGTGATAAGCACCCAACTAACTTTTACAAATTATACTTTTGTAAAGTTGGCAAACCGTTCTACATTAACAATAAAACGAAGACATTGAATGGCGTTTGAGTCGATGACTATTCGGCATTCGGTGCTGAAGTTTAAACATAACGCGATTGGTTGTTGTAATATTATCAGTTTATCAAACTCCTGTCGTATTGGTGTACGGTAACCTTTTCTTTTGTTTTTCTGTTTTATTGTCGATGTGTCAAGGGTGACATTCAGTTGACGTTGCAAAATGTTGTTGCCATTCAATTATTGGCGGTGACACTTTATATGATTTACTCGATTTTAAATTTTCGAGCCCAGTTCTTCGAATTGCTATTTATTTTGATTCGAGAAGAATTATATGTAGTAACATTATTAGTGACTTGCATTGCATTCGATTTTAAATATCTTAGGACTTCATATATATTGTTTGTTAAAAATATTGCAACAAAAAATAAAACGCAATTCAGATAAATGATATTTATTTTCTAAGGTAATAGTAATAATTATGAGAATATCTAAAATATGAAACAACGTAGAGCCTAGTCTAGCAACATACCGGCCAACATCAACAATGTAATTCTAACGGAGTTTTACTCACTTTGAATTGCATATTAATGCTAAAAAGATATTAATCAAATTAAGAGAGCATCATGAAAATTAAAAATTTAAGAAAAATATTGTTATAAGTAAAATGACCATTTTAAGTATATTTATATATAGTCAAATTATACTACCATACAATCTTCACCGATAATAATTACAAAGTAATAAATAAAGTATCGGTATTTAGTTACATAAACAGAAGACTTTTTATCTTAGCCCATTTTCAAGAGATGGCAGTATTTAAAGATATTCAGATTTTTATACATAGTTATTTTCATTCAAATTGTCATAAGCTTATCAAGACATTTTTTCTCAAAATAATAGTTCCATTAGATAACTCAGTCTTTGATGGCGCAAACTAAAATAAACGCATATACCATATGTTCCTAAAATAAAACTTAATAATAGTGTGATTTGTGCATTTTATATTATAACATAATGTACAACGTTATCGCACGTTACAAGTAATCTAATATGTCGTCGCGTTAGCTCATCAATATGTACGCGAAACTCGAGGCACCCGTCGGCTCCGACAATTTATGAATGCCTGTAAAATTGCAGATTTTTACCTCCTAGGTATACGCCAAGAAGGTTATGAAATGTACATTACGATGACACATTATGTATTTCATTCGAAACTTACTGGTTTAGGTGTGATATACAATTAAAATAAAACAATTGTATCGCTATTAAGAAATGAGCCCGGAGAAACCTTCCAGCATGAAAAATGACAAAGTAACAGGGCTTTTTTATCACAGTTAAAAAACATATAACAATATATGTATACAAGTTTAACGAGTAATGCTTAAGCGGAGAACTGATTCTAAAATGATGGGTGATACCGAGGCAGTATTACGTGTTCTAGTAGCACTAGTAGTTCTATAATGTAATCTGCAGTGTGGTATTGATCTGCACTGTATGAGATAGCAGTCGATTGTATACCTTCAAAATAACAAAACGAAATAATTGATACTATTTGTCATAGAAAGGTCCTTTAAATACGAATAATATATTAATAACCTATAATCTTTTTCATGTGATTTCAGAGGAACTTCTACATTATAAGAAATGTATAGAAAATATTAAGAATATCTACGGCGAATACTTAACAGCATCTCATCTCGACCCCCGTCCAGTATCACTACGAACATTCCGTATTCTCATCGTTCGCAGTGTAATAATAATTAGCCACTTTCAAATATTTACATGTGGCATTTTATTTCGTACAACTGGCCATGTGAACAACTTTAAACACATCGAAAACAGGTGCACCCGAGTTCGAAATAAAACTTTAACTTTTTGAAGATTCTAGATAAACTGGACTGTTTAGTTCCAAACGCGTTCAGTCGGGCCCTCGCCGCCGGCGCGTCAGTCGCAGCGCGCGCGCTTGGCGGGCGGCGCGCCCTCGCCGCTCCAGCTCGTGTAGTCGGGCAGCCACTTCAGCAGCTGCGCGTCGAAGAACTCCTCCAGCTTCTTTGCGTCCTTGTTGATTTGGGAATCCGGCTGCGTCATCAAATAATTGTTAAATAATATATCATGCGACGAAGCGATATGCAAAGTTCCGAGCGTACCGGGTTATATCTATAGGCGTTGCGGAAGAGGAGCCGCACGTCGGCGACGAACTGCGAGATGTGCGTGTAGCGCCCCTCCGCGCTCGGCTGGAGCTTCAACCGGATCATGTCCAGACACATGGGCCGCTGAATCTGAACCGTGACGATGGAAACTTAGTTCGCCGAGGCCGAGGCGGTGAGGCGCAACGAAGATGGCGACTGCGTTACCTTGGTGTGGTAGTGCCGGTTGTGCGACGGCACGGGCTCGCGGAAGGGCAGCGACTGCTCGTACTGGCAGTACAGCTCCAGCGTGATCCGCTCCGCGATGCGCCGCACGCGCCCCGCCAGCTCGCCCGCCTCGCTGTCCTCGCCCGCCTCGCCCTCCGGCTCCTCCGCGAAGTTCACGCACAGGAGGCACTGCCACGACTCAGTCTCCCTGCGGGGTAGGACGCCCGCGTCACGTCTCGGTACACAGACATAAGACTCGCCGACGACCGAAGTCGGTCACTCACTCGGGCAACTTCTCGATGGTGGGTATGTGGCAGTACTGATGGAAGACCTTGGGGCACTTGTCGCAGCACATGAGCTCCCCGCCGTCCATGCACACGGCGCACCAGTCCTCGTTGGGGTCGCCGGCGGCGCGGCCCGGCGCGTCCGTGGACGAGTGCACGGCGGCCGGAGACGCGTCCCCGCCGCTCTGCTCCGCCACCACCTGCCGGCCAGGCGCAGGGCTCGTCTACGGCGGCCACGCGTGTCCACGTGACCCGCCTAGACCTCATACCTGCACACCGTTGGAGTCGAGCTTCGCTATGGTGGCCATGAGATCCTGCACCGACTCCGCGCACACCTTATCCAGCTCCGACGCACACCCGGCACTCACGCCCTGATAACGCGCAATCGATTTGAATCAATAATATAATGTCGAAATGCATTCCATGAAAATTCAGTCGGACCGTCGGACATATTTAAAAAATATTAGCGAGACGTACGTTGAGGCTGGGGCTGGGCGTCTTCGGGTTGGTGGAGGTGACGGCGGAGGAGGTGCGCGCGCGGCCCAGCGTGATCTTGTAGTCGGCGCCGCCCAGCGCCGCGCCCGCCGCCGCGCCCGCGCCCGCGCCCGCGCCCGCCTCCAGCGCGCCTGCGACACACGAGCCGTCAGCTGGCGTCGCCCGCGCCGCGCGCGCCCGCCCGCCGCCGCTCACCACCGCTCACCGTTGGGCAGCGCGTGCTGCGGGATGTGCCACTTGGCGGACGGCGCCGGCGCGTGCGCGTGCGCGAGCGGCGCGGGCGACGGCGTGCGCGGCCCGCCGCTGCGCCGCCCGCTCGCCGCGCCGCCGCCCGCCGCGTACGCGCCGTTGCCGTAGGCGCCCATCACTGCGGGAGAGACCAGCTCTTACTGTATTGTTATACCGGAGACGCAGCTAGTTTACTTATCAAACGGACAGAAGCTAACTTTGGTGGTAGGCGTGCTGTGCGTGCTGTACGTGCTGTGCGTGCTGTGCGTGCTGGGGGGGCGGCGCGGGGTGCGCGGGGGGCCGGCCGCGCGCGCCGGACGAGTTCAGAAGCCCACGGAGATTCATCTCGTTCATGCCTGAGTAGAGATATCGATATTACTTTATACAACGTAATAGCCTTATAATCGCACTAAAAGAATGTCTTTCATGTACTTTTTTTATCTTATATGTGCAATATAATTCTTTTACAGGTGAATGGACTTGATCACGTATTCTACTGAAAAACTGCAATACTTGGTAGTGGTGTGTTTCGCACAAGTAAGGCCTACTTATTTTCAATTAAAAATAAATGGATTGCGGACTGTTCGAGGCCTTCCATAGACTCAGCGGGGCATGGAGATATAACATCCATTTACCGTGCAAGTGATGCGGATGCGTGGTGGACGTGACGTGCGGGTGCCGCAGCGGCGTGTGCGGGCGCGAGCGCTGCAGTGCCATGTATCCGCCAACCCCCGCCATCCCCGGTACGCCCACGCCCACTCCGCCCAGCATGGCGCCCGACGAAACGCCGCCCACGCCCACACCAGGGCCCGTCGCTCCCGTCACCGCTTGCACGTACGACTGCGCGAGGCAAAAGAAAAAAATGTAACAAATGAATGCAAGCACAGCTTCGTGCACGCTGCCCCACGGAACGTACCTTATACCTCGCCAACGTCTTTAGACATGAAAAGAACATTCGTGATTGAGCGAGTTTCAAACGAAACGGTGCTACGTTAACATCGATTACTCGTACGAATCTATCCACCTACACTTATAGCATACGTGACTTTTGAAATATATACAACTCGATCGACGCATGCAGTATCAAAGTTTCGCAGCGACCTGGTGCATGGCGACCTGCTGCAGCGCCACCACGGCCGAGTGCGGCGGCGCGCCGCCCGCGTGGAACGCGCCCGCCGGCCCCGGGCTGCCCGCCGCGCCGCCGCCGCCGCCGCCGCCGCCGCCAGCGCCACCGCCGCCCCCGCCGCCGCTGTCCACTTTGCCGTCCACCACGATCGCACCAATGTTCGACAACACTATGACGAGATAATTCAGTTACAAGTGCGAGTGAGTCACTCCCATTATTTACGTTATTTTGTCATATGCGGCTCACCTCGCACGAGGTCGGGCAGCTTGTCGAGCGCGAGCGAGATGCGCACGGGGATCTCGGGGTTGGGGATGTCGGCGCGCCGGCTCTTGATGCGCTGCAGATGCGCGCACACGGCGCGCTTGCTGTGCAGCACCGCCGTGTCGCTGCCCTGCAACACGCCACGCGCCGTTAGCGCCGCGCCCCGCGCCCCGCCCCCCGCCCCCCCGCGCCCGCGCACGCACCTGCTCCAGCGCCGTGTTGACGAAGTCGACGCAGTGGTCGGTGATGGCGGCCAGCTGCTCGAGCGCGTCCTTCTTCTCGCTGAGCGTGCGCTGCTTGGCGTCGCACACCTCGTTGAGCCGCAGCACGAGCTGCTTGCCGCGCGTGTTGATGGCGTTGGTCAGCCTGCGACCACACGCGTGTTACGTCTCACCCGGCCCGGTGCTCGCGTACGGACCGGGTAGGGGCCTAGGCTCTCGCTGTTTTGATTGGTTAACATTTCCTTTTTTTGTCAAGTAAAATTATTTCCCTAATTTTTTTTGCGAGGTATAAATTGTGGAGATACGCCTTACAATTGACTACACTTAGTGTAAACTTATTGGAGCCACGTAAAATGTAAGCTGAGGTACCGACTTGACGACGGTCTGCGTGATCTCGTGCACGAGCGCCTTCTTCTTGTCGGCGATGAGCGCCTGGCGGTCGCGGATGACCTTCATGGCGGAGCCCAGCAGCACCCGCTTGTAGCTGACCTCGGACAGCAGCGCCGCGATGCCGCCGCGCGCCTGCAACGGTCGGGAGTGAGTGCCGGGCGCGTGCCGGGCGAGCGCGCGGGGGGGGGGCGAGCCGGTACCTGGGCCGCCATCTCGGTGCTGAACTGGTACTTGTGGTCGCGGTGGTGCTGCAGCTGGCAGTCGCGGCACGTCAGCCGGTCGCACGTCTCGCAGAACAGGGCGAGCCGCTCCTGGAACGCGTATTTTTCAATATCACAAGTGTTTTGTTGATAATTCTGCTATATGATTAACTACAAACAGTTCTTGATTAATATATCTTCATTTGTAATGCAACAATATTTCACTAAACTACTTAGATCCACTTTAATTTCACTTCCAAAGTAACGAAAACAGTTTTGTCGACATTCAAGGCGCCATTTTTCGATGACGAACATTTAAAATAGAGGCCTCAACTAAGGATGTTCGCTAAACGAATGTAGACGAATGAATTTATACAGATAAAAAATATATTATTTTAGTTTTAAGATTCATTATAGATATTTTTTTAATATATATTTATTTAATTGGTTGTAATATATAACATGAATTATTTATTAGAAACGTAAAAGGTTACCTAACGATAGATAAAAAAGTTATTTTAAAAGGTTATTACATAAAAATAATATTTTTACCAAAAATGTTAAAAGAATTATTTTACTTAAAAATAATCTCTTATCTCGAAATGTAGATCAGTTTTGGGCATAGCATTTTATAGTTTTGAAAATAATACAATGGTAAGAAAGACATTCGTCTCTCATCTTTCGTATCATGTGCACGGATGCATATTCGGAATTCTCTGAAGTTTTTTATTACGACCTGACTTTGTTTAAACGGAAAATTACTTTTAAAATCAAACAAAATATATCGTTCTTTAGCATTCATTACCCATTCATTCAATTATTTTCACCTCACTAGTCGAAAGCAAATGACATATCAATTCAAGGTCAAAGTTGTTTATTTACCTTTTCTCCTCTTCCCATTGAAATAGACTATAGTTTGCATTATCTTTAGGGATTTAAATTGCAGAGAATTGCAAAGTCAACAAGGCATTTAGAAGTATTATGATTTATGATATAAGAGTGGGGGCCCACCTGCGGGTGGTCGCGGCAGTACATGTCGTGCGCGGCGCGGCCGCCCTGCGCCGCCTGCAGCTCCGACACGGCCTCCTCCTTCGACTTGATCGTGTGATCCTTCGTGATTTTCAGTCTGAAATGTGACATCCATCATCGTTTCTTTCATTTTCATTAAATAATAATAATAATAATCTTTATTGGCTGAATAAATTACACCACTACAGACACATAATGTATAGTTCTTAAAACAGAACAAAACGACACTTATTCTATGTAATACAAAACAAAAATGAAAAACAAAAGAGAAAAAAATAACTTGCAAAGAAATGGTAGTAGATATGTACAAGTGCACAGCAGTGCAACTCAACCAAAAGGAGACCACTCAGTATACGTAGAAACATGGTAGCTTCTACACTGATTTTCTAAATCAGTTTTTTCACTTGTTGTTCAATTACCCAGTGCATTTGACACACTTAAACAAACATTTTTTTTTATTGAATAATAATTTTAAATTACAATACTCATAGTGCAAAAATTTATTAAGAAAAAAATTTATTAACCTCTGGTGCGCGTGCACGCAATTGTCGCATATGAACTCTCCGCAATCGACGCAGTAGCTGGTCGCCGGCTCCGTGTCCTCGCAGCTGTTGCATTGCTGCTCCCCGCTCATGGAGCCTGCCGATTATGAGAACAGATATGGTTGAAATGGCAGAGAAATTGACCGAAATAACAGGAACACGATTAAGATTACCATTGGCACCGGTCTGCTCCAGGGCAGTTTTCTCTATAACAAATCTCTGGTCGATCATATTGCTCGGCTGACAATGGAGGCGACACGCCGAACACAGTATAGTCACGCGACCGGCGCCTGAAAATAAACGACGAATGAGCGGTTACAGTCTGAACAGCCTTCAACGACTAAATCGCCTGGAACAGTCGTTATGATACCTAAGAAGTCCCTGCTACCGGCGAGCTTCTCGTCTATTTTGGCCTTTATGCAGGGCTCGCAGGCAGAGTGGAGACACTCCATGAGCTTGGGGGTGCCGTCCGCCTGCGACAGCGGCAGCTGGCAGAACACGCAGCGCATGGCGAGGAAGGACGTGCGCGCCGTGGGCGACGCCAGCGAGTCTGCGCCCTCGCCCTCCGCCTTGCCGCCCGCGCCGCCCGCGCCCTCCGCGCTCTCCGCCGCCGCCTCCGCGCTCGGCCCGCTCGCCTGCAGACCACCGGCGTGAGCGTGGCTGGATTGACTCTTGTCATTCCATTTTAATATAAATAAATATTACATAACACATGTACAGGCAAATGGGCCATCTGGTAAAAAGTGTTCATCGCCAAGCAGGAGTTGATGAGAAATTAATTTGTAACATTGTCAATGTGCCATAAATCTTAAGTGCTAAGATGTAATGGTATTTCTGCCTGTAGTTAAAACAACTCAAAGAGTTATACTTGTTCATTATCTGACCGAAGCCAGTAATCATTAATCTACTATTATCACAACTCTTTGGTTTCATGAAAGATATACAACCTACCAGTAAAGAACGAGATTTTGAAATTAAAAGTATGTAGATTACTATATACTATATATTCAAACATCTACATTAGTAGCTGTTTGGATAATAGAGCGAAATAAAAGTAATAATCAGGTCCAATATCAATATGGATAATAATTAATTAAGGGCCAAACTTGATTCACCTTCAACATTTGGCTGAAATTTGGTTCAAATGCTTAACATTTATCACTATCAAGTAAAATAAATATCTACTTGCAGTATTTTGACCCAGAATAATGGACCATAACTTTAAAATAAAACTGACATTTATATACCCAAATTTATTTATGTAGGAAAAGTCAACATTAACTTACAATGTGGCTGTATCCAAACAACTTTCATCATTGCTTCCATACTACCAGTTGTTAGCACTACAATATCTAGTAAGTTATTAATATTTTACAAATAACCCCATTATTATATAATATATAGAGGATAATTTAATTGTTATCATTTTAAGTAATGTTTACTTCACATAATTTTGCTCTCAAGAAATCATGGTGATATTGAAAACAACTTTGCTCGAATTTAAATTTTCATAGAATGTTTTGGCAGAATTTCATATTCGATTCAATCTACAGTTAGCATCTCTAAAGACCAGTGTATCACGGTGTGTAAATCAAATATGTTAATTGTTTTGTACATTGGTTTGCCATCAACAAAAATCCTTTACGGAGACCATAATCAAGTCAAGTCTACAATTTGAGTTATAGTTAAGAATTTCTAAATAGCAGCCCAGACACAGATAGCAGTGACATACTTATCCTCAGATAGCAACATATTGGACTACGAACTGATTGCACTTTGAGTTCGAGGGTGAAAAGTGCATACACAATTAAGCACAATGCAGTCTCCGAGATTGGCCAATGAACAGGAAATTCAATGAAAAAATGGAAGGACACACTTGTTTAAATTAATAACAAACCACTAATATTTAATTAACATTCTATACATATATGCCTTTAAGGAAATTTGTAAATTCCACATATGATGTTAGATGTTGGTCACTAGAGTTAGTTTCTGAATTAAATTCAATGGTGCTTGACTAGCTTGATTATTGCTTGGCAAGTATTGGTTAAGATTAAAATACTCCAAACAATGGGTCATCTAAAATTCTTTTTAGTCGATAATTATTCGTGTACAAAATGAATAAATAATAACACGATAGAACATTTGAAAAAGAATAGTTACCTGAATTGTTTATTTAAAAAAAAATAAAAACTCATACATTTGGACGAGTGGCCGTGCCCTCGGTGAGTTCGTCAGGTGTCTCCTCCTTGATCGTCACGCCAAGAAAAGGGCCCAGGTCCATCAGGGCACGTTCAATTTCTTCTCCACATTCGGCTCCCGCAGAAAAACTTGCGTTCTCCATTTTCAATAATGCTTTATACACTTAATATCACATAGCCTGCTAAAGTCTCATTTTCACAAAGAAAAAGTTAATCCAGAACTTTCACTTACAACTAAACCTCGACGCTGGCGTACGTCAACATCACTAATTGAGCACTTATTGCGAGATGAGGCTACTCCAAAAAGATTTATATTAACTATATTCAAACCTCCTCCAGCTGTTATGATTTAAACTGTAAAGACGCTAAATACGTTTGAGTTTTTCACATTTTGAATTTTACTTTCACGATAAATTCTGTAGTTTTATCTACTAAAACTATTTTAAGTTCACAAATGTGCGTCCTTTCAGCTTCAGAACTTTACATTGGTTACAAGCAATAGACAAAATAGAACTTAATGTCATAGTTGTAGTATGGATTTGCCATTACATTTTATTTCTATACCATAAATTTATTTGTAGTGCAAATGATATTAAAATGTAGGTACGATATCTAATCTAAATAAAAGTAGTTCTTCTTAATATAATATTTTTTTATTATAGAATCGGGCATGTAACATATTATTCACACAAATAATTATTAAATAAATCTGAAATTAAATTACTATCCACAGTCGCTACGACTAATTAAAATTTAAATATTATATATAAAATATTTAAAACAAAATAGTTTACACGTTTCATTTATCTTAAAAATAATGAATATAGTATTTAATTATTCGAATTATTTGAATGAAACAAATTCTGCTAGCATTCTTGCTAGCATTCCACGTGGTCGAGATCCATACGGTTAGTATTTTTTAATTAAAACTTGTATAATATGTTTAAGGATAATAATTCTAATGTTGAAATATCGAGCTGCAACGAATAAAAATAAAAAAACATGGTAAATATCCCGTATTTAGTAACTTTATTATGGTTGTCAGATTTGACATATTTAATGTCAAAGCGTGTAAGGTGGTGACACCGTGACAACAAGTCACAATTCTTGAAATCGAAAATGGCTGACTCTGGGCCCAGTAAAAGCGATATTGAAGCTGTATTTCAAAGATTGCGTTCCATTCCCTCGAATAAAGTGTGTATTAATCAGTGAATAATTTGTAAAAGTATTGACGTTTATTGATGGCTTATCATATAATTTTCTCGTGTAGGTATGCTTCGACTGCAATGCGAAGAACCCTACGTGGTCGTCAGTGACGTACGGTGTCTTCATCTGCTTGGACTGCTCGGCAGTACACCGCAGTCTCGGTGTTCACCTCACGTTTGTTCGCTCCACACAGCTCGATACTAATTGGACATGGAAGCAGTTGAGGAATATGCAGCTTGGCGGAAATGTCAATGCGGTATGACGAAATATCATTCTGATGTGGAACATCTAAATATTAATGAAATGAGGGTTAAATAAATAGTTGTTGCATTAATTTATCATTATAGACACAGTTCTTCCGTTCACACGGACTAGCAACAGAGGATGCAAGACAAAAGTATAATTCCCGTGTGGCGCAATTGTACCGCGACAAACTAAGTGCTCTGTCTGAGCAGGCTATGAAGACTTATGGGACAAAGGTATGCATGTGTAAAGTCAATAAGATTGCAATTGATGAAGTCATTGAGTTTATCTAAATATTGTCATATTTTACTGGCTGTACACAGTACTTTACTTAACAATGTTTTAGCAATACAAGTCTTTCACGTCAAATCAATCTTACTTTCTTTTGAACCAAAATCTATACAAGAATGATGATGAGTCTGATTAAAAAAGAGATCTAGTTTCAATTAGATGGTTTTTGAGAAGTTAAATGTATATATACTTATTTATATAATTTATAATACTAAAAAATATTATATTCCTTTTTGCTGACAACACAAGTAGAATAGGCTATCTGACAATGCGAAAAATAAATTGTGAATTATTGTAATCAGTGTATATTATGAGTTTAAAAATGGTTATTTACTAACAAAAGTTGGAAATAGTACTTAATTTATTCAAGATTTTTGATCAATATCAATAAAAATGCATTTTTTCAAACATTTGTCACATGACACAAAACGCTCCTGATTGGCCGGGCTTAAGATGAAGTCACTTTCTTGTTAACCTTGCTTTTCTTCTATATGTGCCACAGATTGAAATACAAGAAAGTGACCTCACCGACCCCATTGCAGCGTCATATTGTCTAAGTAGCGTTTTTGCACGCTATTTAAATATGGAATTTCTGAAAATATGAAATTATGTATACATTTTAATCATTTGATTTTCTAGTTGCACCTGGATCCAGCACCTACAGAGACCAAGGACACAAAGGAGAAAGAGGTAGACTGGTTTGCAGAGCATGGAGAGCTGTCTGACACTAATGCTAATGATATTGCACCACAGGTAACCGCACTGCCACTCAAGACTACGGCAGCTTTATCATGTTTTATTTGAATACATTTTTATTAAATCTAATTCATTGCTTTTGATTTGGTTTGAGTGATAATAAACATTGTTTGTTCAGGTCTGCATAACCATTATATTGTTTTATTGTTTCTGTTTTAGCTTTGTTAATAGGAATCATCCTAAAATAAAAAATTATTAACATTTGAAACAATACAATAAAAATTTCCTATTAAAAATATCTGAAATGCTTTTTACTTTACTCACTTTTAGGACATGACACGTGCCGGCGGCGCTCTGAGCTCGGCGGCTCGTCTGTGGGGCGCCGACACGTCGCACGCCAGCACGCAGCAAGCTACCACCACTCGACGACCCACTGTGAGTGCATACTGTCATAGCGAAAACTGTTCTTGTTATTATTAATATAAACTGTGTCACGGTAGCCTTTCCTTATGAGAGGAGACATCCACTTTTTTGAGAATTTTATTCCATATGTATATTAAAAATTGTTCAACAGCTGGGTGCACGTAAAGGAGGTCTCGGCGCGACCAAAGTGGCCGCCAACTTCGACGATATCGAACGAGAGGCGATCATGGCCGAAAAGCTCAAAATGGAGGTAAAGTCGGTCACTACAAATGTAATATTGCGTAATACTGGGAACGGGCCAGAGAGTTGGATATCGACAAATACACTCGGGCCCCTCAGGCATCGTCGGCGGAGCGCGCGGACCGGGCGGCGACGCTGGCGCACGTGGAGGCGGAGGTGGCGTCGCTGCGGCTGGCCTACCGCGAGCCGCGCGACCGCAGCGACCGCCTCGGCATCGCCGGCGCCAGCCGCGCGCGCCCCGCCGGCGTGTCGCACTCGGCCGCCGGCGACATGACCGACATCGCGCAGGAGGACGCGCCCGCGCCCGCGCACGCCGCGCACGCCGACGACCTCGACGACTTCAACAACGTCTTCGTCATGATCAGGTCTGCCCCGCCCCGCCCCGCCCCGCCCCGCGCCCCGCGCGAGTGGACGTCGAGCGTCGACTGATACCTGATGATGAAATCTTTTTTGTCAGGAACGAGCCGTACAGCAGCAACCGAGGGCTGGATTCGTTGCTTAACGAGACCCCCAGCAGGAAAGTGGACAATGATTCGTGGGAGAGCATCGAGCCCGAGCCGACGCGCGTCGTTCGCAGCATGTTCTCGGAGGAGCCCGCCGCCGCGCCGGCCGCCGCCCCCGCGCCCGCCCGCAGTCGGCCCTCGCGGAAACAGGAGCCCGAGGATGACTCGGCGGTCAAGAAGTTCGGAGCCGCCAAGTCGATCAGCTCGGCGCAATTCTTCGGGGAGCCGGTGAGTTTCGTCACTTGTGTTTTCTGGACTCGTTCTCACAATTTGATATTGATAAGTTTAGCCGGGAAGAAAATAAAAACTTAGAAATGAAGAAAATAAGTATAAATAACGTGCGACTAACCCGGCGGTGCGCGCGGCGCAGGAGGCGCGCTGGGGCGCGCGCGACGGCAACCTGTCGCGCTTCGAGGGCAGCAGCAGCATCTCGTCGGCCGAGCTGTTCGGCGACGCGCAGGCGGCGCGCGCGCCCTTCGCGGTGTCGGCGCCCGACCTGGACGAGGTGCGCGAGTCCGTGCGCGCCGGCGTCACGCGCGTGGCGGGCCGCCTGTCGTCGCTCGCCAACGGCGTCGTGTCGTCCATCCAGGAGCGCTACGGCTACTGAGCGGCTCATTACACTGCATCGACGTTATTTAAAGGAATCCGATGAGTCAAATTATATACTGCATATACTGACGTGATACAAATCATAATTGAACGAAATGTTTGATTTTGTTGATCCAGGCACTTAATTGCAGGATCCATTTTTTTTATATTAGCTTACGATCATTGATCTTTTATCGCCTCCGAGACAATCTGGATAATATATTTAATAACATACATAATAATGCATTAGAAATTATCGTGAAACATTTATATAAATATGTAATAGAGATGAACAATAAGTAACAGTTGTGCTAGTGGGTAGGTCAGAAGTTGTACATAATGTATTATATAAACGTTTCTAACATAACAGTGTCCTAGTAGCGATTGTACAGTCTTTGTATTCAGCTTCAAACGAGAGTTTATTATATTCAGCACCGCTAATGTTTCTTACTATGTCGGCCGACGTATTATACTGTCAGTACTCTTCATTTAATACTACTACTTTACATATAAATGATAAACGGGCTTCGTTTCGTTTATTATTCTAAATTAATTAAGATAATTATTTAAAAGTAGCCTCTAGTATAGATTTGTATATTCTTTAGCACATTTCATGTGATCATGAACTTTCAGTGCACTTGTCTTGTCCAAACATTTCTTCATTTCGTGTGGCGTCGGAGTATTTATTAGACTTATGTACGATGAGGTCAGTAATAGTGATATGGTCAGGACATTCTCCTGTAACTGCTTGCATTCCTACTTTTGCGGTATTTTTTATCAGTGGCGCACAATGGTCCGTCTCACTAATCGCATTTAAAATTGTATTCGGAGTCGTTTTATTATCTATAGGACTGCAATGGATTAATGTTATTATTAGGTGTATTTAATTTAGGCTTTAATATGCTTCCAAATTAGTCCTACGACGATTTATATAAATGCAGACAATAATTTAACCTATCGTTGTCCATCTGTATATACTCGACTTTGTATCGACAATTGTAACAAATTAATGTTTTTTATAAAGATATATTCAAACTTTACAAAGTCATATTCGTTAAAGCTCGTTAAGATTTGTTTGAATCCTCCGTCTCGACATTATTTTCTGTGTAGTGAAGCAACCATAGACAGCGATATGATGTTATTTAGTTTAATGACCTTGCAACACTTTACACAGGCTTTCCGAATGACATGCCTCAACAAAGATTTCACTTTTGTTGTTTTTTTCATTACTTATATATAATTTCATCATAACATTTGTGTCAATAGAGGATACAAAAGCAATGTTTGTTTCTAGATTCTTTGTCAATACACTACGTATTGACGAAATTGTAGAATATATTATATATGAAAATCTTTAGAATTTATGAGTTGTTAAAACCACGTTGTAGGTACTTGTAAATTGCAACACATTACTACTTCACTATTTTTCTTCATGTTTTCGTCCACACTAACTCAACACTTACACCCTAACTTGAGATGCCCAATTGGATTTATGGACTAAAATATTTTGGCATTTGGTTTAGTAATTATTCAAATGTTGGTCTGGATGGAATATTTTTATTTAGATTGTAATTATTATTAATAAATAAAAGAATATATTTGCATCTTGTTTTATTATTTAAAATAATATTAAGATATTTTCTTGGCAACTATACAAACATTCTCTAATGAAACGGTGGAGGGCACGTAGTAGACGAGCTGGGCGTCGAACCCGAGCTCCTTCAAGTATAACACCCGACCCCAGTCCAGCAACATTTTAGCACGTTTTCCGATTAGCTCACGTTGCTCCTGACTCAAATTTAAATTTTTAGTGCCATAAATCTCTCCGTCGGCGTCGGTCACTTCCACCCGCGAGTGCGTGTCCGAGTGCGTGTCCGTCGGTGTGTGCGTGTCCGTGTGCGCATCTGCGAGCTTGCGCTTGCGCACATCGCGACTGCGTCCGTCGCCGCATGTCGCCCACGACACGACGCCCAGCAGTACGTTGAAGTCCACCGCATCGATACCTAAGCCCTGCAAAACCAGTAGACGATGACACGATGAAGAGCTGGTTCACTAGCTTGTGTGTGTGTGTGTGTATATACCTGTAGAGGGCGCGAGGCGAGGCAGGCGGCGCGCTCGCAGCGGTGGTGGCAGCACGTGGCCAGCGCCACGCCCGATACTTTGTCCAGCACGCCGGTCGACGTGATGCAGCGCAGGGCATAGTCTGTTAAAAGGAACACGACATTAGCGCCTCCTGAGGATCTCAATAAGGACGGGGGCGGTGGACGTACCTGTGGCGACTCCGCATAGGTGTTTCGCGTAGCCAACGACTGCGTCGCTCGCTTGCACGGCGGGTACCCGTTCTAACGCGAGATTTGCGAGATCAGCTCGAAGTCGGTGGACATTGTTTGAGTATTTCACGGAGCTTTCATCACCCTCGTCGTCAGGTTCGTTCTGTTCAGATGCATTTATTTTGCATTGGTTTGTCTTCAGAGAGTTATCGCGCAGCTTGTTGTCGCGTTTATGTCGCAAAGACGCACGGTCTATCAGTAACACATTGCTATTTGTGTCCCGACACCACGCCCACCATGCATAATACGATAAATGACCTTAAAAATAATTCTAACACTAAATTCATTCTCATTTCATTATAGAATTAATAAGGGGACAGTTTCATTATATTTGTTATGATATAAAATATATGTATGTGTTACATTTTAACAACATTTATTTATTGATATGCTACTAGTTCATCCATTTTCTCCTTAGTTTTAAAGAAAGGTAAAATTAATTTATAGTTGCAAATTTTATTTTCATGTTTACCTTTTCCAGCCCCTAATTCTATGAAGCAAGTATTGGGCTTAACAAACCCCTCGTTTTCGACAATGTGCAGCAATCTTGAAGCCTGTCTTAAATGCCGCAAGGAGCTCTCGGTTCTCCCTGGGTCATTAAATTCTTCTAGAACCGTTTCATGAATGGGTTTCTCAGGCAGCATTGGAATTTTATCATTAAGATATTCTAGAATTGTAGAAATATAGTTTATATCAATAATAATATATATTTATTTTATTTAAAAGAGGTTTTTTACTGCTGTGACAATAAAAAAATTAATAAATATAAAAACTTGTATATGCTAACAAGTATCCAAATAAACTCTTTAGACTTACTGTCATATAAAGTATTAACTTTGTCAATAACTTTTGATATTGTTTTAAGAGGTATTTTGTTAAGCGGCAGACGAGGACAATCTTCTGTGTCAGTGGAACCATTGATATTGGGTATGATATAGTCTGGCTGTTGCTGTTGGCGAGCATTGCAAATAGACAAGTGCTTCTTTAGTTTGCTGGCATAACAGGTACTGGCATAAAAAACAAAAACACACTACAAGACACGAACTATAAGAAACTATTGTCATTACTCATAAAACTATGAATACTTACTGCTTTGGATCGTTAGGACATGGTATTCGTAAATCGTCCTGAAAAGTAATATAATACAAGCTTATATTATCTAAGAGTTCGACCCCTTCCAAAAGACAAATACAACAACACGATAAATTCGTTAAAGCGTTCTTAAAGCCAGTTTGTCAATAATTTACCTTTCCATTGTCAGTTTTAGGTTGCGGCTCATGCTCACCGCAATACTGGCGGCCTGGTCGCACTGTCATTCGACACAATCGCTTTTTTCTCAATACATAGTATTGACATTGCGGGGCAATTGAGGAAGTTTCCGAACAATTAGAGGGCTTACTCATTTTTATAGTTTTGCTTACGTTTGCGAATTGTTTACATTACATTTTTTTATATTGTACCTTTTGACATTAGTCCCTTTGAAGTTGAGGTTATTTTAGTGTTATATGTTGTAAAATAAACATAGGAAGAAAAATATAATATCATATTATTTAATAATGATTCAATAGACAAAATAGTTATTAAATTAATGATTTATGTCTATATATGTGAGTACACGAATTATGCAATTATAATTTATTTTTTTAATCTAATGGTCATTCGAGGTACCGTAACTCATACATGGGATTTGGCAATTTTATTTCAAACGTCAACATTAAAAATTTTGAGGTTAGACGTCGCATCATTTTGATTTAATATTGTTTTTCTTGTGTATTATGTAGTATTCGTTATATAAAATGAGTCCTCCAAGCAAAGAAACGGAAGAGCCTTCGTCGAGCAGTGTAGGAGTAGGAAGCCAAGTAGGTGGTAGCAGCGACGCAAACTCGTCGGACCAACGACCGCCCGCCAAGCGGCAAATTTCCGCCGCAGTAATAGAAATATCCGATACCGATAGTGATGACTCCGATGTATGTGCCGTCAATTCATACCAGGCTTCAGCTGATGAAGTCAAAAGAATTCGGCGAGGTGAGCTTTAAGTTTATAGTTCTTTGCATTGTAGCTTACAATTTGGCGGGAATATTATACTCTTTGAATTTTAAAAAACATACATTTAATGAATATTATAAGATACAGTATTCAAATTTGTTTATAGAGTATTCCTCGTCGTCATCATCCTCCGACTACAGCTCCGATTCGGAGTCTCCCTGGGAGGATGACTCTGTTGTTATAGAAGACAAGCTTTCAGAGAAGGTAGTGAGGACACAGCTTAATACTAGAGCTAATAGAATGGATGATCCCAAACTAAGCCCTGCTTTGAAGGTAAGCTTTTTACAAATTTATTATTAGATACAAGCTTAAATAAGTGTCCTCACTGAACTATTTTTGTCCTAACAGTCACAAGAAGTTATAGACAAAGTAAAAAAACATTGGGAAGAGGAAAAAGATCATACAAGTGATGAAGTTAGCTTGACTTGTAAACCTTTCCGCCTGTGCCGCCTTCATGGGCTTCTGGAAAATCCAGATGTCATAAACAATATTGTCGATGATATGAATACTCTAGACTGGTCAAGGAAGAAGATGGACCTGTATGAGTTCCATCAAACCACAGATTTAGCTAACTTAACTTGGCAGCGAAGTATTAGAGGAATCTATGAAATGTTGAAGACTGAAATTATGAGTTGGGTGAGTCATTTGCTTTATTGTTTCAAGATTTGACAGAGAAATCTTATTATTCATTGGCATGCCTCATTATGTCTGTGTAATTAACATAACATGAGAGATGTTATAGTAATAAGTTTGGTCAGAGAAAAAATTGTCAGTCAAACAAAATTACAGGTTTCACAAGTTACTGGACTAGAACTGACGTCGGTATCAGCTTCCTGTTCACTCTACGGTCCAGGGGACCACTTGCTGGTACATGACGATCGGCTCGGAGACAGACGTGTGGCCTTCATCATATACCTGGCGCCCTGGACGCCGCGCGGGCCGCCCGCCCACGCCGCGCACAATGGTGCCGGACACGGGGATTTCCACGACAAGCACGAGCCAGAGGTTGGCGTCCCATACTATTCAGTAAATGAAATATAATTAAATGAAGTTAAAATGATATGAACAATATGCTATATATATAAATAATGTGGAAGGAGGTCTCGGGCGAGGGCTGGGCGGCGCACATGGGCGGCGCGCTTGAGCTGTTCGAGTGCGACGCGGACGGCAGCCCCACGCGCGTCGCGCTGCGCTCCTTCCCCGCAAACAACACGCTCGCCTTTTTCACCGTCGGCCCGACATCCTTCCACCAGGTACGAGAACTACGTTTATCGTTTGAGATGAGTCGCCTTCGGAAATGTCTCGCAGGAGCACGGAAGTGATGCGAGACACAATACGTTCCAGGTGGGCGAGGTGCTGTCGCTGGAGCTGCCGCGGCTCTCCATCAACGGCTGGTTCCACGGGCCCGCGCTGGCGCCCGCGCCGCAGCCGCAGACTCCGCCGCGCGCGCTGGCGCCGCACTCGCGACCGGTGATGTTGCCTCCCCTAGCTCTCGTGCCGGCCTGCTGTAGGCCGCCATGTCGTCGACTGATGCCACAGTCGAAAAGAACTAAAGCTTATTCATTTTAGAACAATTGATGAGAACCAAAGCAATTTTTTTAAATAATATTTAAGCAATAGCTTAATCATTCCCATTGTATGGGTAAATGGTTACCTTGAAGTATTTTAATTCTACACTTTGGCTGTTTACGTTCTTGCTCTAGTTCACCTAAACTTACTGTTTTTATTTTTCCAATCCAAATTTTAGTTTTGCCTAATTCAAATGGAAAAGGTTCTATCTTAACAGTACTCGAATTGGGTAGCGGTATGTCAAAACGTAGTAGAACTGTTATCGTTTCGGGCGCAGGTCCTGCTGAACCAGTGGGTGGAGAGCACGTACATGTCGCCGCGGGTGCGCGCGCAGGTGCAGGCGCAGATGGAGCGCGCCAGCGAGGTCTGCTTGCGGGACCTGCTGCAGCCGGCGCGCTGCCAGGCCCTGCTGGAGGCGCTGGCCTCGCCCGGTAGTCATATCTATATTTAATACGATTAACGTTTACTCGAAGCTTAATGATTGGCCTTGAATTAATTAATAATCGTTACCTTCTGCCCCTGTTTATATATTTGCCCGATATAGCGATAACGTGAAATTTTTGCTTTTCAGAGGTCGAGTGGGAGCTGTGCGGACCAGCGCAGCAGCGCCGCTACTGGCGCGTAGCGGAGAGCTGGCTGGTGGAGCAGGCGGACGTGGATTGCGAGCCTGAGCCGCACCCGGTGCGCGGGCTGGCGCGGATCCTCAGTAGCACCGCCTTCATGCGCCTGCTAGCCGACTGCACCGACCTTCCCTTGAGCTCCTACCGACGCCTCGAGCTGCAGCGATGGGCACCGGGAAATTTCACAGTGAGTTATCTAGTACTGGGGATTTCATTGATTTAATAGACTTATATACGTAATTGAGCTCAGTATTGGATCCACTTTGAGTAAATAACATCTTCCTTACAAGATATGTCTCGACAAATTGTACTACGTTACATAGCTGCTGCCGCCGCGCGAGTTCTACCAGCAGCCGCGACTGGAGGCCGTGCTGTACCTGGGCGTGCCGGAGCACCCGCTGTGCGGCGGGCAGACCATGTACGTGGCGCCCGAGGAGGGCGGCGAGGCGGGCGAGGCGAGCGAGGCGGGCGAGGCCGGCGAGGCGGGCGAGGAGGGCGCGCTCGTGACTCTGCCGCCGCGTCACAACGCTCTCAACCTCGTGTACTGCGACGCGGGCGCCGCCTCCTTCACCAAGTACCTCAGCAAGCTCACCATGAAATCTGATGAACACTTCTACATAGTGACGTGTACTTACACCGAGTGATATGAACTGTGCTTGTCAGTGTCACTCGTGTTGCTTGTGTCAGTGTGTGCCCGTACTGTACTGTGCGTGTGGTACGTGTCGGTACCTGCGGTACGTGTCCCGGTTGTGACGGTGCTGTGAAGTGTGTCGTGATACTTTGACGTATTACATGTTGAGACTTCATCAAAGAGAACTGAAAAAAGACTTCAACAATCTAATATTACACTAGTATGAAGACAGATATAACATAAATTATAATAATTTATGCCGATAGATGGAAATCTAATGTTTGTGGCACTTTCAATATTTGCAGGACAATTTCTAAAAATGAGCACCTAACCTCATCCACAACTGCTTTGTTAGCTTGTGAATGGAGATTGTTTTCATTAGTTAAACTACAAACCTTCCCAGTTCTTTCTATTTATGGATAACAAGTATTCCATTTTGTCAATTACAAGCTCAGAATTAGGAAAAAGAATACATAAATAATTGGGAATTATAACAAGAGGCTGGTGTGATGTCTACAGGGTTGCTGATAGTTTAAATATAATAATGAAACTTTACTTTTAGAGCTAACTACAATTAACCTTTTATAAGGGACACAAGTAGGACAAAGCTTCTTTAACAAATATTTAATTTAACGAAGAAGTTTTTTGATACTTAAGTATCTTTTGAAAGCAGCACTAGTTTATTAACTATGATAGATGTTATATACTTTTACTGTGACAGTTATTAACAATTCGTTCTCTGTATTTTATACAATGGCATTGAAATAAAGATTGGCTAGGCTCATAAATCCAAAAAGTAGACAGATTACATTAGGCAGGTTGAAGCTGGGTCTTCATATCTAAACTGCTGTTTGGTATTGCTTTGTTTGCTTAGACAAAGCTGCATTATGTTTAGCAATATAGTTACAACAACGCCGAAGGCTGACAACTCTCATTTTATTGCGAAAACGAAAGTCATGAAGAGCCTATAAGCAGAAATTAGTTCTGATAAATGCCCAGCCCGTTGTTGTGTTGCATAATCCCATTCTCGGGGAACCCGATAAATAAGCCTCGTAGCTTTAATGACGTCCTCGTCACGTGTCTCTCGAGATCATATTTCGTCGCCAACATTTGATCGACAGATGTCAGACCATTATCAATATTGTGCAATAATTGTTAGAAAACAAAGTACACTAGATTTATAGATATTAGTATGGAAAATAATATTTTTCTATTCAAGTGTGTAGCCATAAACTGTTTTTTGATATTGACAAATCAAATCTGTTGTTACAATTTATACAAAAACTATAATAGGAGTTAGGCAAGTCCTCAGAGAGATATTTAATCAATAGATGAAGAGTACCCCACTTTGCACTGCAGCGAGGCAGGAAACATGCACAGAATCTGCAGAGTTATAGTGTAGGAACCACTCAGGATTTAACGGTCATTCATAGTAGCTATTTATTATAGAACTAGTACGTGAAATTATACAATGTTCTGAATGGTGTAATTAATTTAATTTTTTTTTTATCTTGTACCAATACTCATAAAAGGCTAATTCCTCGGTGACATGACCACTGATCTAACACACTCTCTAGTGGCAGTCACGTGTCCAATGCTCAGGTCTAAACCGAGATCATACCAAAGGCAGCCACTTTGCCTTCCTATACTTTGTGTCATCTTATATTAAGAATTTTTCTTTGGCGACGATGGGGACTGTTCTAGATCTCAGCCGCAGGCGGACAATAAAATTTGGTCTTCGGTTTAAATTGCTTTGCTGGGTTTTATACGAATGAGTATTAATGCGCGGTGAGTGCACAACTTTAAAATTACCTCGTAACTTGTAAAACCGCGGGACCTCCGTTGGGCAGCCGTGACTACCGTTACACGCCAGCCCGGCCGATGTAATTCGTTATAATAATGAGTGATATGAATTGTATTAACATAAAATAATCTGTATGTTAATTATTTTATTTATGTATATCGTTTTGAGAGATGGGCAATTTAATTCTCGGTCATAATAAATGTTACTATTGATTTATTTTGTATGATTATTTGTTTTGTGTTCTTATTTACGGTCTCAAATGCGGTGTCGCGTGCGCTCCCCCCGCGCGGGCGACTGCGACGCGCGACACCGCTGCGAATACTAAACGAATATTTGTATATAGACTTTTGGCGTGGATACGACTTTTGTGTGCTAGCCCTCTTTAGTTATCGAATAATATACATAAAAACGATTTAAATAAGTTAATTGTATTGATATTGACAATAAAATTACCTACGATTTTTTGTTAACAAATTGAAACGAACTTCATTTTCTAGTTGTAAATAATAATTTGAATTATTCCGTGTTATGCGATGTACGTCTGTCAACGTGTGAGTATGCATACGTAATCGTAAAGCTCTCGACTGCAATTAACGGGTGGTTAGGAGCTCCGTTGTATCCACGTAAACGCTAGCGTATGTGATTTAAACGATGCATATATTTTGTAAAATAATGTTTAAAGATTTTCTATGAGGAATCTGAGCCAACGAGTCGAGATGTCAACGTGTAGCTAAACTCCATTTAATGATGAATCCGACGGAGAACGATATTTAAAACAATTTTGTAATTTTGTATTGAACTGTAAATTCGATTTACATCGAGAGCTATCATTTATTTGTTAACTATGATTTCACTACTAGGCGAAGATATACTTATGATTAGGTGTGTCCAATTCTCAAGAGAACATGTGTTGATGTTGTTTGTTTGTAAATATACTGCTGTTTGGACGCGCGAGTTTGATGTGTTTTAAACGATCACGGTGTGTGACTCGTTCTCATTGTAATGAACATCTTTGAAAGACAAACATTACTTTAGTAATTACACGAGAATATCGGCTGCCATTTTTCTAAGGCGGATCTTGTCTTTCGAAGAAAAGCTTGTCGTTCGCGACATAGACTAACATCTTGTTTGTTAAGTTAGGTTAACTTATTTGTGTTCTGTGTTCACTATTATATGTTTCTGTCGACGAACGAAGTATGTGTTTAAATTTTGTACATATTGTAAAAGAGTCCTTGTAATAAATGACATGAAGCGATTGCATTATTCCTTTACACACTACCTATGTGAACCTGGCACCCTAATTAAGAAAATCGCATTTTTTTTTAACGCATTATCAAAGAGCTTGGTATGTAGTTGATTGTAGTGAAAAAAAAATTGTTTGTAGTTTGACCGAAAAAAAAATATGGGTCATCCAAAAATAGCCATCCCCCGGATATGCAAAAAATAACTTCTAACGGTTGATTCCTATAGGAAATCGTTAGTAGTTGATTGTAGTGAACGAATTTTCGTTTGTAGTTATTTGTTGAATTTTTTTTTTTTTATTAATAATTTTTTTTTTTTTTTTTCGTTAAAGTTAATCTTTATTGAAGTTTTTGCCTAAATTGTGCTTCAAAGTAAAAGAATTTTCGATTGTGGTAAAACAGCAGTTGATAAGGAGCAATCAACTTGAGTCAAACTCGCTTCGAAGTGATGAAGATTGAATTACTCCGGTTGTGAACACTAGACGACTACTACAAACGTCGAAAATGACTCAAAGATGCTTGTTGTGGTTTGTAGTAAAGGAATTGTTGATTGTAGTAGAACGGAAGTTCATAAAAAGCGACCAATTTGAGTCTAACTCGCTTTGGAGTGATTCCGGGTGAATTACTCCGATTGTGAAGATTAGACGACTACTACAAACGTCAAAAACGACTCAAAGATACTCGTTGAGGTTTGTAGTAAAGGAATTGTTGATTGTAGTAGAACGGAAGTTCATAAATAGCGACCAATTTGAGTCTAACTCGCTTTGGAGTGATTCCGGGTGAATTACTCCGATTGTGAAGATTAGACGACTACTACAAACGTCAAAAACGACTCAAAGATACTCGTTGAGGTTTGTAGTAAAGGAATTGTTGATTGTAGTAGAACGGAAGTTCATAAAAAGCGACCAATTTGAGTCTAACTCGCTTTGGAGTGATTCCGGGTGAATTACTCCGATTGTGAAGATTAGACGACTACTACAAACGTCAAAAACGACTCAAAGATACTCGTTGAGGTTTGTAGTAAAGGAATTGTTGATTGTAGTAGAACGGAAGTTCATAAAAAGCGACCAATTTGAGTCTAACTCGCTTTGGAGTGACTCCGAGTGAATTACTCTGGTTGTGAAGATTAGACGACTACTACAAACGTCAAAAACGACTCAAAGATACTCGTTGAGGTTTGTAGTAAAGGAATTGTTGATTGTAGTAGAACGGAAGTTCATAAAAAGCGACCAATTTGAGTCTAACTCTCTTTGGAGTGATTCCGAGTGAATTACTCCGATTGTGAAGATTAGACGACTACTACAAACGTCAAAAACGACTCAAAGATACTCGTTGAGGTTTGTAGTAAAGGAATTGTTGATTGTAGTTGAACGGAAGTTCATAAAAAGCGACCAATTTGAGTCTAACTCGCTTTGGAGTGACTCCGAGTGAATTACTCCGAGTGTGAAGATAAGACGACTACTACGAACGTCAAAAACGACTCAAAGATACTCGTTGAGGTGTGTAGTAAAGGAATTGTTGATTGTAGTAGAACGGAAGTTCATAAAAGCGACCAATTTGAGTCTAACTCGCTTTGGAGTGATTCCGGGTGAATTACTCCGATTGTGAAGATAAGACGACTACTACAAACGTCAAAAACGACTCAAAGATACTCGTTGAGGTTTGTAGTAAAGGAATTGTTGATTGTAGTAGAACGGAAGTTCATAAAAAGCGACCAATTTGAGTCTAACTCGCTTTGGAGTGACTCCGAGTGAATTACTCCGATTGTGAAGATTAGACGACTACTACAAACGTCGAAAATGATTCAAAGATGCTTGTTGAGGTTTGTAGTAAAGGAATTGTTGATTGTAGTAGAACGGAAGTTCATAAAAAGCGACCAATTTGAGTCTAACTCGCTTTGGAGAGACTCCGGGTGAATTACTCCGATTGTGAAGATTAGGCGACTACTACAAACGTCAAAAACGACTCAAAGATACTCGTTGAGGTTTGTAGTAAAGGAATTGTAGTTTGTAGTAGAACGGAAGTTCATAAAAAGCGACTAATTTGAGTCTAACTCGCTTTGGAGTGATTCCGGGTGAATTACTCCGATTGTGAAGATTAGACGACTACTACAAACGTCAAAAACGACTCAAAGATACTCGTTGAGGTTTGTAGTAAAGGAATTGTTGATTGTAGTAGAACGGAAGTTCATAAAAAGCGACCAATTTGAGTCTAACTCGCTTTGGAGTGATTCCGGGTGAATTACTCCGGTTGTGAAGATTAGACGACTACTACAAACGTCAAAAACGACTCAAAGATACTCGTTGAGGTTTGTAGTAAAGGAATTGTTGATTGTAGTAGAACGGAAGTTCATAAAAAGCGACCAATTTGAGTCTAACTCGCTTTGGAGTGACTCCGAGTGAATTACTCCGGTTGTGAAAATTAGACGACTACTACAAACGTCAAAAACGACTCAAAGATACTCGTTGAGGTTTGTAGTAAAGGAATTGTTGATTGTAGTAGAACGGAAGTTCATAAAAAGCGACCAATTTGAGTCTAACTCGCTTTGGAGTGACTCCGAGTGAATTACTCCGGTTGTGAAGATTAGACGACTACTACAAACGTCAAAAACGACTCAAAAATACTCGTTGAGGTTTGTAGTAAAGGAATTGTTGATTGTAGTAGAACGGAAGTTCATAAAAAGCGACCAATTTGAGTCTAACTCGCTTTGGAGTGACTCCGAGTGAATTACTCCGGTTGTGAAGATTAGACGACTACTACAAACGTCAAAAACGACTCAAAGATACTCGTTGAGGTTTGTAGTAAAGGAATTGTTGATTGTAGTAGAACGGAAGTTCATAAAAAGCGACCAATTTGAGTCTAATTCGCTTTGGAGTGACTCCGAGTGAATTACTCCGATTGTGAAGATAAGACGACTACTACGAACGTCAAAAACGACTCAAAGATACTCGTTGAGGTTTGTAGTAAAGGAATTGTTGATTGTAGTTGATGGGAAGTTCATAAAAAGCGACACGACTTTTGTGGGTTCATCAGACGATGTTTCAACTGAACCGGAACAGGTTTCAATGGCTTTCCTCAATGAGATCGAAAACTGGCGTGGTCTCACGAAAAAAACAGAACCAATCCAACCGAAAACCCAATGTCGACTAAAAAAACGGGGGAAATATGTGACACCATGCCCTGATATACGAATAATACGCGAGCGGCCAAAATTCAGCTTGACTTTGCCTCTGCTTGTAAATGGTAATAGCCTGAGCCCTGTGAAAATCGGGAAAGTAATTATTGCTGTGCGGAACACGTGTGCATTCGACTCTACCGCGCAAAGTATATTAGCTGCTTTTCACGATTTCGCAACGTATCACAATCACATCACTAAGTCCAAGATTGCTTTGCATGATTTCGTAGAAACATTGTCGACATCTGGTTCATGTTGCAAAATATATAACAAAAGATTCGAAATTTTGAAGCACACATCAGAGATCAAGAATGGAGTGTTAGATTGCGAAATCAACATCGCTAACCTGATAGAGTCATACATTCTACCAAACACTCCGTCACTTGAGATCAAAGTTTGTTGTAGTGATTGCCAGCGAAAAAAACAACCATTATTCCAGTCCTCGATCTTAATCCAGATCCGATTTTCAAAGATGCAATGAAAGGCCTACAGCAAGCTGTAAGCCAGTCAGCAGAATATTACTCATCTAAAACAGGAAGCGAGTGTTGCTTTTGTAAAGGAACCAATGTTGCTAAGACGTTTGCTGGAGGAAACCATATTTTTCTTAATCTCGAAGCTGCCGAAATCGAGCTGCTTGCTGCACGGCATGGTCTCGCAAATTGCAGGAAACAATTTACTCTTTCGGAAATTCCTGAGAATCTGAATTACTGCAATCGTCAGTATAGACTGGTTTCAGTTGTCATTTACGTGTCTGGGCACTATTACGCTTGTATCAAACGAGCATCTGGTACGTGGGAAGAACACAACGACCTTTGTTCATCGCGAAGAGTAATGGCGATTACCAATCGGGAAATACTGAAACAACGTCGAACCCCATTGCTATTCTACGTCCAAATATAGATTAGGGCTTTAGTTTTACTCCGGAGACAGACACATTGATTCGATTGACTCTTAATCATTCATCATTCAGATAAAAAGAAATATAGAATATTGAAAAAAAAAAAAAAAACAAACAAAAAAGAATAAAGATTAAAAAAAAACCGAAAAACATAAAAAAATAAAAACCAAAAAAAAATACAAAAAAAGATAAAAAAAAACAAAAAAAAAACCAAAAAAAAGTGAAACCGGTTTTCCGCCACGTCCTCGTCGTCGGTTTTGGGTGATGCCAAGAGCGGAAAGAAATAATACGAACAGCGAATACATTCGCAAATAATAACTACAAGAAATAACGAGAAAAAAGGCTCTGCTAGAAATAGAACAACGTAAATCGTAGTGAGAGTTTACTTCTACCCTGTATCGAACACCCTGCAACAAAAGCACTGAGGATCCCAAACATTATGCCTCGTAATTCGTTCTTTTTCGGTAGTACCAGCGTTGATTCCGTTTGTAGTACTGTTTTTGTCGTTTATAGTAACCTTTATGAATTTGGAGTGGTTGAGTTGAACCAATGTCGTACGTAATCACTAGATCCGTAGGCATCACTCCAAAGCGAGTTTGACTCAAATTGGTCGCTTGTCATCCACTTCCGTTCCACTACAATCGAAAATTCCTTCTCAATAAATCTCAACGAGTATCTTTGAATCATTTTTGACGTATGTAGTAGTCGTCTAATCTTCACAATCGGAGTAATTAACCCGGAATCACTCCAAAGCGAGTTAGACTCAAATTGGCCGCTTTTTATGAACTTCCGTTCTACTACAATCTACAATTCCTTTACTACAAACCTCAACGAGTATCTTTGAGTCGTTTTTGACGTTTGTAGTAGTCGTCTAATCTTCACACTCGGAGTAATTCACACGGAGTCACTCCAAAGCGAGTTAGACTCAAATTGGTCGCTTTTTATGAACTTCCGTTCTACTACAATCTACAATTCCTTTACTACAAACCTCAACGAGTATCTTTGAGTCGTTTTTGACGTTTGTAGTAGTCGTCTAATCTTCACAATCGGAGTAATTCACCCGGAATCACTCCAAAGCGAGTTAGACTCAAATTGGTCGCTTTTTATGAACTTCCGTTCTACTACAATCAACAATTCCTTTACTACAAACCTCAACGAGTATCTTTGAGTCGTTTTTGACGTTTGTAGTAGTCGTCTAATCTTCACAATCGGAGTAATTCACTCGGAGTCACTCCAAAGCGAGTTAGACTCAAGTTGATCGCTTTTTATGAACTTCCGTTCTACCACAATAAAAATTCCTCTACTACAAACCTCAACGAGTATCTTTGAGTCATTTTTGACGTTTGTATTAGTCATCTAGTGTTTATTTACCCTGCGTCAACAAAAAAAAAAAAAGTCTTCTAGTGTTTACGACCGAAGTATCTCACTCGGGATCACCCTAAAGTGAGTTTGACTCAAGTTGATCGCTTCTCATCAACATCCGTTTCACTACAATTTAAAATTCCTCTACTACAAACCTCAACGGGTATCTTTGAGTCGTTTTTGACGTTTGTAGTAGTCGTCTAATCTTCACACTCGGAGTAATTCACTCGCAGTTACTCCAAAGCGAGTTAGACTCAAATTGGTCGCTTTTTATGAACTTCCGTTCAACTACAATCAACAATTCCTTTACTACAAACCTCAACGAGTATCTTTGAGTCGTTTTTGACGTTTGTAGTAGTCGTCTAATCTTCACAATCGGAGTAATTCACCCGGAATCACTCCAAAGCGAGTTAGACTCAAATTGGTCGCTTTTTATGAACTTCCGTTCTACTACAATCAACAATTCCTTTAACAATTCCTTTACTACAAACCTCAACGAGTATCTTTGAGTCGTTTTTGACGTTTGTAGTAGTCGTCTAATCTTCACAATCGGAGTAATTCACCCGGAATCACTCCCAAGCGAGTTAGACTCAAATTGGTCGCTTTTTATGAACTTCCGTTCTACTACAATCAACAATTCCTTTACTACAAACCTCAACGAGTATCTTTGAGTCGTTTTTGACGTTTGTAGTAGTCGTCTAATCTTCACAATCAGAGTAATTCACCCGGAATCACTCCAAAGCGAGTTAGACTCAAATTGGTCGCTTTTTATGAACTTCCGTTCTACCACAATAAAAATTCCTCTACTACAAACCTCAACGAGTATCTTTGAGTCATTTTTGACGTTTGTATTAGTCATCTAGTGTTTATTTACCCTGCGTCAACAAAAAAAAAAAAAGTCTTCTAGTGTTTACGACCGAAGTATCTCACTCGGGATCACCCTAAAGTGAGTTTGACTCAAGTTGATCGCTTCTCATCAACTTCCGTTTCACTACAATTTAAAATTCCTCTACTACAAACCTCAACGAGTATCTTTGAGTCGTTTTTGACGTTTGTAGTAGTCGTCTAATCTTCACACTCGGAGTAATTCACTCGCAGTTACTCCAAAGCGAGTTAGACTCAAATTGGTCGCTTTTTATGAACTTCCGTTCAACTACAATCAACAATTCCTTTACTACAAACCTCAACGAGTATCTTTGAGTCGTTTTTGACGTTTGTAGTAGTCGTCTAATCTTCACAATCGGAGTAATTCACCCGGAATCACTCCAAAGCGAGTTAGACTCAAATTGGTCGCTTTTTATGAACTTCCGTTCTACTACAATAAACAATTCCTTTACTACAAACCTCAACGAGTATCTTTGAGTCGTTTTTGACGTTTGTAGTAGTCGTCTAATCTTCACAATCGGAGTAATTCACCCGGAATCACTCCAAAGCGAGTTAGACTCAAATTGGTCGCTTTTTATGAACTTCCGTTCTACTACAATCTACAATTCCTTTACTACAAACCTCAACGAGTATCTTTGAGTCGTTTTTGACGTTTGTAGTAGTCGTCTAATCTTCACAATCGGAGTAATTCACCCGGAATCACTCCAAAGCGAGTTAGACTCAAATTGGTCGCTTTTTATGAACTTCCGTTCTACTACAATCTACAATTCCTTTACTACAAACCTCAACGAGTATCTTTGAGTCGTTTTTGACGTTTGTAGTAGTCGTCTAATCTTCACAATCGGAGTAATTCACCCGGAATCACTCCAAAGCGAGTTAGACTCAAATTGGTCGCTTTTTATGAACTTCCGTTCTACTACAATCAACAATTCCTTTACTACAAACCTCAACGAGTATCTTTGAGTCGTTTTTGACGTTTGTAGTAGTCGTCTAATCTTCACAATCGGAGTCACTCCAAAGCGAGTTAGACTCAAATTGGTCGCTTTTTATGAACTTCCGTTCAACTACAATCAACAATTCCTTTACTACAAACCTCAACGAGTATCTTTGAGTCGTTTTTGACGTTTGTAGTAGTCGTCTAATCTTCACAATCGGAGTCACTCCAAAGCGAGTTAGACTCAAATTGGTCGCTTTTTATGAACTTCCGTTCAACTACAATCAACAATTCCTTTACTACAAACCTCAACGAGTATCTTTGAGTCGTTTTTGACGTTTGTAGTAGTCGTCTAATCTTCACAATCGGAGTAATTCACTCGGAGTCACTCCAAAGCGAGTTAGACTCAAATTGGTCGCTTTTTATGAACTTCCGTTCAACTACAATCAACAATTCCTTTACTACAAACCTCAACGAGTATCTTTGAGTCGTTTTTGACGTTTGTAGTAGTCGTCTAATCTTCACAATCGGAGTAATTCACCCGGAATCACTCCAAAGCGAGTTAGACTCAAATTGGTCGCTTTTTATGAACTTCCGTTCTACTACAATCAACAATTCCTTTACTACAAACCTCAACGAGTATCTTTGAGTCGTTTTTGACGTTTGTAGTAGTCGTCTAATCTTCACAATCGGAGTAATTCACCCGGAATCACTCCAAAGCGAGTTAGACTCAAATTGGTCGCTTTTTATGAACTTCCGTTCAACTACAATCAACAATTCCTTTACTACAAACCTCAACGAGTATCTTTGAGTCGTTTTTGACGTTTGTAGTAGTCGTCTAATCTTCACAATCGGAGTAATTCACCCGGAATCACTCCAAAGCGAGTTAGACTCAAATTGGTCGCTTTTTATGAACTTCCGTTCTACTACAATCAACAATTCCTTTACTATAGTCTATTCCAATGGGAAGAGGAGAAAAGGTAAATAAACAACTTTGACCTTGAATTGATATGTCATTTGCGTTCGACTAGTGAGGTGAAAATAATTGAATGAATGGATAATTAATGCTAAAGAACGATATATTTTTTTTTATTTTAAAAGTAATTTTCCGTTTAAACAAAGTCAGGTCGTAATAAAAAACTTCAGAGAATTCCGAATATGCATCCGTGCACATGATACGAAAGATGAGAGACGAATGTCTTTCTTAACATTGTATTATTTTCAAAACTATAAAATTTCTATGCACAAAACTGATCTACATTTCGAGATAAGAGATTATTTTTAAGTAAAATAATTCTTTTAACATTTTTGGTAAAAATATTATTTTTATGTAAAAACTTTACTGTATAAAAATAACTTTTTTATCTATCGTTAGGTAACTTTTTACGTTTCTAATAAATAATTCATATCATATATTACAACCAATTAAATAAATATATTTAAAAAAAATATCTATAATGAATTTTAAAACTAAAATAATATATTTTTTATCTGTATAAATTCATTCGTCTACATTCGTTTAGCGAACATGCCTAGATGAGGCCTCTATTTTTAATGTTCGTCATCGAGAAATGGCGTCTAGAATGTCGACAAAACTGTTTTCGTTACTTTGGAAGTGAAATTAAAGTGGATCTGTGTAGTTTAGTGAAATATTGTTGTATTACAAATGAAGATATATTAATCAAGAACTGTTTGTAGTTAATCTTATAGTGGAATTATCAACAAAACACTTGTGATATTGAAAAATACGGTATGTTTTGAATGTTTCCTTTTGTCATTGGAATGGACTATACAAACCTCAACGAGTATCTTTGAGTCGTTTTTGACGTTTGTAGTAGTCGTCTAATCTTCACAATCGGAGTAATTCACTCGGAGTCACTCCAAAGCGAGTTAGACTCAAATTGGTCGCTTTTTATGAACTTCCGTTCAACTACAATCAACAATTCCTTTACTACAAACCTCAACGAGTATCTTTGAGTCGTTTTTGACGTTTGTAGTAGTCGTCTAATCTTCACAATCGGAGTAATTCACCCGGAATCACTCCAAAGCGAGTTAGACTCAAATTGGTCGCTTTTTATGAACTTCCGTTCTACTACAATCTACAATTCCTTTACTACAAACCTCAACGAGTATCTTTGAGTCGTTTTTGACGTTTGTAGTAGTCGTCTAATCTTCACAATCGGAGTCACTCCAAAGCGAGTTAGACTCAAATTGGTCGCTTTTTATGAACTTCCGTTCAACTACAATCAACAATTCCTTTACTACAAACCTCAACGAGTATCTTTGAGTCGTTTTTGACGTTTGTAGTAGTCGTCTAATCTTCACAATCGGAGTCACTCCAAAGCGAGTTAGACTCAAATTGGTCGCTTTTTATGAACTTCCGTTCAACTACAATCAACAATTCCTTTACTACAAACCTCAACGAGTATCTTTGAGTCGTTTTTGACGTTTGTAGTAGTCGTCTAATCTTCACAATCGGAGTAATTCACTCGGAGTCACTCCAAAGCGAGTTAGACTCAAATTGGTCGCTTTTTATGAACTTCCGTTCAACTACAATCAACAATTCCTTTACTACAAACCTCAACGAGTATCTTTGAGTCGTTTTTGACGTTTGTAGTAGTCGTCTAATCTTCACAATCGGAGTAATTCACTCGGAGTCACTCCAAAGCGAGTTAGACTCAAATTGGTCGCTTTTTATGAACTTCCGTTCAACTATAATCAACAATTCCTTTACTACAAACCTCAACGAGTATCTTTGAGTCGTTTTTGACGTTTGTAGTAGTCGTCTAATCTTCACAATCGGAGTAATTCACCCGGAATCACTCCAAAGCGAGTTAGACTCAAATTGGTCGCCTTTTAAGAACTTCCGTTCTACTACAATCTACAATTCCTTTACTACAAACCTCAACGAGTATCTTTGAGTCGTTTTTGACGTTTGTAGTAGTCGTCTAATCTTCACAATCGGAGTAATTCACCCGGAATCACTCCAAAGCGAGTTAGACTCAAATTGGTCGCCTTTTAAGAACTTCCGTTCTACTACAATCTACAATTCCTTTACTACAAACCTCAACGAGTATCTTTGAGTCGTTTTTGACGTTTGTAGTAGTCGTCTAATCTTCACACTCGGAGTAATTCACACGGAATCACTCCAAAGCGAGTTAGACTCAAATTGGTCGCTTTTTATGAACTTCCGTTCTACTACAATCAACAATTCCTTTACTACAAACCTCAACGAGTATCTTTGAGTCGTTTTTGACGTTTGTAGTAGTCGTCTAATCTTCACAATCGGAGTAATTCACCCGGAATCACTCCAAAGCGAGTTAGACTCAAATTGGTCGCCTTTTAAGAACTTCCGTTCTACTACAATCTACAATTCCTTTACTACAAACCTCAACGAGTATCTTTGAGTCGTTTTTGACGTTTGTAGTAGTCGTCTAATCTTCACAATCGGAGTAATTCACCCGGAATCACTCCAAAGCGAGTTAGACTCAAATTGGTCGCCTTTTAAGAACTTCCGTTCTACTACAATCTACAATTCCTTTACTACAAACCTCAACGAGTATCTTTGAGTCGTTTTTGACGTTTGTAGTAGTCGTCTAATCTTCACACTCGGAGTAATTCACACGGAATCACTCCAAAGCGAGTTAGACTCAAATTGGTCGCTTTTTATGAACTTCCGTTCTACTACAATCAACAATTCCTTTACTACAAACCACAACAAGCATCTTTGAGTCATTTGCGACGTTTGTAGTAGTCGTCTAGTGTTCACAACCGGAGTAATTCAATCTTCATCACTTCGAAGCGAGTTTGACTCAAGTTGATTGCTCCTTATCAACTGCTGTTTTACCAGAATCGAAAATTCTTTTACTTTGAAGCACAATTTAGGCAAAAGCTTCAATAACGATTAACTTTAACGAAAAAAAAAAAAAAAAATATTAATAAAAAAAAAAAAAATTCAACAAATAACTACAAACGAAAATTCGTTCACTACAATCAACTACTAACGATTTCCTATAGGAATCAACCGTTAGAAGTTATTTTTTGCATATCCGGGGGATGGCTATTTTTGGATGACCCATATTTTTTTTTCGGTCAAACTACAAACAATTTTTTTTTCACTACAATCAACTACATACCAAGCTCTTCGATAATGCGTTAAAAAAAATGCGATTTTTTTAATTAGGGTGCCAGGTTCACATAGGTTTACACACTTTAAAAACAAAATATAAATATATTATATCTACGAATGTTCCAAATCTCATCCTGTTCATTTGTCAATGCTTCATTAAATGTAAACGTGAAAAACAATTTTCAAACGTAATAATATTAAGTGTATTTAAAATAGACCAACCAATGATATTCTAATAAACAGATATGTTATACCCATACTAAACAACAGAAAAAAGTGTGCCGCGCCGGGGACCGTTTATTTTACATTTCGTTACAAGTAAAAAGGATAGCTTGATAAAAACAATAAGTAAAAGGAATAACTAGATGTTTTAATTAAGCAAAACGTATTACTACGTAATTAAGATGTATTATAACGTATGACTACGTAAAACGACTAAAGGAAAACGTCCCAATTAGGACGTTTTCTAGTCTTACACACAATCTTGAAGTGGTATGTACCTGCTGGCTCCTATGCGTATATATAGCATACCGAATGCTTATCAGAATTTTATTATTGTCGTGTTTTTTAATGCGCACTTTTAAATATAAAATACTAAGCAAACAAGGCTGCAAAAATCTCGACAGCATGATTTTGGATATTTATTGTGAGGTCATTATTATTATTATTAGAGTAAAGAGCTAATATTTAAATATTATTTTCATAATTTTGAATCTTTCACAGTCAGTCCATGTATTTAAAAGTATGAACGAAAAATTGGTTACATTGTCATCCTCAAGCCTGCATTTATTTGTTTATAGAAGCCATTCATTTTTGTGCTTTTTATTTTTTTCCATGTTTGTAGTGATTATTTCTGCTTAATTTATTATCTTATTTTGATTTTGGTACCATAATAGGTGGACTGGTTTTTAAAATCCATTTTATATTATTTAGTAGAGGTTAAGGAACCCAGTAAAAGTTGATTTTTTTTAGTTAGTACATGTTTGCCGAAAAATATCATATTAAAAAACGCGAAAACGCTACCGCTACGGATAATATTGTGCTGAAATGGGGTTGGAGACGTCACTTGCCTGTATTTTAATCTATGGTACATATAGTTGGCAAGCAAGGTTATGAAGCAAGTGACTTCATCATAAGCCTGGCCAATCACAAGTGTTTTGTGTCGCGTGACAAACGTTTTAAAAATGAAATTTGTGTATTTTTGAAGAAAATAAGTTTTATTTTAATCTTTTGTTAATAAGTAACCATTTTTAACTCATCATATATACTGATTACAATAATTGATACTTTATTTTTCGCATTGTCAAATAGCCTATTATTGCAATTGATTTTAATGTCTTCTATTTTTATATAGTTTTACAATATTTCCATGTAGGTATAATTTGCGCGTCCTAGCGTGTTTTTCAATACATAATGATTGATACGAGGTGTGGCGAAAAAGTATCGGACAAAATTGAATAAACGAATTTTCTGGTGATCTGGCATTTTTAAATAGAATGCGGGCGAGCGAGCGCCGCTTAGCGATAAGTCGCGCAGCGTAAGCGGCGACATAAAGGGCACCCAATATTCCGCGTCGGCGGATCATCCGCTGATATTAAACTTTCAGCTAATGCCGTTGGAGCACACGTCTAAGATAGGTCACCATAGGAAGATTACTTGCAGCGGGGCCCCTTCAACTGAATAATTTAGATATGTGTTCACTAAATCCTTGCATTTATATCATTGTTTATAATAGCTGTATGGGTCTCCGTAACAAACTACGAATGACCAAACACACTCCTCCAATGTGCGGTGGATATATACATGTGGTGTATTGTATCATTTAGATGAGATGACCCAGTGGTTAGAACGCGGTGAGTTCTTAGTAACCGAGTTCTCGAATCCAAGCAAGCACTATTAAATTTAGATGTGCCTTTTTAAAATTATTAACCAATACTGTTTTGAACCGCTCTATTCTGCACAATCCAGTAAAGGTTATCTGGTCAGTAATCACTTTCTATCCCATCGAAAACAGGCGCAGTGGCGCTAATTTGAAAAAAAAAAAATGGCTGAAAATGCAGTAGCGCTGGTGTCTACGGATATCGAAAAATAATTCGGTAATACATAATTCGACAATAGAATGCTAAAACTGTTGAAGAGATATTTAAACGATGCAAAGATTGTTAGCAGTTACGCAGGAGCTCTGACGTTAAAGGAAATAAGATTGCAACTGAGGAACCGCTGCGGAACATATTGGTGGATTCTAAGAGGCCGCATGTGGGAGACAGGCATTCGATAACGATATCCTGTTCATTTAATTTGTCTTGTCGCATTTCGCTAAGTGGGGTGAGAACAGCAAACTTCGCTGAGGAACACTACGAGTGCATATGAACAGATATCAGTTGATGTCTGTTATTTAAACCTTTTAATTTTCTACTATATAATATCGTGCAGTTGATTTGCTCTATTCAATTCAATAAAATATCTTACAACTTAGATGTAGAACCGGCAAATTCAATAAAATCGATTACTGCCGATTTATACAACCAATAGAAATAAATAGTTCCCTAACGCGCCATTCGATGCTATTCGTCGCTATAGTTTCTCACGTCAGTTTAATTTGAAAAAGCAAGTGCATGTTAATCGACGTGTCAAATTCATGAATATATTAGTTCACATGATATTACAAGCTATTTACGTTTGTGTAAAGATCATATTCACAGAAGAAATAAATATTGATAATTTGGGATAGCGTACTTAATTCGGATGTGATCGGTTTCACGAGTTTTGCCGATGCGATATCTAAGTTGTGTCGTACTGTACTGTGTGTTTTGTTTTTCTCGCTGGAACAACGCCTTACGCGCTTCCCCCACGTGATGGAAAGTGGGGAGGTGTGTGGGACTCCCCGGAGCCCTGGACGCCGAGCGTGCCCAGGTCCACCGTGTTTACCCACTAAAAAACCAGTGGTACCCTCTCCGTGTTTCGACGGACGCCACGGGATTGCTTACGCGTGCTACCGTGACGATACTGTACTGTGTTATGTTAATGCTAATATTAAAACAAAATTCTAAATATTAACGAAACGTACCACGTATCGTGTCTCGATAGATTGCTTCCTCACGTGCACTAGTTTAAGTTGTCGTTTAGCGTTGTTTGCTCCACTTCAGCGTCACGTAGCGCGGTCGCGTCGGCGGCGCTGATTGCCTCCCGCGGGACGGCGCGGACGTGATGCAATACGTCCCGACACGTCTCGGGACGCGCCGAACGTGAACATTGCGACCACATCACATCTAGAAACTATTACGTGACAATACGCATCATAATGCCATGTCATAGCTTACATGAAACTATTAAAGTGATTTAATATACCGTCTTACTGGAATAATAATACATATTACATATCATTATCTAAAAAACCTATTTTTTTGAGATTGTGTATATTTATATAATAATTTTGAATATAATAGTAATTATTTATTAGATACTAAATGTCGCCCGCGGTTTCGTTCGTGGTTTAGGGGGTTGTTTATTATGTGTCAGGCAAAAAAGGTAGCCTATGTCCTTCCTTAGAGTTAAAATTTGCTTCATACTAAATTTAATCAAAGTCGGTTCATTGGTTTGGTAGTGAAAGATCGACAGCAGACAGAGTTACTTTCACATTAATAATATTAAGTATAGAATAGAAATTCTGATTTTAGAAGATAAAAAGATATAAGTTTTACTTGTTAAATACAGATTGGTGAAGATGTGGTGCTCATTTTAGATACTTGAGTAATTTTCATTCAATGTGTTTTGAAAATCGAACTGCGAAAACACAGAAAAGTACAGTCTCTAAAGATGCGACGCAATAATGTGTAACGTTTAATATCAGCGCCACGAGCGGCGCCGCGGACGTTTCCTATGCGAGGCTGTTTAGTGCACCGAGGCGCGCCGTTATTAGTTCGGCATCTGCTAACGTGGCACGAAGAAAATTGTAAAATAAAGTTTGGTATCCTATTGAGATTGTTGTTCGTTTGACCAAAATTAGAACAGTAATAAATTGTAGTATAAAATTCCGGAACGATAGAATTGTGAACAACGTGATCTTCAACTATTTCAATATTTAAGCTTCGAATGTGATAACCGTCTATACCTATGTCAAAAAATATTGCTGATAGGTGATGTTTATTCGAGATGGCCCAGTGGTTAGAACGCGTGCATCTTAACCGATGATTGCGGGTTCAAACCCGGGCAAGCACCGCTGATTCATGTGCTTAATTTGTCTTTATAATTCATCTCGTGCTCAGCGGTGAAGGAAAACATCGTGAGGAAACCTGCATGTGACAAATTTCATAGAAATTCTGCCACATGTGTATTCCACCAACCCGCGTTGGAACAGCGTGGTGGAATATGTTTCAAACCTTCTCCTCAAAGGGAGAGGAGGCCTTTAGCCCAGGAGTGGGAATTTACAGGCTGTTGTTGTTGTTTTTGTATTGTGATGTTTATTTTAGTTCAAAGAATAGGAAATCAAAAAAATCAAAATGAACTTTATTCAAGTAGGCTTATACAAGCACTTTTGAATCGTCATTTAACAATTAAGTGAAGCTACCACCGGTTCGAAAAGTATGTCGATTTTGCCGATAAGAACCGAAGTGACCGATCATTAAATATAGTAACTGTACTGATTGACTGATATGACAGCGTGGAATAGAAGCAAGAATGCTAGCAGCATTTCTCCGGCAGCTGATCTTACTACCGATCTTTTGGGCAAACAATGAACCAATCCGCTTGTCACCAGTGGAGGCGAAGTGTTGTACTTGCAGTACTTCTCGAAGGTTAGGTGTTTCATTAGGAAATGCGCCAAAACGATAAATTGAATACACATCACTTAATACAAACCACATTAAAATGACGCTAATAATACATAGGTGACGCTTCCATGTTTTTAATAGAACTTTAATATGTGTACGTGTACGGCGTGTTAGAGTTCAAACAGCGAACGCAAAAGTTGAATTCACACTAAACCAAGCCGCGAGAAAGTTATAAAATAACTTCCTCGCACAAAGTGCTCCCGTTATTGATTTAGTAAAAGTTTAAAATTCCGGTAAATATCACACAATGTCAGCCCCACAAATATATTTCTGCTCTGAAGAGGTAGCCACTTAATGAATGAAAATAAAAATATATTTTATTTTCCAATCGCTATTTTACAAGATAACGCAAGCACCAGTTCCGAATGACAATTTGACCGATTAGGTTAACGAGTAACGAATGAAAATTAGTGATTATTGACTAGACATCTTCTTTTTTATTCTAGATGTCTATTATTTATGGCATAAAAAAGCCGGGAAGGCAAATGGGCCACCTAATCGCAAATTTGCCACAAACTTTGAGAATTGAGATGTTATTTCTTTTGACACCCACAACCGTTATTTCTCTTAAGACTTTAATATAATGTTCTAAAATCTTATAAAGAATAATAGATATACCTCATTCATTTTAATTTCTGAAGTCATTAGCTGGGAGCACGGATTAAGTGTAAAGTTAAGAAAACTAAGAATGCCAAATTAACAAAGAACAAATTAACGCGAACTATTCCATGACTACATTTTACGTGTCACCGCCCTTGAAGTGATTCCATGAAATTGAAGGAATTTTAGTAAATAGAATCCAAACTTTACAGGTACCTAACTATAGCTACTAAGCGACGTAGTGCTTAAAACTTTGCGATGCGAATTTTATGAGTCAGATTGATTGGGATTTTTTAAGCACTCGCTATATATAATTTCATATTTTCGTATTAGATGACAAAGTTCAACTAGTGATCTATCTCATGACACGCTACTCTAACATCGATTACGCTTAAACGGTGATAAAGCTAAATCGAAATATAAATCAAGGAATAACTTGACGCGGTAGTTTCTACACGTTTCTTCTTTAATTGAAAATAACAATATTATTTGTATATAAATATGTGTATAGATTATTTATTTTCATTATTATATGTCGAACATGTTCGTGGGAAATAATGAGCGGGATTATTGAGCGTTTTCTCAATTTAGCGATATCGTTCACGCGTAATATTCACCTCGCAATAACGCGAGGATGTATTTCGCCTTCCGAATCGATGAGTGCTTACAACGTGAATTAAATGCTGATATAAATCGAATGTGTGTTTAAAGTCAATTAACTGAAATACGCGATTTCGCTTACATTGTTGTATGTAGATATTTCTTAGCATTTCTGAAAACATAAATGAAAAGTAACTTATAAGTTCTTAGAAAGATAAGAGTCGACTGGTACTCTTAATAAGTATTAAAGAGCTGGCATATATCATAAAGATTTCTTTTGAATCATTAAAATAAACAAAAGTTATTCGTTCTCTCTCTCTAAAGATTTAAAAATCAACCATTGGAGTATCGAATACGCAGAGAGTTTGGAATCCGGTACTATTTAGTAATAGTGAGTAACATAACCCTACTTATAGTTAATCAATTTAGTTAGAGATATTTCACATTTGTGCTGGCGATACCTTTCTTTCTCAGCTGGTCGGAATGGTATTTGGCCAATTTGTCCATAATTTTCATTATTACCCTGTAATCTATAATTTCATTAATATTCGTTGTTTGCGCCCTGTTCACCAGTATCCCAACATATTTTAGCTGTCGCCTAGATAGCTGTGTGATATTGCAATCATTGCATAATATAAGCTGTGGCGCATTATTCGCTTTCTCGTTTGTGATTTTTGCACATTCGACAATGATGACCGTTTTGTAACCAAGACCTCCGCCATTTCCATTACCGATTCGTACGTCCTGGAAAGATCGCTGGCTGCGTTTACGTTAACCAATGGGTCTCAAGCTGAGTTTTTAGGATTATGGTACTGTTAGATGCACATAGATGCAGATACTTTATTACTTTAATCGATGAGCAGATGCTTCTGTAAAGTTTAAGAAGTCTGTAAGTGTACTGACTTCATAAGTGTATGTATGTAGTGACATCAATCGGTCATCTGTGTGTGTACAACCGTAAACTATCTCACATGATAGTTTATCGTCTCGCCTCTCCTCAGTCATAAATCATAATGCGGCATAACGACAGATTGGAGGCGTCATAAACAGAACCGTTGTTTCTAGAAAAAAATAAACTCATATGCGTGAAACAATAAGCAAAAATATCACTGATTTTAAGATTTGTGAAAAATGTTATTAAAATAAAAATGTTATAAAAAATAAATGTTATAAAAAATAAAATAAAATGTCATTGGAAAACACATAGTATAGTTACTTACTATACTATGTGTTTTCCAATGACACTATACTTATACTCCAATGATTACTATACTTATCAATAATGAATGCAAATGTTGATAGAAAAAAAGCCATGTCCATACTAAAATGTAGTGAGAGGCCTACAAATAATAACATTACTAAGTTTAAAGACCAAAAAGCTTTTAAGACCTGTAACAGACTAAACACATTGCTTCCGTCAAAACTTGATTTACATTGCGGAAATTAATTCACGCTGGAAAAAACTTTCGAATTATGCTCCGATACTTCAAGACTTGTATAGAATAGAGGGGCATATTTTTTACCATAAACAGCATACAGTTTTAATATTTTTGTTCATAGGGATGGCATTCTTGACAAACATACTGATACTTTTCTACTGTACTTTGGTTTTCTAATAGCTGGAAATTTTTTTTCTTAAGCTGGTAACATTGGAGTGTCCGCCATTGGAACAACTACATACACACGACAGCTGCGAGCTGATGCGATTTGTTCAATCCACTATCATTAGGTCAAACGCATTGATTGTATCAATAGTAATAACGAACAAAATTATAGTATTGTTTAATCCAAACTTACCGCGATAGACTTACCTTGACAGGTTATAACGGCCATTGCAAGCGCTTTTCTGGACCTTAAAGCGCTTTCAAGCTACTTAAACGTTGCTGAATAACAATTGAACACAATCTGTCGTATAATAGACGAAAATGTCCATTGATGTTAAAATTATTTATTTATGATAGTCATCGCCTCTGTGATGCACTTGTGCAGTAAAACAGATAACAGTTGAGTGACAAAACTAGTGCAGTTTTGTAAGAGGGGCATCATATGAGGGGCCAATAGAAAAGAAAATTAAAAATCTTTGAAATGGTTAATTATAAATAGGTTATACTACTAATATTACAGACACACCGTCTAATAAACGATATTATGCAAGTACACTTGATATCATAAATGATTATCGCAATAACATAAGGTCCGAACTTTTATCCAGCTGTCAGCTGTGTGATACATATAGACTGCTACTATTAAAGGAAAAAAATATTACAATATAATAAATTTATTAATAAAATGAAATTATAATTATAAATTCACTCATCCTTGTATACATAAAATTGCTAAACTACCTAAAGTTAAATTCCTCAACGTCCGAGCGAGATAAAAAGCAAATCTTTGTAGTTTCGATAATATGTGTAACCATAAAAACAAAAATGCAAAAATACTATACAACAACAACAACAGCCTGTAAATTCCCACTGCTGGGCTAAAGGCCTCCTCTCCCTTTGAGGAGGAGGTTTGGAACCTATTCAACCACGCTGTTCCAATGCGGGTTGGTGGAATACACATGTGGCAGAATTTCTATGAAATTTGTCACATGCAGATTTCCTCACGATGTTTTCCTTCATCGCTGAGCACGAGATGAATTATAAAGACAAATTAAGCACATGAATCAGCGGTGCTTGCCTGGGTTTGAACCCGCAATCATCGGTTAAGATGCACGCGTTGTAACCACTGGGCCATCTCGGCTCTTATAAAATACTATAATATAGTGAAAATAGAAGAATTAAGATTGATAGGTTATGTCTTGTGATAGTAAAAATTGGAAGACCAGACAAATGTAATCTATAACAAATCTTGTCAAAACACGTCGAACGTCACAAGCGGTGACATCTTCTCGAAACATACCTCGTCGAGATAAAAGTGTTCGATCTGAAATCGTGCTCGAATTGCCATACCCAATATACATAGATAAGAGTAGCGTGTGAGTTTTGTAACGTGTCTTTGTTCTCGGAATAAATTCGTCGCGGGAGAAGTGAGATGTTCTCTAAAATCGTAAACCGTATCTATTAAAATATATTCATTTGAGTCTGCTATATATATGAATCTATTGGACATAATCTACTGGACAAAACCATCATCTGCCAATAAAGAAGGGAATCATAAAAACAAATTAACCACAAGGATATTTGGTGTGAGCACGTAATCCTGGGAACTATGTAGCTGTTGCTTAAGAAATCCGTGTTGTCAAACTGTCACTGTCTCGTACACGATTATCACTCTTACCGAAAGGGTATAAAGTCTAAATTACCGTGCTGCATGAAAGTAAAAATGTATTGGTAGAAATAGAGATAACTTTGTTTCGTTGTATCGTCCATTCGTTTGCATGATACTAACGTTTTTTACACGTCGGAGCTGTCGGAGTCCAGCTCGGCATTACTTTGCTTGTATCAGAGATTATCGAGTCACATCGTTTATGTTAGGCGTTCTTTGGATTTTACTAGTAAATGTGTGCCGCGTATATTTCCGAGAATGGGGGAAAAGGTAAAAAAAAAAGTAATAATCTAGTTTACACTTCATCTGTCCGTTATACAAAAAGTTAAACAGTTGAATATCTGTTACAAATTTCTGTATAAAGTTATTTATGCTGACCGATGATTGCATTATATTTCTTTTGTAATAAAAAAATGTAGTAACATAACCGGCTCTAAAGTGTTTACATTATTTAATTTTATTTGAAAAAAAAAGAACTTACTGAAAAATATCTGCGAACACGCTACAAAGCATTCTCTACGAGTTTCATATTTCTCTCTCGAGGTTGCTCTTTGAAACAATTAGTTGGTAACGCAATACTGACCTTTACTAGTTGAAAGTTTAAAGTGAGCGGTGGAAACATTCCGATAAGTAGATGAAATTATAACTCGGAAGATTAAAACGAAAACGAAATATAGAGCACTCTTTTATTGCAGTGCGCAATAGGTCTTATGGGTTAATAATAACTCGGCGATGTCTTGTTAAAATATTTAGCTTCAGTTCCAGATGTCCCGATTATTATAACTACGATTCCATCTTTTATTGAACCTAATTTAATTCATAAGAATAAATAATTAGGTTATTATCATAATGACGCTATTTAGAAATGTATAAAACAACAAAAACAGCCTGTAAATTTCCCACAGTTGGGCTAAGGCCTCCTCTTCCTTCGAGGAGAAGGTTTAAAACATATTCCATTACGCTGCTTCAATGGGGATAAGTGGAATACACAAGTAGCAGAATTTCTATGAAATTAGAGGTTTTTTTCAGGTTTCCACACGAAGTTTTACTTCATCGCCGAGCACGAGATGAATTATAAACACAAATAAAGCACATAAATATTCAGAGGTGCTTGCCTGCGTTTGAACCCGCAATCATCGGTAAAGATGCCCGCATTCTAATCACTGGGTACAATTGGCTCTTGGGCCAACTCGGGTCTATAAAAAAAATCTCTAAAATGTATTAAACTTATGTATCTTAATTTATGTTTCCTGTGATATAATTTTCTGTTTTTCTAATTCGACATTTCATTCGCTGTGTTATAAATAAAATACTTAACTAAACGACAGCCGGTGAGAGTTTTCCTCGTATAATTCTTTAAAATTATATTTCTTCGAAATTAAATCTTCCATTCAACCTTAATAAAAGTACTTTACCTGAGCTTCAGCAAAAATTTAATATTTTGTGAAAGGAGTAATAAGTGGAACACGTGTTTAATCCCGGGATTCATCTCTAATAGAGCTTTGTGAGTCGAGATGGCCCAGTGGTTAGAACGCGTGCATCTTAACCGATGATTGCGGGTTCAAACCCAGGCAAGCACCGCTGATTCATGTGCTTAATTTGTCTTTATAATTCATCTCGTGCTCAGCGGTGAAGGAAAACATCGTGAGGAAACCTGTTGTGACAAATTTCATAGAAATTCTGCCACTTGTGTATTCCACCAACCCGCATTGGAACAGCGTGGTGGAATATGTTCCAAACCTTCTCCTCAAAGGGAGAGGAGGCTTTTAGCCCAGCAGTGGGAATTTACAGGCTGTTGTTGTTTGTTGTTGTAGAGCTTTGTACATTTTGATAAGAACAGGGAGAGTCGCTCATGATTTACTCTTTATTTAATTCTACATATTTAGCTAGTAGCTTGTATGATGGAATAGTTGACAGGAAATATTTTAAAATCATGTCATTTTTTTAATGGTTAATATTGTATGGCAGCCAATCCGAACAAAGGCATTTCTTTATCATTTCCCGTTCACGTGTAACCTTAAAATTGCAAATGCGAATTGTTAATGTGACAGTGTTTAGAACGCGTGCATGTTAATCGATGATTGTGGGTTGAAATCCGGGTAAGCACCACTGATTGTTCATGTGCTTAATTTGCGTTTAAGAAAGAAGAAAACTGCATGTGTCTAATTTCATACAAATTCTGCCTATTGTCACTAAAAGGCATAGGAGACCTTAGCCCAACAGTGGGAGTTTAAAGGCTATTATTGTTGTTGTATATAAAAGAGGAGCAATGCCTACTCAGTAAAGAAACAGCAAATCTCTAGACATGCGGTAGCGTGTCAAACCCAAGTGAGTTCTAGTAACAGAACTGGCAAGCAGTACCATGTGTAATATTACATGAACCAATTGGAGCCACTTTTGACCCCATCATAACTCTAAAACTATTTGACATAAACATTTCAAATGGTATGGCTCTCATTGCATTCAGGACTGGCCACTGTACTTGGCACCCATTTAGATCTCACTTATTTTGTCATTGTAGTCAACAACCAATCTTGTTGGCTTGTATCTTAATATTGTATGTACTTGGCTCTCATTTTACATTTATATTTTTGATGGGATATGTTAAAGTCATACACGAGCTACGACACGTCGCCCGCCCGCGCTGCGGTCGCACCTCCGCTTGCTCTCGAACTTGTCACTTGTCAGATCGTCGCGTCTTGTTTATTTTTCATGCGAACAATACAATTCACTTTGAACTTGTCGGATCAGATCTTTTGAAACTAAAATTTCTTGTTCAACTGTAGGTGACTTTGAGAAAGAAATACGAACAAGTTTGCAATACTTTTAACTCGAATGTCGATACAAAATGTTTTTAAATGATAATATGAAATGAAAAATAAGTTATATTGACTATACAGTGAAGTAGAGTACAATAGTGTTATTCAAATAAGTCGAGTTCAATTCTCGTCTCAAACGGCAATAAATCGAATTTTTAATCTCTGATTTACTCAAATCTTGGTCTCGCTTTGAAAACTGCAGAGACATATTTGAATTAAGTAAAAAAGTGTCTTCTTGATTGCATTTCAGAAACGATTTCAAGTTGATAACTATTATGATTTCAGATCTTCAAAAAATCGAGCTAAAATTATACAGTTTACATATAACGCCTGAAAATGTATAAGAAAAACTTACTAATTAAAATGACGAGAGAGATTTGAACGTAAGTTGTGAATATTTTGATTAAATTATAAATCCAAATGCCGGTGACAGTGTCCGACTGCGTGCGGCCGCGCCTCGAAGTCTCAGAAATATTTTGTTCATATAATTTATTCTGAATGTATAATGAATTTTGGCTAAGCAAGTTACATTAACACTGAACAAATTTTTGCACGGAGTATTAATCAACATCGCTTTAAACGAAGAAAATGTTGTGCTATTCATGCCCGAAGTTTCAGAAATTGGAAGTAAATATTGTACTGTAGGTGTTTACATTTCGAGAATATATTGTTTATATTTTATATTATGTAAAATTATGATCCTGACGATGTGTAAGATCAACTTGTAGCATTAAATTTAGGGAGGACTGAGACTGTACACCCACGAGCCTTAAAATGACTTCCTGATTCGCCTTGACATAAATTTACACTAAAATAATACATCAAACGTAATTTTAACTAAAACAAAGCGTTCCAAAAAACTAACTGAAATTAGAGATCGAGCATTTCAAAACGCAGATTTTTTTAATACGTGAAATATAATTATTTGCTATGGAAACGTGTGGTCCTTGAGGTAGTTGTGCAAAAAGCTTCATAAAAAGTATAACACCTCGCCTCATTGCTTCAATTGGGGAAAGGAGGAGTTTGTTTTTTGCCCAGAAGATCGGAAGACTGCTAGCATTTTTGCCGCCTTTCCACGCGGTTAAGATTTGTACAGTAACTAGTGTTAGTTCATATTTGTATATATTTAAGCATTTAATGTTATTAATTCTTATGTTATAAATTTTTATTATTTCATAAAAAAAATGACAAAAAAATGTAAAAAGATAATATAAAAAGATAAAATATCTGCGGTTTAATAGAAACGTCGGAGCAGATATTATCGAACAGAGCGTTTATCTGCTCCGGCGCGATCCCCTCTGTCTCAACTTCCAATAAATTATATCAATCCCAGTAACACAATTCTGGAAATATAATTTACCTTAATGTCTTTCATAATACATTTATTTGTGCCCCGATTCTAACAAGCCCGGGCTTAGGGCGGCGGTGTTTAGCAATTTAAATACTGCCGCGACTCAGTTTAAGCCTTCATTTGCCCCTTCGAAATGAATTCATCTAAATAATTAACATTGATAATTGTCTGACGTCCTAGAACCGGATCACTGATACACAGGCCTTTCAGGCAATCGAGCCTTTATATAACGAAGAAAACCTTTGAAGTTGCTTACACTGTTGACAGCTGAGGGCGAAAGTATTGCAACATTAGGCATTAATAGAGCGTCGAGAAACTCCGATCGTAGTTCGCTGACTAAATTGATAAATAAATCTTATTATTCATTAAAAGAGTACTTTTTAGAACAAAATGCCTGAAGTTAGGTTTGGGTTCCAACACAGGACATTAATTATTGTAAAGAACAGCATTGTAAATCTGTTTATTTGAAAAAAGCAACTATACGAGTTTTTTGCCGGTTCTTTTCGCTAGAGGCTGCTTTCCGAAACGGTAGTATTTAATTATAGACGATTCAAAAACGCTTCATTGTGAAATTTACTTAAATTAAATTGATTTGATTTGATTTTGAGATCCATTGATGAACCTTGACTTTGTTGACTAGCCCAGTGCTTGGGGCCACGTTCCCGCACATTGAGTCATAGCAGTTGACATATGTACATTGGTTGAAGACTCGTGCACGAGTGCACGTAAGCGATTTCTTTGTTCAGCTTCCCATTCTCAGTGTTGTTCCTACATTTTGGCGCTAGACGCCGTGTTTGTTCATGTGGTTTTCGACCTAACTTAATAGTTTTAAATGAGATCAAGGCACTTGGAGTTGAACGCACATGTGTGTACTCTACTTGTTGCTGTATAAGCTTCCATTAGCGTTATTTCAATTCTACATATATCGACACTACTTTCGCTGAGCGTCAGTTCGGTTGTTTATTTTCGCGGAAGTACATATTGGTGGTACATTGGCCTGCGGTGAATAGTGTAGAGCGGAGAGCGCTTTCTTGTTTCGTTACTCGCATTTGGTAAATGTCTCGTGAAACAGTTGAACTACTTTATTTGTTCGGTGACGTAGTTTGGTATTGATATATATTTTTCTGTTTTTTATGTTTGTTTGTTGGGCTTAATTGTCACAGTAGACACAATCTACTGTGTGTAAAATAAACTAGATCTATATGCACTTTGGGTGTGTATAGTGTTAATATAATAAAATTTTAGTTTGATTAAATATTAGTGTAATAAATTTGGAAACTGGTCCAGTCTGCCAACTTTGTGTCATAAGATGTTATTGAACTGAATCTTTGACACTGAAACATTTACACTTAGCCAATGACCGCCGGTGACCTTCGAGGGCTTTCAGCGAGCGAAGGAAGTCACCTAGTATACGCCCTCGTACGAGTGCACTAATAAATATGTTTTCAATGCTAACTGACATGAAATCTTGTAACTACGAAACGGAAAGTTGGAAATGTCTAAATACATACAACCGTATATGCATTTAAAAGTTTCTTCTACTTTATTTTACGTGTTTTTGGTATTTTGAAAGTTGAGTGTACCATTGTCTTGAGCCACAAATTGGCAGGTGTTAGTGAGTAAACTAAATTATCATTTATTCTGAACAGAAATCAACAGAGTCCTAATCCCTCGGCAAACAGTTTTGCTTAAGATGATTTTCCCTTTTGTTTTAGTGACAAAAACTTTATTTGATTAGCCGATGGGTGCCGGCTGTGTAGAGGCAGGCGCGTCGTCTTCGACGAGGTCGGGCGGCGACACTGTCAACTAAACTTGCTCCTAGTAAAACTAATTAGTGCATTCCTCAAGTTGCCTCCTTTTTCATCGAACCTCAGAATAATTAATACCGATCGCTCTTCAGATAGTTCCCCCGTCTGCCGGCTTACAAAGTTTTATAGTATGGAAATTGTGGTCATTGCATACAAAACAAAGCGTTTTGTCCTTAATTAGTTACTTTTAATCGCTTGCAGGAAAAGCTTGCAGCGCTTTACGGAGCTTCTATTCCGCAGCGATGGCTCACAACTCTAGATGCGGTCGGCGACGTTTTCCCGAATCTTAGAAGTTTGAAAAAGGTTAACTCTTCTTAAAGTAACAGAATAAAATATAATTTCCCAAACAAAAAGTTTTACGAAAGTTGACAACAACGACGTTGCGGATCAAAATAATATTAACGATGAATCGAATATTTTTAATTTCTCACTCACGTACAAATACTTTTTATTTATTTTCTTGTTGCTTATTATAAATATCGGTTATAACCGAGGATCTCGACATGAATCCGGGAAAAAACGGGATAATTGTTATTGGAATCATTGTTGTTGACAAAATAAACTTATACAACTTTTACTTGGTGGTAGAGTTTGTGCGAGCCCGTCTGGGTAGGTACCACCCACTCATCATTTATTCTACCGCCAAATAACAGTAGTCAGTATTGTTGTGTTCCGGTTTGAAGGGTGAGTGAGCCAGTGTAACTTCAGGCACAAGGGACATAACATCTTAGTTCCCAAGGTTAGTGGCGCAGTGACGATGTAAGGAATAGTTAATATTTCTCACAGCGTCATTGTCTATGGGTGATGGTGACCACTTACCATCAGGTGGCCCATATGCTCGTCCGCCAACCTATACCATAAAAAAAAATACAAGTAATGTGCTTTTCTTTCATTGATAAACTCGTAAACATAGTAGTATTATCCGACTTTAATTTTAAAATTTATAATTTGGTAGGATTTTGTACAATATAGAAAACACGTGGACCCAGCGGTGAATCTAATTCAATAGAAAGCTTAAATCATCTAAATCGGTCGAGCTGTTTTCGGGCAACCGGTGAACATACAAGAGAACGTGCCAAAAGTGGAGCTTCCTCTTTTTTTAACTGTTGGGCTCAGACCAACACCCTTGCAGGATTATTTTCAAAACAAAGATTTTTTTATTTCGTATATGCCTGCCTCTATTTTTATATGTCTTGTTAAGTAGTTATCAAAAACAAAAGTAAGTACACTTCTTCGGTAAATGTTCTTAATCGATTGAAAGTGTTCAAAGTAACATACGACGTGACGTCAGAGTGTACCACGTACATGTGCATGTAGATACATGTAAACGTGCAAACAATACACAATGTACACAATCAGCGAGATTGCGTGCGTTGGTTGGATGGTTCTATTTCGTTATATCGACGCGTTTGCTAGTGTGACCATGAAATTAGAGCCGAAAGCTTCGCGAATTTCCTGGTATTATGAGTATTTATTTTTATTTTAATCACTGAAATTTCGAAATGAGATCTGGAGATACTTCTAAAAAAATGAGATATGTAAGAGCTATTAAGAGATATATAGGAAAAAAATAATAATAATGAAGGAGCTACATAAAGAGCACTCAGATTACGATAAATGATAGAATTTTAATTTTTTTTATGATCTTTTTGATTGTGCTTTTTCATGAAAATTGTTCATAAAATTTTATTTACTTGAATTTGAAAACTTGATCTACCAAAATGACTTCTACAAATCGGCCGCCGCGCTGGTAACACTCGGCTCGGTTCGGGAAATTGGATGGGAGTCAGTCGGTTTGTTGGCCAAATATGACCAGCGATTTGTTTGCGCTCGTCGCTTTTAATCTGTATATTGTAAAATAAACAGTATTTGAACGAGTTTGCCTTTCATCAATATGTTCTATGTAAACAGCTGATTTATGACAACTAACTTGCATGATGCTGAGAGTAGAAAATGAGAGCTTGTGTGTTTATTTGCCCAAACCTTTACTCTAATCGAGTCTAATGATATAAAAACTTTCAATAATATCAAGGAGACGAGCGCTCGTGCTCAGTTTCAAACGAAAACAGAACTCTTAAGTTGTTAATTCAAGTATGGTAGAAGCTCATACACCCGTCATTAGTACAGGCTTAACTTATGAGCACAAGTTAATTTCTTTATGACTTATGTTATTTTTAGGTTTCTAGGAAATCATTGCGAAGTCACTTATCTAAAGATTGATTTTTGTTTTTCAACCAGGAGTTAGTATAGGTATCAAATTTTGTCTTTACGGTTACAGTTTTGCCCGGCGTGATACGGCTCAGAGCTGTCTCCGTGGAGTACAGACTGTTGTTTTGTGCCCCTGTCACTGTTGTCTTTGGTTGTAATAAATTGAAAATTCGAAAAGGATTCAATGTTTCAATATATGATACAGATATTGATCGTTTGTGCTGTTTTGATTAATACACTTGTGACATGTTTTTAAACTGGTGATCCATATTCCACATGTTGTGCAGTTTGATATAGAAAATAGAAACATGTTTGCATTTTGAAATAAATATTTTTCTTGTGTTTATGCCTTTATTCAACGTCACTTGTTAGTGTAGTTTAAATCTTCCAACTTAATTTTAAACTAGTTCCACTTAATTGATTAAGCTGAAAATTGCAACTACTTTTGTTCCCGTTGACAATACAATTTAGTTTAACCAATAAACTTCGCTCGCTCGGGCACGACAGTAATCTTAATTCAAATCAATCTTTACTATAATTAAAATAATGATTATTTAAGGTAAATAAGGTTGATAAATAAAACTGCATTCGGCTTCGAATAAACTTATATTGGACAAACGTCAACAGCGAACGAAGCCCGTCAATGTACATCAACTTTACTAATAAAATACAATTATTCATACATAACTACTGTAATTAATTCAACTAACTATTACATACATAGTTACACCGTCCCTCGTTATATTATCTTATATTCTACGTATACAGATAACGTAAAAATAAATATCTTATTTAAAAACATATAAATTACTCCATACAGAACTGATACAGCGCAACGCTATTTCTAACATTCAGAGTTAGCAAGATGCGGGTCCATTCCGTATGAAGTAACTCAGAATCACACTTAATATGTTAATGTAGTAATCTAGAAGGTGACAATTAGTAAGAGCTATATTTGTACGATTCGTATTAAAGACTTTGTTGAATCGATGATGTTATAAATAAAACAACTAGGAACTGCTACCGCCGAAGTAAACCAACGCTCCGCAGTCGGCTCGCGCTCGGCTGTGGAGAGTACGCGATAGTGACGAAACAGACAATTATTTATTCAAGGACATTATACATCGTAGTTTTGATAAGACTTTAATATAATCTCGTTAGTGTCAGAGCTGCCAGTGGTCTAGGCGTCGTCCCCGGTGGCCCCGTCTGGAAATTACAATATCAAGTTAGCGCTCGCATCGGTGATTACGTTTACAGTACAGCAGCTTCACAACAATTAGTTTAATTTACAGATATTCGGTGCGGTTTGGCAATATATGTTGTACTCCACAAAATATTATAAATCATACTAGAACGAACTACAACACATGTTATTAACACACACCAATGAAGAGCTCCTCTGACCATTTCCTGATTGTATAGTTCGTAAATATCAAAATATAATTGTTCCATAAATATATACAGGTGAGAAACTCAGTAGTTACACTTTTTCAACTGAGTATTATTACCTAAACTTATTAAAACGAGCTACCTTGCTACGGCTGCGTGCATTGATGAATAGAATGTTTTTTGTGGAACTGCTTCTAATTTTTTTTAATTTTATAATATTCTGTGTCTGTGCCTAATATATTCATAAATGATATTTTTCGAAAAGTTAAAGAGTTATGCGATTACGTTTGATAGACATCGGAAGGGTTTGGTTTAATTTCATAAGCCGCTTTTCATTATGGACATTCTGAAATGTGAAAATATTAAAGGATTAATCATACAGATTCGGCGTTGGTCCCTAGCATGGAGGGGGGGAGTTGTGATACGTGACTTACTGTGACCAGCTGTATTTTGGATGGCGACGGAATCCCTTAACTGATCTCACGACCATGTTGTCTCATTAGAGGTCTTTGTTTACATATGTCAACGAAGTATTGGAGTGTTAGTTATTATTCCATCGACGATACGATCTCGTGAATACTAAAAAGCTAATCTTGTAAAGAGACTCTAACGTTTTCTAACATAAAGTATATTTAGATGATTGTTTCTTATACTCGATGCAAGCCTGTCGCTGTTTAATTGCCTCAAATATTATTACAAAAGATGTAACTTTGCTAAGGACAGTGTATTCGATATAGAGAGAGCATGCTGTGCTTAGAAACCGCAAGCACCGCTCGTAAATCCTCGGAATAAGGGCAATTACACACAGGAAAGGCGGATACATAATTAGCGTCATATGCAAATACACTCTCAGAGCGCAGTGTGCGCCGCGGCCGCCCCCTGTCCACTTGGGGGTCAAACAAACGCTTCCGTTTCTCTACAATTAACTTTTATTGTGGTAATTCACTTGCTCTTCGTACGAGATAAATCATTTAACCCTTTGAATTGGTTTATAACGAGACAAGCAAACATCAGATGCGCGTTACGCCTGACATAAACCTTTTATATGCATTGTTACGAATTGAATACATTTCACTTAACCTTTTTTTATGCAATGTATTCAAATTTAAAATGAAACGTTCGTTTTAAATTTGAATACATTGCAAGTAATACGACTTTACCACATCTGTTATATGAGGTTAATTATAGAAAATATTTCATATCCCATGCGATGTCTTCTTCTAGTTTGTTAAAGAGATTACTTCAATTATGTAAAAAGATGTTTTGAACTGAAGGTGTAATTCGTCGTTTGCTAAAACTTTGACGGAACCTGGATTAAAATCTGCGAGTTTTGGTAACGTCGATACGTTTTTATCCCGAGACACGGTCTCCGTGTCGCAGGTGTTTGTTTAATCCACTCGAAGGGATCGGGCGCGCCGTTCGCGTATTTATTTTCTTAAAAAATTACTCATGCTCGTCATTTCGCTTTTTGCGATCCAACCTTTTAGCTTTCCGAGTAATATTAAGTTAGGTCCGATGGAAACGAGCCTCGCAATATCTCGTAGAGCTAAATACCGTAGTCATTTTGCCATATAAATAAGAAATTATTTACAATGTTTCACATTCGTAAAATATCACTACTGTAACCGTCGTATTTACCTCGTATACTAAAAATTTGAAATGTTAATATTTTTAACGTTAGTTTTTATTAAACATCTTGGTATGTTACATCGTTGTGTGCGCAGTGTGTGCTCGCCCTTACGTCGCTTTGGGTTCCGCTATGCTACTTAATATCTATAAAACTGCTTCCTTATCGCTTGACTTTGCTTTGGTAACGCTTCAATGACTGCTCTCGGGATCATCGTATGTTTGGATAACTTCAAAATACTAGTAATATAAATGACAATTTTGTTAGCAAGTGTTCGACTTTTTTGAGTTTTTAAGATTAACCGACTTCGCACGAGTAAAATTCATACAAAGTTACCCCACCCCCTTGAGACGAAATTCCCATCCAATCCAATCCTTTCTTCATGATTGTCTCTGCTGTGAAATGATACCTGCGCTAAATATTAAGTCGTGTACCGACGGTTTCGGATGTCTGATGAGCTAGTGGTATTTCGCTTATATATGTATTTATATAACGACGCGCCATCGAAGTAGTGATTTTATTAACGTATTATTTATAATTACAGTGGCTCACTCATTACTCAAGCCAGGACTCAAATTAATTCAGAAGTGCTAAGAAGTGCTGATTGAAGGAAAACTAAAAGATAGATGACACTTAATAACGAGGCGGGCTAGCACGAAGCGCCCCACCGAGTCTACTAGACATTCATAACTACAACTAGAAGACAGAAAATGTGCTTGGTGCAACAATAACACACTGTAATGCATAAATCTATATTATTAGTAGTAGGTACTAAGGATACATAGGCCTTCTCCTAATTTATTTTCCATGGAAGTATGTAAATCGGAAGTCTTGAAAGTAAAAAATTAAAAATAATGACCATATTTGCAAATAATATAACATTAATATACGTAAACCCGTCAGACAGTGGAAAGATTAAGGTGAAAGAGTGAAAAGTGCTGCAGTGTAAGAACGCTAGAGTGAGATGAAAGGTGGTGCCGTAGAGAGGTCGGAGAGACTGGTGCTTTCTGCTTCTAACATCAAACACACATCTACTGAAGAGAGCGGAGAAGAAACTAGACATCAATTCTACACAGACAGCTCTACTGGGGAAGGAGTGGTTGCGAGTAGAAGGTGCGGTGCAGCGCTGTGCGGAAGCGGCGCGTTACCGTGTTCCTCGTCCAGGGGCTGGTCGTTCGCCGGAGACCGCTTGCCCCACATGCCCCTCAAGTTCGTCCAGCCGGGCTCCCTCTTCCAGTAATACGCTCCTGTTGGTTTGCTTCCGAGTTACTTCCCACTCAATACGCTTCAACGAACTACTATACTACTAGAAATTATTTATTTCAGCTTGAATAAAAACGTTGGCACAGGGATGACAATTGGAGCCAATGATAATATTTTTGTAGTTATTATATTTGCACAAATTAAATATCGTTTATTAAATAATTTTGTGAAGGTGCCGGACCGGTAGAACGATAGTACCTTTTTAAGATTCTAATTATTAAGAACTAAAATAAAATAAAAGTATGATTTAATATTGAATTGTAATTAAAAGGCAATCAGAATACTTTTAAAGGCTTTTGAGAGTCGAGAGCGCGACTGACAGCGAGTGGCGACGTTCAATAAGATTCATTTCAAAAGATTAATCCCGATTTGTAAAATAATGAGATTCAAATAAGTCCAATTCGTCGCCCAAAAATTAATCAAGTATTTTTTAAACTGTTAAATGTTTTATGGCTTTTGCTAGTCCCTTAGCGCTGGAACACTTAGTGAAATGTTTTATGAGTGTTCCTACCATATACAATTTTTATTTAATTTCTATTATGAACTTATCCATGTACCATATTCATTTTTCAATGAATGCCCCACTTGCCCCACATGCCTCTCAAGTTCGTCCCTCGTCATTTTAAAAAGGCTATCATGGACCTATGTACGCAGCTATCATCATTATGGACTGTTCATATTTAAACAATTTAAAATCACCCTTAATGCAAATATTTTCGCAGCACTCTATACATTGGTCTATGAACGTTTGTGACAATGATAAAAACCGCACCAGCATTAACAGTAAGAAAAGTTAAACTTTAACGACAGTCGGGCTCGAGCTACGGATCCGCCATTTATATTAATGACAAAAGTATTTTATTATCTTAAAGAATTTTAGCAATAAAAAGACTTATTTAATTAATTGTATGATAATGTATATACAACCGATTAAATAAATAACCCCGCTAATAAATATCTCGTTGTTTTTTAATCTGTGGCAACTAATATATTTCTCAATTAGAAAGTGCCAAGGTATTTCAATATGTCGACATGCCTTAGTGTTTGCATTTATCACAAATAATAATTAACGCTACTAAATCATGTTTTATGCGCCTCTCTCAAAGTTATTTATGATCTAAAGCTGCGTCTCGTATCAGGTTAAAATTAAGACCTAAGTGTCGCCTTAGTCTAAGACATTTTATATGACTTTATAATTTTAATACTCCTTTCTTATATTAAATAAAGCAGATGAGAGGAACATTTCTATTAATATAAAAAGTCACAATACATAAATAGAAGTTGAAAAAGAAAATCGAATTCCACAAGAAAATAAAAAAAAACATTCATTTTTTGTTAATCTCTATGGTTTGTCGTAAAATTAAAATCATTTACAATTAATACGTCCACTTTAAGAGGATACACGAGGATTTCGGAGTAACGACGCGGTGCGAAGTTCTGTAGCGGTTATATTTTAACTTTTCGATTTAGACGCGTAATAAATAATATTAATTGTCGTCATTATTGTTAAGGTTAAACGACTCCGAGGCAATCGTGGAATGGTAATTGGTTCGAAGGAAACCGGCCGCGATCGCGAATCAATCTGCTCGACGCGATCACATCAATCAGTGCAGTCAATAAAATGTCTTCTGTATTTAATGTCTTTTGCCATTGTTCTAGTCTCACATTTAAAAGTAATACCGGTACGAACAAGTTTTCTATGCGAAATACACTGGCGTTACAGTTATTAATACATAAACATTAATTTAATTAAATTTATAAAAATGAAATTACTATTTAGTTTGATGGTAACCTATTTGTTATTCTTATGTATATCTTATGTTGTTATGATATAATTCATTTTATTTTTATATACTGCAGTCAATTTAATTGTTTTAATATATAATACAAAAAATAGTATGAATGCATAATCAAATTCATGTTACACCTTTTAGAGCAACAAAATTATAGTATCGTATTTAATTTTAGTCATTTTTTTAAATAAATATTTTTTACATAATCGCACATAGTTGAAAGTAAGAATTGCAATAATGCACGCTTAGAATAATGATTGGTACTTTTCGCTGTAGATATTAATTATAGCAAACTTAAATAGCTCCCAGTGAATGAAACGCTCGCTTTAAATAGCTTTTTAAATTAAAATGGGTCATGAAAAAAGTGATACCGCGCTGACACACTTGACACCGCAGTATTGCGTTCCTCTTCAAACAGTAACTACTCGCATCTGACGTTCAAAAGTAGAAATGAAATGCTTCACGGCTATATTAGCGTCGGGCTTACCGCCGCGAGTATATCGCATGAATTTCGTCGCCATTCAACCTCGGAAACTCGTTCGAGTTGATGTCGTATGGCACACATCGCATACAGCTTCCTATCTAAATAATTTCTATAAACTTTCAACCAATAAATGAATCACAAAAAACACAGATAGCCTAAAGGGATCAAATATTATATACGACAAGGAAGTGCTTTTTAATTTGATAATTATTCATTACAATTATGACTTAACTACCTTCAGTATTATGTGAATAATACACAATATTTAGTGGCGAAGATCAGTTTTTTAATTGTAATATTATTCACGACTCTGTAATAGTAGTAGAAATTTATCACTTTCGTTATTACGTAATGCCAATAGCTCGATATCTGTAATGTCTAAAGAGTTAGGTTTAAAGGCAAAGCTACAAAGCATTACCGCTGTTGTACTGCGCCTGCTTCATGGGTCGCTTGCCCCAGGCGCCGTGCAGCGACGACCACGCTTTCTTTTCAGGAGCGTCCATAGCTAAGCGATCAGCTTCCACCTGAACACAAATGAGTACATTTTGATTGTTATATAAAACACTAGCCTATTAATAAATCTCATAGTTACGTCTGATAACATATGTATATAAAAAATAAATAATATATAGATATATAATATATAAAAAAAAATTTACAAACGTTTATTTACATCCAGAACAAATAAATTTAAATTTTATCAAGCGTCAAAAACTTAAAATGAATAATTATTTGATATGAAATTTTATCAATTTTGATCGTCTTCATTCAATTCCTAAAACATGACAATTCAAAAGTATTCTAAAAGATCCTCCTTTGTTAATATTATTGTAATTTAATAATTAATTAAACACCGAAGAATATTCAAATAAAGTTTTTATTAAAAATGGAATGTAATAATCGATTCTTTAATTTATTGGACTTTAGATTCTTTAATGCATGTTTTGTGTAGGTGTAGGTGGGAAAGTATTGCGACCGTATGGGACGCGAATGCCAGCACAGCAATTAATCTCGGCCGGAGAATTATGGCGACTGTGATCAGCGCCGATCCAATATGTTTCATGTAATAATTCACCTTCCGACCGCCCCTGTACATCCACTCCGGTAAACCTTTACAGTCCACAATAAGATACGAATAAAATTGCGCAACAATGAACAATTTTTATGGTTATCTATTTAACATGACTTATTTATTTTGCGCTGAATGATAGTGTCTTAATAATTCGTAATTATACATACCTAGTTCATATAGATAATACTTTACTAATTAGTATAGATATTTTAAATAAATTAAAATTTTAACATAAAAAAAACCGACTACAAACAAACAACTATTTTAAAACAAATAAATATGCACTAAAAAGTAATAAAATAATCGCGTATGCAACATATTTTTTAGAGTCCTACATAATGGAAATTTAAGACTTATTATCGTTTTCATATGAATACCATCATCAGAACTAGACAAAATTAAAATGGGACCACACGGGAAGCACTAGCCTTCAAACAAAAAAAAAATATCGAAATCGGTCCACCCAGTGAAAAGTTATAAGGTAACAAATATAAAAAAAAATACAGACAAATTGATAACCTCCTCCTTTTTGAAGTCGGTTGATAATCTCGGAATAAAAATATCAGAATATTATTCACTGGGATAAAACATACGCCTCTTGGCCTTAGTTTTTTATAAAAACTCATAACGGAACTTTAAAAAAAACCTGCATATGCAGGAAGAAATATTCCATACCGTCGCGCAAAGTACCAGCGTGTTAGAATAAACTCAAAAATGTACCTTTAAATATAAATGGGCAAAAAGAACAAGAGAGCATTCAGAATTATATTAGTCGGTCGTTTGTCGCTCGCCTCCCGTTTGAGTTCAATTCACTTTTTCCTGAACGCTAATGAGTTCAATTCATTGTAAAATCATCTCCTGTAGCTCAAATCTGTGACCTTCGTGATCATTATTTTTATTGGATGGTGTCCTCTAATGGATACAGGTTTCCTTTTAGATGTAAATAATATCCGTGTTGTTACTTATTATTATATAATGCTATTCATATAAAAAACCTATTCTGTAGAGCACTTACCTGTTGGACAGGGATGAGATGTTCGTAGGCGATTTCGTAGTCTTCGTAGTCGGGTTCAGGTCCGGATCGTTTGCCCCAAGAACCGTGGAAGTTTGACCATTTCTCCTAAACATAGATGCATTCGTTTAACTATAATATAAGTACAAATTTATTTGTTACTTAGTTAAATTTATTTGTAAGTTATGAATAATACATACGGGTGCTCGTTTGCCCCAAGCGGAGCTCATGTCTTGCCAGCCGCGCTTGCCCCACGCAGAGCTCATGTCTTGCCAACCACGTTTGCCCCAAGCAGAGTTAAGGTCTTGCCAGCCTCGCTTGCCCCATGGAGTCTGGTATAAATCCCTCCATGCGCGTTTGCCCCACGCGGTATTCAAATCTTGCCAACCTCTCTTACCCCAGGCTGAATTCAAGTCCTGCCAGCCGCGTTTGCCCCATGCTGAGTTAAGGTCCTGCCAGCCTCGCTTGCCCCAAGCGGAATTCAGATCTTGCCACCCACGTTTGCCCCAGGCGGAGCTCATGTCTTGCCAGCCACGTTTGCCCCACCCGCCGCCGCCATGGAGACTTGACCATGCTCTTTTATCTTCTTCCGTTAGTTCCATGTCAGTGTCCGACTGGAAGAAATGTCAGATTGAGAAAAAAATATGCCACCAATGTAGAGAATCTGAAACCGTGTGCGGCTAATACGATTCGGCTACTTTGTTTCCTTTAGCGTAATTCTATTTGATAGATTTCCATAAAAAATTACAAATCTAATTATTCGTTTAATATTTGGTAGTAGGACTTCAGACAAGCACCCACTCATCACATATTTTATCGGCAATTAATTATCTTAAGAGATGAGTTAGTTTATCGAAGATTCAAAAACGCTTCATTGTGAAGTTTACTTCAATAAAATTGATTTGATTTGATTTGATCACAAAACATCAGATCTATTAACGTTTGTGACACATTGACGATGGAAGGAATTATTAATATTTCTTAAGCGATAAAGTCTATGAAGCGTAGTGACCTGTCGACCGAAGGGCACATTAGTCCGTCCGCTAATTACACTTAAAAAAAAGTGCTGTCATATGATACCTACATCATAAGTGTGTATATGTCCATTATGTTGGTAAATGTTCCGTTGTGTACTTTAATCGTTTATTTATCGCTTCTAGTAGATTACCCTTATTTTATTTGTCCTTCGAGCGCATTAAGCATTCAATACAAATCATCTTGTAGCGAGGCTCTCGTTATTTATGTATAAGACATTAAGCCACTTTGATTCGATGCTCGTCGAGACGATAGCGTTCCTTTTGTAATGGGGCGGATTATATCGTTGTTTCTATTAGATTAGTTGCCGAGTATTTGAATCAAAGCTTTGTTTTAATTGGGAAAAATCGGTTTTGTTAGCAACGCATGAACGACTTCGCAAAGTTACGCCGTTGGCTCGGAATGTTAATTGTGTTAGCCTGGTGGGCCTCGCCTCTCAAATACGTAATCTTTCACAAACTGCGGCTTTGGTCGTTTGTAAAAGATTACTTAATGTTATTCTAGACGGATCATTCCCAAGTTATTTGATGTTTGAAACTGTATTATTTTTAACTCGGCGGCAGATGTTCGCTGCATGAGTCAACAATGATTTCGAAAACGTTTTTCACAAAATAAATTAAATTGAATTTAAATACTTGACGCGATCGCGAAACCGTCTATCGACTGTACGAAGAATTCACAAACAATCAAGTCGGTAAAAGCTTTCCCTTCCGTTGTTTCATCTTCACCGCTTGTATTTGTATACATTTTTTAGGTTTTAAACTCGCTTTGAGTCGAACAATGCGTTCCTTTCAAGTTATTTAACTGCTAAGAACAAAAGCAGTCTGCGGCGGTAATAGGTACGGCGGTACGGCTTGAAATGTTTAAGTTGTACTTACACTGAAGCTAAAAAAGCAAATTAATTCAAACTATGCGCTGAGACTGCACAACGGTTGAAGGAGTAATTACGTCACTCAGTTCTTGTGGGCCATAATTAAACTCTTGTTGTCTCTATAACTTAAGTACCTCGAGTTTTTCTGAGAAGTGATTTTCTTGTCTATGATGATCTCGTCCCCTTACAAATAGTTTGAACCGCTACGAGAGCGTCCCAAACATCCGTTTCCGAGATTTCCCATTTTATAATGTCCGCGTCCAGTGTTTACTATGCAAATCGTGAGATATGAATTATACGGCGCCAGAGGGAATTTTAAAAGATTTAATGTGCGAAAGCTTTTTATCTTTAAGCCCGCAATGAAACCGCTTATACTGAATAAACATACATTAGCCTCTTTAGAGACATTAAATTTGTATTAAAAAGAATAGCATTTCGAATTTATAAAAGATAATTTTCTGACAAAATTCGTTCTACAAATATTTAGTTGAGAAAATTGATGTTGTTTAAATGATAAATGTCGCCGTTAAAATTAACAGCGCGTGAGATGCGGGAACAGACGGGCTGCCTCATGTCACAGGCGGCGGCGGGCCGTCGCAGGGAGCGGGTGACAACCTGACTTGTACGAGTATTCATACTAGATGCAGCCCGCGGCTTCGCTCGGGTTATAGGAGGTTGTATGTCTTGTGTCAGGCAAAAAAGTAGCCCATGTCCACCCATATTTTCTTCATACCAAATTTGTTTGTCTCTCTGTCGTTCTTTCACAACCAAACCAATTAACTGAATTTGATGAAATTTGGTGTGAGGCAAACTTGATCTCCAAGAAAGGACATAGGCTACTTTTTTGGCTAATACGTGACAACCTACATCCTAAAACGCGAGCAATGTCACGGGCGACTACTAGAATTAAATAACTTTGTTTTGGAAACGAGCTCTCCTTGATTTTATCACATTCATATTATCTAAATCAGTAACATTCGGAGACCGCCTCTCCCTTAGACATCCACTTCATTGACATTACAACTGATTTAATGAAAATTATAGCGGTCAAATATTTCAGTACATTGAAAATATTCGATTTCCGGTAAGCTGTCCACTCGTCGCGGCTCTGACAAATGTTGATGGCAAAACGTACTATTGAGATTTATTCTTCGAGGCGTGGACAAAACGAGTCAACGGAAATAAAAAAAAATGGTTCACAAAGAACTAAGAACCGTGGAACAGTTTTCAAATGTACTTGATATTCTTTAGGTATTTATTTCAATACAAACGTAGTATTTGCATATGCGTACTGGCTGCCATGTGGCGTAGTGCCTTCTTAAACGAACTAGAGTAAAGGTAACAGTAATAACAGGGTGCTAAATATACTACAGATACAGAACTTGTTTATTTACGACATCACATTAGACATTTCTAAAATAATCAGCGTTTCTTTGCTATATTGTCCATGTATTATATACAAAAACCTTCCTTTCGAATCACTCCATCTATTAAAAGCCGTTGCGTAATTTTAAAGATCTAAGCATACATAGGGACAGACAGCGGTAAGTACTTTGTTCTGTACTATATAATGAAGCATATATTCCGAAAGGTTCTTACGACTCTTATTCTCAAAAAATGATAATTTAAATGAACACTAAAGCGCGTCAATAATTACTTAAAAAAAGAAAATCTTTTGACAGACAGTCAATGGGTTGTATTTATATTTGTTATGATTAGGTACATAATACTTTTTACGCTCAACGTTATAATGTCACATCCAGTAGGTCGTGTGGTTTGTAGTTATATACATAACTAGTCCAGAATGTGAACCCAAGTAAACCCACGCTGTATATTAGTATGTATGTGCTGTCTCGTGTCCATTTACGCCGAACACAGTCGAGTTAAGGTCCGAGCGTAATCTAATCATAATCAGATTGTCTGTCTGTGGATCGCTGATATATCCATTGTCTTGCTGTTATTCGCTCCGTGCCGGGAATGCTGAGTGCTCTTAAACGCTTCGTGGGCCTTCGAGCTACCGGCGAGAGCAGTGCGCCGCGCTGATCTTCGGTTTCACTAAACTTGAGATTAGTCTGCTTATATTCTTTGATTACATTCTGTGATCACAACTCGTTCAACCGATTGTTTTTTACATACGAATTCTTACTTGCGTTTGTTTTTATTAGCAGATCTGTTCTCTGTCGTAGTAAGTATATAAAGTATGAATTTGAACTTGTCTTGAGTTGAGATAAAACTGAATTGCTTATATGTTTTTTTGAGCTTGTATTGTTTAAATTTGCATTTTGTAGGTGTTCTCAAAATAACAAATACCAGTTCGCCATCAACTCAGTGAGATGTGCTCTAGATCGCTTTGAAATAATAACCACCTTTAATATAATAATATAAAATAGTCAACGTGAGTCGATGGAACTCGGCGCAGACACATTTCTTATTGGAGACATGACATGAATAGCTTTACAAGTGAAGTGACAATGTTATTAGAGTATTTGCGCGAGGCCGGTACATGACAAGACACTATTAAAGTCCGTCCGCTGCGGGCGCGTCTCACGGCGCGGACACTGATTGTCTGAATGTGCGCCTTTGTTCGCGTAATGCGCTCGCAATACACCGGCTACGGTAATTAAACTCTTTTGTGCATACAGGCCATGGTTCAAGCCTTTCTGTTTCGCGGACAATAAAATATTGGCCCATAGTTGTTCCTCGTAATGCAATTATATCATTCAATCCGTCTATTAATTCAACTGAAATATTTTAACTAACAATAATATCATCGCTAATTAAAAGAGAAGAGTAGTGACGCAGTAATTGGTTATTCATTATTAGTAAATATAGGATAGATGTTGAATTTTATCAGTAAAAAGTGTATGATTGTAGTAACAAAGGTTCTGAATGTTTTTGAATGTGTGTCGGTGTGCGATGAGTGTTCTATTCGATGTATAGTGTTGGGGCTTGAAGGTGGTGCTCACTTGAGGCGGAGGCGCGTCGTGGGGAGCGTCGGCCGCCGCCGCCACCGCCACCGCCAGCGACAGCGCCACACACAGCGCAGCTACGCAGCAACGCATCTGAAACGACGACCAGACATCACTCCATCTGCACGAAACGCCATTTTTTCTTGATAAAAACACACGCTCGTGAAGCGACGTCACGAGTGATTGGTTTATACGCTGCAGGTTTTATATAAATACTCAACACGAGGCTTTAAAATGTCAGACGAGTGGGCGAAGCGGGCGAGGATCAGCTTCGACTCGCATTACACGTGATATGAAATCGATACTAAAACACCAAGTGCACGCATTAACATTACACAGCCGGAAGACCAGGCCCGCGCCGGCGCCATTGCATTTTCATGTTTTCATTTGTGTTTGTAATTAATCTCTTTATGTTTGTAATTAAACTGGATCTCTGCGATGGATTTCAAAATGAAACAAAAAATACTATGTTGATTACTCACTCCCACTACCCAGACGGGGCAGCACAAAGCGCTACGATCGAGTAGTAGTTAGACGACACTCTATTTTCAAAACAATTCTTATTCAACACCGACAGACGAATCGACGACCATAGAGTATGCAAGGGCTTGAACCCGCAATCATCGGTTAAGATGCACGCGTCCTAACCACTGCGCCATGTCGTTCTCTCTTTATATATATTTAAATTTGATTGGTAATAAATGTATTTAAATCAATTACGTATTTTATTTGAGTAAAAGTACGGCCACTGTGTTTCTTGGCCGTTATTTTCAAACGTGAGCTGAGATGGCCCAGTGGTTAGAACGCGTGCATCTTAACCGATGATTGCGGGTTCAAACCCAGGCAAGCACCACTATATACATAATGTGCTTAATTTGTGTATATAATTCATCTCATGCTCGGCGGTGAAGTTTCCTTCACCGCCGAGCATGAGATGAAACCTGCGATGAAACATCGTGAGGAAACCTGCATGTGTCTTATTTCATCGAAATTCTGCTACATGTGCATTCCACCAACCCGCATTGGAACAGCGTGGTGGAATATGTTCCAAACCCTCTCCTTAATGGAAGAGGAGGCCTTATCTCAGCAGTGGGAAATTTACATTCTGTTACTTTACTTTTACTTTTTTTTTTACTTTATTTTCAAACTGACTGTAGCTTTACATTTTATGTATACAAATTAATGTAACAAACTTAAAAAAAAAAATAAAAAAAAAATGATCCCGCTGAGTTTCTTTCGCCGGTTCTCAGGTCTGAGGTGTTAAACTCCGAACCGGTGGTAGATTTTTGACTATCAATAAGAAAGTTTTAACATTTCTATTTTGAATAAAGATTTTTGACTTTGACTTATGAGTTCAACAGAGATGTGAATGGTTTGTGAGTGGAGTGAAGTCTGGAAGACTTATATTTATGAGAATCACTTTAGGATTTTAAAAAAGGTATCTAATTATGTACAATAGCGTCCGATCGCTGTTAAGTGCGTATACGACAATATCCTCTTTGAGCAATGCGTAGAATGGCAGGGGTCAAGTGACGTCGGCGCTTTAAGGAGCAGGTCAGGTTTGTCCTACTAGGTATATACTATGTATAGTCGGTATCTATTTAAAGGCGACCCACTCATAATAGATAGTGTCATAGTTTTTCTTTTAAATCGTTTTTATTAAGTCCTACCAGGTTATATAAAGGTCAAGATTTTTACGACCGTTGTTATTTTATGTTTTATTAAAATGAGTTTCGAACATTGTCGTTGGGGCATTTGTTAAATTGATGCATTTTTTGTTTAATTCTCAGTGCTTAGACAGTTTTTATCTGTTAAAAAATATTTTAATAAGAACGAACATTTATTTGATCTTTATGTGTAGATTATATTATCACAAGAATCAATAGTGTGTGACTTTTAATTTTAAGATTTGTCACACATTAACAGCTTCAGCTACTTACATTGGGATCAGAGTAATGTATGTGATGTTGTCTCATATTTATTTATTATATATAGGTAATTGCAATTCCGTCGAATTTAACTTGTTGCAAATACTCTAAAAACTGATAACAGCTGAAAGTACTAAAATTTTTCTTACCATGATTTATATGGATAATATTGCTGTTATTAATTAATCAGCACGTTGTTTCGTAATAACTCTTATTTAAGGCAGCTCGTGCTGCTGGAATTAATTTCGAATCAGTTCGTAGCTGTAAGATTAAGTACGCGATAAGCAGTGTATCGGAATCGACTCGAGGGCAAAGTTCGATCAGCTGTGGCGCGGGCTCGATATATTCACTCGTACCGACAATCGATAGTTGATAGTTGTCGATTACGCGGCGGTCGCTTTGACACGCGACGCGGGCACCGCAGCTAACTCCCCGAGTTAGTTGCGGCCGCGTCGGGGTTACTCGTGATCGCGAACTTTACGGATTAAGTACACCTATGAATTTGTAGATCATTTGACGTTCGGATTTTATCGGAAATAAATATAGATTAATTCTTACATTAAAACGTTCGTTATAATTACTTTTTAAGGTAATAAATATAGAATGCAACACTTGTGGCCCCATGGCTAAATTAGGGTTTAAAGATTAGAGAACACAATTGAACACTTACATTTTTCAATAGAGAAAATACACTCAAGCAACTTGAACTTAAAATAAATTCATAAGTAAAACATGTTTTGGTTTGTAATTCGGAGCGGCGAGCGCTGCACGTGCGAGGTAATCTTATATATTAATAGCGTAAGCTGATTTTTGTCGCAGTTATTGTGAGACGAAAGCTGCACGTTATGGTATTTTTAGGAGATTCATGCCTTAAATGTGCAGAAACTAAAGAGGGTACTTGATTGATATTTAAATTTACTAAACTGTAGGCAACGGCTATTGCTGTATAGAAAACAAAACACAAAAGTGCGAACAAACGAAGTCATTTTACAATTAAATTAAAAAACAAAACCTGACTACTGATAGGTTTCAAAATTTGTAAAAATCAGTTGAATAAACTTTCGCGTGGGACCCACTTGTGTGTTTTAAAGATTTCGAGCAGCAACGAACTTTGTATGAAACTTTGGATGGAATACTGAGGTAGAGAGACTTTGAGTCAGTGAAATCGAATTCGAGTTCGAATAAGCACCATCAATGAGAGTTATAACTGAATATAACCCAAAGGACTGATAGAGAGCCATTCGAATTCTACGTTACATTCAGAGAGTTCTGGTCATATTGGAGATCTCTAAATAATTATGCAATGCTTACAAATATTTGTTCTAAGATAAGATTCAGTCAAAGCTAGGGATATTATTGTATCCCATAAAATAACATTAATATTATAATTTAATTTTAATCTGTATATTACGACTCTAAAGACTTATTCGAATAACATTTATGAATATCTCTAAGATGATGACTGACTGAATTACTTTGAATTAAATTCATCGTCTCAAATGAAGATCTAATCGTCCTAATAAGTTCAATTCGAATGTTGATAATAAATCAAACGGCAGTGATGTACAAATGTGACCTTTGAATTCCGCTCCCCGCGTTAAATAACATACTAATTAAAGCGTATTAGTATTTACATTTGTGAAGCCGTCGCCGAGAGCGCGTCGTCAAAGTGACCGCGGCGCGTGCAATCAATATGATTCATGGAATTATTTTGTACCGGCTGTAATGTTCAAGTAAATATTATTCGTACGCTTACGTAACGATAAAACGGACACTCGTTTGATCAGATCGTGCATTTTACGGTTTGATTAACGCGATGGTAATGTTGACTCTGAACCAATATTGTTTGTTAGCATTAAGTATTTTACAACTAAATGAATCGTAGCTGATCGGATCGTTTGTGTTATATGAGCGAGATTTACTTCATTTATTTATCAATTCATTAATGGGTTAATTTCTTGCTAGGGCGAGGGGATGGCTTGAAAATATTTTAATCAACTTTCCATAACCATATACTCTACTAGCTTTTAACCATTTCAATGCGAAATATAGTAATGGTCTTAAATAAGTTATAAGTTTTATTAATTATTCTTACACAGTTTTAACCTCTTAAATAGAAGGAGATGTCAGTATTCTACGATAGATTAGCTGAAAGGTTGTACAACAGAATTAGCATCAATATCACGAAGACATAGCTAACGTAACGCCTGCCACACGCGCGGTATAATTACTCAATAGTCTTTGATACATATTAGTTAACAAGCCGTTCACGTAAAAACAACTCATGCGTTTCCTGAACTACGGAAGCTGAACAGTTGGAGCGAGGAGTTGAGATCAAACAGGAGCGAGGAACTTGCCGCGCACGCGACTAACTAGGATTTAGAAACTTATGCAAGTCTCAATTCACTGCTATTCGATTTATTGCTGTTGATCTCTTAGAATTTCAAACCAAGTCTTTCGTCTTAAATACAGATAGAGGAAAGCTTATAGAGTTTAAATATGATATTTTAAATGTGTATTATGAAGGTCGAAATAGCGCACCCTATGATCATCTTCACTCATAGACACTGCCCGTGAACACTCTAGATCACTGACTTCAAACTGGCGGGTGCAATATAATATGTGATTTGTCCATATACATAAGAAATCTTTTTTAATTATTTAAAGTAAGCGGCGGACTGAAGACTTGTTTTCAAATCCTATCTTTCTAAGTACAATAATTCACAAATGAGATTAAAATTGTGCTTATTTTCAATACCTTATTGTGTGGTGTCTGATACGAATGTTAGAAAGCTGCATACAATACAAAACAAATACAAACAAGTAGTCGGATAAGTCGTTGCAACGCTATTCGAGTTATTTCAATGCGAGTACGGGACTCGTGATGCGATTATATCGCGCATTTTCACGAATAACTTACTTAACAAACGTCACAGTTTGTTACGATCTATAACATTATAATTCCACTGAAAATTTTCAGTGATTTTACGTGCCTCGCAAAATCACTCGCAATGGCGCCACATGTCAGGTGAAAACAGTCTGCGATACATGAAATGTCAAGTAATAAATACTGATGGTATAGTTAGCGTCGTTATGTTTGTGTGTCTCGAGTTTGCGAGCGCTTCAAGCGCTTCAGATTCTTTCATCGACAGCCTATTGTTTGAGACTGTTGAACTCTTCGATCAACCATAGAACAGTGGGTTGCTTTACAGGTAGAAAAGTTGCTACAAGTTTATTCAATCATATGAGTCTAGTGATTTGAGTATATAATAAATAATAATACATTTATAAATTACACTTTTAGTGTCGACGCCAACAAAACAGATGAAACCATGAGAGGAGATCAAATATTATCGGATTAGGTCCTGATGCGACCGGAAACAAATTCAATGCAACAGATGTACATACAATATTATACGCCTTGATTTTATAAATCTTTTCAATGATTGATATATAATTAATTATTGACTCATTAAACTAATATTTATGAACGAAGGATAACCAATACAGTAATTGTATCATCAAAGAACCGTTATTTGATAATAAACGAATAAACTGTAGAGTTGAGATGTCCCAGTGGTTAGAAAGCGTACATCTTAACCGATGAATGCGGGTTCAAACCCAGGCAAGCACCGCTGATTCACGTGCTTAATTTGTCATTATAATTCATCTCGTGCTCAGCGGTGAAGGAAAACATCGTGAGGAAACCTGCATGTGACAAATTTCATAGAAATTCTGCCACATGTGTATTCCACCAACCCGCATTGGAACAGCGTGGTGGAATATGTTCCAAACCCTCTCCTCAAAGGGAGAGGAAGCCTTTAGTCCAGCAGTGGGAATTAACAGGCTGTTGTTGTTGTTGTTGTTTGAACAAACTGTTATTAAATATATATGTATACATACATTATAAATGATAAACGTATTGCAGTTTTCGTCGTGATTTTTGATGTAACGTCTAATGACGCGCCTTTTTATTTGAATAATAAACGTATTTATGTCAATAACTTTATTTAGCTCCGTATTTATTTATTCGTTATCTTTAATTTAAAATAAATATAAATGTTGATGTTACACATTCACAACGCTTTTCCTGACAACCGCGTATTTTTGTATATAAATTGTTTACAGTCTGGAGAGTGCTATTTATAAATTACGTCAAATGCACGGTCGCTTTAGTGAATGACAAGCGATACGTGTGCATGTGTGCGCGTGTGTGTGTGTGCGTGTGCGTGTGCACTGTGTGTCGGTCTACACTTGAGCCGCTCCGAAGTCAGATCAGGTGAATTTAATGCGAGCAATAAACAGAGAACACTCTGCGAACATTGAAAGTGTTTTAGTTGTGCTCGGAGTACACATTGGAATCGCATACAGTGTGACATTTTACTCTCACCCCTCGAGATATTTGCTATTTACTTTGTTCTGTTGAGCCCCTTGCTCCATAGGAACTGCCACTATAAAACTATTGAGCAGTTCTAACAACTTGTATCAGTAAAATTGTATTGATAAAATCCTGCTTACCGGTTTCGACCAAAGCTGCCATTCTCAAAGGAGACTAGCCGACTACGCATATGATATGCGTGGTAACTAAACAAACGTGCTAATCTCACACTACAGAAAAGAGTTGAGGCACAGGACCGATGTCTTTACTTGCTTTCCGAGGCACGACAATGTAATGACCACACTCCAGATAGCATAAAAAAAAATTCCTCACGAAAACCTACTAAAGTTTTGTTAGTCCTGATTGTGGTTCTACACCCAGTACGTTGGATTCAATGGGTACTCAGGACCTAAAAGTTTATTTTCCCATTTGTATATTGTATAAGATTAATTGAAAATAGTTTTTGCTAGCATCGATAGTTTAATCTCATTTGAAATTGAAAAATTCATCTCATTTCGAGTACATCGAATAAATTGCTTGACGGCGGTCGTGTTCAAACAGGCCGCTCTCCGTGCGTGTTCTGCGACTCGGGTACCGCGGAGATGTTAACACTCAATAAAATCGATACACAAACAGACGCCGTGTAATTGCTTCATAGTCAATTATTCATATAATCCCGAAGATCCATTAACGAATTGTTTATTGCCTTCACTCGATTGGAATAAGGCATTTATGAGCACCCACTAATATTACTAATGTCGATCCGTCGATATATTATCTTAATTTAGAGACAACATCACAAGTGTGTTACAAGACATAACATGACATGACATTGCATACATGACTCCTAAAAGCGTTTTTTTTAGAATTGTTTTAATTATATATTCACTACACTGATAACAATTGCTGAGTTACCAATAACAACAGCAAATATTTACATGCTACCTTTTCCAACGAGTTAATTAGTGTCAGATTATAGCTATGATTAAAGTTAAATGTGCGTGGGTGGCATAGATTCTCGCCGAGAGGATAGTTTTGGTTACTGTATCATACGAGTAATTGTACAATTGAGTGTTCCAGATGCCTGTAACAAATGACATATTCGGCACTTTGACAGGTCTGTGACGTCTTCAACAAACACCCGTTTGCGTAGCCCACCCACTCATCACTTCTTGTACACCTAACTCGTACTTAGTACTGTTGAGTTTTATTAAACATTTAATGATCTAGTGCAACTAAAGGAACAAGGGGCACAAATTTCTAGAATTAATTAAATGCTCTTAAAAATCAACGTATTTCAAAATTTATAACATCAACTTTATATCGTGTAGTATGAGATAACTTAAATTTGCAAGTTTTACTGGCAAAGTTAAAAACATCCTCGGCATTGTGTTAGAAGAATAAACATCTTGTCTTGGGGAAGACGTGTTGGCCTTGTCTGATTGGAAACACGTTGATATAAGTTTATTTTTGGTTTCGTCGATTACACAATTATTGATTTTAAATATCAATTTGTACTTTATTTTCCGTGAGCTCTGCAGAGCGGGGAGGGTAAAACGAAGGCTAATTTTACCCTCATATCCAATTAGGTATGATAAACGGGGATCGATATTGCATTATAAATAGGATATTGAAGCGATGACCTGCAGTTGGAGTGGCCACGCTACGGTGACCAGCGCGCTAAGACCGGCTCCACATCGGATGATTAGCAGCGCGGCGTTCGTGCGTCGCTTTGGAAGCTACAACGAGCCATTCGTAATAATATTTAAATATATTTTTATAACATGTACGATTATACATTTAAATATATTTTTATAATCGTGTTTATGCAATAAATAAATATTTTTTAAAGTAATTTCAAGCAGTGACTTTTAATGCATTTGAACAACAATCGTCTTTATAATGACATAAATTAATTAAGAAGTACGTATGATGTTGTTTTGTTAAGTGATTTAAAACATAGAGGATCATATGTACTACAATTGTATATTAAGTCCTTCCTTCGTGTGAAAAAATGTAAAAAATTACAGTAATATTGAATGAAGAAGTAAAATGAATGAAGCACGTGTTACACTATTTTATAAATAGTGTGAGGGCGCTCTTACCGACTCGTATATTGTCTATGTGATGTCTACTTCAATGAAGTATTATACAAAGCCGGATTAGCGAACACGTAAGTTTTCACTACAACACATATACACACATACAACCGATACGTAATACAAAGGCTAACGTGGCTTATCCACATTGTATATTTGTATCGACTAAGATACTTTTACGAAGTAAATGTATGAAATGTTGTGTTGAATTTATCACGACATTTAAATATTGAAGGGATAAGGAAGTCACTACACTGTCAAACGTGTAAACATTAAACTGTTGCGTGTAATATTTTACATATGCTTTTGACGTAATACTTAGTTGTAAGTAATTAAAATTACTTTTATGAGCCTCCTCTTCATAAAAAAGGAAATGTTGTTAAAAAGACGAGCACATCTCGAACGCGACGCAGAGTCTAAGTAAGCTTTTAATGCTGGAGTGCCATATGATTGCCATCACAAAAAAATCGCCAACTACTGTAGTGTTCCTCTGTTTTTTTGTAACCCTAAAGATAAAAAAAGTAATTATGGCTAATTGTTCAAACATTAAAAGAAAAAAAAAATAATTTAAATAATTGTATTTAACTAACTTGACTTTGTATTTTTTAAATGTTAAAAAGAGTAACTACTGAGTTTCTTGCCGGTTCTTCTCGGTAGAATCTACTTTCCGAACCGGTGGTAGCTTCGCTTAATTGTAAAATGACGATTCAAAAGTGCTTCTAAAAGCCTAGTTGAATAAAGTTTATTTTGATTTGACATTCATACATCACGCAAATTATTCTTATCAAATATCAAAGAAAACTATGTCATAATTGTTGTGAAAGTCGCAAGACATTAAAAAAACTCGTTTTACAAGAATAAAAAAGTATGATGCAATACAGGATATAGGAAATGTTACCAAGAAATGTCAACAAGAACAACCTCAGTAGTGCTGTTTTAGTGCAATGAAATAAAGTATAAATCGATATCCGCACTCAGTCATTCGTCAGCTAACACACACCACACTACAGCAGCGCTGGAGACTTGTGTTTGCTCGTCGAACGTTTCTCTTAATCTTACTAATGGGGAACACGTCGTCACATCATCTCGGAAACATGCATTTGTGTAATACAAATGACTTCCATACATAATGTACGAACTTGCACTTTTTGTAAATTATTATGAATGGAGGTCGTATATCATACCTTTAACATCAACTTGAACAACCAAAAACAATAAATTCGAATTGCGTATCGAAAATCTGTACAATAATTATTAAACTTTAATTCAATTTAAATTGACAAACGCTCATAACGAATGATTGTTGACATATAAAATATGTAAAAACATTATGCAAAGACTTAATTCTTCTTGTATAATTTAAAATAATGTTATCGAGAGAGTCAATCAAGTTCAAAGGGTTTTAATAATCTCAATTTCCGCATCAATGGCTCAGGAATGGGAGCGGAGCGCGAGCTGCGAATACATAATTCGTTCATTCATTCCGGTCTTCAGACGCAGTAGCTATGATTAGCTTCTGATTTGTAACTTTATTAATTGCTAACTTATTTAATTTCAATAATTGTTTGATTATTTATGTCTAAGCCAATATGGAAACTGTACCTTTAGTAATAATATATTTAATAATTATTATTTGTATATGTCGAAATGTATTGTTTATGGATAAAATTTAGTTCCTAACAAAATGTTACGTGTACTTAAAGTAGTACGATATAATATTGAATACGTAAATAGACGTATTATTCTATAAAACAAAGTTAATAAAAATACGAGCTTCAGAAGTCTTTACGTTAAGTTAGTGAAAATATTTCCATCTCATCGTGCGTTAAGACACACTTTAAGAGTAATAAAAACACAAGTTTAGAGCAGTTTAGTTAGCAAGTCTCAAGAGCCAACTACATGAACACACTGCTCATAGTCTCCAGGTTTCGCGATTATAACACATTTGCATAGACTCGGTAAGAGCTGTCTCTTACAAAACTGAATTTTGCTGACTCGAAGGGTACAGTCTTAAATAAACAATGTACGTAGAAAGGGCTCAATTCTGCTCGTGAGGCAAACTGTCTAGTTTAATTTAATAGTTATTTGAAGAACTTAAGATAACGATATTGTTCGCGTAAGCATTGTACAGAAGTCAGATTGCTTTGAGTGTTGGATGTTTAATTTCTTTTTATCGTATGATGGATAAGATATGCAAAAGATACTGAGTCACTTGAGATAGAGAAGAATACGTCACCGAGTTAATGATGGTCTAATAAACGCAATATGCCACTGCTGAGCAAATAACATCTCTAGATTAAACACTATGTAAATTCTGAACAAAGGCGTCATCGCCTTATACAGAAATTGTTACTAGAATGATGATATAAATGGTATAAACGCCTGCCTGTAGTTACTTAAGATACTCAAGTAATTTAAAGGGGCGGAATACGTGTCAAACGCATGTCGATACAAACATCAAAATATTATTCTAATACTTAATATTTTGTAACATTTTTAAGTGTAGTGTAGTGATTAATGATACATGATTAATAAAGCATTAATATCTTACAAAATTAGACTCAACTTATTTGTAATTTAATAATATTTAAAACAAAAATGTTGTGTTTTTTTACATATTGTAAATTTATTTATAAAGTAAGTATAAAATTATGAGATCAAAGTCGTGACAAGAATAAAACAGAAACTATAAATTCTATCAATAACTTCTATCGAGTTGAATCGATAATCCTATTTATAGAAAAAAATCAATAAGTCCATTAAAAGGCAATGCACTATTACGAAATATTACATATTACATGAAGACGATTGGGTGGACTACAACGATTATTATTGATTTGGGAAACCAGGTTCAAACATAAAAAAATCTCAAAAACAAGGGTATTTGAAAACATGTTGATAATTGCAATTTTTCTAGGCTAGTGATTGTTTTTTTTTTTTAAATTATACACGTTAATAATATATTTGAAGAGATTTTCGTAATTAATTAGTTATCGAATATCACATTACCATCTATAAATTAATTAGATTAGGCACAATTAATGTCGTGTTTTGTTACATACTTACGTTAAAAGAATTAATAGCTATAAATAAACCAGAAAGATAAATCGACAGATTATTGAATGCATTATTAAAGTTATTGATTTCGGAATATTTACCATGATTTTTATTTTTGTTCGGAGACTGAGTCTCGTGAACAAAACATTCGTAGATCATGTCGAAATATCGAGCTCCACCGAACAAAAATAATAAAAACATGGTAAATATCCCGAAATCAATAACTTTAATAATTAAAATAATCATGTTAATTTACAATCTTATATTGAGTGCATGTTTTAAAAATTCGCACCTACTAATAAATTAAATCATCGTCTTTAAACAAATCATCGTATCAATATAAAGTCGTGATCGCATCGTCGAGTGTGAACAGTGATTGTTTATCTATCTCTAAAGCAGAAACAATTTCAGTTCAGCTAATGAATATTGAAGCACACGTCCTCCGGACATGTCGCGCATATTTGCCCCAAATAATAACCTGTCATTTCTGGTAAACAACTGCGCAGGACGACAACGTCACTTGGTTAGCCCTTATTACAAACGGGAAAAGGACCATATTACAACGGCGTACTTGTCTCTATATTTTGTTTCAAAGTATATTACATTATAATTGTTTTTAAGAATATTTAGGTAACGATATTATACTCGTTCAAAATTAGTTAACGATTTAAAAAAAGCTTCTAACCTGAAGGTGTTATAAAGATGAAGTCTTTGAGATCAAACGTCAAGTAAATATTAGATTATATTTATTTTAGTAAATATCTCTTCATACGTTCTCGTGATTCTCTTATTATCTTATTTAAAATAAAGTTGCTTTGAATCTAATAAATAAAGTAAGTGAGGGCATAAAAAACTATAATCTATTAAAGAGTTCATAGATCTACGTCGTCTAATCCGAGCGATTGTTTTCGCAGTCGACTGTCATTAACATGGATGAATTCCTTCATCGCAATAGCAGTTTATTACGAATAATCGAATGAGACTCGATTATCAGGCGATTAGTAATCGATCTGAGAGGATTTGAACGAACAAAATTGATTAAAACCGTCGAGACGTAGAAGTTTACGACCAAAGGCGTAAAACTTCAACGGTGACATTAGGATAGTAGGTATAACCAAATATATATGCCTATATTCAAAGTTCACCAGATAAGTTACCGCTTTGACTTCTTGTGGGTCGACTTTGACCCCTCGTAACCAAATTATAAGCAAGTTGTACACAACCTATTGAGAATTAGAGATTTAGTTCGTAAATAATTGAATCACACGTTTACGGAACACGTCAACGGCTGAAAGATTTCAATTTGTGATGACGAGTAGTCAATATACCTCCTACATATGATCTATAGTAATATTATAAATTTGAAAGTAACTTTGTTTGTCTTTCTATCTGTCGCTCTTTCACGACCAAAACTCCTAAATTTGGTATAAAGCAAACATGGATTCCAAGAAAGGACGTAGGCTAATTTTTTTGCCTACCAACACCGGTAAACGCGAGCGAAGCGGCGTGCGACGACTAGTATTGTATAAACTAGTTTACGAATTTATTACAGCACTAGATGATTTTCCCAAACGAGTGTATATAATCGTTAATACTTTAACGCCTTGTGTTAGCGATGAAGTTTTCCTTTTAAACAATTTCGAGGACTCCCTTTCTTGCCTTTATCGCTTAATCTCGTAAAATCATTGAACAGTTGTGATAAAAATGAAATCTCCGACGTTTTATCTCGGCGTTTAAAGCTGAACAAAAGCGAAACAGCGCTCAGGTTGCCGTGGAAGTTTTCAGACATAATGTATCAGGTTGACGACATTAGTTAATAGACTGAGAATTCGAGTAAGTTCCAAAGTCAGTCGAAACGTTCAAGACGCCCTCTATCTAAGCCGCAAATTGAGTTTTGTGTGTTATGATCAGTTTTTTACATAATTATAAAAATTAGCAAAATAGACTTAAAGCAGAGATAATGAATGCATCTGTGATGCCATATTTCATTGATGTATAATTGCCTAATTAATGGAAGGATCGCAACTGCATAACGCAAATTTGGGTTTCAACGGTAAGTGGTATGATTGAAAGTTATTGATTTCTATTGTCTTGAAGTTTTCAGTCCTTAGTTTGCCTTGGAAAGTACGTAAAGCCTTTTTTTCTGATTGTGACCGATTGCACTCCCATTACAATAAGAGAAAGAGAGACTAGAAGCAACTCTTGTGATGCACATAATTAGTACAGAAGACCACTTTGAGACTATCAGATAATAACGAGGTGGGTACAATTACACTATCAAAACCGCTCTGTGAACATATGACAGGTATAATTACATAGATTACATCTCTCTCTAATCAAAACGTAATATCAGTAACAATTAATTAGATATCCACGGGTGTTTAGTCCCGCATTGGAACAGCGTGGTGGAATATCTTACAAACATTCCTCAAAGGGAGAAGACACCTTAGCCGAAGCGGTGGGAAATTTACAGGCTGTTGTTGTTGTGGGTTTTTTGGTGAGAGGAGGCACATTCTTTGGGTTAAGGTTTTGAAGGTAGTGTCGATGCAAAAGAGCTAATGGACGGACGACACTTACCGTTCTCCTCAGTACTCCTGAAATCGATCGTACCGTTTTTTTATTATTGCGACGCTTACCTGGAAAAAGTAAAATTATTCATAAGTTGTAGCTGGTAGTCAGTTTTATCGTTAAATCGAGAATACGTTTCGCCGTATTTCTGCGATAATTACACATGCATGTGTTCTAAGAACATTTTATTGAATGGTTTGTAGTAGTCATTAAATATTTGTTCCCTATTACTGTATTTTTTTATGTGAAGAACATCATTTGTTTGCTGCATATTATAGTGCGTCCACGCGGTTCTGTTATTTAAAAAAAAAAACATTTGTTTGATCGACGAAAATGGAAGAATAGATATTTTATAATAGTAAATAACAGGCAAACTATTATGAATAAGTTTATAAAATTGGTTCAATTCAATTTGAAGTTTGACACATAATAAAAATGGAATGAAATAGATGCGTATTTTACAAGTTGGCGACATACGAGCGATATGGTTACATGACATTGTCTAAACTCTGAAATTATTTTTTTCTATAGTTAACCTTAACCTTGTTGGTTGCCGGGATAAGATCGCAATGTAGCGATGAGTTTTATTTAGGCTGTTTCCATGTTGTATTTATTTATTTTCTCTCTATGGCGTACAGTAAAGTATAACCTTAGAATCGCCTTGAACTAAAAATTGTAAAATCTACCAACAAATAAACTAGTTGTATCATGACGAGCAGCGCTGCAATATTAATGTGCCAAGAATGTGAGGGATCGCTTTCACGTCAGCAATCGATGGCGGCGCTTAGTAATTCATGAGGGCGATTGCTTGCGGCCGTCGCGTTTGAGGCTAACGATGTAATGTCAAGAGTTTGGAAACTTTTGTTTGAACTTGTTGCACTGACCGGCTATTTACACCTAAGACAACTTTAACATTAGCTGCACTGGCACTAACATTGTAAGTTAGTCAACTATTTAACTTATCAATAAATTTATTTCTAATGTACGAGTATACGTATATATTACTCAAATATTGAAGTAGCCTCGCAAAAGGCAAATATACATTTGATATTTGATTGCTTTGACAAATATAAGGCTATACCGAACGTGGTTTATAGCTTGTCTGTCAATTCGGCTAACGTAATTACGAAGTCGCCGGTACAGCGGACACCTCTCCCGCCGCCGGAGCGACGAGTGCTACCCGCTATTGTTTCGGGCTATTGTTTGTCTGAAAGTCTGAGGTCGGACGTGTGTGGCTTTAGTGCGAGACAATAGTATTGAGGACATACTATTAAAACATAGGGGATGCCTCGGCTACTCGCAATATTGTCGACGGTTTTTAGACATATTTGACATACACCTGCATCTGAAAATCTTTTTTAATATACGAGTTTACGAGTTTCTGTACATTGGAAACAAACGTAGTATTAAATACTTTCCTTTTACTACAACACTATATACCTATGTCAAAACATAATAGTAAATTAAGTGCCCATTCTATTGCCCCGATTTGTGTTTAGGGAGACTGGTTCTGCTTAGGTGCCTGGAATAAATTCTAAACTCTCTCTTCAAGAGGATGACAGGTTTCAATGTTTTCAAAATAAGTTTGGTAGCTCAATTTTAATTAGTTACAGTATGTATTGAGTGACAAAGTGTATTTGTTCAAGTGAATTTGTCAACGTTCTAATCGTGACGTCCGTTTGTATTAGCTAAAAAAGCTAGTTAATTCAATAAATCAACAAATACATCTCCAACAAAGATTGGATAAAAAGAAAACCAGATACACATCGCCACATCTCAATTCAACACGTGTTATGAAAGGCGAGGATTCTTTTATTAAGAGCATTTATCACCAGTCCGTGGGACGCTTATCCACCAGTAAAGGGAGGTTTGGCGTCAGGGGGGCTGGTAGTTTGGCGAATCTTATATTTCATGCAAGTGTTGACCTCGTAAACGAATTAAGAGCAAGCGAATTGCCTTTTTAATCGATTGTGTACACTGAAGATATTTACAACAAGAGCAATGAACGAACATTTTTACATTAATTTATTATAATATAAGCATCGATCAAATCGATTCAATATACGAGTTGACATCTGTTTCGATCGACATGTATTGTATTACAGAATTGATCCCGGCTCAGCTGTATTATTATAATTTGGAGAGTTGCTATTCACATAGGCAGACTTCAAATATCACATTTAATCAATTTAATAAAATAAATTTCACACAGGAGTTTTAAATCGCCAAATGTTGCCGTTAGGATTTCTGTATCGTACTTAAGTAACGTTAAAAATAATCTATATTCATTTTATATGTGCGGAAGTAACTCTTTTAAGGTCGTAATACTGACAGAAAATTCAGTGCTGCTTGGCTGGATTTGAACCCCCAACCATCGGCTAAGATTCTGGAATGCTAACTAAACTATGTAGAAATTAATTTATACCAAAAATATATATTTAAGGTCACATCGAATTGTCACTGTTAGCTCAGCTGTGACGCAAATATTTTGGTTAAAATTTAAATTAGATTTACTAGCGGCGTTTTGGTTTTCGTTGGAAATACATTCAATACCATATATCAATTAGGCATTGTGTACGTTCGTTGTGTCGTGATATTTGTAATTGGTTTAATAGAAATACGTGAGTAAATTCTTATTATTTCGAACTATCAGTTATTTTGATGTTGTTTTATCAATATAAATTTATTTATCCATCAATCGAAATCGTGTCTTGAATACTAATACTAGTTATGCAGCTCGTTTATCTCACGGTTGCGCAAACGCCCCATCTCCTATTTAGGGAAATGATTACGTGTATTTCACAATGTTTCTCTATTGCGTCTTAGCAATATACATATGCGATACTTCAACAAGCTTGCTTTTTATGGCGGTTATCTCTTTAGCGCACGAGATTGATTATAAACATATTAAATGTCAGTGGTGCTTGTTCGGATATGAACCCGCTGTCTACAGTTAAGTGTTCTACTGTGAAGGCTGGCGCTGATCGAAATAATTTTGACCTGAACGTATTGGTTGAAATTCTGCCAAATCAATGATTGATATATCCAACCTGAGCACTGTTGTAAAATATAAGCGTTCCCTTTAAGGAAAGAAGGTCAAGAAGTAAATAATTAACGTTTTTTAATAAGTGTAACTTAAATTTTACTTAACACTTCTCTATAAATCTAAATCAAAAGGCGAGTTTAATTGGATTTATTAGTAAATAATAAACAAGTAATGTCCAATGGAACACCGAGTACAATCTTAACACGTTCAGTGCCAGCGACACGCCTAGCGTGTTCATGCGAATTTCTATAGCCACGCCGCGAACACGCTAGGCGTGTTCTAAGAATTTCAGTGATATCTTAAAAACTAGGCTAAATTATTCATTCAAACTAATTGTGTGCAATCTTCAAGCGATAAGCTACTGATATTTTAAGTGGGCCGTTAAAAATAATATTTTTTTTTTATTTTACAAAAAAATGTCTTTCGTAATGCCGGCGACACGCTAGGCTTGTTCACTTATTAAGGATAATCATAGATTGTCAAACTGTTTTTTCAACAAACCACATTTTATTTATGGCTTATTACCAATTTGTTGAAAATTTAACTAATTTTGTTATTGTTTTCTCAAATTTGCGGAACTTTGTTACATTTTTTTTTTGTACAAATATCTATTATTATAAAAATTTATACACCTTTGTAGTATAAATAAAAATTTTAACAAAAAGAAAAACCGACTTCAAACAAAACACTATTTTAAAACAAATTAATATGCACGAAAAAGTAATAAAAATAATTGCGTATTCAACATATTTTTTAGAGTCTTCCTAAGTTAAATGAAATGAAAAATATTAGACTACTTAAAAGTCGATTTACGATTATATAATGTAGTTATAGTTATTGAATCGAATTGATAACCTCCTCCTTTTGGAAGTCGGTTGAAAACTATATAAGCCGTAATTCTGCCATTCCTATTTAATGACAAAGTTTATACTAAATTGTCTTACTTTGTGTTATGTTGATACTGATTATGTATTACAAGTACCTATATGTTAGTTCGATTAATCATTAACTACCACATACATACACCAAATATATAAAATTAAACACTAAATAAGGCTGATTTACCTTAAAAATGTAAACTCATGTCAACTTCAAATTCGTGTTACAAGAATTGAAGTAATGAAACAATAAAACGAGTTTAGCTTACAAGAAGCTTGATTATTTTTTAATTATTTGTTTATTAATTATTACTTATTTAATTGTTCTTTATTATTATATCAAGACATGTGCACCGAATCGATATCCTATGACCTTTGAACATTTCTAGCAACTAATAAGAAAGTGAACGAAACAAGTGAGATAAAAATTGATTTTAGAAATTAATAAGTATGTATTTGAGAAAACAAAAAAAGAAGGTGGATTTTTATGGACACTTTATGAAGCGAAATTTAAACTCTGTTTTAATTTGTATTGAAAGTTCTATTTTATTTTATTTGATTATACCTTGCTACTTTCAAACTGTCCCGCGTCCTTTGCAGGGATACAACAGTAGATAACAGGTAACAGTATATATCATGAACAATTTTTTTATTGAAATACGAACTAAATCATAACGCGATAAAAAGTATATATCAAATTCGACACCAATATAAATATGATATGTGGGAATTTATTAAAAAGTTTTACAACCACTGATTACATTATGATGTTTACTTACCATAAAAGCGGTTTTTTGTCATAATTCCAGGATAAAACACTGACAACATTATTCTAAACACCTTAATTATTGCATAACACAAGAAATATTAACTAACAAAGACCGTTTTAACAAAAAAATTATCATTTTTTTGTTCCTGTGCCAGTGGACACGCTACGCTTGTCCATACAATTTATCTAGCGATGCCGGGGACACGCCTAGCGTGTTCGCGGCTTTATGTATGGCGGCATCGCTATGAGCATAGGAAAAATTTAGGTGGCAGTGAACGTGTTAAGTGGAGACGCCGTCTCTGCGATACTTCTGGAACTTTTAATCTCGGCGATGAGAGCTGCGTGAATGGAACGATTAATATCAGTTTAGCAGCGAGAGCGCGGATTACGAAGTTTAGTTTGAGTTTCAGCTGCCGCCGCGACGCGTGGGCTCACTTCGCTAATTGCGAAATTGTTGCTCTAACTTGTGTTGCACACACGCGCGATACATGCTTAGATAAATAAATATTCATTCATATTATAGATCCAAGATGGCTCAGTGGTTAGAACGCGTGCATCTTAACCGATGATTGCGGGTTCAAACCCAGGCAAGCACCGCTGATTCATGTGCTTAATTTGTGTTTGTAATTCATCTCGTGCTCGGCGGTGAAGGAAAAGATCGTGAGGAAACCTGCTTGTGCCTAATTTAATAGAAAGCCTACCAACTTCTTTTTATAATTCGTTTTTTTTTTAAATCTTCTGATCTGATCGATTTCCGACTGGGGCGGACATTCTCAGAGAGTTTGGCCATCCGTGCAAGGCATATTGTAGGGCACAAAGGTGTGCGTGAAATTAACTATCAGACGTCGGGCTGCTTCTGAGCCGGCGGGCCAGACGCGATGTTTATCCAGGACCTCTTGAGGCAGTCATTTGTATTAGACTTATTTTTGTAAAGTAAAATTACAAATAAGGATACTAGATTAAGCCTTTCATATTTATTTATTTTTCATAAAATATTCAGGTGGACAGCAAGTACGCCATTCATCTTGACAAATAAGAAATTTAGTTCCTTGCACCTGTATTTACACTAGCTCACTCATCCTTGGAAATGGAATACAACATTATTAAGTACTGCCTAGTGGTAGAATATATTTGTTTATTTTTCAAAACTGTACAGATATCATTACAGGAAATGGGTGTCCTACGGCGATATTACAGCACGTTTAATAATTATATTAATTATGAGAATATAATTTAAGGGCTAAACCGTTTTCCGTGAACATAGAATATAACAAAGCGTTTAAGAGAAGGAGATTTCTCAGTAACAGAATCCTTTAAAACCAATAATCAAATTGAAAAGAGCGGCGGTACTAAAAATATTAACTTTTAATATCGCGAACATTACGCGTTTACTGGGCTAAGTCCTCCTCTTCCTTTTGAGGAGAAGGTATGGAACATATTTTACCACGCTTTTCCAATGTGGGTTGGTGGAATACAAATTTGGCAGAATTTATTTGAAATTAGATACAAGCACGTATCCTTACGATGTGGTGCTTGCCTGGGTTTGAACCCGCAATCATCGTTTAAGATGCACGTGTTCTGAGCACTGGGCCATTTCGGCTCAAAGTGAGCTGCTGTGCTTACGAGCGAGTAATTAATTTTGTTTATGAGCACTACGTTTCATTATAAGTATTCATCTTGTGCTCTGCAGTTAAATAATTTCGCGAAGAAACTCGTACGCGACGTTTGATATTCCGACCATGTGCTACTTTACAATCAATATCATTGCATTAATGATAACGAATCCGTGTTCAACCCACATGGCATAGAGTAGCGTCGTGGAATAAACTCTAACTAATCGGGTGGCCTGATGAGAATACTAGTGTCCCATTGTCACATAACTTAATGAAAATATATCACTTTTCAATTGTTGTGTTACAGTTTTAATTATATGTAAAGCCACCACTGGCTGGGAACGTAGATTATACAGAGAATCACCGGCAAGACAAACAGTACAGTCCTTTCCACTATTATAATTACATTGAGTATGTCTGTAACGAACAAGTTAATAATATTATGCCTTTACTAATGTACTTTTACTTTGAAGTTGTGACCAGCAAAATGACGCTCTTTGAAGGATTACTTTTATAAGAGGAGACATGCAAGTCACAAGTACTATTATACATTAATACATATATGTCATATATGTATTAATGTATCCATACTATTCTATTCTAATACATTCCATACTATATACATTACCTTCCACTAGGACAATTTAAATCCATTAGGACAATTTTACGGTTAACGAGTAAGCTCATTTGAGTCATATTATTATTATTATTACGAAATTGATACCGAGAAGGTTCCGTCGAAGTGATTTCTAGTGGATTATATGTGAAGGGTCACGTGGATCATAATAACGCGTACACCTAAACACGACACGGCCGTATTAGCATACTCGTTGCGGTGTTACAGAGCTGTAGGCCCGACGGAGCAAAGGAGGGTGGCCCTTAAAGAGGTCCATAATAAAAATATGTTTCAAAAACGTAATAGTTAAAAAAACTAAAATAAACTGCCGTAAACAAGCATTTTGATCTGTATCCTTAAAATCTTGTCTATCCTATTCTATCTTATCTCATCCTATCCTATCTTAGCTCACTCTATCTCACTCATAAAAAATATAATTTAATATGCTGTGGTACCATGTAGCAGTTAATTAAAATAAAAAACAGTTAATCAAGATATATTAAATACATATAATCTGTGCAACTTTCCCGGTGCAACATGTGCCATACATCTTCAAACGATGTCACAAGTCACTCGTCTCAACAGACACTTTTATATAAAAGACTTTTATATAGATTATCTTCTTAATTAAGGTAAAGATGAAATCCAATCGGTAATAATAGTCGAGACTCGCATTCACCGGCTCAATAGCAGTGGATGTAATTAGAGCACGGCAGTCATTTTGAGATCTCAACAGTTTTGAGATGAAGATAATGGGTTTCCAATTATGTACTGAACCCACGTTATCTGCGGGACAAGTTGAAGGTTGATATGACATCACCACAATGACGGCCAACTTGCTTGAGTTAATCCTTCCCGTGCCTGTAAAACAGATATCGCAGCGCTTCGATCGTAAACAATGGGCCAGACCCACTGGATGTGACGACTATTGTTGCTCGTTATATTGTAAACAATTTATAAATTAAACTGATCTGATATGACTTAACTAATAACAGTATAAAATAATATAATACCGTACTCATATAATTTGTATTTGAAATTAAACGCGATTCAATTATTAAGTTTCATTTTGTATCGATTAAATAAAATCATTAAGGCATTAATATATATCAGAACATGTACGAATTCAATATTTTTTTTATTTAACTATCACGAATGTTATCTTAATTCTATGTATTAAATGAGTGTATTACAATATTTTGATGAACATTTCGAGCCATCCAGTTTCTATATGATGTAAAGCCTCCATAAACGAATACCGCCGCGCCTGATAGAGCTGTCAACGAGCGACGGCTACGTCGGCGTCTTGTCGTCAACAGGCTGTAATCTTTATTGAAATTAATGGGCCCATTGATGAACAAACAGTCTTTGAAAAATAAAGCTACTTTTGTTATAACTATGTCGGGAAATATTTCATAAAAAGGTTTTTAGTTTCACTTTTAAAACGAAGCCCTCTGGAGATTGCCGATCCTACCTTTTCTTACAAATCCCACACACATTTATATTATTCTTATTATTTATTAAAATATAAGAAGGCGAACCAATGAATGGTCTATTACAATGAGTTATGGTGATCAACATGTGTATGTATGTATTAGTACGGGCAGTGCAATCTCGTTAGGTTTAATGGTATATCGCATGAGGCATTACGTATTTTCCCTGTAATTATCCAGGCTTCGGGATCACAAAGTTAACCGAATTTGAGTGGTTCTATCAGCACCGCAGCGGATTGGTATCATCGCGTCAAAGAGATTTTGAGAATTTCCGATTAAATGCCTAATCATTATGAACATCATTTTATACGTATCATCATTGTATATGTATATATGATACTACTCGTAATATAAGAAACAAACCGAAGATTGTCGATTCAAATCTGGGAAAATATCATTCAACTTTTGTTTTGTTTGAGTTTCTTTTGTTTATTGCTCGGACGCTAGAATCGGTTTAAGAAGCTGAATATTACTGGTCAAACAATATGAAAGTGAAAACTAACTCAAGATGTATGTACACTGTTAGTTTCATTAATGGCAACATTATATTAATCCGACGGAAATAAATCCTGTTTTATTACGTAACAGATATTATAAGGATATTAGCGTGTAATTGTCTGGGGGCTCTGTTTCCAGCTCAGAGATCTTTTTAACGATAAATGTATCCATATCGATCTGGGTATTCCTATTGGGTTTACCGGTCATGCTTAGGGGAGCACTTTACGTGACCACGCTTTGAGGCTTTGGTAAAATATAAGAAGTTGCTTTGATCCTAACACAGGAGAGAAAAAAATCAAGAAAATCGCCAGCACAGACGAACAATAGCAACTTCCACTACATAACTATCATAAATGTCTTAAAATCAAATTATAATATTACTTATTAATATATCTATGTTTTTATTTTTCCGCGAGAGTGTGAGTAAGCAATTAAATCATTAATATTTCTTATACACAGCACTCTCTATGGTTGGTCTATGGACAAATGTATTTAAATATTATCCAAGACTCTGATTACTTTAACTGTATCTAATATTATTTACAGCTGTGTCCGTAATAAAGTCTGCCCTGTCACGGAGCTGTTATCTATGATCTCCAGTGCGAGCAGTCGAGTCAGCGGCGCTCGTATCGCGATCCCGCCCCCGACTAATGACCGAACTCTTGACGTGTCAAATTGGACACGTTGCGTTCGAAATAAGAGTATCGCTGTTAGGATATACTAATAAATTAAGCAAACACTTTGCACCCCTTTTTACGAAAGGTACGAATGGTTATGAAATTTGGCACAGTTTAAGTTTATGTTGAGAGGAAGTGCAAAAAGCTGCAAATCGTTATGTAATGTATATTAGAAGTACATTACATTTTTTAAAAGAAATATATATTAATATTATTAATGCGAAAGAAACTCTGTTTGTCTGTCGCTCTTTCACGACCAAATCGCTGAACCGAATTTGATGAAAATTGGTATAAAAACTTGAATTCCAAGAAAGCTTATAGGCTACTTTTTTGTCAAACACATGACAGCCTAAAACGCGAGCGAAGCTGCTGGCTACTACTAGTATTACATATTTTACAAAACGTTCAATACACACATACACGCGTGTAAATATTGTGTATATGTTCGAATCATAGTTTACGTTCAGCTTGCCAATTTACGTTCCCACTCCATGTCGGATTTAAAAATAATGACGCTTTTATTCGACATTTGGATTTTTTATTGTAATGATGACAGCTATAGTGCCGCAGAATATGAATATTTTTATTTTATAAATCATCTTATATTTTTATTAAGAATGATGGAATTTTCACTACCGAACCGCCACTAGTTCATATAAATTCGCCAAAACACAACTAAAATGGTAAAATTCAAATCATTAAATCCAAATCATTGACGAAATAAAGCGTCAAACCATATCGTGACGATCATTTCTGTCAATAGTTAAGAAGGTAATCACTTGCTATAACAGAGAAACTTATTTATTTATTAATCCAATCAATGTAAAGTCAATTAAAAAGTTGGACGATTAAATTGTGATAGGTAAATTAAAACTTGCAGTTCTGAATGCGGGCACAATGGGTGCGTCTCGCGAAATAACTCGCGACACGTAATGAGAAAAGTTGTGAACTAGCTGGAATCCATTCAAGTGTTTATTTGCGCACCTCGCTACGCCGCAGCTGTTACGGCAGCGGAAGTGCTGCTACACTTTTTACAGAACCTGATGAGAGCGATAAGAGTGTATATGATACCACTTAAACCTACTTACATTTGAATATTTAAAAAAAGTACAGGAGTATTATTACATATTATAAAACAAAGTAGCTTACCGCTATCTGTCCCTGAATGGATTTTGATAGGGTTTTTCTAATAAAAAGAATGATTCAAGAGGAAGGCTTTTGTATGTAATATATGGACAATTAAGAAACATTGATAATTTTAGAAGTTTCTAATGTGATGTCGTATATAAACAAATACTGTAGTATATTAAGTGTCTGTTTTGCAACCGTGCGAAGCGGCTTGAAATAAAATCAAAACGTATTCGATTAGCCTAATGAATTTTAATAGAAGCGTAAAACTGTCACCGGTTTATAAGGTAAGTTTTTTGTTGCTCTTAAAAACGGTACGGCGACGACTCTCAGTGTAAGTACATAAATTAATAAACTTTACAGATAAATTTTGTATTTTGTTTGAAGGTTTATTTTTTTAATTAAATGAGTCAATCATCCAACTATGTATGACATGACTGTACAATTGGGTGCGCAAAAGAGCCTCTGCTTAGGTCCAAACTCCGAGTTACTATTTAACATTGCTTGACAGATAACACTAATATTTTTTGATGCGCCCAGCCCGGGGATTAAACCCGGGGACCGATGGGGCGAGCTGGGTCATATTACAATAACATGTTAGGTTATTGTAATCGTAGAACTCGTAGAAGCAAATAAAGTTTTCATTAACTGAATATATAAAAGATAATTTAAAGCGATCCTTTCAGCACAAACATATGTTTGCCAAGAAATACCTTTCAAGTTGAACTGGATAAAAAAGGAAAATAAACTCAAAATTTAAGTATATATTAACCCGTCCTAGTAACTGGTTACAAGAACAAGAATTTATTAGAATATAGAATATTTTGTTCTTTTAAGTTCCCCGTTGGATCCGCAGCGAATTTGTGTGAAAAATGTTTATTTTAACGTCTGTGGGAAAAATAAATCATATTCTCATGCTTGTAACTGCATATTATGAAATCTTTTATATTACTTTTTTGATGCGAAGTAACTCCCAGACTTTATCTCATTGAATTTTATTAATATTACAATGTACAGTAATTTTTACATTGTGTACGACATAGTTTTCCAAGAAGGCATCAGCGAAATTTTAATCGATAATCGTAATTCAATACCGGAGCTCATATTTTGGAGATTAAACCAGACGATTGCTTAATTAACTTTAAGTACACACATCAATATTGATTACTCAGCTGTTAGGTATATTGTATTAAATGAGATCCCTTACTGGGATGTATTAATTATCTCAATAAGATGGATTCATAATGCTACTTTGAGGTATATTTGTTTGAATTCACAACCTCTGAGAGCAGACATATCAATAAGGCAGTCTAATATTAACTTCAAAACAAAGTTCGACGTTTTAAACGAGTAACGCATTAAAGCAGGCGCGTGGCCCACACTGACTGAGTTACAGACAAGAGAAATGAAAGTTTTCGCCAACGGCTGCGGTCGGCGACTTCCAGGCATTTTATACTTTTTTCACTCGGGCGCCGTAATGAGGGTCTAATGAGCTTGAGATGAGATTCCTACTTATATTATTACCTCTGACTTGTGACCAGTTTGTGGGATACTTTCCTGCCTGAATTTTTACACTAATGACGTCGCGTCTTTTAACTAAGGTTATTTTATTTGAATATTTTGCATCTTGGGTTTTATTTTATTATTGCAAATAACTTATGTATGTATATGTACAATGTACATACAGAATTTGTATACAGTAGTACTTTCCTAATCTCTACTTGAAAAGAAATAAGAAATAGCCATAAAGTATTATAGGTTTCATAAGTTCCTGGAGACGCATTATGTAAGTTACAGCACGTCGGAATGCAAAGAGAAGTGTTGAAACAAGTTAGTCGCGTCACAAGTGATTAGCTCCGAGTCGTCGCCGAGGGTTCTGTTTGAACTAAAGAGTTAGGAAGGACTCAAAGAATCCGTGCTCATTACTGAAGATTAAAAGACTGAGCAGGCGCGAGTGTGGAGCAAATACGAGCTTATTACTGCTCGAAAGATTAAAAGATTTCTATCGCACTCTGCGCCGACGAACGACGAACGACGAACCCTTTAACACATTATACGAAATATGGGCGATAAAACTCTCACGTTTTTAATACGATGCATTGATTAAACAAATTCCCTTCAACTTGTACGAATGACATTAATTTAATTAAAAACAATTTACAAATAAAGAGCGCCGCGTCCCAACTCATATTAATTGTAAGAATGGCAGAAGCGAAATTGTAAAGTCAGGGATTATTTAGCGGCGGCCGTTAATATTTGAACGCGCGAATTAAAGGAAGAGGGCGATTTTTCAATTTGTTTTAACAACATGCTCGTCCTTCAGTTAATTTATGAGCGGCCGGTCGTGGGCCGGTCGCCGGCCAGTCGAGCGATGTTTATTCATGTTTACGAACGTAGCCGACTCGGCGACTTTTTGTTTATAAAAATTATTTAAGTAAATGTTTATAGTAATGTGCTACGTGTACATTATATTTACAAACATAAAAGATGCGTCGCAAAATAACGTACATGAAATGAAAAATAATAATGTATGTGTTCATTTGCATTTTGACCAGCGAAAATTGAAATTCGAAAATTAAAATGGTAAAAGATGGCTTTTTTAATTTCGGTTTTTAATAAATAAAAGAACATACAGACCACTATGATCTAAAAGCTGTCTAGTGTAGAGATGGTCTATTGTTAGTTTTAAGTATTTTATTCGATTTTTTTAAATTATTATACGACACCGTCTTGAGTGTAAATTTTATCAGGATTAATGAAAAATTGCGGGGCTAAGCCAGTGCGGTGTCATCGGGTTAGCTGCGCTTAATTTACGATAATAACTCATTTCGAGCTTAGCGGTGAACACAACATCACAAGGAAACTTGCTGATATATCGAGTAAAGTTCCGCAATTTGTGTATTTACTAACCCGCTTCAGAGCCGTGAAATAGATTCCAAATCTTGTCCTCAAAAGCAGTGTTCCTCATTTTACTGTCTGTAGTGTCTTACCTATGCATAGACAACTACGTCGAGCGCAGATGGCGCTTTATTCTTGGCTTGGCCGAGCGCGATGGCGTAGTTTCTTGTTCAGAAAAAAGTCTTGTTCAGGAGGACAAAGTTTAATCAAGTTGATAATCTCAAATTAAATCAAGGTGATGTCCTGAAACCTCATTTAACTTGTTTGGTAAAGTTTCCTCTTCAATATTAATTACTTTCATATTTTGACAGTTTTTAAGCGACATTATGCAAAAATATTCGAAAAATCAATCATGATTTAAAAACTTCAGACTTTTTTTATATTTTGACGTAGCGAATACTTTATAGCTTACACCGGTCACTTCATTGGTTCAAGACCATTCTTGTTAGATTTGCGTGAGTCTTACTATTTTGTTGAGATATTCCCTAAAGCCGTGGGCGTGGTTAGGTTAGGTAGTCACCCCCTATAAGTAGTCCGACGACTTGGTGAAGGTCGCGGGAAGCCGCTGGTTGCGGGCTGCACAAGACCGGTCGCTGTGGCGGTCTTTGCGGGAGGCCTATGTCCAGCAGTGGACGTCCTTCGGCTGACATGAATGAATTAATGAATTCCCTAAACATCAATGTGTAACTTAACACAGAACTAACATTTTGCATCACATAGACTATAATTATTATCACATTAAAAGGAAACACGCCTCAATACTACACCACATATGCTCGTTAACAATGCTCTGCGATCCAGAAATTGTATAAAAAATATTGACACCATTGTCCTCTGTCGTAAGTCCTCAATTACCATATAACTTGAGTTTGTGTTTGGAATCGTCTTGAGATGATATTTAATTTCCTTATGCTGTCATTTAAAAGGTCACAATTAATATTTGCATTGTAATAATATCGAAGTGTAATTATTGTTTCGAAAGACTTGCCTGAATAGAAAATTGTATTCATCGTAATTTGATATTCATAGTGCGAGCGGAAAATCTCTTATATTTTAGCTTTAATGATAATGGTAAATAAAATGTATAAAAAATACACTTTATAAGATTACACTTCCCTCATCTAAATCCAATCCATTATCTGAGCGATTACAAACTACGCCCATAATTAAACGCTGATCTCGGCAAACAGTGTTTTAATGTTTCGTCGCGTGCCGATCAACGACACACTCTCGCATATTTAACACATTATAAACAAATGTGCCTTGTAGTTCGTAAGCTCGCGTCACACACCATGATGCGGAGTATCTATACTATATGTATGTAAAATTGGAGTGTCTGTGTGTAACATTAAAATAGCCCTATTTTACGGTACATATACCAAAATTTTTTTGCAATTTTTATTTGTCTCCGGGTTGTCTCTTTCCGGGTAATCTCTGGAACGGCTGTACCGATTTTGACGGGACTTTTACTGACAGGTAACGCATGTAATAAGGAGTAACTTAAGTTACAATATTTTTTTTGTTAAATTCAAACGCGTATAAGGTCGCGGGCACAGATCGTTTATAATAAAAGCACAAAAAAATCATTAGCCAATATGTCATATGATTCCAATGTTCTGTGTCGTTATTTTCGTTTAAATGTCACAAACACGTCACACACACGTGGCCTGCTGCCGTAAATTACGACAATATGGTAATTTTTTTGCTTATTTATAAAATAATGAGCGCGCAGAACAATTTCACTGAATTAACAAGTGTGGACCGGCCGCAGGAATATTTATCTAACTACTATAAGGTGTAATGAAGATCGTCAACGCGGACACATATTCACTAGCCCTAACATTTGCTATGTTTATACAAATGACGTTTTATTATAACTGATGTGGTGGCCACTGACTGTCGCCTAGACATTGGCGCTGTGAGAAATAATAACTAACTCATTACATCGCCCATCTTGAACCGGAATACACCACCACATACTGATCTGATTGAATATATGTTATTTATAATAGTCGAGATGGCCCAGTGGTTAGAACGCGTGCATCTTAGCCGATGATTGCGGGTTCAAACCCAGGCAAGCACCCCTTCGATTCGCGGAAGTATGCTCTAGCGTTCCCGTAGCCCCTCCATCACGCGGTACGGTGGAAAACCGAGGAGGTTTTAGTGGATAGGACAGGGCCTTCTGCCCTGGCACGGGGACACTTATGGCTCCGGTCGAGTCCCACATACCCGTCCCGTTCCCCCGGCCGGGCGGGAGGCGTAAATGCCTTTCCTCCTCGTAAAACAAAAAAAAAAGCACCGCTGATTCATGTGCTTAAGTCTTTATAATTCATCTCGTACTCGGCGGTGAAGGAAAACATCATGAGGAAACCTGCATGTAACAAATTTCATAGAAATTCTGCCACATGTGTATTCCACCAACCCGCATTGGAACAGGGTGGTGGAATATGTTCCAAACCTTCTCCTTTAGGGGAGAGGAGGCCTTTAGCCCAGCAGTGGGAATTTACAGGCTGTTGTTGTTTGTTTGTTGTATATGTTATGTTACCGTGTTCGGACAATTAATTATTCGAAAACTCTACGCGAAGAGATATGCCGCTATTATATAATGTCGTCTAAATAAATATTTGGATACTTCTTGTTAAAAAATTACGAAATATCATTTATCGTAATATGGCATTTGAAATTCTATTATATCTATGTTACCAGGTCGATTTTTAAATATTCTCAATTTCACACTGATAATTGCAATTGTAAGTAAATTAATGTAGTAATATCGTAAAGATCATATTTATTTGGTGGTCGCAGATGTAGGGAGCGGCAATTGTAATAAATAAGTAAGTTATTAGAAGCGAACGAGTATCGAGGCTGCGACGCATGGTCGCGTTTTGATCCCGGTATTGTGTAGTTCGACACGCGCTGCCGTTTGATTACTCTCGTAGGCCCGTGATGATGATGCATCGCTGTTCGCTTGAGCAACCACTACTCTTGGCGATAATACACAAAACTATTTACTTTTCTCATAAAATGGACCTATCATGATTAGAATTCGGGCCAAATGATCTTATATTCACTTATAATTTGATAATAATAATAATTGTCCATATATGATATACAAAATCTTTCATCTTGAATTACTCTATTTATTAAAAAAACATATCATAATCCGTTGCGTAGTTTTAAAGATCTAAGCATACATATCTAAGCATATAAGGGGCAGTTAGGGGTAAAGGACTTTGTTTTATTTTATGCAAAGAAAACGCATTCTCCGTCAACCAGGGTTAACACAATGAAACTAAAAATAGAAGTAATTACAAATAGGAACAGATATTTTATAAATTATCTGATATAAACTTGTGACTTCGTGAAATTATTACGTCTACATTAACAGCCGGCCGCTGTTTGCCTCAATTCGCGTCATTAGATTGAAACAGGAAGTACTTTAATCTTTATTTGTGCGATTCGCTTCATAGAGGCCCAAATGCCAATACTTTTCAATTTCGCGCCGTAATAACATCTAAGCTGTTATGATTTTATTAAACAAATTGTATTTTTACTTTTCGTTTGTAAGTAAAACGTGGAAAATTCAAATACAAGATGGAATTATAATTGTCAGAGCTATTTACAAGCAATATTAATACAAATTGCCGCGCTGCGGGCCGGCGGGGCCTCCTACCCTCGAGCAAAAATTAAAAATTTCAATCTTCAACCCCATTTGCAAATGCCCCGTTTATTTCCATTTCGGATTTTTATGGGTTTTATTATGTTTTCTTTTTTATCAATTTTTTATCTATACCTATAATTAAAGTTGAAGTGTCTGTTTATAATATTAAAATAATAGTTTTTTACTAAATACATATTGATACACGGTACAAATACTAAAGTAACATTTATTACAACTTTTATTTGTCTGTCTGTCCGTATGTTTGTTTCGGCTAATCACAGGACCAAATTTGACGGGACTTTTACTGTCAGTTAGTTCATGCAATAAGGAGTAACTTAGACTATCAAGTCTAGGTGTCCAAATACTATCCGGAACCGCGCGGGCCGCTCACGCACGCCGCTAACCTGCTGTCACTTCGGGCGCCTACTACCAACGACCTAATGTCACAAAAACCTAATACAGAATTAAAAAGTTGAATTAAATGTCCGAAGTAAATAATGAATATTTCGTATCATTTATTTTACGTCAATCGTTAAACCGATCTTAAATATAATTGGTAAGATAAAATGATTTTTCCATAAATGATATCGATTGAAAAGTCCCCTTCACATGTAACGTTTTTTTATTAAAATTGAATGAAACTTGTAATGGAGTGACCTATAAATATTTACGGCTTACTGTCACGAGCTGAAGAGGCTGTGTGTAATGTACATCGTTTATTATCAACTCTGAGATTTACGGGCGCGTCCTTTTCACTCTCTACTGACATAATACGCGTGAGAACCTGAAAGTTATTCAGAGCTCACTTGTAAACTCATTATGTCATACGAGCGAGAACACAATACAGAGATTGAGACAAAGCATCAGCAAGCGAATAAAAATAACGCGACTAAAAATATGTGAAGGTTTTTTTATTATAATTGGATATATTCGTATGTTTGTTCGTTGTATTGTATATAAATGTTAATTGATAGTAGAGTTTTGCGCAAACCCGTTTGGGTATTTATCATATCCACCCAACATACATAGGTACTTAGTATTGCTGTGTTACGGTTTGCCAGTGTAACTAATATCACAATTCACATCGCAATTCCTAAGGATGGGAACGCACTGATTATTACGTAAGAAATGGGAAAAAATGTATATGTTGTACGGTGATGCCTACTTACAATGAGTTGGCCCATTTGCCGGCCCGCCAACAAATGCTTTAAAACATCTTAACCCAACAATCCGCTTATTTATTGTCTAAACTTTAATTTTCCCGGACGCAAGGTAGATATTCTGTGTGTCTCTTGTTCTTAGTTGTGTTTTGGAATTAATTACTGTTTTATTTCGGTTTTATTTACATGAGTTATATAAATAAGAAATGTTTGTGAAATGTTTTTCGATCGATCCAATCGATTGATAGAAGTGACATTGGCTTCGTGTTCGTCAGATACTAAAAAAATAATAAAAAGTCTTTCTTAGAAGCTGGTGACCCTCGAGCGTGCCCTAACTTAGCTCACAGACGGACCCTTGAGATTCAGTACAATTTATATATTGTTTAAGTTTGACATTGTTAATAAATTACAATCATTGTAAGTAGTGGTCTATATTTATCAATATTAATATTAAAACGTGAAAGTAACTATGTCTGTTCGTCGCTCTTAAACGACGAAACCGCTGAACCGAATTTGATGAAATTTGGTATGAAGCAAACTTGAAATCGAAGAAAGGGCACAGACTACTTCTTTGCCTAACACATGACAACCAACACCCCAAAACGTAAGTAAAGCCTCAAGCGACTACTAGGACTTTATATATTAAAAGCTCATCGGAATAAATAGCGTAGATGCAATAGTTAAGTTAAACACTTTTATAGTTAAGATATAGTTTAAAACGTTAATATTTTAAACGTAAAGTATTGGCAAGCGTGTTTACGAGTCGGGACGTATGGCGCGCTGTCGGTGCCGCTCGGCGCGTTTATGTGTGCGTATCACTTATCTGGGAACCCTTTACGACCACATTAACGGCTGTACTCGCGTTATCTGCGACGATTTCATATAAAATCTATCGAGAGACACGATTCTCCTACAAATATATACACTTAATAATATTGGATAAATGCTTCGAAGCCAATATGGCCCAGTGGTTAGGACTGATTGACTGCATGGCGTTTTCATATACTTTATTAGTATTTATAATTCGTGCTCCATGATGAATAAAAGCATTGTGAAGAAACCTGCATGCATCGGATGAAATTCTGCCACATGTGTATGCACTAACTCGTATCGAAGCAACCTGGTGGAACAAGTCCAAGTTAAACCTTCTGGAGAGAGCTCTATTTAAAGATTTTTTGTAAATACTCAATAATAGTAAATACTGTTATTTATTAAGTATATCATAATGACATTGTATAAATAACAAAATGAGAATAATGTGAATATAAAATATAAATACGATTGTTTTAAATATAATATTATAAAAGCGATGAAGCCACCTGTCACTTGAGTAAAACTCCATTAATGAGCGCGGATTTGTTTAACTGACAACGAGGATCCTTCACCCACGACACGCCAGTCAAACAGACCCTCGACGCGAATGCCCATCCGACAATATTTTAAGGAACAATATTTCAATGACTTCACTGCTAGTGCTTTTAACTGTACATTACATAAACATCGCGAGCCCGTGGATATATATCTCTCTTAAGGTGCGCCTATGAGCTCGATCTTCAGCTCCAATCCTAGTAGCTATTGACACATTATCCGACCTTTTTTATGCTATTGCTTGGCGGACGAGCATATAGGCCACCTGATGGTAAGTAGTCACCACTGCCCATAAACAATGGCGCTGTAAGAAACATCAAATCGGGACATAACAATACCAAGTACTGTTGTTTGGCGGTAGATTATCTGATGAGTGTGTGGTATCTACCCAGATGGGCTTGTATAAAGCCGTATCACCTGACGACGTCTTACGTATCTGAAGTCGTACCTCTTCATTCAAGAACCCGTCTACTTCATCGGCAACAGCTTCCAGCGGAAAAAGCAATTGAGCCATTGAGATTTTAGCTTGCTTTTTCCTTTGACCTACCTATACTATCCGAGTATACTACCCATTTTATCCTTTATTGATTGCATAAAACACTTTGTGCATTAATAAGTATACGTAAAGGTTATTAAACATTTTAAAATTCGAATTCGAATCGAATTGTTCTTTATGGTTTCGTTTTTGATATTCAAAATTAGGAGCCTTTAAATATGATCCAGCGTCAAACCTCAGAGGAGTTGGCGCGTACCCTCGGCTGACGCGACCGTTATTTATTACACACACCTTAGATTACAGAAATATTGCCGAGCGAAACATATGACAAACAAATTAGGTTAAGGTGGATATTCGCTGCAAATCGCGAGCTCGAGTAGTAACTTACCTGCTGCTATACTAACTAGTCAGCGGTGACGGAAACTTCATTAGAAAATATCTACATGATCGTATCGTATCCCCCGATCCGGAAAAGTGTGCTGGTGTGAGCTAACCTCAAAATATTTTCATTACATAATCGACCAATAAGAACTGATATATATTAATAAGCAGCTAAGACCTCCTCTAACAATAAGTAGAGGGTTTGGAGTTTATTTTTATATGTGATATACATATCCATTTGTATGGTATGTACATGTACTATATGCACTTAGTGGTGACAAGTTACACTCTCCTGCTTAGAAGTCCTTTGTCGAGTGATATCGGCGATCGTCTAGACGTGCGAATTTATAGCTAGTTAAGAAATATCTTTAAGAATTTTATAAGAATTATTAGTCATATATTTTCATAGGACTATCTTCGGGATATTTTTAACAAATAAGGAATACTCACTGTTGCGTCGCAATATATTTACGACAACATTATGTATAATCACAGTAACATTGATCACTTTGATAAAATCTATGATAATCATTTCATGTGCACTAGGAGTAAATAAATAAATAAGTAGGATAAACTTATAACGCCAAGTTTCCGACTCCGCAAAGTCAATAAATCCATCTTGGGCAATGGTTTCCATAATAAAATTCCACAGATATTTTTAACTTTGCCGTTTCATAAATTTAAATGATTTGTAGAAAATACATTGATAAAGAAGGCATATTATTCAGTACAAGATTATACGGACGACAAAAAAGCGTGGAATGAATACTTGTAGACATGATTGTATTTTTAATGAGTTTCCCGCCGGTTCTTCTCGGTTAATCTACTTTCTGAACCGGTGGTAGTTTCAATAAATTATATTTTCAAAAAAAAAAATTTGATAAAGCAAAAATCATCGTTTAATTAGTCCATGAATACTTATTAAGGCGCTTCCGATCGCGCCTTTAATCACCTTGTATATGAACTTTTTTAATAAAGCAGTCAATGAATTTTTCAACCTAAATATCGGTTTTTATGAAAAGCTTTTGTTCGAACTGATCTTTACGAGTAGTTTGGGTTCGGGTAGCGGTTCGGATAACTTCGCTGAATACAACCGACCGGAACTCCCACTGTACGAAATTACTCTCAGTTATTTGAAATTAATTTTTAGATATCTGTGACAACTTAGTTCACACATAAATCATATACAGATTCATTTTTCAACAAATAAACTACTTGTGACTTGTAACTTGTGTTTTGGCTTTCACGATGGTGACCACTTACCTACGGGTAGCTCATTTTCTCTGATGTTGGGTAGCCTACCTACATCAGAGGAAATGATGATAGTAAGTGGTCACCATCGTTGATAGCCAACAGAGCTGTAAGTAATATTAACTATTCCTTCCATCCCCAATGCGCCTCCAACCTTGGGTACTATTATATTATGACCCTCGTGCCTGTAGTAACGCAACAATACTAGAACCTACCCAGTAAAAAACTGTGTAACAAATGAACATCGTTTGCGTAAATAGGAATAATATATACATAACTTGGAGACGCGAACTACTAAACACAGTCGCGGAGCGCGGCGATGTTTTGAATACGAGGCGTCTCATCATTTGAAATTAAAATTCCTTTAATATTTGTCGAAGCCCGCGAGTGCCATCTGCGCGTATAATTTGTATGGAAATAGCTACCATTGTGTACTCGGCCTTACATCTGTTTGTTTTTATTGTTAATTGATTGTAAGGACGTGGTCGTTTTATGGAAGTTTTTTCACTACATTTAATTGTTTATTTTTATTCATTTCGATTGGAAACATTTTTATTTCATTTGAAATTGTTCATTCTAAACGTTTGGCGTACTAAGTGCTCGACTGGAATAACCTTTTCAAATGGCCACCTTTATGTTTATTTCATTTTAAAGGTGTTTGCTCAATTATTTTTATGAAACCGACTATCCTGGTAATCAAAATGCGTACTGTTCGAAATTTAAATTACATTTATTAATTATAACTTCTAATCGTATTCATTTCACTGTTCGGCCCAGGCCTACTCTCCCGCGAGTTGGTAGTACCCGGGTCGGTTGGGTCAAGGAAATTTAAATATACTTTATTCAAGTATGCTTTTACAAACACGTTCGAATCTAAGTTATAATAAAACTATATTGAGTGAAGTTACCACCGATTCGGAAATCGGAATGTACATAGATTCTACCGAAGCTACTAACAAGGAAATCAGTAATTATTCTTTTTCATCATTTGAAACACAAAGTTATATTAGTTAACTACAATTATATATGCATGTAAGTAACTATCATAACTTTGTTTTTCAAATATTGGAAAAGAATAATTACTTTTTCCTGCCTGGAAGGCAACAGGTATCAGCTTCCTTTTTTATCATCATTATAATCTTATATTGAATAGGTACTATATTTTTTAATTATGTATTTTTTACAAATTATTAGTAAAGGGGTCGCTTGTAGAGGTGATACTTGTACGATACAGTTATGCAATACTCATTTCGATGACCAACGATGAAAGTTTCTTGATTATGAGAGTAAAGTACACAAGATATGTCGTTATAGCCCGACTATTCCCTCGTATCGCGTCGCCGCTCGCGTCGCCGCCCGCGTCGATGTATGCTTACGAGGCTATTCAGCTCAATCCAATAAGCTGATAAACTTCGGTCATCCATCATCCTAGTCGACATCGTCCATATCACGCGAATTTATCTCGTGTACTTAGGTTTTATTAGATATTTAATTTATAAATAAATAAGACAGTTCTTTACCCTGACACCATACGGATAAAATCCATACAAAGACACACTTCTCTTATCATCCTTAAATTTGAAACTTCTAAAAATTGTTTCTTAGATAGTTTACGTAAGGAAGAAGTGACTATGTCGAATTTGAAGTCCATAATTTGAAGATTTCGTGAGGAGTATCTATATTGTCGTATATATTTTTATAATGCTTATGAGTATGAAGCAACAGTCTGTACCTATATTTCTAATTTTGGCAAAGGACTGCTCTTTCAAGTAGAAGACTTTTTTACATATTTATTTTCTCTCGAGTTTTCGTCCATGGTGTGTCCAAGTGATTCTCGCCCTGTTTGTTACACTAATGAAATAAAGCAACGGGTTAAGAAAACGCTATGAAGAACGAATCAGAACAGTATTATAATCAGTTTATTAAACGGAATAACGTGTGTCGTTACGTTGTAAGATTTATCGCGCAATCGAGACGAATGAACGAACAGCGCCGAGTCGCTCACTCGCGGATATTTTGCAATTTGAACGAAAGTAAACACGCGGTATGATCTGCTTTGTATTTGCGTGCGAGGATTTTATAAAAGCTTTTTTTCGATTATAACAATACCATGTCTATTGTTGGAATCAAGTTTAAATTCGTGACAATCGTCGCAGACTAAGTGCCAACCATTCGATAATACTTTAAGTTCATTCTCATAATTCTGGTTCTCAGTGTAATTCTTTCACGAGAACTATAAGCTTGCAACCAACAAGTTTCCTGTAAACACCTAGGCTAGAAGGCTTCCACTAAGCTCACCTTCAAAAATTGTCTGCGAGAACATTTCTCAGGAGCAGATAATGTTTCTTCATTTTTTATTTATACTTTTTAATTTCATTCCTGACATTTATTTGAATGACATCTTAATATATATTTAATATGCAGACGGACGGAAAATGGGCACCTGATGGTAAGCTGTCCTCACCGCCCAAAAATATTGGTGCTGTAAGATATAATAACTATCCCTTACGTCACAGCAATACGCCACCAATCTTGGGAGCTCATTTATGCTACCAGTTGCACTCGTTTATTACCATTCAAAACGCAATAAAACAATACTAATTTGCTCGTAGAATATATGAAATAAACTTCCTGTATTTCTTATATATATCCTGTATTTCCGGTCGGGGCACAAACACTTTTCCATTCAATGACGATTTAAATTAAATATTACGATGTTATGAAGGCTAATGTGCGTTTTAAGACTTTAAATTTTTACAACTTTTATTTAAAAACTCATCTTATATTCAAGGATTATTTATTACGAAGTCGTTATTTTATTGCATAAATAAGATTGCGTCGTTTGTACAAACAGTAATTACCATCTCTGTGTAAAGAATGCAATGGTTTACGATATTAGCATAAGAGTCGCCGCGCCAGAACGTTTCGTTTGTTAAATGGTAAGTGGGTAATAATTCCTAATTAGCCTTCCGAGGATTGTATTCCGCTTAAATACAAGTAGAAAATGAAACTATGAATTGTTTAATGTCTGTTGTCTCGTTGGAATTATAACTAATAGCATTTAACGAATAGTTCCCACATTCTTATAATTAAATTAAACCAAACTTTGTAATCAAATTCAATTAATACGGTTCGCTTAACTTACCTACGGTGACACCACGTTGCTTGAACTTTATAGTCGAAATACTAATGTATATAATACGATACATAAATAAAAAATCACAGTACAGGTGATGTTTGATCATTCCTGTCGCAAAACTTTTCCCTGCGTGTTTGTCCGACACAAGAAACGAAATTGGCAAATTTTCTTTTAAAGAGAAGGCTTACCGAATTTCTTCTGATCATTTTTGCATCATAAACTATATTCCGTAAATGGATAAAATGGATCACCTACGACTTTATACAGTCCATACTGTATAAAGTCGTAGGTGAATTTAAGAAAATCATACAAAGCCACGAGTATGTACATGGAATATTTTATGGAAATAATGGAATGGAATATAATGTATGTTTCATCATAGAGAAATCAAAAAAAGTAAAGACAAATCGGTCACAGCTAATTTCATAATTTGACCTTGATATTCATCTCTCATCGCTAAGATGTTTGACTTCACGAGATAGTCTTATAATGCATAACAATTAAGAGAATCCAAGCCCCCAGATTTCATAGCTGCATACAACATGAAGCTGAGATGACCCAGTTAGAACGCGTGTATCTTAACCGATGATTTCGGGTTCAAATCCAGGCAAGCACCAGTATATATATGTGCTTAAATTGTATTTATAATTCATCTCGGCGGTGAAGGAAAATATCGGGAGGAAACCTGCATGTGGCTAAATCCATCTAAAACCTGCCACATGTGCATTCCACCAACCCGCATTGGAACAGCGTGGTGGAATATGTTCCAAACCCTCTCCTTAATGGGGTAGGAGGCCTTAGCCCAGCAGTGGTACTTTACTTGACTTTGCTGTTGAACAACATCTTAGCTTCTTAATAATATATTCGAAGTTGGCAAAGAAAATTCCTTTCGAGATTAGGGAAACGACTAATACGCATATTATTTCCGATGAAAATTCCCATCAAAGTATCTTATTTGCATGTTAGGTAGCGGATAATATTCCTGCCAGCATCCGATATTACATGAACGATATCTCAAAGGCCTTTTGGCGGACGCCGGTCTGTTTGATCGAATATTGAAAAAGGGGCTTAACTCTGTATCGCACTTGGCTTTTGAGGAAACTATGCTACTAAAGCTGAATTATCCGTTATTAAATTAATTAGTATTTTTTTTATTACCAAATAAATAAGAACATTAAATGCTTTAATATATACAAATATGTATAAAAATAATTACTGTATAAATCTTTACTACGAGGAATGGTGGCAAGAATGCTAGCAGCATTTTCCCTCTGAATCGTAACTCTGAGCAAAAACTAACCAGCCTTCCTGTCACACGTGGAGACAATAAGGCTTTACTTTTGATGACGCTTTTTGCACGAAAACAAACTTGTGACACACAAGTTTATCTTTTAAATCGACTCGCCGACTAAATATGCGTGATAGCTAACAGAAAACAAGTTCTTTGCCCAGCCGTAGACTATTAGCGGTCTTTTTAATTTTTCATCGTAATTGTTTTTTTCTAAGACTAGACAAAAAACAACTGAGGTGAGGTTTTATAAAATGTGTGTAAAAAGTAAATCTATAAATGCGATATCAACACGAAATAAATTGCCAGAAATACTATCAAATAAATAAAATGTTGAATGAGCAGCAAGAATTTTGGGCGGAAATAATTTAATGAGCGTATAAGTTTCTAACATTGAGTAGCGAGCCCGTGTAGGGATACTACGTCTCGAACTTTATTTTTAGCACAAATTTAGTCTTTCAAGGTGAATTATAAATAATACATTTGCGATATTTATATGGCTACAAACATCCCAAATAATCAACACTCTCTTAAATTATAACTTGAGTATTTCTTCAAAGCAAGTTACTGTACAATTGATGTACATAATGAATTAATTTAAAAGTAATTTTCTATTAATTACTTTAGTGGTTAAAGTTGTCCTGTAGTTTCCAATAGTTGTAGTAGTGCATTCTCTTGTCGCGGGCCGCAGCTTGGTGGGGGACATTACTTTACAGCGCGCAGCTCATTGCACTCCAACACGGCTGACTTTGTGTAAACTCATGAATACTTTTCTATATAGGTCATTATTCCTTTCGTATTGTGATTAGTATTGACGTTTTTTTTTAGAAAAATTAGACAAATGGTACCTCAGACAATGTAACTATATATATACTATATATCATAAGAGGAAAAAAGCCTAAAAAACCAACACTTGACAGCAAATTGTCGCGATATCTTTGATCGAGAACTTGCTTGATTAATCTGTGTTATTCACTGTGGATTTGCAAAAAAAATAACGTTTTGAACGTCAATGAAACTGCTATCGGAATTTCGGAAGTAAAATGAATGTGGAATAAAATGTTATTGTGGTGTATTATAAAAAATATGTATTAATCATAATCATATAGTAGTTCACAATTATAACTAAGTTATTAGCGAACCGTATGAAAAACGTAATTGTAAGGTATATCTTTTTTTCTACTCCGATTGGAATAATGACAGCATATTTAATACCACTATTACAAGGTACCGTTGTTGGCGGTATATAAATGTGAGTGGTACCAATATTGACCAATTTGCCAAATATTGTATTTATACATACCCTACTTTCAAAATTGGAAAACCACTTCATAGATTAAGTATGTTCAAGAAGGTGGAGTTTTACGAAATAATCAAATCAATAGTTGCCGTCCGAGGTATCTTTGGAGACTTGTCCATGGTATTTAGGTTTTTATTAGGGTTTTGTCACTGTATAGGTTTTTATTAGGGTTTTGTCACTATATGTAGTTCATAATATTTTTATGCGATATTGTCACAAGTAAAATTGCTTGCATAATGTAATCTACTACAAGTTAATGTAGTTTGACCATATATGCGTTGGTTCTGTACCAAGTTATATTGTTATTAGCCTATACCTATGCAAAATGAAAGTTAAAAATACTCTTCTAAGACAGCGTTAATTTAGTATTTAGTTATTATGTTAATGGCTTAAACATTTTAGTAAAATAAAACCTTTTAAATAACTATTGTCTTTCAACGTCGCCGATGAGTTTGTCCCTTAACTCGATCGTAAAATAAATTATAATTCTCTACGGAATCAAGACATTGACTGTTAATAAAAGAAATTTGAAACTTTGATGGAGCTTCGATGTTGTCTCCTCGCCTTTGTTGTGACATTTTGTAATAATAATAATCAATTTTAACGAGCGCCCAACAATACGGCGTGGGGTTTTTCTAAAGAACTCTTCCAATATATATTGTAACAAATATTGAGTACTTTTCGTGCGCGCTAACACACTTGTATGAAATAAACACTCGAGTGTATTGCCTCGGGCATTTATAACGTCCGATCGGGCAGAAATTTAACATGACCAAAAAAGATCAAGCTGGACTAACGACTTTATCTGTTTTCCGGCAGTATTTTATGGGCAACTTCCCAAACTCAGTGTACTACTAAAAGTGTTTGAATGACAAATTCAATGACATTTTTTTTGACTACGGGATTTGAATTGATGATCCCACCTCGTATTATGCATTAACATTAGCGACGACAACGTCGAGACATTTATACATAGTAATGAGTATAATCTTTATATTAAAGTGTACTTAGTAGTACAAAGAGCAGTAACTGTTGAATGATTTCACTCGTTTAATAAATGTATTTCGCAGATTGAAATCTGAATATAAATCGAACTCTATTTTGAGTTTTAGTTCAGTATAAATAAAGATCATGTTTCTCTGTCAAGGCCATTGTAACCGGTCTTTTTAATTGCGACCATTTGTTACAGGCGTAATTTTCAGTTGAGTTTTCGTTAACTTGCTGAAACGACGCAAGTGAGTCATTTGTTTCGTTATGCTTAAAGTAATAAAACTTGAATATTGTTATTTCAAAAAAAACTTTAACATATTTTTTCTTTAATAGAATCATATAGAGCTAGGTATCAGATTTTTCTATTCATATACAGTCTGTATTTAATAAAAAAATATAAGTTTATTTGGCAAAAAGTTCCAAATTAAAAAAAAATATATTTAGGTTTGTCGTTAACTGAATCAAATTGATTATATTTAATCTTATACTTTAATTATATTCAAATATTACAATATGTACAAATTTTTCTCGGAAGAAATATAATTAAGAGGAAAAGTGAAAATTCGGTACCGTAATTCTGTTATAAGCACGTAGTTATTTTTAACAAGCATTTTTGGTCTTTCAGAAAGATTGTTCTATTTCCGTCCAAATCATTTATATTTGTAAAACAGTAATTTTACGTATCAGCGGAAGTTGGATGTATATGAGCATATATTCCTACTTTTGCTATACTGTTAACCCAATTAATAAATAATATTTACATGCCGTGTCAGAATTAATTAGTTGATATTTGAGATAAGCGGTAGCTTTATTTAACCAAACGGTATTGTCGTATTGTATTTATTGTCATACTAATTTATGTAACTTATTTAATGTACAGTCAGAGTAAAAAAACCTTCGTCAGTTTTCAAATTAATTCCTTTATCAAGTCTTAAACTCTTAGTACCTTTCGAATCTAAACATCAAATCATTGCAAAGCAATATGTCATTTTCAATAGGTAAAGAAGATTATCGCTCTTACTGAGCACACGAAATATATCTTAAGGTGGCGAACCTTTTCTTGCCCCCACTGTATATATATTTAATTTCTTAAGTTGCTACACATTGTACTGTGTAGAACGTGACGTAGCTACCGTAGGCCTTCCGTAGCAGATTGCTACGCGTAACTAACCGCCTGCATTTTATGCGAGCCGCAATCGACTCAACAGTTTTCGACATTACTTTAATTAACTGGCAACACGTGCTGCTATTAAGTTCGCTTAATAAGAAGTTTAATTAACCTAAGCCTACAGTATATTGGATTATTTCGTTTTGTAAAAGAAATATGTCAAAATAAAAAAAAAAAAGTTACTATAGAAGATTGTTGTTTTGTTTTAAACTCTTACAACCATTTACGTGTACCTGTGAAGTGGAAATGAGCTCAAATATAAAATAATGTGAGAGATGGAATTGATAGTCTGGCTCCAACACATATATTAATAATAATTTAATCCATATTCTTACTTTCCTACTGCACAGCTGGCCTGGTAATATACGAGTAATAACTCCCTCCGTGGGGTCTGCATTGGCTACTGCTATCGTATTCGCAAAGCTTTCGAAAAAAAACTATAATATATAAAGGCTAGGTGGACCAGTAATTAGGCCATCTAGGTAAGTGGTCATCACCGAAAACAAAGGAATTACACCGTCAATGCTCCCTTTTTGAGAATAAAATTATTAGATCCATTTGGCCTATAATTACATTGGCTAGCCTTATATTATTTTTTTATTTTTAATATTTGTTTTAGCGATATAATATCTGATTCGTCACTACCTACGAGGACTTGTACTAAGCCGCTCAGTAATCATCAGTAGTTTATGAAAAAATTAAATCGTCGGTGAATGTGCGACTATTATTTCGAAGATAAAGGAGCTTGCTCCACCGCACCGCTCATATACGAGTCGGTCTGTGCAGTTAGTAGAATTTCATAAATATAGAAAGATTTTCTTATAATGCACAGTTATAAATAAATGAAAAGCGCGAAATCTATTTTATCATATCACTTGCATCTTTGTTATTTTCCTGAAAGTAAGTTACAGCTTCTAACTTTCAAATTGACGTGAATATTCGCTGAAATGTCACGAAATCTAAGATTAATTTCCTTCATAAGTTTATGGAGTTCAACGCGAGAAGCTTTACTAGTTCAGTTATTTGTAAAATTTTCAATTTCTACGAATGGAAAATTCAACTCGAGACTCTTTTGAATTGTTTTCCGAGATCTAGATGATGTCCTGACCTATCCGTTTTGAATGGTAAATTCTGCCGCGGATTCCACGGCCTTACGAGTGGGTCTCAGACTAACGAGGCAGTCAACGCTGATATTGTATTCTATGTATTATTCGGAGACATTATTATAGAGTTATTATTTAAATAATTGTGAATATGAATCACATTTAAAATACGACGTTGCTCGTTGTAGAGCGCTTGTTTACTTTCCTTACATTCCTTTATAGAATAGTGTAGCTGATAGCTTGTTACGTTTATCTTTTGATATTAATTTTTCAACGTTTAGATACGATTATAGGAAAGTAAAATAAATATATATTGAAAGGAAAATAAATGTTTCGACAAAGTCGTAGATATTCCGCTAGTTACAATAAAAAGCTTACAAAAATTGCGTAAATCATACAGGCTCAGGGGATAGCGGCCGCCGCTTTTGAATAATGGTATTTTTCCCTCCCATGACTTAAAGTTTGCGTAATCAAATAAATAACTACAGTAAATTATATTAATGTGTTTTTTATGAACATTACGGAAACTTTTTGAATATCAACTGTCGTGTCAAAATTAATGAGGCAGGTAGTACGACATTCTCGCGTTTTTATTTAGATGAAAGAAACAATTTAAGATTTTCTTCTAATGTCAGATAATAAACGGCTTGATTGATGTATTAGAGCGTCGCCTGCGCGACAGGTGGCGGCTCGCGATCATCAGCGGCGCTTGTTACGCGAACAATGTTTCACATTTTCCTCACAATTTAGGCGTTTAAGTGAAATATCTGCCTCCGGGCTTCATTTAATTTAATTTTACCATGATATACATATTGTAAATGGATTTTAGTTGTGCCAGAGTACAGTACGAGGCCTCTAAGTCACGTACGTGTTTATAATCACTATTTAAAATTTTTAACTAAAAAGTCGTTGTGATTTTTGACTTTGTAATATGAATTTGAAATATTTTGCTTTCTGTTTTAAAATATTTATTGAAATAATAATGAAAGTACTTTTATAGCTACATGTTATTATATACCATATAAATTGGTTTCATAAATATATGTGATATATTTATTAAATGTATTATCAAATACTAGTTTAAAATGGGGCTTCACCCGTGCTTTGATTTATAAAATGTTGTGTTTAAACCATCACCTCCCTTTTGTTCCCTTAAGAGGTGAATTAAAAAGTAGTCTATGTCCTCTCCCGGGACTCTGTGTGATCTATGTCATGACAAATTCCATCGAAATTTATTCTGTTGTTTAAGCGTGACGAGCTATCAGACAGAGTTACTTTCACATTTATAATATTCGTATAAATATAGATTATTTTTTAAACAGTTACTTCCATTTAATATTATTATATGATATACTTATTTATTCATTTTATTTTACGACGGTAGCAGTTGGTTATTGAAGTCGAAATTCGTTAAATGAACACGTTTGTTTACGAATCAATATGCTTTGAATGTTTAATCATTTTGATACGCTCTCTTTATTTACTTTTAATGGATAGGAGAACTCTTTTTAACTGTATTCCTAATTGATTCCAATAAACTGAAAACCATAGTACGAATTTTATTAATAGCAAATTCATTTCAGTAAATTCAAGACATCTGATTTGTCAAATATGTTTTTTAATTTTAATATATAACAAGCTACTTATCCCAGCATCACATGTAAAGAGTTCGGTCCAAAAGTTTACATTAAATAGATAGAAAGATTAGGCATTATGGGTCAAATAATTTGCTGGTGTACATAAAACATTAAAATTTAATCTTAATTTGTTGAATCCCATCGGATAAGGAAATCGTAAGGGACAAATAGGTAAAGATTCATATTATTTATGTAGATTTAGCAAATTTCCTGAACGCCTATTCGTAATTTTTGCAAATTTGGTTAATTAGCGAGATTGACTTATCTTCATTAATGACCTTCGCCCTAACGTCGACTCATAAATTATGTAAATACGTGGAATAATTAATACCGATAAGAAAAATAATGAAATTTTTAGTAATAATTAATTTATGATCGGTGAAAATCACTAAAGATAAATATATAATCACTAAACATCATTCGCGACGGTTTGGGATGTGTATGACATACGATCTCGAAATTAATTTATTAACCAAAATAATTACAAAATGCAATAAAGGACGTACTGCTCATAAGATTAATAATTATGCTTTCTAACTTTAATGAGTATTTAAGTATAAAGTTGGCCTACTTTTATAGAAAACGCTGAAATGAACCGTGATTTTTTTTTCAACTTCAGTAAGATTTTACTTAACTTCAGCTAAATGAGAAATTTAATCTCAACACAGTAACGATTGTACTAGTAAAAATAATTGTGATTATTATTTTTTCAACATAATTACCAAAATAACGAGTAGGTAAGATTTTATTAAATATTAGGACGAATTTTCTGACTTTTTTGGCAATATATTTTGTTTAATTTAACTAAATTTTATCGTTTTTAATTTGAACTCTACTGTTTTATCATGTGAAGAAAATAACATCCATTTTTTTGTTTTTGTACTTTTTGTTACGAATTTTTTAGCAAATTCTGACAAAATTTCAGACAAACGGTCATAGCTTACCTTTATCTCGCTCGACGTAAACTTTTGAAGAATTTTCAGTACAGCCCAGCGTCGTAATCGGAAGACTACTGATACCCTTTACCCCGTCGAAGCCTTATATACTCTTTGCTGGATGTGAGGGCGAGGGGCGGAGCTTTCAGGCGCATGTCACCCCAAGCTCCGCCCATTTTGATAACAAAACCGGATGACGTCACAAATGACTCACAAAAATTTCGTTTATGGCCAATAAGAAGCCTCTTAAAGGTCATGTGTCACTTAACACCTATCTAAAGTTAAATTTGAAACCGAAAAAGAGCGCTGGGAAAATATTTTGCCATATTAATTTTTTTGTATTTCTGAAGATATGAACAGTCTCTAATGACTGATCGCTGAAACTGACTGCTAGTTTAATGAATAAGGACCGGTGGCGATTCCCTTGAACATTGCTCAAGAGGGCTGTTCCCTATATTCGTATCGTTTCGACAGATTTTACAAAAATTACAAAATAATTAATACGTGGATTTTGAACCAGTTCTGTAAAACTTATATTCATGAGGCGCATTATGTATATATGCATATTTTGTATGACATTTAACGACTTAAGAAGAATCTATATCATATTTATTACATTTAACTCTATTTGGTGTCTAAATAAACCAATCCAAGGGCGGCTGTCGTCCACGCCTTAAGCAGATGTTTTGCGACGGACTAGTGCCATTAATGTAACGTATCTTGCTTTTACCTCAAAGTAACAAGTAATTTTGAAACAAAATCAAACAGTCTAATTTGTTTCGATTATCAATAACTAAAAATAATTTTGCATAGTATATAGTTTTAAAAACGAAAAAAAACCTTATTCGGTCTGTAGAGTAACAATAATCAAATTACACATTAAACGAAAACTACGAGAACGCTTTCAGAAGGTTATTTGTCTCTACAGTTTACAAATATATAGCAGAATAAAATATTAATAAATTAGCTACTAGCTGTTTAAATTGATATCATTATCATTAGTAAATAACCCTCATATTGCCTCCTGTAAGACTCACTTCATATCTATCTCGTGTAATGTTCAAAACAGATTAAAGATTACTCGTTTAGATGCGTATATCCTTTAAATATATTATGTTGTAGCCAATGCTTCAGCTGTGAGTTTCGATTTTTTTATGGTATAGGTTGGCGGATATGGACCATCAGGTGGCCCATATGCTCGCATATGGGCCACCTGATGGTAAGTCACCATTACCCATACACAATGACGCTGTAAGAAATATTAACTAATCCTTAAATCGTCAATGCGCCACTAACCTTGGGAACTAAGATATTATGTCCCTTGTGCCTGTAGTTACACTGGGTCACTCACCCATCAAACCGGAACACAATAATACTGAGTACTGTTGTTTGGAGGTAGAATAACTGATGAGTGGGGGTACCTACCCAGACGGGCTTGCACAAAGCCCTACCACCAAGAAGATTTTACAGAATATCTCACCAGTCTTAAATACTCGACGGATATGTAACTGTAATATTTGCATTCGTTTGCATAATGCGTTAATAAAACCTTCTAATACGTAAGATTTAGAGTTATTCTTTATTTTATAGAATTAATTTATGTAAAAGATAAATTATCTTAACTATTAATTATTGATGTTTTGTTGAACACGAAATTAGAATGGATTTAAACACTAAATAAGTATGAGAAAACTCAGCATTGTTTCGGCCAGATAACAGCTTCTAGACATCTCAGCTTCTTGCTATATTATATTTACATCATATAGATATTAAAGAGCGAGGAGAACATTATACAATTATTAAAATTAGTCCCTGTGAAACGAAAAATGGCGTAACTTTGGTGAGAATGCTTAGTAATTAATATTTTATTAAATTTCGTTAATTTCCCATACAGCGTGTAAAATGAACGTCCGTCTGTTTTATAGCGCGCGTCGTAAACAGCAATTGTAACGGGTACTATTAACAGGAGCTCGTAAACGAGTCCGCGCTAAATGACGTCGTAAAGAAAATGACCGTTGACCGACGGCCGGCTCGGCCGAGGTGTACTTGATTCATTACAATTATAGAGACACTCCGTAGTCATTTCATTTAAATAATATATGTGCAGACGGGGTAAGCAAAGGTTCGTAACCTTAAGATCTATTTTCGTGTGCTCAGTATGAGCGATAGTCTGCTTTACCGATCGAGAATGACATATTGCGTCGCAATGATTTGATGTTTAGATTCAAAAGGTACTATGAGCTTATAAAGACTTTATAAAGAAATGTATTTGAAAACTGAAGGGTTTCTTACTCTGACTGTACATAGTTTAATTGGTAAATAAAAGTTAGTACTTCATTTCTTGTCAGCGTTTCGCATTTGGAATGATGTGGCCCAGAATTTAAAAACATCCTTTGGGATTTCGTCATGGCAACCTATCCATAGCAAGTTTAATTTAAATATTTCAATTCGATAAAATATTAGTATATATCAATTGTTCTGAAATGTTCACCGTGAAAAGTTTTTAAATCATTTACTATCTTCATAATTAAACATATGCTATAATGACTTTGCCTTAAAATTTCTTATAAAATTTTATAATATGAGTAATACGTAATAACTTAGAAGTGTAACTATTATATATTATCTTTAATTAAATATTTTTTTGATCTTTTATGTTATTACATTTATTCGATCATCGTTGAATCATTAGCATTCAAATCAGTTTCAAAGTTTTAAAATTAAGGGGCAAAATTCGATCCCATAACAGACACAAGGGGTATAACATCTTTATTCCTCGCCTTTGTTATCTCGCATTAGCAAACTAAGAGTCAATCAATAAAACTAAGAGACAGTCAATAATTCTTACAGAGCCAATGTCTAATGGATGATGGTGACCACTTTACATCAAGTACCAATTTTCCGTCAATCTATATAATAATAAGCCATATAAAAACAACCTAAATAAACCGTAGTAAATACAAATAGTGGTGAATTGATTACTTATCCAAATAAAATATTAAAGTTTCATTTAACGGGAAACAAATAAAATTCCGACAATGGTAATCAATTAGAGATGTTGTTAAATTATCTCTAATAGGAATTTTATGTCGCATCTAACTTCCCTAAGACGTCAGTTATTCAAGCTAGTTAGAATCGCTTACAACCTTGTCACACCAACGTATCTTCATTTTCACTACTGTTTCGGACTCGACTTCTTACCTATCCACAGCGACATGGTTCTAACAAGAACGCTTAATTTTTATTCGTTGTGCATAATTGTAGTTTACGACGATTATAATATAAAGTGGCTTTTAAGGGTATAAGGATCGGCTTACACTGTAACGAATCTATAAATATACGAATTTGAGAACTATTAGGAATATATGTATCATGTCAGTAAAAGTGGTAGAATTGTCTATGTCTGAATCTCATTATCTCTGTTTGGTATATATTATATTCGACAGTATGTTTGGCTGTGTTAGAGTGTCTATTACTATTTACTATTCAAACTCAAACTCAAATAACTTTATTCAATATAAAAGTATTTCACTTTCTTATTGACGGTCAATTGAAACACTACCACCGGTTCGGACAGGAAAATACCCAATACAGTTAGAGTAAGAAACCGGCGAAGGAAACTCAGCGGGGTTTTTTTTGTCTCATATATTAAATAAACAATTTAATATGAAATAAAATAGCCAGAAGGCGATCGTTTAATTCCCAAGGTGTGCTATCGATCATAAACTCATTAATTGTATAATAGCCTTTTACACAGAAGCGTTCCTTAACGTTTTTAGCGTTTCCTTTTTTTTTTAATTTGACATCAGAGGCATTTTGATCGCTTTCTGGGATCCTGTTGTAAAACCGTATACATTGTCCCATAAAGGAGTTCTCTATGCAGTCGAGTAACAGGAGTAACAAGTTTGTGTTTGATCCTTGTACTAATGTATCACATTTTCTCATAAAACATTAATATTTTTTCGTACATACATAATATTGCAGAATATATATTGAGAAGACAAAAACAGTCAATATCTTATTGATAACAAACACTGTTATCTTAATTTTAATAATAACGTTCTTCAAATGTATTTTAATTTGTAATTATTATTCTCGATACATATAAAATTATACGCAAATATTTATCAAATGATTAGGTAATCCGTTTTTGTTAGGACAAAATTCCGCAAAAACGGAAAATGAAACCTCAATAAAACGAGAGCATCGAAAAAGTTAAAAACTAAATAATAATAAAGTAGCATCATTAAATAATGACACTAAAAACTAGGAATTATCTGTATTTTTATCAATCAATAAGTTTTAGAGAGACACTTATGCAGGAATACAACGAGTATATATATAACATGCATTCATTTTTTATTTACATTACAATGAAATTATTGTAATTAACTAACATTACTGTTTTCTTTAAATGTCGAAAAAGTAGTTACTCTACTAAGTTTCTTAGCGGTTCTTCTCAGTAGAATCGACTTTCCGAACCGGTGGTAGCTTCACTTAATATAAAAATTATTGATCCAAAAGTGCTTGTAAAATCCTACTTGATTCAAGTATATTTTAATATAGAAATTTTTTGAGTGTCTTTTTATAAAATTCTTTCGAGTATTGAGACAGATAAGTAATTCAACAAATGTGAGGAAGAAAATATTTATCAAATGTGATGAAACAAAAACCTTTTAAAATAGCTCGGCCGCTCCGTCGTACACAAAGACTCGCGGTCAGACTTTTCTGTAATACCCGCTCGGCGCACCAACAGATTTAGTTTTAAAAATGTCAAGTGACTTCAAGCCAGACGGACAAACTATACTTTAAACTAATTGTTTCATCACAATAATGTCCAAAGGTTTAAACTGTTAATAAAGCTAAGAGGAAGCCAGTTTTCTTTGTGTAATATATAATCATTACGATGTGGAGCTGAGATTGCCCAGTGGTTAGAACGCGTGCATGTTAACAGATGATTGCGAGTTCAAACCCAGGCAAGCACCACTATATATATAGTGTGAAAATATAATGTGTCGATGGCTTAATAAAAAAACAAAGTTTTTCAAATTAATATATCTTTGGGTTCAATGCTTGTAAGATATTAAGTTTGTATTTGAGTATGTATAATATATATACATGGATTGTTTCAAAGTGAAACGTCATCACACAAATATCGTTAGCGAATAAGTAAAGGTCAACAACACTTAATCAATGCTGTCTGCTCATCTCCATCCCGCGCAGGGCTCAGTCTTATAGCGCCATGTCAACACATGCAGGCGCCATAAACAACGCTGTTGACACGCCAGATTAGTTTTCATGACGAAATCTTTACGACGGACATTTTTGTCTTTACATGGTTCAGTGTTAAAAGTCAAATGTTTTTTTTTATACATGCATAATTTGTTCGATATAAACATACTTGGAGTTTTTTTAATATTTACTCTTAATATTAATGAAAACCTTGATTATTCCAATGTAAAATATATTGCTGAACTAATATCTTATTTTTTTTTTATTATTGACAGGAAGAGCTGACTTTCCGTGGCCACACAGCTTTATTCCGATCAATCCTCAAAGCGTGCTCAAAGGAGTCGAGAACTTCGAAAGATTTCTTGATAAGTCTCAACTTGTGAGTAAATATATAAGATACAATAGTCATTAAAAATTAATGTATTTTTTCTCCAATATTAAATAATAGACTGTAAAAGATATTTGGACAAGTAATAATCTAAACATGTCAAAGCTAAGTACTGGTAACAGTACTGGCGAGCAGCACCGTGTGTAATATTACACGAACGACCTCCTCATAACTCAAAAACATTTATTTCCATAACTTTGGATAATATGTTATAGCCTAGTCTGACTTGGCTAGTCCTCATATACGAAATATTATTTTCGATGGATAATTTCCAACGGTAAGCAAATATTTCAAAATAATTAAATGAGAACTGACAAGTGACAGGTATAGAACTGGCGAAGGCTATAATATAATTTGTATATGAGAACTAGCCAAGTCAGACTTTAGGCAATATATTAACCTAAGTTATTCAAATAAATGATGTTTTATGATTATAACAACATTCAGGACTGGCCATTGTACTTGGCAACCATTTAGATCTCACTTCTTTTGTCATTGAAGCCAACAACCAAGGCTGATACCTTAATATTGTACTTGGCTCTCATTTTACATTTATCTTTTTGATGGGATACATTTATACAAATTAGTATTGTTGCACTTCGGTTTGAAAGGTGAGATAGCCAGTATAACTACAGGCACTAGGCAACGTCTTAGTTTTCAAAAAGCATTTTTTATGCGTACCATGAGACATGGCCATAGTCTATGGGCAGTGGCGATCTCACACCATTAGGTGTCACATTGGCCCGTCCGCCTGTCTATTAAATTAAAAATGAATCAACGAGATCCTATTTTTTCTCAATAAATGATTTTAATCAGCAGCGGATTTACAAATCTGCCGCTAGTAGGCTAGTAGACTATTTCCCGTTATTAGCATGATTATCGACTAGGTGATATTTCTGTCAGTTACCAGATTATTTTTCCAACCTGCTTGTGGTGACGAGTATACGGATTGCGGACGTAGTGTGTATACATACATATAATTATAAGTTTGTTTTTTATTTCTGCAAAATAATAACAAATTGGGGCTAAATATGCGGCCCCTTTAAATCTGCCGCCCTAGGCTTCAGCCTACTTAGCCTATTGGTAAATCCGCCACTGATTGTATTCGTCACCTTTGCTCAGATATATCTCCATTGTATAACTACATTCTCAAGCCTGTACAACGTCCAATAGGTTGGAATAAAAGATAAATGAGCCAGTCTTATATGACATACTGGTAGAACTAATAACGGGATTCTGTGTCGAAACAAGCACCACTATTTGTTCTAAAAGCGAGAAATCCAAGTAACTAAGAGAGGTATTAAAAATGATTTAAAAATTTACGTCGCTGCCAGTTATTTTCGTCTTACTTTTCAATTTTAGGTGGAAATGTTTTTATACTTTTATTTAAAGTTATATGCACTTTATATACATTTGCATAAAGTTACTTTCCCCTAAACGCTACGTATATTGGATAATGTCAGTCATATGTGATGACATTACTCTGATCCCAATTAAGCTAAAGCACTTGTGTCATGGAAAATCAGAAGTAACGACGGTTTTACTAACACCCAGACCCAAGACAAAATAGAAAACTAATGGGTTTTTTTTGCATCGCCTCCATCGAAAATCGAACCCAAGACCGCGTAGTGACGTACCCATGAAAACCGTGACGTGATTTTAATGAACTCTTGTTATTATATTTTTATTAGGAACAAAGGAATTTCAAGTGGCGGGAGCTCCCCTATTATGACGGGCGAGGCGGACGTCCTCTCTACGTCGTGTCGGACGGCGCTGTCTACGATGTCACGGAATTTGTGAATTTTGTAAGTGATTTAATATTACAGCATATTTCCGATACATGAAAAGTTTAATCAATATGTTATGAGCTTCTTTTATTGGTAAGTTTCATTATAGATGCGGCGGTTGAATTGAAGCGCCTCATGATAAAAAAATTGAAACGCGTCGCTGCGGTACTTAAGTTGTTTTGGAAATGAACTGGTCGTAATTTATTTGAAAGTCTCTAAATTTCAATTTGTCAATTCGTTACAAACTATTATTTTCAATATTAAGATGATGCCTTGTTTAATGTTCAAAAACCCTCTCACCGAGGTTGTCCGTATTACTTAAAGCGATAATATTTGGGCTCTGATCATACACCCTCATTTAAAGCTGAACTTCTGTTAAATATTTCATTAGAACTTGTGAGCAATAAAGATTTTCTATTCTATTCTTCACTTTATTTAAATATGAAGAAAGAACTTAAACGAAGTTTGCAAGTCAGAGGAGCGTATAATTAATATATTAAAGCAATGAACGCACTTAGCGCTCTCACGAGAAGCGAAACTATGTTTGGGGAAAGAATGTATATTACAAAATATTTCACCACTCTCTTTCTATACAATATAAGGTTTCTTAAATATTTCTCCTATTAATTAACCGGGGCTTTTCCCGGACATATCCGTATAGCACCTTTTTTTTAAAAATTTTTTTTCTCTGCCTGAACGCATTACCCGCTTCCCCCACGTGATGGAAAGTGGGGGGGAGGGTCACTCCCGGGTTTCCTGGACGCCGAGTGCGCCCAGCTCCACCGGGTTTACTCACTAAAAAACCAGCGGTACCCACTCTGTCTTTAAGCGGGCGCCAAGGGATCGTTTAAGCATGCTGCTGTAAAGCCCTGATCCGTACAGCAACATTATGAACCACCTCAGTCTCAATTTTTCTTTATTTTTGACGACAATATAATAAATGAGTTACCACATTAAGAATGCAGGGTGTAAGATTTAGGATTTTACTTGGTGGTAGGGCTTTGTGCAAGCTTGTCTGGAGTAACTGGAGGCACAAGGGACATAACAACTTAGTGCCCAAGGTTGATGGCACATTGACGATGTAAGGAATAGATAATATTTCTTGCAGTGTCATTGTCTATGAGTGATGGTGACCACTTACCATTAGGTGGCCCATCTGCTCGTCCACCAATCTATACCATAAAAAAAAAGAAATTAAAAGATTTTTTACACTCGGGTACGAAATAACGCACAGACTAAATAGTAATCATATATATGTATATCAGGTTTATAATATTATACCAAGTAATTAATTTCTTTGTCAGCACGCAGGAGGCGACCATCACTTAAGAAATAACGCGGGCAAAGATGTGACGAGATTAATGCGAGCCGCGGGAATGCCCGACTACGTGTTCACAGACGTCTTGAAGCGTTTCAAAGTTGGGAAAATTGCGAGCGAAGATAAGCCCACTTCATAGAATCCTTCTGTTTGGGAAAAACTGTGCGATGTATTATCGAACGATCACTGTCATAATCTGACAAGAATATCCTTCATATATTCCTATTTGTAATTTAAATAAAACTAGTTATAACGGATTTGAATCGCGTATATTTATTTATTTTGTTCTTCAAATAGACATATGCCACCTTAGTCTACCCGTGACCACAAACGCTGTAAAGTGCTCGAAACGTCGGGATGCCAAAAAAACGCGATTCAAATCCGTTATAACTAGTTTTATTTAAATGTGTAATAATCGCGAAAATTTAAGACAACATTCCTATGTGTAATATAGAACACCAAATGTATTTAAGTTGACTTTAAAAAAGGCACGGGCAACTGAGAGTCCGTGTTGTTAAATTAATCATCATCCTCCTGCCCTTATCCCAATTTTATTTGGGGTCGGCGCAGCATGTCTTCTCCTTCCATACCTCTCCGTCAGACGTCATCTCACAAGTAACATTCTTTCTAACCATATCGCCTTTCACACAATCCATCCATCATTTCCTTGGTGGTCCTCTACCTCTATATTCATCCACATTCATGCTCAAGGCCTTCCTCCCAATATGTTCCTCAATTAAATTTAAAAAAAAAGAATATCCTTCAGACTGATTTCAGACATAACAACAAACAACAACAACAACAGCCTGTAAATTTCCACTGCTGGGCTAAAGGCCTCCTCTCCCTTTGAGGAGAAGGTTTGGAACATATTCCACCACGCTATTCCAATGCGGGTTGGTAGAATACACATGTGGCAGAATTTCTATGAAATTTGTCCATGCAGGTTTCCTCACGATGTTTTCCTTCACCGCTGAGCACGAGATGAATTATAAAGACAAATTAAGCACATGAATCAGCGGTGCTTGCCGGGGTTTGAACCCGCAAACATCGGTTAAGATGCACGCGTTCTAACCACTGGTCCATCTCGACTCTGTCAAAATAAATGGTCTATTTGTTTATGTATGTCTCTCATAATAAAATATGGTGTAAAAGATATTGTAGAGCACAAATGTGTTGGCTCATGCAAGTGCACTGTTTGTCCCCTCATTCCTAGATTTTACTGTATCTGTGTACATCCTGTGAGGTTCCGTAGTCCTCGAGATTGGATTGTAAAACAATGCATCGTTATCTGACTTGAAATGTCATCGTAGCACCTAAAACGTACCTACTCGTGCGGAAAAATCCCGGCCCTTCAGTCGGGCGATAATTGAACTGTAACAGACACACCCAAACCTTACCGAAACTTTTGTTTTATAGATATTAAGGTCAATAATTATTGATGATGATATACATAATAATTGTAAAAGTTATAGCTTAAAACTAAAGCAAATGGAAACGTTATATGTTAAACGCCTTGCTCATAACGGTGAGTTAATTTACGTCGCATAAACCTTAAACAATCTTGCGCTTTGCCTTTTTTATTATATTTTAGGGAAACAAACAATAAGATAAACTTATGGGATATTAATATATAAAATTACATATAATTATTTTTATTAGTTAGTTTATCATAAGATCTTTTCCGATACTCGGATTTGACTTAGAATCACAAATAAATAATTACAACATATTATATCATACACAGCATACAACCGTAATTCGTTTTTACAAGTGAGATACGATTTAAAACAGAATCGTTTTGCAGCTTTTACTTATCATGATAACCTCCACAAACGAGCCTCCGCTGTCCGCAAAAGATCATTGTGACGTTAATTATTTCGTAAAGTCTCGTGTTCCCCCCGAGAGGCTCTATATTAACAACCGGAACCAAGTGCTGAGTGGTCCGCTGTGTTCAAAGAGATTTTTAAGCGAATACTAAATAATGATAAATTATGTCTATATTTTCAGTATTCATCGTCCACACAACTAAAACCTTACAACCCCTCACAGTGTATCTCCCTGCAGTTGGTCATAAATCGTAATATACTTATAAAAAATGTATATTACAAATACTAAAAAGAAAAAAAATTAAAAAACGTAATTAATGACTAACTGTGTATTTTTGTAAAGCCACACTGTTATTAGGAAGTAATTTAACAGTAACATAAGCCTCTCCTGGATCGGATCCCTTGTCTTTCCTAAGGTTTATAACAATAAGATAATGATAAATAGAGAAGCGACTCAAATTTGAGTTGAGACTGTATTTGCGTATACAGTTGTGGAGTGCAGTATCTCCTGTAAAGTTGTTTAGAACTAGCTTTTCGTTCGACTTCATACAAAAATCATGTTCCTTTTCTATCACAATAGAAATTTATAATAAAACGTATTAATTCTAAAATAACCTTATGATCCAAAGATCTCCTTCCTAGGTTCAGTAGGTTAATCTGTTTCTGTCAATACAAACTATTAAATATTTATAAGTATAGATATAGTTTTATAACTTGTTACAGAAATTTTAAATCATTGTAGAATTAGAAGAAACTTGAACACAATATGTATAATATGTATGTATAATTAAAAAATACCCATCGTTAATCATAACCTGATGTAATATAGCATTTTAATTATAAAAACAAGGCTTTCATTTTATATACACTATCGACATATAAATAAATTAATAAGTATTTTTAATAATTTAGAAAAATATAAACATTATTTTTTCAACATATTTGCTGCAGTTGTCCTTAAGTGGAGTGCCAGCTTTGACTGTCCATTGTACACTATACAATTATTTTGTTTTATTTAGAGTACAATAAAGTATAATATCGTTAATAGTACCCAAATAAATACATAAAGATAATACCAATATAACGTTAACTTATCTCGGTTGTACTATGAATCAGATTATCGGCGTATAATACAGTGTGTATTGCATTTTTGAATGATTCGCTACGTGACGGCGTCGTTATCTCATCACGTCGATACACTATCAGTGCTAGAGTGGCCGCTGATAGAAGAATACGGACTTGAAGGTGAGGAATACATATTAATATAAATAATATCAATTTAAAGAAATTAAAAATTAAATTTATGCAAAAATCTCTAAAACGGTTCCTGTTAATGTGGAGACGAAACCTAGAGTTTATTTTCATTTATTTCAGGAACAAAGTTGGAAAGTTTCATTCAAATCTTTCAATCAAATCCTCTTTTTAAACATATATTTAAAGTATACGTCAAAAAAATAATATTTTAATCAATACTTTTAACTTATCATACAATGAAAATATATTTCTTCTTGTTTATTTAATTTTACACATTTTAACACATTTATTTACTAAACTTTAATTGAAAGCCATAAAATAGCGGCGAATCAAATTGGTGGGGTGAAAAATATTTATATTTTTTGCAAATTAAAATACAATTTTGTAATTTGAAAGTATTGCGTACGGTAATAATTCACTTCTATCGAGGTATGTGTTTGTATATCTACAAATGTATAATAGTTATACATTTCGTTAGTAATGGTTCGTAAGAGGAACCGTTGAGTAACAGGTTTCTCTAGGTTGTTAGTGGCCCGTGATAGGCTTTACCGGACTGCTCGGACCCAACCACAGTCGGTGGTGCAGTCCGTAGTATTAGTATGTTGTATTCCTGATTTGAAGATTGAGATGTGGAAAGATTGACCAGGGACATGTGGGTTATACTTCTTTCAGTGTCACAGTGTATTAGGAAATGTTATCTTACCGAAACATACCATATGAGGTTTGTCTTCAGATAATCAATTTAAAAAGATGAAGATATCAAATTTACTGCTATTTGAGATATTACAGGATTAAGTTAAAATTTTAAGCGTCAATAGTTCAATGGCTTACAGGCCACCTAGTGATATAAATGTCGCAGGGTTGATTCTGACACCGAAGGCTGTTGTTGCAAATATGTATAATTAATTCTCTAATTAATTGAGGGCTTTCTACATTTTTATTCTTTGAGAGTATATTTGTACAATTTGTTTTTTTTATTCTTAAGAGTGTATGAAATCCTATTCCCTATATCCTATTAAAATTTTCTTTATGTATTTTAATTGTTATTAGATGTCAGAAGTCCAGAGATACACGATAGCGGACGTGGCCAGCCGCAACGGCCGAGGCGGCGCGCCCGTCTGGCTCATATACAAGGACTCCGTGTACGACGTCACTTCCTATATCCCTGAGGTAAAGTCAACACTACTAATATTTGCAAGCTAATCTCTTGTTTTGTTAATTATGTATTCATACAAACATTTAACGACCAACACTTTCAGTAATGACGTTTACACACTATCTGATGTATCACACTAAGATGGAAATACATTTTTAGGTATGTTGAAAATTAATTAAGGCATGTAGTGTAATGTGTATAGCAGTTAACAATCACATATCTACGTATATTGATTTATTCACGATGTAATTCGCTAGGTTCTTACTTGTGTTGTTAATATTGTTATTATTTTTAAAACACAAACATCTATCATCATGTCTCATACCTCATCATCATCATCATCCTCCTGCCCTTATCCCAATTTTATTTGGGGTCGGCGCAGCATGTCTTTTCGTTCCATACTTCTCTGTCAGACGTCATCTCATAAGTAACATTATTTCTAACCATATCATCTTTCACACAATCCATCCATCGTTTTCTTGGTCGTCCTCTACCTCTATATCCATCCACATCCATGCCCAAGGCCTTCCTCACACTGTGTTCCTCATTCCTCCGCATTACATGCCCCTACCATGATAACCGCCTTCCACATAACTTCTCGACTATCGGTGTCACTTTAAAACTTCCTGTTATGTTCCTGTTATACTCATTCCTTAATCTATCCATTCGCGTAACACCACACATTCCTCTTAACATTCTCATCTCCGCAACATGCAACTGTCTTTCAGTTTTCCGTTTTGTAACCCAACACTCTGATCCATATGGAATAGCAGGTCTGATCATGGTCTTATCGATCTTATTTTTTTTATTCATCTTGAAAAGGGAATTACTGCTGAGCCTTATGAAGTCTTGGCACACTATTGTATGTATAGTATAAAGTAGTACTCAGCCTGTAATGCATCACTACTGAGGCCCCTCGTCTTGTTTAGTGTGGAGCTCATATCTCCTTATTGTTCCGTAACAAGGAAAAGAAAAAAACTTCCAAATTTTTTAAAATCCGAACACATAATTAATAATAATTTTCAGTTAAGATCCATGAATTCAAACCACCATGCCATCGCGGCTTCACATTGATATGTAGAGGAAAATATCTCACATTAATAAAAATAATACAAGAACATGCAACATTTTTTTATTACTTAAACAGATAAACAAAAAATTAGGCAGATAAGTTAATGATATTAACGTAAGTCATTAATCAATAAAACTGGAAAAATCTACTTATTGATTGTACAGTAAAGCGCAAGCGATAATACCTAAGACTTTTGGTTTTCACAGACTGTCGACATGATGCCTTATAGATAATGTCGGGTCTGTATCGACGCCGACTCAATTATATTTTGAATTGAGTAATGTTCTTGCATAGAGCTATTCCTTATATTAAACATCACATCTAGACCGCAACGAACATCTGGGACTACTCCAAACTAAATACCGAACTACATATGAAAGAACAATTCAAAAGTTTTTTTTTCTAATATCGAATTAAGATAAAACCTATTGTTTCTTTTTTGTGTCCACGATTTTACAAACTATAGCAGATGTTTTCTTTTCCGATTTATTTATAGTAAAAGTACACTTCTGACCGAATTTCTCATGATTTATTTTTTTGGTGGTACCATGTTCCAGCCCGCCTGTGAAGTAACCACCAAACATCAGATATTCTATCGCCAAACTGAAAGGCGAGTGAGTGAATGTAACAAGAAGCACAACTGATATATTATTATAGTTCCTAAGGTTCCCAGGTCGTTGGCACACTATAACATTAAATTTTTAACTTTGCCGTTTCGTAAATTCAAATATGTAGTTTGTAAAAAATACATTGGTAAAAAAGGCATATTATTCGATAAAAGATTTTATAGATGATAAAAAGCGTGGAGTTAATACCTGTTGACTCCCAAGCAGGATATATTAATTTAAATAATTTTATTTAACTAACTTGACTTTGGATTTTTTAAAATGTTGAAAAAGAGTAACTACTGAGTTTCTTGCCGGTTCTTCTTGGTAGAATCTACTTTCCAAAACGGTGGTAGCTTCACTTAATTGTTAAATGACGATTCAAAAGTGCTTGTAAAAGCCTTAGATACTCTAAATGCAGCCTCACTCTCACAGACAAAAAGACCTTTGAGAAATCAGGTTTAAGGCCTAGAGTTTCACATGCTTTCCGAGCCACGAAACATGTTTCCGTGCTACGAAAAAATAAATAAATTTAATAATCCCGACCATTCAGGTGGGATGCATCCACAGCTATAGTTAAGTCAACCACTAAACCGATGAGAGAGATCTAGTCAGTTGTTGGGAATGTATAACTATTTTTGCAATTTAAATTTTAAATCCTAACAATCAATGTTTTCAATCCTATGTTGGAGTTTCTAAGGCATTATTTAAATATTTTCGTACCCATTTTTTTGTTATGAGTATTTAGGTATTTCATATTATTTGTTCATTATAAAAATTGTCGGAAATGTATCGATAGATAACTTCGGTATGTATTATGCTGTTTATCATTTGGAAATCTAATCAATTATCACTAAAATTACCGAAACACTGTCATAACATGTGCCATAAACGTGACCAAAATGAGTTCCTAGTGCATGAGTCAGCGTTATTTTGAATACTCAAGTTTAGTCTAAACTGAACCTTCTTTGTCTTCGAAACTCAGAAGAAAATGAAGAAGATAAGAATAACTATTCGGAGGTATAATTTAACTCTCGAATTGATTATATAATAAATATACAAAGGCTAGTAAAACTAAGATAAATTTATAACACAATGATATTAAATAAACTCGTTAAAAGACAGGGCAAAGCTTACAATTAAATGTAAACGTATTCAACAGACAGCAAACTCTCTACAAAGTCCACAGAGTCAAAAAGTATCGATTATCAACGAGTTTTAAAGTATTGTAACTTGGATTCCCAATATATTCCGCGGCGCCTCTCGAGAGCTCTGCAAACTGGAAGTTTCTTATCTTGTAGTATTTAGTATGAATTAAATGCATTCGTTGATAATTTTATATAAAGTCAAATATATCATTTAATATTACGATTATGTTTAGTCTGCATTTTTTTCTGCCTTCACCGGATAATATTGAAAATGGCTTGTATCTTAAAAGTATTTTTATTACATTATAAAATATTGTATAAATAACCCCTGAGTCATAACGAGAAAAAGTTACTCTTTGCGCGGCATTATATATGAAAGGATTTTTGGAAATATCTTTTTAAAGACAAGTTAACTGTGTATGACTTTTGCTCGTACAAAGTCGGGTCGGCAATTAGTATAACATAAGCTTAAAATCAAGCTGTATAATTCTCTAACATACTTTATTGCAGTAGACTCTTCCAAGCACATTTAAGTTGTCATTTTACAGCCTTAAGCTAGGCTACGACAAGTTCAAAATAAAGTTGAAACAAAAAAAAAATTTAAAGAATATTTTTTAATATTCATGTTTCCTTTATGCTGATATATTAAAGTAAAAATTCATTAATCTTCTTGGGTCAACCAATGGAATTAAGTTTTGTAATGGAATTAAATAAGAATGGCAATAATTACTGGCAAAGTTTGATGCACTTCCGTGTAAAAGGGCTATTAGTTACGCGCCCAGTGGCGGTCACTGTCTCTGTTTCGGTGGCGTAATAGCAAAGGGGGTCAACCCTCATTGTTAGCTATTGTAGTAAGTGGTCACCTAATTTGGGGACCCTAATTAGAGACCCTGATCATGGCAGAGTTTTTTTAATGACATAGATATCGTAAAATTGCCATGAATACACTCGAAAGAAAAAACGATAAAGTTTATTTGCGACACGAATAATTTCTAATTTAAAAACAAATATATACCTGACAAAAATAGAGAATTGTGTAAGTTACACAATACTCAATTTAAATAAAAAACATCAAAAAGAGTTTTTTTTGAAGCAATGACAGCAATCGAGTCCCGAGTAGGTGGTACCATCCAGTTTCCAAGTAGGGTCTCGAAACATAACGTTGATTGTTAATGTTAATGATTATCTATGTGGCCGTGAAAGGTTGAGCAATCTATCTTAGTGTTTCTTGAATACTTCGGTTTTTGTTTTTTTGACGACCTCCCCGGTCATTCTGAGGTCCCGAGTTCGATTCCCGGCCGAGTCAATGTAGATTACCATTAATTTTCTATGTTGTCTTGGGTCTGGGTGTATGTGGTACCGTCGTTACTTCTGATTTCCATAACACAAGTGCTTCAGCTACTTACATTGGGATCAGAGTAATGTATGTGATGTTGTCTCATATTTACTATTTATTTATTTTTGTTTTTTTATTTTTTATTAAATTGAATAAAGCAAAGGTCTATTAAGCCACTGAATTACAAATGGTCCAATACTCATAGACATTTATACTTGAAAAACATATAAATCAAAATCCATTCCTTACTCATTGACACTTATATGTATAAATGTAAATATTTATTCAATATCCGTCGCATTGACCTTCTAAGGGTCCAAAAATCAACCGTTTTTTTTTGATGTTTTGTTATGCTCCTTGGCCATTTTAATATGTGAATGAACTTCATTTAAAATTTTATTTATATTAAATGACATAAGAGATGAAATCGTAATCACGACTTAAATCTTGCAGCATCCCGGCGGCGACGTGATCTCAGAAGAGGCCGGCAAAGACGCCACGAGAGCCTTCGACGACGTGGACCACAGCTCCGACGCCGTCACCATATTAAAGAAATATAAAATTGGTGAAATCGTTGAGGTGAGAGGGTTCTTGCTCTTGTTTATAATATTTTAGCAAGTATAAAAAGTTGCATAAAGAAAATAAATTATTCTAATATTGTTTATGATAAGAGCGAGCAGTATAAGCTTTATTATAATTTCTTAATTTTACTTCTTCGTATTCTTAATCGATTTCGAATCAATCGATTCGAATCGATAAAGGCAGATGCAATTTTTCGTCATTCGTCGACAAGTAATCTTGTCATCGACATCATTAGGAATCATCAAGAATTCTGATTTAGAACAAAACATTTCTGTCATGTATATACCCCAGTGGACATATACATTTATTAAGTATATTCATATGAAGAAGGGAAGGGAGTCGAGATGGCCCAGTGATTAGAACGCGTGCATCTTAACCGATGATTGCGGGTTCAAATTTCAAATTTCAAATTTCATAGAAATTCTGCCACATGTGTATTCCACCAACCCGCATTGCAGCAGCGTGGTGGAATATGTTCCAAGCCTTCTTCTCAAAGGGAGAGGAGGCCTTTAGCCCAGCAGAGGGAATTTACAGGCTGTTGTTGTATATGAAGAAAACACACCTGTTAAACTTCATATATTTTTGTGTCAGTATTGTTTACTAATGTATCATTAATATAACCCTAATATAATAAAATAATGATTGTTTCATAATAAAAAGCGCAAACAAGTTTATTAGGATAATCACACTAACTTACCATTAAACCGAACCTATAAGGAGCGCAATGGGTCAATAACGTTAACGAAACCCGTAACGCAGAAACATTTCCTATTGCTTATTGTGAAAGCTAAACTAGTAATGATGTAGTTTCGATAATCGTGTTAAGTGCTGGGCGCTATTGCCCGCTTGCCCTTTCAGACTCACTGTGTTCCCTTGAAAGCGCGTTTATTAAGAAAACGTGTACAAAACGCACAAACTAAAGCGTTTGTTTCAATAAATTACGATTTACTTGTATTAAGAATTAAGATGTATGTACGCTCTTACCTTATTGCTAGACATGACGAAACTGAAATCTTTTACATTGATTTAAATAGATTCTGTTGTATAAATCTAAATTTTACTTTAGTAAAATAAAATCATCACACGTGTAAAGGCGCTCTAAGTTATAACTTTGTCGAGAACTTTCATTTCCCCTGGCAAATAAACCGTGCCTAGTTTAGCTTTAGAGAATGATTTGTTGTATAAGATCAAAATGAAGAAATGGCAAGTTTTAAGTATATCATAATTCAAAGCTGCATTTTAAGTAAAATGCAATAATATAATTATACCTTTAATCAATTAGGCGGCCCGGTCGAGCGAGACTAAGTCCGGGGTATATGTAATTAATTAGATTTATGATGATTGAATGTAATTAACTAATGAATCTATCTCAATTACTTGTATAAAGCAGTAGATTTTGTTTATTGGAACATGCGTGAGGATCTTTCAGTCTGATTTGAAGAATTTTTCCATGAGATAACCCATTACTGAGAACGCTTGATGAAAACCGAAAGTAGCGTGTGACCTTTGAAACTGCGTTGGACCGCTCGCATTGTATAATAACTGTTGGACTAATAATGTACCCACTTCGAACTTTTTTGTGAAAACAGGAAAATTGTTTAGTTACAATATCACAAATAAAATCCTATCGCTAATCAACAGTTATTTGATAAGTGATAAAACCTGTTTCATACTTACAGCCTATTTCAAACGCAGGATGATAAATAAACCTCATATTAATTCATGCATGCGATTGCTCTGCTATTTTATATTTGACAAATATATCTTAATTGTAGTACAGCACTATTCTACCTAACCTTTATATCCACCTATATTTTACTTTCAAACTTCCAGTAACTCAATTGTAATCTTTTTCTTTCCAATCAACATTTGATAATGTATATTCAAGGCTTAATTTATTTTTTTATCTTTCCTCTGCTGCCATTGAAATAGACTAAACATTATTTGAACTAGAAACAAAACAGGCACTAGAATAGAATTGGAATTAATCCTTTTTGAAAACATTTTCAGGAAGAAAAAAAATACGATGCGAATGGTAAAAAGAAGAAGCGCGTGGTAGCGGCTGCGCCTGAGAAAGAAGGCAACAGGAGCTGTATGAATAAGATCACCTGCGGGCTGCTGGGCTGATAACACTCACATTAAGCATCATAACAACAGCAGACAGAATTATCTAGTCAGGCTGCTGAGAAAGCACCTCCTTCTCCTGACGTCTGTCAGTTGATCATTGCCAGTGGTATAAAATAAACGGTTAATATTCAGCTACAGAAATAGTACGACAGTGCAGTATATATGTAATAACAGTAATAGTTACTGAAGCACAGTTTGAATTAAATAAGTTGTAATTCGTATTCTTATTTTAATTAAACTTAAGCTGATATATTCATGTAATTATAATGATATTATTTCTTAGTTAGTAGTAAACGATTTTTTTTATTGTTATCCGCCACTTATAAGTTGAAATAAAAATAAGTTGACTGGATTGTAAATATATTTTCAAAAACAACTAAGTACATAACAACAAATACATTAAAATATACAGAAAAAGCAAGTAATTTTAAGAAACCATTTTGTGCTAGAGTCTCGATCAGCGGTGATATTTCCGTGAGAATTTAAATCACTTCATAACTCATTTGTGAAATGTGAAAACCGTCTTATCATATATCTTGTATTTAGATCTTTTAATTACTATTCTCAATATCGTTTTCTGGGATTTCACGATGTGTTCATGTTTTTAGTTTGTTTCCAAATAATAACACCACTGATGTTTAAATGATAATAAATAATGTAGTATCTACAATTATTAGTTACTACGATACCAATAAATTATACCGTAATTTATTTTAATATCGATACAATCTATCCGAGAAAGGGTCTGGCCAAACTAACTTAATGAACTGACCACAAAATATACAAATACACGTTTTATAATAATTTATGAAAACACTTATTATATATACCGGCTTTTATTGATAGAATTAAATTCAATGTAATGAATACATCCTATTAATCTGAGTTATTTATATTGCAGCACTAAGTTATAAATACAATGCCTGTGATGATGGTAAGCATTAGTCAAAATGCAGATATTGATAATTATTTTATTTAATGTACCTTTTTTATTTAATTTAAGATGCTCAATCGTCATAACAAGGGTTTAATAAACAAAATTTTCAATTCGTATTGCCTATAAATTTATTGCACTCAAATTTAAACATGTTTTTTATTTATTTATTCAGTATACGCTAAGCCTCTAGTTAATTGTTGAAATGCATTAAAATGTTAAGGTAAAACAAGAAGAATTCAAAATACAATTTAAGTTTAAGTCCTTTTTTTTTAATATATACCTAGCTATTTAATAAAGTATATTTAATAATAATTAAGTATTATTAATTTAGATATTTATTAGTCATATATTTTTTTCACGAGTGTTTAGAAACGAGTTAATTTTTTGGTTTATAAAAATATAGTAAAATGTTACTAATGTTTTAAAGGTGAATGTGGAAGCAAATCGTGTAATTATAGGCCTATTTTTATACTTTTATTGTTGAGCAAAATATTTAAAAATATTATGTTAAATCAACTTCTGAGTAACTTTGGTGTGAATACTGTTTTTCACATTGAACATTTCGGCTTTATTAGTCGCTTAATAATTTTTAATACTAGTTAAATTACGGTGTTAATGGTAAAGTAGGTAAAGTAAAGTAACAGCCTGTAAAATTCCCACTGCTGGGCTAATGGCCTCCACTACCATTTAGGAGAGGGCTTCGAACATATTCCACCACACTGTTCCAATGCGGGTTGATGGAATGCATATGTGGCAGAATTTCAATGAAATTAGTCACATGCAGGTTTTCTCATGATGTTTTCCTTCACCGCCAAGCACGAGATGATTTATAAACACAAAAAATGAAGTTCATGGTAAAGCAGATACTAAATCAAATAAATCAACAGTGTAATGTAATAAAATCTTATGGATCTCTTCTAATAATGGGCGTACCACAAGGGTCAATTTTGGGTGCTTTTTTAATATTGTTGTACATAAATGGTCTTTCCTTTTTGTCGTAAAGGTATTTTTCAAAATCTCTTTAGATTTTACAGGAATTAAACTTATGTCGAAGATGTAAATTACGAATTATCACTGATACAAAGTTGGTTTACCAAAAATAATTTAGTTGTTAATGTTGATAAATTTAAACAATAGTAATCATTATAACTGACACTGCAGTATTTCTAGGAATCACATAAGCGTCTATCCTATTAATATATCGTCTGTGATAGGGAGCCTCATCTGTGCAGCACATGCGGATTAAGAAATTAAAAAAGTAAACGATGATGACACTGCTTTGGGGTAACGCTGTGTATAATAAAACTACATGCTACAAAAAAGCTGTTTATTCATATTATTAAAGAATCTTTTCAATAAAGTTGGTACACCTGAAGCTTCACAATATGCTTACAACAATATTATTTATATTCACAATAATAAGGATCAATTTGAAATAAACGATGAAAGTCATTGTATAGATACTCGAGAGTTCGAATTCGCAAAGTTAATACATCCTTCCTGGGGCACAATATTCGCTTCTATAATAAGATTCCTGCTATTTTTAACTGGGCCTTTTAAAAAATGTAAAGTTTTTTTTATATATAAGTATAAAAATTTTTTGATAAAAACGAGATATTACTCAATACAAGTATTAAAGACACAAAAGCGTCTAGTATATATTCATTGATTTCTAGGCAGGATATATAAAAGTTGAATTGTGCTTTAGTTTTAGTTTTAGTTAGTTTTATTCTTTATTGTACACCACACAGTGAAATAAAAAAATACAAATGACAAAGATATGGCCTAGATATAACAGGCGTACAATTTTGGCGACCTTATCGCTACATAGCGATCTCTTCCAGGCAACCAACAGGTGTAGGATAGGTCATAGAATATAAGGTGGGTGGTGCTCTACTAATAAATAAAATAATATGAATCTATTAACACGTTCACTGCCACCTAAATTTTTCCTATGCTTATAGCGATGCCGGCATACATAATGCCGCGAACACGCTAAGCGTGTCCCCGGCATCGCTAGATAAATTGTATGGACAAGCGTAGCGTGTCCACTGGCACAGGAACAAAAAAATGATAATTTTTTTGTTAAAACGGTCTTTGTTAGTTAATATTTCTTGTGTTATGCAATAATTAAGGTGTTTAGAATAATGTTGTCAGTGTTTTATCCTGGATTATGTCAAAAAACCGCTTTTATGGTAAGTAAACATCATAATGTAATCAGTGGTTGTAAAACTTTTAATAAATTCCCACATATCATATTTATATTGGTGTCGAATTTGATATATACTTTTTATCGCGTTATGATTTAGTTCTTATTTCAATAAAAAAATTGTTCATGATATCTACTGTTACCTGTTATCTACTGTTGTATCCCTGCAAATGACGCGGGTCAGTTTGAAAGTAGCAAGGTATAATCAAATAAAATAAAATAGAACTTTCAATACAAATTAAAACAGAGTTTAAATTTCGCTTCATAAAATGTCCATAAAAATCCACCTTCTTTTTTTTGTTTTCTCAAATACATACTTATTAATTTCTAAAATCAATTTTTATCTCACTTGTTTCGTTCACTTTCTTATTAGTTGCTAGAAATGTTCAAAGGTCATAGGATATCGATTCGGTGCACATGTCTTGATATATAATAATAAAGAACAATTAAATAAGTAATAATCAATAAACAAATAATTAAAAAATAATCAAGCTTCTTGTAAGCTAAATAGTCCAGGAATTTTAGCACCAAAAATCGGTCCGCTCTACATAAAATCCTTCTACGTGATTTTTCGATTGGATTAGGTCGGAGAGCATGAAATTTTCTACTAATTTTATATAAAACTTTTTGTACACACTTTTTTTACTAATTTTATACAAAAATTATTGATTTACTTTACAAAAACAAATAATTTGGTTTTTATTTACTTAAATATCTCGGAAAATATCAACAATAGAAGGAAAAGTTTGGTATGAAAGAGGTGGGAAATTTTGTTTTCTACAAGAAAGATCTCTTCGGTTTTCGACGTAAAACTTACCGTTTCCGAGATATATGCAAAAAAACGTTTTCCAAGATGGCGGCTAACGCTCGCGGTTTCGGACGACAGAAACTCGATTTTATACTTGGGGGGCACCCTCCGACATAATCCAATCGAAAAATCACGTAGAAGGATTTTATGCAGAGCGGATATCTAAAATCTTGGACTAAAACTCGTTTTATTGTTTAATTACTTCAATTCTTGTAACACGAATTTGAAGTTGACATGAGTTTACATTTTTAAGGTAAATCAGCCTTGTTTAGTGTTTAATTTTATATATTTGGTGTATGTATGTGGTAGTTAATGATTAATCGAACTAACGTATAGGTACTTGTAATACATAATCAGTATCAGTATCAACATAACACAAAGTAAGACAATTTACTATAAACTTTGTCATTAAATAGGAATGGCAGAATTACGGCTTATATAGTTTTACTACAAAGGTGTATAAATTTTTATAATAATAGATATTTGTACAAAAAAAAATGTAACAAAGTTCCGCAAATTTGAGAAAACAATAACAAAATTAGTTCAATTGTCACCAAATAAGCCATAAATAAAATGTGGTTTGTTGAAAAAACAGTTTGACAATCTATGATTATCCTTAATAAGTGAACAAGCCTAGCGTGTCGCCGGCATTACGAAAGACATTTTTTTTCTAAAATAAAAAAATATATTAATTTTAACGGGCCACTTAAAAACTCAGTAGCTTATCGCTTGAAGATTGCACACAATTAGTTTGAATGAATAATTTAGCCTAGTTTTTAAGATATCACTGAAATTCTTAGAACAAGCCTAGCGTGTTCCCGGCGTGGCTATAGAAATTCGCATGAACACGCTAGGCGTGTCGCTGGCACTGAACGTGTTAATAAAACTATGAAATAAATATAAATATAGAATACACAAATTATATATCCATTAATAAGTTATATTGTCAATACATATAAAATAAATAATATATATATATATATATATATATATATATATATATATATATATATATATATATATATATATATATATATATGTGCTTTACTGACAAACTGAATTTCTTCTTGGTTCTTCATTCTCTGTAGAATCTCCTATGCGAACCAGTGGTAGCTTTACATTTAATTCAGTGTTGTGATGTGACGATTTAATAGCGTTTTAATGAGCCAACTTGAATAGGGATTTTTTTTAATTGATTTAAAATCGATTTATAGAATAAGAGAAAAATGAGACAAGGGTACCGAACCTTGATGTCTTTGCGAATAATTACACCACAGCAAACAGAAAGAAACGCTTGATTATTGAGCAGAGCATAAATAGTATGGTTTCCTTCATCGGAATCACTTAAACTATTTTAAACAAAAATCTAAGTGAATTTTATTTGAGTCGTGACTGTGAATATCAATGTAAAAATAAAGTTTATACCAACTCCCTTGTTATTGGTGCCGTAGAATTTGAATAAAACCAAAAAAAAATATTATTTATAATGAAGAATTATTAAAAAAATAAAACTGCATACCTAGTTATATTATTTAAAAATTGTATTCTTAGCTATATAAAACTGTCAAAGTGGATTATGAAAATAATCGTTTACATCTCTTTAAAAATTTTAGGACTGAATAAAAGTATCCTTTAAAATGTTATCGCATTTTGTTTACATTGCCATCTAGTGCCCACTATCTGAACTAGGAAAGACTAAAAAATTTGTCTAGTTTATTAACAAATAGTTTAATTATTTAGCGCTAGATGGTGCTGTTATTTTTTTTTTTAAAAAGAATCCTTTAACAAATTAGATAATAAAGTTTAAAAGGGCTTTAGGAGTAATTTTCTATTAGAAAGGAAATTAAGTAATTTTCAAATTCGAAATGTGACCTGTGCTTATGTCATGTCTAATGCAGTTACAAAATTACTTTAAAAGTTTAGTGATTAAAAAAAATATGTAGCACACAATACATTACAAATAAACGACTTTTTATTTAAACTTAATGACAATAGAACAAGAAAAAATAACAATCAATGCGTTAAAAAATAGCTCTCGACACTAAATGAGTTGACACACGGCTCCAAAAAAATATAGCTATTAACATACTTCAAATATTCATTAATTAGTTTCTACAGTTTTAAAGTTCTTAACAAATCTAATTATAATATTACGTCAGTCATATATAACATAAAGGTTTTGCAACATTACAGAAGAGCTTAGCTTTAAATTTTTATGACATATTTAATTGTAACGCATTATCAATAGCCATTATTATGCAATTAAATAAAATACACATTTATCCAAATCGTTTATTCAAGCAAATGAACATATGAACAAACTATAACATTAAATTTATCTACTTATTTTATTTACACTTCATACCTCGCTTACCTTATATTACTCTAGTACATACAACTATCTTATCCTACATGTGAAATGCAGAATAAAGTTTCATTAAGTTTTAAAACCACCATATTCACCTGATAAACTTGGCTTGGAATGAAAATGAATTCTGCATTTGTTTATGTCAAGTATAATTAATTAGAAGAATAAATTGATATTAAACTGCTTGTTGAAAAACACCTATACTCCTCCCACCTCAGGCACTGCAAAATTATAACTTATAAACTTTATAATATAATTATAGGCATCCCAAACGACTATGGCGACATCAAAACTAGTGAGAATAATTTCTAGCCGGTAAAACTATAATAATCAGTTGCTAACAACAACCTCTTCTTCAAGGCTTTAACTATACACAGAATTAGAGTAATTTTAATGTTATAGTTTATTTCCATACATCCTTAATAACTCGCCGATTCTCGTGCTAACTTTGTAGTCCGCCATAGTCTTCTACATGTCAACTTCGAATAATCGCCTAAGGCATCAACTAGGCACGTATTAAGATCAGTGGAGCGATAGAAAAATAGCCTCGAGACTGCGGGTCTCAGTAATTACGATCATTAACAGACACACCACAGATCCAATACTGACAATAAGACACCACATAAACAACAACAATGGCTTGTCATAAAAAAACTTAAATAGTGCATGATATATAATATATTGTGATTTAATTAAATCTAACACTTCACTAATGGCTTACATGGAACGGTACACTTGGTGAACCATTCCATGTGAGATTGCTCAGCCATTACACCAAGTATTGTAGAATATATTACTTTCATATTCAATACACAGTTCACCACCTGTCCAGACCTCAGCTTCATGCAACTGACAACGAAACCGACATGAAAGTGAGGGAACAGAGAACTCAAACTGATCTGATGCGAGGAAGACTGCAGATTGCAAAATAACTGTTTAGCAAACCAGTGAAACCAACTTTCCCGGCACGTTTCCCAGTTCAAGTCCATCATGGCAGTATTTGGTCATGATTGTGGGTAATGAATTATATTATATTCTCCTTATTTATACCATTACATACAAAAATATTCTAATTTAGAAATAAATCTATAAACACAATAAAATAATAAACCTCAAATTGAATATCTTTTTAAAATTTAATTATTTTAAGATTTAAAAAGTGATACTCTAAATTTCTTTGTTGCGTTCTATGCACAGTGGCAAATATTGCTCAGCAGGCACTTTCGCATAATTTGTAAGAAACTAGGTCACATATGTAAAAAAAATACTCATTTGTGAGTGAGTATGAAACAAACAGTTCAGCTATATTGTAACAAGACAGTACAGTAGAGTACAGTAGAGTACAGCAGATCATTGCGAGTTAAGGATTCCTACTGCAAACAGACAACTTTCATAATAATATTACAAGAGTAAATAAAATATTCTTTTAGTAAAAACTCTAAGAGGAAAACTCTACACAGACCCATTAACATACAAAACTCATATGATTTAAAATATTCTATTCATCATATATTATATAGTTCGTTCGACTCACTATAGTGTTCCTCATGTAAATGTACAACCTTTTGATACCTCGCAGTTATAATCACATTCACCGTAAGGCTCGACCACGCACGCGACGCACTCCCGGGCTGACACTCAACTCGACTGTTCAGTGCGGGGCGCGGCGCGGACCTCACTGCGGCTGCCCGCCTTGTGCAGCCTGACTCGCCGACTTGGTGATCACGATCGCTTGCTTGCCGCCTACGCCCGTCTTGCCCAGCTGCAGCATGTTGGATGGCAGCGTTATGATCTTGTTGCCGCCGACGGTGTTAGCGGACACTAGCTTTACGATAGTAGCACCGGGAGCTAGACCTTGAGCCTGGGCCGCGCTCGTTGGCGCTGTCGGCCTATTTTGCACCATGGTCATCTTAGGGACCGTCGCCACTGTCATACCTGTAGGGGTCTTTACAAGAGTCACATATTGAGGAGTTGAACTGGCCTGGCCACCACCAGGAGTCTTCTTAATGATAAAAGGTATGCCTGCATTTCCTCCTGCTTGTCGAAGAACCGTGGCTCCCGTTGCTCCGGTTCCACCCGCTGTCGTCGCAGTCGTAACCTGGTCACTCGACTTGGCAGTCACGATTTTGTATAAGGGTGTCTTGACTTGTTGTCCTGTGAGCGCACCGCTAGCAATCTGTATCGCGCCGCCGCTGCTTCCTATAACAGGTAAGTTGCCTGCTCCGAGCTTAACTGGAACTCCTGCTGCCACCTTTGTCTGTACTCCTGCCTGTATCGGTACGCCACCAGCGGTCTTTACTAACACATTGCTTGTCGCAATTTTAACATTTCCAGCGCCAAGTTTCAACGGAACATTTGTTCCTACTTTTTGTACGCTATTTGTTGCTATCTTTCCTTGGATATTTGCTGCACCAATCTTGAGCGGTACTGCATTCCCGGCTAGTTTAACAGGCACATTTCCACTGCTTAGTTTGACTGGCACTCCGGCGCTCGAGCCTGTCTTGACTTGTACATACCGAGGCGTACCTCCCGCTCCCGTAGCTGTGCCGAGAACGATCTGAGCGTTAGACTGGGGAGTCGAAACTCGGACGCTACTCGGAGTGCCTACACCACTTACGATTCTTGTTACCCCCTGGGGCGTGACGGCAGCCACTTTTATCTGTTGGGAAGAGCCTGCAGCTGGAGATTTGACAACTGTTTTGCCTTGGTATGTTTGTTTCAAAGTTGGTGTATTTGGTGATATTTTAACTGCAGCCTGGGCAGGCATTTTAATAGATCCTGATACAACCTTTTGCGGCGTTGAGACAATGGGAGTAGCAATCGGCGATGCAACTGCAGCAACAGGCCGCACCGGTAAATCTGTAGGAGTGGGAGGCAGGCCAGCGCTCACAGGGGAAGCTAGTCCAAAAGCTTTGGCCGCATCTGGTTGCCCAGAAACAGGAGATGCTGGTGGTGGTGCTGCAACTGGCTCTGCAGCAGTGGGGAATCTAGCTGGGGTAACTTTGCCACATTTCTGAACTTGCAGTAGGTAAGTTGTGACAGTGTTCATCGCAGGCCAACACAATTCAAGTGAAGTAGTGCCAGCTCTTACAAGTGCAACACGTCCAGCTTGTGGAGGCACACCAACCTCCAAATACCAGAGATCTTTGCAGCAAATTTGATTGTTCCATGTTTTTCTGTAACCATCCCTTCCAGACCAAATGTAAAGTCTCGTTTGAATTGCAACTGCACTGTGTCCGGCCCGAGCCCTGGGAACACATTCTTCAAATTTATCAAGTGCTATATTGTCCCAAGTCATGGTTTCTAAGTTTAGAGAGGCAAGTGTGTTAGTACACTTCCATTCCTTTTCATGTGTGGCAAGTTTGGATTCATCCGGTACAAGCGGAACCCAGCCTCCGTATACATACATATGGTGACCAATAACTGTTGCTGTGTGTAGAGAACGTGGAGAGGGAGGTGGACCACCTAGATCTGGTCGCGACCAAGACATGCTATCCACATCGAGCACCCACAAGTCTCCGAGACGTGAACCGCTCATGCCTCCATAGATTATTAGGGATGATTTTCCAGTGTTTCTGTCTGTATAGGCGACGCCACTATGGGATTCGCGTGGAGGAGGCGATTGCCCATATGTAAGGGGTATATCCCATACTGTCATAGATGAATTGGGATACAATTCTAGAGTGTACAGGTCATTGAGATATCTCGGTATATTATTCTTAGGGTCATCACTTTCATTAGCCAATCCACCAAAGAGATAGACCTTACTATTGAGAAGCGTAAAGCTATGTCCAAGTCGAGGGCATGGCGGTATGCCGTGCTTAGGTGGTAAGGGCTTCAGACGTTTCCATTCCCACCGAGAAGCTTGCAATTCATACAAATCGTTAGAATACTTGCCGTACTCCACCATGCCGCCAAAAACGAGTAGACGTGTGCCGTCGACCACGAATCCATAGGCGGCACATCCTGGAGGCACCTCCCCTTTCGTAACAGGAACAAACCATTGATTTGTTGTAGTATTGAAGACATGAAGCTCGTGAACTATCCCTTCATTTCCGCCGCCGAAAACTATCATCAAATCTTTTATGGCCACTGCACGATGGCCATGGCGAGGTCGTGGTTGAGGGCCGCTTGGATTGTAAACTTTTTGCCACTTAAGTACAGCGTTTTCCTTCATTTTTACTATACATTTGTTACTAAAAGCTTTACACCGTATGTATCGCTCGGGATGCGTATCTATAGCATAGACAATGAGAAACGTCGTAAATAAGCTTTGAAGAAAATATTCGGGTTAGTTGCAGCTGCGTAACTCTATCTTATTCGACTTTCTCTTTCGCACTTATGTAACTTGCCTATGAGTATAAAAAAATCACCATATGCAGCTTACAGTGTATAACAAAAATGGCGTTAGCAACAGCAATGGCAACTTAACAAAAGGAGAAAGAACGGCGTCGGACGTCAAGAGTTGTCTATGCATGTTATACAGTATAAAAATAATAAGATAAGCAATAATAATGCTAAAATTAAATGTTAATTTTATTTAGTATAGTATAATCGTATTGTCTTTATTAAATGAACAGTTTAAGTGAGTTTGATTAGATCAATTTTATAAAATCTTTGCCTGAATATGAAATGTAAGACGAAAATATACGAAAAACAAATTAAAAAATAACTTGATCCAAGGAACTGATAGACTATAATTAAAATAAGTGAACTTCAAGCATTTGCGCTTTTAAAAAGTCCTTATTAATAATTGTTAAAAAAATATGTTTCTTTATGGTACTGCCAATTTTGATTTTATATCTATAGCAAACAGTCCTGTATTTTACGATTTTGAATGTTGGCCAAACTGATGTAAAAGCGCGGCCACGGATACTAAACGCTTCTTAAAACTGTATTTACGATAAACAATTTTAAGAATAATCATTTGTTGAGAGATTTTCTATTTTTATAATTACATTTATTGAAATAGTAAATATTTGACTATGTTTTGGTTTTTATGTTTACCTGTTAACCTCTATGTCATTGTTTATTTATATTTGTACAGACTGAAAATTGAAGTTAAATACTTTCTATGTTGCATTTGTCAGATGAACCAATTTGCTATTGAGTAATGTTGGACAGAATCTACTAAACCCAATTGGAAAACTTACTAGTTACTATATTATTATAAAATTTTATTTTTATACGATAAATATTTTTTTATGAACACAAAAATGTACATTACTCAATATAATACCGAGGATAAATATGAAGTCATTTTATTAGTGACTCAAAAATACATGTCATGAAACCAATGTATTATGAATTGTGATTTAGTGCATAATGGAACGGTATCACTAGCTATTAAAATGTACTAATACTTTTTTTTATTTAATGTACATCTAGTAAATTCTCGAACAATGTTCTCATAGTTTGATTGTGTTAATGTGGAGATATAGTGAACATTATAACATGTAAGCTCATGCCACAGACATCGAAGGATGGATAGAGTTTTCAGACAGCTTGTGCATCGATAGTCTTTTCGTCGACTTTCAGTTTACATTTTAATTTTTCAAACTATGAAAAGTAATAACCAAATTACATGCACAAGTATGCCTTATCTGTACTTTTCAAATGGCACCAACAATTTCATAATAAGAATTATTTTATTGGCAATTTTTCCTTCATTTGCTACCTGGCACCTAGAGCAACCCTGGCCTGCGCCCTGCGCTGAACTTGAGAGTTGAGCTCAGTCAGAGGCTTAAGGTTAACGAATTATGCGGATTTATAATTGAATTAAAACTTAAAGCCTAACAGTTATAGACGTCATGCTGCTCGATGGAAAATTATTTAATGGGGCAGTGAATGACAGTAATTTAATGAATAATTGAATATAAATTAGTATTTTACCGTGGTCAAAGTTCAAAATATTATTAAATAGGCTCTCACAAGTGCCTCAAATATTTTACTATAATCTGTGACATGATTCATTCTCTTTCATTATCTGTTTTACTTCTACGACGAATTCGCTGTCAAGTAACAAATAACAATACAATTATTTCTAATTTTGTACATAAAATGTACTTAGCTTATTCTTAATTTGTGAAAAATTCTTTAATATCTTGATAATTGATTTATATCGTAATTATGTAGAACAATCAGCACCTAGATAGGAATATAAATAATAATAAGTGACAAGTACACATTAATAATGTATATTCGAAAACGATAAATATTTAACGACAGCACATTAGAAGAATTTTAGAAGATGTTACACTATTTATGATCATCCCACGAAAGCCTTTATTTACATTAAATGAAAACATATGTTGTGTTTACATTACAACCATTAAATAGTGTAATTAGTGTGTAATCATACAGTTCTTTTTGTCAATTCAACCTAAGGATATTCAACTAATAAAAAAATATATTTTAGATGCTGCTAACAAACACAATATGTAAAACTATTGCACATATGAAATATAAGTATGGAGGAGTTCACAATAATTTATTGAGATATTCAATGTATTTGTAGTAGTTTATTATAATGTTTCATTAAAAGTGATATACAGAAGAGTATTTTATTCATTAATTCAAAACTAAAATTTAGTGTTCATACTCAAAATGGCCCACAAGAATCAAATTTGTTAAATTCAAATACATTATCAACTTAAAAGAATTATGCTTTCTTATTGATGAAAGCATAATTCAAAGCTTAATTCATTAATAAATGTGAAATTCAGCATTACAATCTTGTTTTCTTACATTTCAACTATAGAGCAGTCTTCAATATGTTCTCTATATTACAATTTACATTGAAATTTAAATGCCTCAAGTTTGATATAATGCATTAATCTTAAATGTCTTTACAATATTTAGCTATCTATTAGTATAATTTATGCTATCATGGATTAGTCATTTCAGCTATCTATATATAGGTACAGGAGAGCTTAATCTAAACTTATATTAGGACGGATGTGTGTATATGATGATGGTAATTTATAACAGTCAGACTAAAGGTTTTCTACATGTTTTTTATAATTTTTCCAGTAACAGTAGTGACTTTTACTGACATGGTATGGTGTTATGCGAGCCTGTCTATGTAGGTACTTACTTAAAATCAAAATCAAAATAAACTTTATTCAAGTTGAGCTTTTACAAGCACTTTTGAATCGTCATTTAATAATTAAGTGAAGCTACCACCGGTTCTGAAAGTAGATTCTACCGAGAAGAACCGGCAAGTAACTCAGTAGTTACTCTTTTTAACATTTAAAAAATACAATCATATCTGTTAAATACAATTATATATGTATGTAATGTATCCTGCCTGAAAGTCAACAGGTTTTTTTTTCAAGCTTTTTTATCATCTACAAAATCTTGTATCGAATAATATGACTTTTTTACCAATGTATTTTTTATAAATGATTTGAATTTACGAAACGGTAAAGTTAAAAATGTCTGCTGAATTTTTTTATAGAAACGGACACCTTGCCCCAAGAAAGATTTATTGACTTTGCGGAGTCGGAAACTTGGCGTTATAAGCTTATCCTTACTTCTAGTGTATTATACAATAATTATCACAGATTTTATCAAAGTGATCAATGTTACTTGTTACTTAATTAGAGCAATCCAGTGATTGGCTACACTGTACATAGTGTATAATTTGCACCACATGACCCTTTTTTGGTAGATATTTTGCAGTTTAGTTCTTATTGCTATTATCAGCATCCTTTTAAATATTGCATTGGGGGTGTTGACAATGGGATCAAATATTCGATTCAATCACATGTTGAGTGTGTTAATAGTTATCAGACTTCAATGATAAAAATGTACAATAAAATATAATCGTTATATAGGTACACTTAAATGTATAAAAAAAAACAAACCACTCCAAGAAAAATTTGCATCTTTTTGTCATTTATTAATAATAAAATATGCATAACTATATACCATGTATGACCATATTGACGGTGGTAGTCATTTTCCATCAGGTGAGCCTCCTGCTCGTTTGCCACCTAGGTATGTCATAAAAAAAAACAATTTAAAATACCCATATTAGTTCAATAAAAAAAAACTTAAAAAAACTTAACAGCAGCCTGTAATTTCCCACTGCTGGGCTAAAGGCCTCCTCTTCCTTTGAGGAGAAGGTTTGGAACATATTCCACCACGCTGTTCCAATGCGGGTTGGTGGAATGCACATGTGGCAGAATTTCTATGAAATTTGTCACATGCAGGTTTCCTCACGATGTTTTCCTTCACCGTCGAGCACGAGATAAATTATAAACACAAATTAAGCACATGAATATTCAGCGCTTGTCTGGGTTTGAACCCGCAATCACCGGTTAAGATGCACGCGTTCTATCCACTGGGCCATCTCGGCTCTTGAAAACATTATTGTTAAATAGTTTTGTAAGCCTATATTTGTATTAGTTTTGGTTATTATTAACAAATTTTAACGTTTCAATCTAATAAATAATAAAATAACATTGCAATGTATTTATAAACAAGACAAAGTTATGTGCCTCACAACAGTTTATTTAGTCCTTGTAACTTGAAAATCGGACGGTACCCATTAAATTAAGAACACACACCACTTGCGACTGTGGCGCTACTTTAGTATATGTATAATACATTTATTATTGCAGCGGGTCTATGTTGCCAATTAAAAACTTTACAATGGCCAGGAGTGGAGTTTAAACTAATTTATGAAGTAATGAGACCTCGTTGGAAAGTAACTCGTTACGAAGCGCAACTATTCTCGGCTGAAAAGTTGAGTAACAAAATAGTTTTGGTTTGCTTACCTAGCGACTGAATTCCTAAATTTAATTATTTATTAAGGTATAATAAGTAAGGCATTTTTTTTTAATTCAACGAATAAATATGTACCTAATTTAATTGGAATGGTTGAATTCATTTCCATTTACTGGTATCAAAGGGTTAGGCTTTATACCTATGTATTGATATGATTACTTTTATATGTTTAATCGAAATAAGTTTATTACATGACAGGCATTTACATTATTTTTACATACATTAGTAAAGTAAAGTAACAGCCTGTAAATTTCCCACCGCTGGGATAAGGCCTCTTCCATTAAGGAGAGGGTTTGGAACATATTCCACCACGCTGTTCCAATGCGGGTTGGTGGAATGCACATGTGGAAACTATAACAAATTAGACACATGCAGGTTTCCTCACGATGTTTTCCTTCACCGCCAAGCTCGAGACAAATTAAGCACTTATATATATTGCCTGGCTTTTATGAGTATCTGCAGCTCAAAATCAGCTTATAAAATATTGGCTATATTTTCGAAAAATATTATAATAATTTCATATATATTAGTTTCTTCTATTATATTATATGTAATTGTGATATTATTTTTTTTAAGATTTCGTTAAATGTGACATCTATATTGGCCTGAAGGAGATTTTTCGAAACGTGACATATTCACTTCGCTACTTGTTTGTCTACGTAGTTATGTAGTGAGAACATAGATGACGCTAGTATTCAGTGCTAGCCGCTTTTAATGTTAATTCGGTAAAAATTACGACCAAGTATTAATTGTTGTTTGAATTTGACTTATAATCATAACTACATAGTACAAAACAAAGTCGCATTCTCTGTCCCTATATGTCGTAAATAAACAAATTCTGTAGTACATTTAGTATCAGTATTGCACCCGTGCGAAGCCGGGGCGGGGCGGGTTGCTAGTTTACAATAAATCAAAATTTAAAACAGCAATTACTAAAAAGAAAATGACAGCCTATCAATGAGGTTTGGATTAATGTGTGGCAAAGATTTGGCATATGCAGGTTTCCTTATTTATATTAGGTACTCTATAATATTTTCCTTCACGCTGAATGAGAAATGAAAATAAAACACGTATAATTGTCGTGGTACTGGCCTGGATTTAAACTCACAATTTTCGAATCGTTAAAATTCATTCCCACCAGCACCGCAGCTCTCTCCTATTAGGTATCAATCGAGCAGGGATCGGTCCTAGGACCACTCCTGTGGAATCTCGCGTACGACGCGGTTCTGCGTGTCGAGCTTCCCGCAGGCGTCAGCGTGATCTGCTACGCAGATGACACGCTGGTGCTGGCATGCGGGTTGAGCTTTGAGATGACCAGACGGCGAGCCGAGCTCGGAGTCGAACTCGTTGTCGCGAAAATCTGCGAACTGGATCATCGGATAGCGCCGCATAAGACGGAGGCGCTATGGTTCCACAAGTGGCCGGTGGGCCGGGAACCACCCCGTTCGCAGATCATTCGCGTAGGTGACTCAAACGTCCAGGTGTCCAGGTACATGAAATACCTGGGCCTTGTCCTGGACGGTCGCTGGAGCTTTGAAGAACACTTCAAGCTCCTGGTCCCCCGGATCAAGAAGGCAGTGGGTGCGTTGCACAGACTGCTGCCTAATCTCGGGGGACCGAGGGAGGAGATTCGCCGCCTCTATGCTGGTGTCGTGCGATCGATGGCCCTCTATGGGGCACCCGTTTGGTCACACCGACTGACGGGCACCCGCCGCTGCAAGACTAAGATCCTGAGTCTGCAGCGGAGAGTGGCCATCCGCATGGTGCGGGGATATCGCACGATATCCTTCGAGGCGGCGACCCTTCTGGCGTGCTTTCCACCGTTGGACATCCTGGCGGAGAGGGACGCGAGGGTCTACGACCAGACTCGCGCCCTCCGTCAAAGCGGCGGAAGTGCGTCCTACCCTGCCAGCGTCCTCGAAGCGCTCAGGCGGCAGGAGCAGAGAAGGGCACACACGACGAGGGGTGCGGGGAGGGCGAGACCATCTTCGCCCTCCTGAGAAGGGCTCCGCCAGCCACGAGCGGAGCAACGCACGGGAGAGGCCGCGGACGTGCTGCAAAGGATCCCGTAGCCTCTCCGTTTTCCGTGCTGTGGCCATCGCAGGGGGGTTTAGTGCAATCTCACATAACCCGGCCTCCCCCCAGGAGTTCGGGTATCTATGAAGATTTACCCTGCGTCAAAAAAAAAAAAAAAAAATCAATTTGAGCATAATGTTACAATACTGCCTCATTAACTGACGAACTCTCTGTATTGTATTGTGTATTGTATCCTGTTCCTGTATCCTTTATTGTTGCAATCTATAAGATTCGATCTTGAACATTCGGCTAAAGCCCAGTCAGTTTTTCAATCTCTGCCAAATTGTCTTATTTAAGACTTTGCTCTGGAATGCTCAAATCTTCTCTCACACGTAATTATCTTATCTAAACTGAAAACTTATTAGTAATTTGAAATTTTTATTAGACTTGCTTCTTTGTAGAAAAATAATTGCATATAGTAAATGTCAAAAACATTTAAAGACACAACAACAACAGCCTGTAAATTCCCACTGCTGGGCTAAAGGCCTCCTCTCCCTTTGAGAAGAAGGTTTGGAAAATATTCCACCACGCTGTTCCAATGCGGCTTGGTGGAATACACATGTGGCAGAATTTCTATGAAATTTGTCACATGCAGGTTTCCTCAAGATATTTGCCTTCACCGCTGAGCACGAGATGAATTATAAAGACAAATTAAGCACATGAATCAGCGGTGCTTGCCTGGGTTTGAACCCGCAAACATCGGTTAAGATGCACGCTTTCTAACCACTGGGCCATCTCGACGAAGGAAAACTATATTTCTATACTAATATAATGTTAGAAATATTTCTTTATGTTAATACATTTACCGTTTTCGTAAAAATGTAATCGATTTTAGAACGTCATTGGTATGGCTGTATAAAAGAATACAAGATGTTTTCCCGAAAACGGATTACTAAAAAAAACAAGAGAAAGTCGCGCATGGAACGACATTTAAAAATTATTGTAAAAGATTCGATTTGTAAACTTCAGGGCAATAATATAAAAATAAAACCAACAATAAATAAATGTTATACTTTCTACTGGCGTATTCAATAATAATAAACGTGTGTACTTTCATATTTATAACAGACAAACACGTCCGTTGCTCTTTCACTACCAAATCAATGAATAGAATTTGATGAAATGGTATGAAGCAAACTTGAACTCCATTGAAGGACATAGGCTACTTTTATTTGTCTAACACACGGCAAGCAACACCCCAGAACACGAGTGAAGCCGCGGGTAACACTAGTATTATACATATATTCTATACGGTATAGAGATGACAATAGTATGTCTAGTATTTCGCAAAGCTTATCTCTTTAATAAGAAAATCTTTAACGCTTGCTTTGTGTCTGAATAAGGCATCTTTATTAATAAAATTACTTTGTTTTAATGTAAGAAAGCACTCTATTTAATTAATGGATACTTTTTAATGTTTATTTTTATCAGGTAGTCTCTGAGGACTTCATTAATGTAAAGTTCTGAAATAAAACCGTTTATGATAAATGATAAATTGTTTTATTACATTTTTAATGCAGAGACCGATCGAATAGGAATCGGAAATGTTTAAAATACAGACCACTGTTTCGGTGGTCTAAAACACAGTCCATGGTTTCGTCCGTGCATGAAGAGGGAGGGAGCAGGCTTTAGGTACATTATGTCTTATTTTTGTGTACTCTGACGACCTTTTTTTGCAAAATTTCAGTGTGATCGGTACAGTAATTGAAACGTGAAACCATAAAATATAGCATTATTATTAAATTCTACCGTCAGCATGTTACGAGTGGTAGTGGTTTTTGCGACTTTCTTCTACTCGTAATTCACCTCTGTCACCAAAACTGTATGGACCACTATTGTGTAAAGTATCTACTTACTGTATCTATATGTGTATTTCTTGTATATATATTTATTATAACTAAGGTAGTTGGTTTGGCTGAGATGGCCCAGTGGTTAGAATGCGTGCATCTTAACCGATGATTGCGGGTTCAAACGCAGGCAAGCACCACTATATATATATATATATATGTGCATAATTTGTGTTTAAAATTCTTCTCTAGCTCGGCGGTGAAGGAAAACATAGTGAGGAAACCTGCATGTGTCTAATTCTATCGAAATTCTGCCACATGTGCATTTGAACAACCCGCATTGGAACAGCGTGGTGGAATATGTTCCAAACCCTCTCCTTAATGGAAGAGGAGGCCTTATCCCAGCAGTGCAATTTACTCAAAGCTCTACTAAGTAAAAGCGCGTACTATATTAATTTCATGTTGGTATTTTTGTGCCTCAATAAATATTTTGAAAGATATTTGTATCTGAAATTGATGAATAACGAAAACCAAATAGTGATTTATTTATAAATGGACACAGAACTAACAAATCGAAAATAAAGCAAACAATATAATAAAAATAAACAGTATAAATAAAAAAGGATACAATATATTCGCCTCAAGTATCACGTCGTAGCGTATTTTATCAACCTAACGACGGATACATCGCATCAACACTGATTTTTAGGGATCACGCAAGAATCGACGCTTGTAAATAAAGGTGAAAGGTCAATGTATGATAGTAAACGTGAGTAATACTCGTTAGTTGGTACTAGGTAAGTTGCAATATATGTAAATAAATAAATAATAAATAAATATTGGACACCATCACATACATTCCCCTGATCCCAATGTAAGTAGCTAAAGCACTTGTGTTTTGGAAAATCAGAAGTAACGACGGTACAAAGACCCAGACTCAAGATAACATAAAAATAAACTTCGATCTCGGAGGAGGTAGACGTGTTCCTTTCACTTGTAACATTTTAATTCGAAAAACAATAGTAAAAGTAAAAATTATAATAAACAATTGTGATACACGGTGATTACTATTGACATTCGGTTAAATTTGTGATAAAATTCATAGTGAAAGTGTAAAACAATGATGAAAATAGAAATTTAAAAGTGAATTCTTATCAATGTTAAGACAGTGACGGTGTATCAAATTGTTGGTGTCTACCATATACCCACTTTTATATATTATCAAATATAAATTAGTCAAATAAACAGCGCTTTTTCGCAAGTAAGATCAACTGTAGATTGGACCAGTGGCATAAAATTGGTATACGCATACGATAATACCCGAGTTCAATCCTCAGTAAAAACAAGAAATATTTTACATTTTAAATTTTAAACAACATTGTATTTTTCTTCGCATTATTATAACATTTAATATTATAATGGCAGAGAAACAGACATCGTGGGGATGCTGCAATGTAAATAAAGACAAGGACGACAAACATATACAATGTATAGAATGTAAAAAAAAGTACCACTTTGGTTGCTTGGGAATTGATTCTTGTACGAAAGTGTGCACAGATTGGAATTGTCCCAAATGCAGCAGACCTAAACTAAAAGGAACTAATAATGATGAAACTCCAGTTAAACCATCAATAAGTCGTACAAGTTATAAAATTACCGATTCAAATGTGACCAAAAGATCATCAAAAAGACAAGCGCTTAGTTCTCCAACGTCACCTATAGCAAGTGAGGGACCTTCACAAGAACTGATACGAAATGTCATCAATGAAGCAATTAATAAACAAATGTCAAACCTTATGATAGATATTAACAAAACAATAAAAGATTCCATAAGTACTCATTTTAAAAACTTAGAAAATAAATTTGAAGAACTTCAAGCATCAGTTTCTTTTATTAGCAACCAGTACGATGATATGAAAAAACAACTTGATACTCATTTGGAATTAGTTAATAAATTAAAGCAAGAAAATCAAACCCTTCAATGTACAGTGACTAACCTACAAAATAAAGTAAACTTAATGGAACAACATGCACGAGCTAATAATGTTGAAGTACAATGTGTTCCCGAGTCAAAGAACGAAAATATAATCAATGTTATAAAACAACTCTCAAAATCTGTAGGATTCAATATTAAAGATAATGAAATAGTTCACTGCACACGTATCGCTAAAATGAATCCAAAAACTACAAGACCCAGATCTATCATAGCACAACTCAGCGCACCTATGATTCGCGACCAACTATTAGCGGCAGTTATAAAATTCAACAAAAATAATCCCTCCAACAAACTAAATACATCCCATCTTGGCATAGCAGGTAACAAGGCTCCCATATATGTATGTGAACATCTATCCGCATCGAATAAATCTCTTCACGCTGCCGCTCGTCAAAAAGCTAAAGAATTAAACTACAAACACATTTGGGTTCGTAACGGGCGCATATTTATGAGAAAAACGGACATCTCCGACTACAAATTAATTAATAGTGTGGAATGTCTCAACAAATTAACCTAGACCTAAGTTATGTTGCATGTAAATACGTTGATTCATTGCAAAAATGTTGGCATTAAATGTATATTACCAAAATGTTAAAGGTCTTCGTACAAAAACACTTGATTTCCATAGAAAAGTGTGCTGTAATAATTATGATCTTATTGTATTGACTGAAACTTGGCTATGTTGTAGCATTTTAAGTGCGGAACTATTTAGCGATAACTATAATGTTTACAGAAGAGATAGAGACCGACTCAATTCGAGCAAAAAACATGGTGGGGGAGTATTGGTAGCTGTAAGTACTAAACTTAACTCTCGGCGAATGGAATCCTGGGAGAGTTCCTGTGAGGATTTATGGATCACAATAGACATACACAAAAATAATAAAATAGTTTTGTGTGCTGCCTATATCCCCCCACCGGTCAATAAATCCGTATTGAACAGATTTATAGACAATGTTAATCGTGTTTCAGAATTTACACATTACAATACGCTTATCATTGGAGATTTTAATTTAAGCTGCATAAACTGGGATTTGGTAGGCAAAGCTAGTAACAAGTGCAATTTACCTTCTTTGGCTCAATCTCTTGTAGACTTTTCTCAAATGAACTCTTTTTGTCAAATGAATCACATAAAAAATCAACAAAACAAAATCTTAGATCTCGTTTTCTTTAATAGTGATAATTTTAAAGTTACGGTTAGCTCATCATCAAATGTATTGAGTCGAATAGACCCTTTTCATCCACCTTTAGATATTAGCGTCAACAAGGATGACAATACAGCAAAATTATTAGAGTCAAACTCCAAATATGTAAAATATAACTTTTTTAAGGCTGATTTCGCAGCAATAAATAGTTTCCTCAATCATGTAAACTGGGCAGAAAAACTTTCAGTGTACAATGATGTCGATACAATGGTAAAAATATTCTATTCTGTCATACGGTCTTCAATAGAACAATACGTACCCAAACAGACACACAGAAATAAAACTAAATATCCTCCATGGTTCAACAAAACTCTTATTAAAAGAATTAAAGAAAAAGAAAAACTAAGAACAAGATACAAAATATATAAAAATCCTATGGACGAGATTTCCTTCATAATTCTAGAAAAGAGATGTGAGAAATTATCATTAGAATGTTACAACTCTTATATAAAACGCTCAGAAGATAACATCAAAACTAAATCTAAATATTTTTGGACATTTACGAACTCAAAAAGACAAAACAATTCTCGTGCATTTCCATCTACTATGACGAGAAATAATGTCACATTTTTCTAAAATTTACAATAGTAATACAGCTACCCAATACAACGTCAATGATATCCTAGCTAATATGTTTGATGACGCTAACAAAAGCTGTGTCTTATCATGTATTCAGCTAAATGAACACGAAATATTGAAGAAATTACAGAACCTAGATCCGCATAAAGGTGCAGGACCGGACGATATACCACCAATTTATTTAATTAACTGCGCATCATCTCTTGCCTCTAACCTCTAAGAATAATTTATAATGTATCACTAAGTTTGGGAGCATTTCCAACTAAGTGGAAGGTGGCAAAAGTGGTTCCCATTTTTAAAAGTGGTAATAACGAAAAATTAGAGAACTACAGGCCTATATCTATTCTTTCAGTGTTCGCCAAAGTATTCGAGTCTTTAGTTTATCCGTATATATATGCCCAGTTTAAAGGTGGTATTAGTCAGCATCAACACGGTTTTATATCTGGGAGATCTACTAACACGAATTTAGTTAACTATACTGAAATACTAATCGAGTCTGTTGACAAACGAAAAAGAGTTGATGTAGTCTATACAGATTTTAGCAAGGCATTTGACCTGGTTTTTTTTTTTTTTTTTTTTTTTTTATGGCATAGGTGGCAAACGAGCAGGAGGCTCACCTGATGGAAAGTGACTACCACCGCCCATGGACATCTGCAACACCCGGGGGCTTGCAGGTGCGTTGCCGGCCTTTGAGAAAGGAGTAGGCTCTTTTCTTGAAGGTTCCCATGTCGTATCGGTTCGGAAAAACCGCCGGCGAAAGCTGGTTCCACAAAGTGGTTGTGCGAGGCAGAAAATGTCTAAGAAATCGCGCTGTTGTGGATTTTCGGACATCAAGATGATGCGGGTGAAACTTAGAATTTTGACGAGATGTCCGAAGGTGAAATTCAGCAGCCGGGATTAATCCGAACAATTCCTCGGAACATTCCCCGTGAAAAATTCGGTAGAAGATGCAGAGTGATCCGACATCTCTACGCAAAGCCAAAGGATCAAGGAGATCGGAAAGGGCTTGATCGTCGATAACTCGAGCCGCTCTACGTTGGATGCGGTCAAATGGAAGGAGCTGGTACTGGGGAGCACCCGCCCAGAGGTGAGAGCAGTACTCCATGTGAGGCCGAATTTGCGCCTTGTAAAGTTTTAGGCGATGGGCCGACGTGAAATACTGTCTCGCCTTGCTGAGCACGCCCAGCTTTTTTGAAGCCAATTTGGCTTTGCCTTCCAATTGACCGCGGAACTGAACGAGGCTCGAAATATCAACGCCAAGTATTCCGATACTACCTGTAGCGGCTATCGGAATGTTCTCAAATCGTGGAGATACGACAAATGGTGTTTTTTTAGCGGTTAACGCGCAAACTTGCGTCTTTTTGGGGTTGAAATGGACTAGATTTAGCCGGCCCCAATTCGAGACTTCGTTTAATGAAGACTCGATTTCAGACACAAGTTTGTTCCGGTTCTCTTCGACGTTTTCCCGAGAAATATTAGCGCGGCCGGTGTATAAGGTGTCAACGGTACTGTCGTCTGCATAGCAATGAATGTTCCCGATTTGCAACAAATCATTGATATGCAGAAGAAACAGAGTGGGTGATAGAACGCAGCCTTGTGGAACACCAGCATTGACGAATTTTAAGTCAGAGCATGCACCGTCGACAACGACCTTGATGCTCCGATCTGCCAAAAAGCTGGTAATCCAATTGCATAATTTCCCGGGAAGCCCATAGGAAGGAAGCTTCGAAAGAAGCGCTTTGTGCCATACGCGATCGAAGGCCTTCGCTATGTCAAAATTTTAGGTTCCCATTTCAGTTCTCCTTACAAAATTATCAGTATTTGGCATGACTGAATCTATATTGGACTGGTTAAAATCATATCTTTATGATAGGTGTTTCTATGTAGTTGCTATGAATCTATAAAATTCAACATAACATCTGGAGTCCCTCAAGGCTCACACCTAGGTCCTTTACTTTTTAATATTTTTATCAACGACCTACCAAAAAGTTTTCATCACTCAACACCTTTCATGTTCGCTGATGACCTTAAACTCCTAAAGGTTATTGAAAATTTTGAAGATGCTAGTCGCTTACAGGAGGATCTAAATCGATTGTATCATTGGTGTAAGGTGAACGGAATGGTACTCAACACAGAAAAATGTTCTTGTATATCGTTCACTCGGAATAAGCTTGAAGTTAACACCAGTTATTACCCATACGTCATTGCTAATGTCCCTCTAAAACGCCTTAATACAATCAGGGATCTTGGTGTGATTTTCGATGAGAAGCTTACATTTATTCCACACATAGATAATATAGTCACCAAAGCCTCAAAGATGTTGGGTTTTGTCCTGAGGAACAGCAAAATATTCCGAAATGTACATACCAAAATAATTCTATATAATAGCTTAGTAAGAAGTATACTAGAGTATGGTAGTGTCATTTGGAGGCCACATTATGCAACACACTGCCTAAGAATAGAGAGGATACAAAGGCGTTTTCTCTACCATCTGGCGTTCTCTCAAAGAAAGGCTAAAGAACTCTCTTCGTATAATGAAAGGCTAGCATTTTTTAAGATACATAGCTTGAGCCAAAGAAGAGATTTGTTGGATTTGATGTTTTTATATAAAAGCCTTAACAATATCTATGATAATCCAGATTTAGTATGTAAGATAAAATTTAATGTTCCCTCTCGATATCCACGCAAAACAATTAATCCTCTTACAAGACCTTTTCGAAAAACTGTTTTGGGCAATAACTCACCAATTTCCAGGATGTCTAAAATTCTAAATGATAGTTGTAAACATTTGGACCCTTTTAGGGACTCACTTAAAACATTTCGTTATAAGTTTTTGAACCACCTGTAACCTAATTTTTATATATAGAGATTTTAATAATTTTTTACCAATAAGTTAATACATTTTTAATATAATGTAATAAATGTTTTATAAACTTCCTAATATTTGCATGCTGTATCTGCCTTAAAAGATAATGCATTTAGAACTAAGCTACACTGTAATTATTTTTACCCAATATTGTATTAATGTAATTATCACTGGTGGATCTTAAATAAATAAATAAAATAAAATAACATAGAAAACTAATAAACCTTTTTTATATCGACTGGGCCGGGAATCGAACCCGGGACCTCGGACCTCGGAGTTCGTCATGATATATAACGAGTACTCGAAAATAATAAATACCCAAATCACTAGTTACATATATCGATATTCGCTAAGTAACCGCCAAATATCGGCAAGATCAAGATATATCCTCAAAGACCCAAACAAACAAAGCAAACAAAAAGTTGATCTTGTTACAAGATACAAAAAGATCGCTATAATAAGATCAGTTAATATTTGATTTGAATAATTTTGTTTAACAAGTAAATTGTATAGTTTTTTTCTGAGATTTCTGGTGTAACCACAAATAGCAAAGCTGACTTTGAATCCAAATCATCAAATTCGGCGTCACGTGACACTATAGCTTTGTATTTCCACAATGAGAAATATTTGAATGATTCAAAGTTAAAACACTCTACACTATTCAAAGTAAACAAAACATTTCTGATTCAAATTAACAATTTCATAACTTAAATACGTCAAAAGTTCTATTTCAGACATCTATTTTTAGAATATTAATTTAAATAATCTGAACGTAGACTACTGATAGGAATTGATAATGCATTAGCATACTGAGGATATCTTGTCGTAACATAATCGGACAGATATATAAAATCAATTATCACGCGGTAGACGTAAAACTTGATAATCAAATTATTTAAACGACGTCTCTTTGTCGCGATGAATTTTCGTATTCCAAATCACATTCAATTCTAAAGAAGTTTCGTTTCAATGGCTCGATTGTTAAAACCTTCCGTAGATTTCCTATTATCATCAAATTATGTGTAACCTTTACGAAAGTCCACATCATTTTGCAATGACTCGATTTATTTGTCCATCTTGAGACATATTGTCTTATTTTATTTATAACAAAAATACCACCAAAAAGGCCATCTACAACTTTGTTGGCCTAAAGAGTCTTTTTGTTCGGGCTGTATTTAAAAATGACTCTGACTACTTGTCAGAGTATATAAATATTTACGACGATTAGTATTGGTAAGTTACATTGTAGAAAACCCATTTATAGAAGCAAATTAAATCAACATGTTACATAATTGAATAAAATGTAACCAGAATTCAAGAACTAATGGTACGTTAAAAAAGAAAACAATATTTACATATCTCTAAAAGTAATAATATTTACTTATTTATACGAGCACAAAATATATTGAATCCAAACATTTATTAACTTTAAAGTTATACATATATTAATAAATTGTTGACATTTTGACATATATTAATAGGAGTTGTATGTATCCCTCTCGAAATCAATCAATTACCCACTTTATTCATTATTAGTGAGGTAAAACAATGCATGTAATGTAAGATAAAGTTCCAGCGTATTTAAGAGAGCCTTAAATTTCCCGCCAATGTTTTCTTTTTTTTCTAATATCCACTTCAAAAATCGCAGCGAAAACATAATTATACAAAGGTTCAGTCTCCGTGTTTATTTTTATATTAAAATTCCGCAAGTATCAAATTTGAAATTTGCCAATTATAAACGTTATCTTATGTGAAAAAGTTTCATAAATAATGCGTATTACTCAATAGAGATTATACTATACGAGGTTTGTTCAAAAGGAAAGGTGAATTTTGATTATTTTTTAAAAGTATTCATTTATTCGTCAATATTAATTTTGTCCCCTTCAAAGTAATCCCCCTCAGATAGACAGCACTTATACCAGCGCTTCTTCCAATCTTCGAAGCACTTCTGAAATGCGATCTTCGGTATGGCCATTAGCTCGTACTTCGATTTCGACTTTACCTCGTTAATAGTGGCAAAACGCTTTCCTTTCATTGTTTTCTTTAGATTAGGGAATAGAAAGAAGTCGCAGGGAGCCAAATCTGGTGAATAAGGTGGCTGAGGCATGATTATGGTGTTGTTTTTAGCCAAAAATTCACGAACAAGCATTGATGTGTGAGCTGGTGCATTATCGTGATGCAGAATCCATGATTTGTTTTTCCACTCGCAAGCAAGGAAGTTGTAATACTCTTTATTGACCGTACGACCTGTTGGCAAGAACTCATGATGTACGACGCCATTGTAATCGAAGAAAACAGTGAGCAAAACCTTCACATTTGATCGAGCTTGACGTGCTTTTTTCGGTCTCGGTTCATCTGGTCGCTTCCATTCGGATGATTGAGCCTTGGTTTCGACGTCATAGCCATACGCCCAGGTTTCATCACCAGTTATGAGCCTTTTGAGCAAATCTGGATCGTTGTTAACATCATTCAACAACTCCTGAGCGATACTAATGCGTCGTTGCTTTTGCTAAAAATTTAGCAATTTCGGATCAAACTTCGCTGCTACACGTTTCATCCCCAAAACATCGGAAAAAATTGTATGGCATGAGCCAATTGATATGCCAACATCCTCTGCAACTTCCCTTATAGTGACTCGACGATTTTCTAAAACTATTTTCTTTGCTGCTTCGATGTTTTCTTCGCTTGTTGACGTGATTGCAACTCCAGGACGCTCATCGTCTTCAAAATCTTCTCGGCCGTTTGTAAAGCGGTTATACCACTTATAAACACTTTTTTAGATAAAGTAGACTCGCCGAATGCCACATTCAACATTTTATAAGCGTTGGAACACTTTATTTCATTTTTAACGCAAAATTTAATACAGATTCTTTGATCCATTTTGTTCAAAAATAAAAAATCGAAGAACACTCAAAAACACCTTTTTCTTTTTCAGTTGTCAAAAAAAACTACAAATTCAAAATGGTTGATAATATCGACATTTGAGAACCATATATGTACCAACATAACTGTAATAAGACAACACCGTATAAATGGCTATATTCTACATAAAATAGTACATAGTTCTTAGTGTGACATAATGACATTAGTTATAAAATAATATAAAGTAAAAAGGTTCAATATTACTACAATAACAAAAAGAAAAAATCGACGATCGAATACATACAGCCCGCGAAATTTCAAAATTCACTTTTTCTTTTGAACAAACCTCGTATGTAACGTTTTCCAATTGCGAACGTAACACATTCATGTGTTCCACGCAATTTTTTGCAAACCTACAATGAATATCACATATATTATTCAAGCTCTCAACCATGTAGAATGTTGTTTATTTTCCTTTTGTCCGCTTGTGGTTTGAATAAAATAAAATTTGAGTTGGTGTTTAACGATTTTTCGTACATAATATATAGGCTTTTTTAGTAATAACATTCCTTTATACTAATTATATTGTTAATAGTTGGTGAAAAATAATTACTGAGCTTCTTACCGGTTCTTCAAAGAGAATTATTCCGAAGCTTTACATTTTAAGTGAATCCTGTAAAACGACGATTTAAAGTTTTCAGCTGCTAAGAGCATAACTAATAAAAATATTTTAATGTTGTCATAGTAAAATAAAAATAGAATAAATATTTAATATTTCATATATTTAGGGCGAAATACACATAGGAACCACCATCAAACTATTCAATAACTATACCTACCTGTATTATATATATATATACCTACCTATATAACTATTAAATAACTAGGGACCCGCTCCGGCTTCGCACGGGTGCAAAACTGATACTGTATTGAAGAATTTGTTTATTTACATCACATTAGAAACTTCTAAAATGATCAGTGTTTCTTTACTATATTGTTCATGTATTACTTACGAAAACCTTCCCTCTCGAATCACTCTATCTATTGAAAAAAGCGCATCCAAATACGTTGCGTAATTTTAAAGATCTAAGCATACAGATTACAATTTATACAACATTGTAATCTATATTGCAATCATATTTCACGGTTCACAATGTTTCGACAGACTTGTCAGTTTACAATCTCACGAGATAGATTGTAATCTAACGATGTTTGTAATCTTCATCATCATCATCATCATCAGCCCGTTTTAGTCCACTGCTGAACATAGGCCTCTCCAAGTGTACGCCACTGTGGTCTTTCTCCGGTTACTCGCATCCAGCTTCTGCCTGCCGCCTTGCGTATATCGTCACTCCGCCTGCCTGTGTGTAATCTTACGGTGATATATACTTGTTAGAGTATTTTTTTACACTTTGTATAACTATAATTTATTACAATAATTTAGTTAATAATATATCGATTGACTATTTTTAGAATATGTTGTGATGTTTTAATTTTTCACGATTAATACTGGCCGATTGTCTGATACTGGCCGGTAAGAAAGGGAATGTCAAGAAATCGAATGCGGCTGCAATGTTTGGTGATAATTATTATTAATTTGGAAATAATGAGAATGATAGGCTAAATTTGGATATAAAATACGGTATGTATTGTAAAACACTGGTTAGTGGATAAAATGCATGTGAAAATAGTGTTAACAAATGAATCTGGAAGAATATCGTTGCTTAAACTCGTGATCATATTAAGATAATTTAGTGTAAATCTGACGTATATGACGTATTACTAGTAGTATATATGACGTATAACTAGTAGAGCCGTAGCCCGTGACATTGCTCGTTTTAGGGTGTTGGTAGTCATGTGTTCACATCACAATTAAGTTTAGCGGTTTGGCCTGGTTGGTGTGGCTTGCACATTTAATAGTTAAAACTTAAAGTGAAATTTTGTATTAAACAATCTTTTTTTTTTAATTATATCCGTATCTAATCTCTTACAAAGGTTCTATTCTATTATGAATCTGTTTATACAATATTTAAAGACAATATTAAAAGTTTCGTTGGAAGTCTATGACACTCTAAATATAATAAGTAATAATCAAATTACGAAGTTTTGTTTTAAAACCTTTATTAGAATGGCTTTTTCTGGTCATATTCCCCCCAAAATTGAATTTATAAGTTCAAAACTTTGTCATTTATCGAGCCCACTCGTCTATAACGTACAAATTGGATATTTAAATGAAGTCGAATTTGATATCAGAATATACTTAATTTGGAATTAATTTTCAAGTGAAGTTGGTCCTTAAATAATATTTATTATTAGCTGTCTAAACTTACGAATATACCACATTTCGAACTCATCATTTTATTTGTGTAATAAGAAGTTTTAGAGTATTATTATTTGTTTATTTACATAAATGGTCGTGCTGCAATGTGAAGATACGAAGTCTTCACTAAATGAAGTCACGGAATGAATCTTAATCTAGACAAATCACCTGTATAAGAGGTTTTTTTTTATATAATTTGTCCACAGACGTGTACGTGCCGCTGTTATTTTATTCCTAAGATAATTGTGTATGTTGTTTTGATGTTGCCTTTTATTGCCAGGCAGCATCACAATCTAAATGTTTGATATTACAGATCAAGTGCGTAAACCTACGTGCGTTGCCTATTGTATTATTTATCTACTATTCATTGTTCGTAGCTTTCTTATCCATAAGTATCAAATACAAGTAGTTTCTGAATCACGTATCATAGACTCTTTTACTATTATTTATTAAAACTAATCGTTTCCTGAATTAACGAACATAAGTATATAATATAAATGTAATAAGTTTTATATTAAAGTCTCTGATTTCATACTAATATTTAATTTGGAGAAGTCTGTCTAATGACATTTAGAGTATCCTGTTATTTGTTCATCAGATAATTGGAATCAACGTGACAGCCTCAAGGGATAGAAATGAATATACCTTAATTCCATAAACACAGCAAGTTCGATAAAGCTACGCATACCATGAATGTTCCTGTATACTCCGGTTAAAGGTGTCTGCCCACTATCCCGTAGCATACCATGACCGTACTAGGACCGTTTCAGACAAAAAACTATTATTTGTATTGAGAAGTATGCGACTATGCCCACTAGACCGTTCCGTCACCGGCCGACACCGTAGCGTGCCATGCACGGGCCGTCAACTATTCGTCGGAGGGAATATTTTGCCGGTGCGGACACGCCACTTGCATGGCACGCGACGTTGCCAAACCGCTGCGCGCAGGCGGCTAAACGGTGACTGAGCGGGGAGTATGACCGTTACAAACCCGTTCTAAATGCGTTGTAGCAGTGTTGCTCTGTTGCCTGTCCGTTCATTAGTTCAACGAGAGGCGCGAATGCGTATAGATGTGTAAAAATGGAGGACGAAAAACTAATAGAATGTGTACGTAAATATGAGTTTATATATAATTTACAACATCCGAAGTATATGGATAGTGTAAAAAAAGAAATGGCTTGGAAGGATATTTCGGAACAACTAAAACAACCAGGTATGTCAATTATTATTCAATTATCGTTTATTTGAGTAAGTTATTTAATTACAAAGTAGATATCCAATCTAATTGCCCTTGAGCCGTTTGGAAAAAATCGGCAAATTTATTGCGTATATCAAAAGCGGTAGAAACTGCATTACCTCCTTGGTGTCTTAGGTTGTTAAACTGTACAGGAGTATTAGTTTCCGTAAAGGATACAGTTTCGCTGCGTCTTATGAAATTATGCAATATGCAAGTAGTTAGTACAATTTTTTCGGCATATTCTGGTTTTAAATGCATACGTCTATTATAAATACGAAATTTTTGACTTAAAATTCCAAAAGCATTTTCTACAACACGTCGTGCACGGCAAATGCGATAATTAAAATGGCGTTTCTTGCTATCGTTTATGGACTGTTGTGAGGGATAAGGTCTTAGAAGATTGTTTTTTAAGGGGAAAGCTTCATCTCCTAATATTACACATGGTGCACTGACATTAGTCCCCGGCAAACATCTATTACTGGGGATATTAAATTTATTTTCGAATATAGCTCTGCCCATTTTTGATTTTGACAAAATACCCCCATCACTATCTTTGCCGAAAGCACCAACGTTAACAGCTATGAAGTTATAATTAGCGTCAACTAAAGCCATAAGTACGATAGAAAATGTTTTTTTATAATTAAAATACAAAGAACCACTGTTTGGTGGTGCTAAAATAATAACGTGCTTGCCATCTATAGAAGCTACACAATTAGGAAAATTCCATTTATTCCAAAATTCTTCTATATTTTTTTCCCATTGTTCGATGCCAGGCGTCGGGATACTTTCTCGCAGTACATTTTTTATTACAGCATCACAAACTTCTAACACAGCACGTCTCACAGTACTGATTCCCAAACGATAACTAAAAGCAATGGTTGTAAATGAATCGCCTGTTGCTAAGTACCTGCAAACAAAATATCAATATTAATCGTGTAATTATTTTTTACAGCTGCAGCTTGCAAACAAAGATGGCAAGGGCTAAGGGATGCATATAGACGAGCATTAAATAAGAAAAAAGGCAAAAGTGGACAAGCAGCGAAAAACATTAAGAAATGGAAGTATGAAGATGAAATGGCTTTTGTTGCTTCGTTCTTTGTCGAAAGAAAATCTTTAGAATCCGTTGAGCTGACAAGTGACGATGAAGAGTCACAGCCGAATAGCGCAGGAACTGAAATTCAGAACCATCACTTCAACAATGAGATCGATAATACTGTTGATATTCCTGCTGCAGAAAATATTACAGCCACCGAAATTCAGAACGAAGATGACATTACTGCCAGTAACAAATCCTCACAACCACTACTCAGTCAAGCAAAAAAGGCCAAGACAATAAAGAGAAGTAAAATCCAGCCACCACAAACAGCATCTGCTGTATTGATGTCGAAATTGTTAGAAGCGCAAAATAAATCTCCACGGCAAGACGATGAATTAGACCGATTTTTTTTGCACATATCAGATACAGTAAAGAAGTTTTCTCCTTACTTACAAGCCATCGCAAAAAGCAAAATATTCAGTTTAGTTTCCGAAATGGAATTACAGCAGCTCGCACCACCTAACTTTGTTACAGCTTCACCACCGTATGCCTATGCTTCATCTCCAGCATCGACTTCTTCGGGCGTACAAGCGAGTGCTACACCTATGCCTCCGTCTCCTGAGCTTTGGAACACTAACGAGTGGAATAATAATAATAATCAAGCATAAAGCTTTACCATGAATACTAGATCAAAAGTTTGATTAAATATTAATAATAAACAAATTGTTTTTTACTTACCGTAAACACACAGCAAGCTTTTCTTTAGGTAGCAGGCATTCTCTAAAGTTTGTGTTTTTTTTGACAATGTCATTTTCAATTTTTTTCAGCAAATCGTTAAATTTGAATGTACACATTCGGAAGTACTGAAAAAACTTTTCTTCGTCATCAACTAAGTGCCTGAATAATGTCCAATATTCTCCTTCCGTTTTGCGTTTTTTTATAGAACTGTGAATCCAGTAGCGTCGAGTGTTTTTTGAGCATTCCTCTTCCTCTTCATCCAAAATGATAGCAATCATTGCCAGTTGTTCAATCGTCGCCATAACTATTTCAATATTTCACCACTTTAACGCGTCTACGCAACACTGATATTTGTACGAGAATGAAGCGATGCTTTACGAGTGTATTGAAAGGATTCCTGCCGTGTTACGTACGGGCATCATACAGATTAAATACGGGTTACATACGGGTTGTAAACGGGTTCAGAACGCTGTCGGCCCGCTTCAGTAGGCGAAATAGAGCGTATCGGATTGCTTTCCGTGCCGGATACATTCCTAGCACGGTCATGGTATGCTACGGGATAGTGGGCAGACACCTTAAAGATGCATTAAACAATACAGTAATTTCTCAATAACTCAAAACTGATGTATTGCGTCATTATTAATTGAAAATTTTAAAGCTAAAATATAAAAATGAATATTTAATAATAGAAGCATTACACTATAGTACGACACAAATTAGATGTAGCATCGGAAAATGCAATGAAATGGAAATAAAGCCGATTACTGCCGATTTACACGAACAATAGAAATAGTTCCCTATCGCGCCATTCGACGCTATTCGTCGCTATAGATTCTTGCGTCAGAGAAAGAAAGTGCAGGCAAATCGACGTGTCAAATTGACGAATATTAATATAATATATAATTAGGTCATATGATATTACAAGTTATTACATTTGCGTAAAGATCATATTCATTCACATGAGAAATAAATATTGATAGTTTGGGAGAGCGTACTTAATTCGGATGTGATCGGTTTTACGAATTTTGCCGATACTACAATTAAGTTGTGTCGTACTATACATTACTAATCGATTGACATAAGCATCTTACTCAACTCAACATATCAGTTTACCGATAGCGCCGATCTAGATATTCGTATTACCGTAAGTGCCACGAGTGACATACGAAGTGAGTACTTACAGATAAACCGGCATTGTCGAGCTCGTATTAAATAATATGTCAATTTGTCACGTAATCAATCAGGTACATGAAATTATCTTGTAATGTATTCCTTGTCGTTTTCAACGGGTAATGTTTTTGTTTTATAGTTCATCATTCCTTAAGATGTATGGTGTTTTAAGAATTACATAATATTCGTTTAATTTTTATATCTATTATATATGATGTAAGAGCTGAGATGGCCAGAATGGTTAGAACGCGTGCATCTTAACCGATGATTGCGAGGCAATCAAACTCAGGCAAGCACCACTATATATACGTGCTTAATTTGTGTTTATAATTCATCTCGTGCTCGGCGGTGAAAGAAAACATTTTGAGGAAACCTGCATGTGTCTAATTTCATCGAAATTCTGTCACATGCGCATCCACCTACCCGCATTGGAACAGCGTGGTGGAATATGTTCAAACACTCTCCTTAATGGGAAAGGAGGCCTTAGCCCAGCAGTGGGAAATGTACAGGCTGTTACTTTACTTTTTTTACTGTTATATAGGATGTATAAAGAACTACAATAAATTTCCAGTAAACCTACCGTTATACAATATAGCGAGTATATTCTACTGAATTGAAAGCCTGAGGGGTTGCGGAAGATAAAATGAGCCTTTTTAAATTAAATAATTAGTGATATTATGAGATTTATAAGATTATTTATAATTATCTCTCCTGCATAAAGGTATGCTAGGAGTGGGGATGACAATAGCCCAAGGGAAAGGGATTGCGCTTGTGGTTTAAGGTTGCAAGGCGGCCCGTTTACCTTTAAGTTGTTGACGTATTATTACGTCTCTATATTATTATTATTATTTATTATTTTATGACAACACAACAACAACATATATATAAACAACACAAAGTCGCTTACCGTTGTCTAACCTTATGTATGCTTAGATCTTAAAAATTACGCAACAAGTTTTTATGCATTTGTTTTAATAGATAGAATTATTCGAGATGCAGTATTTGTATACAATATATGTATAGAAAAGAAACACTGACAATTTTAGAAGGTTCTAATGTGATGTCGTATATAACACATTCTATAGTATGTTTAGTATCAGCATTGTACCCGTCCGAAGCTGGGGCTGATCGCTAGTGCAAAATAAGTTGCGTCATAATATGTACTGAAGAATAAGTAATGATAGAAAAATATAATATTTTATACAAAAATATTATATTATACCACACAAAAATCTTTATTAATATGTTTATTTATAACAAATCATATAAATATCGTTTTATTAAAATATGTTGAATTGAAAATAAAATACCTGAGTTTTTTGTCAACGGAATCCTAACAACCTGCGCTACATAATTGAACTCTCTCCATTCATGTGGAATGCCCAGGTATCGTAGCTATTTATACATATCTGTATGTACATATAATATATAAATTTAGCCCTCATATAATGCACAATTTATATCATTACGTTACCCTGCGTCTGCAGTCTCGTCTCGATATGAAACGTCCATCCCAGGACGCCATTCATACGTTCATATTTCCGTAGAAGATTTCAAAGCTTGTACAATTTACATTTTTAACATTCACAATTTGAGATATGAGATTCAACTCCGTAATATTGCTTTTAATATTCCTTCTAACTTTGTAATTTTATGGACCAGAATGTGGGCATTATAAAGTATAAGAAGTAAATGCCCCTTCTGGAGTAATGGAGGCATATTCTCTAAAACAGGAAGACTTTTATTCGTTGCATGTTTCCTCACAATGCTTTCCTTTTCCGAGTCGGTACGAGATGAAAAACAATTGCCTATTTGACAATACGAAAAATAAAGTGAAATATATTATGAGTTGAGAAATGGTTATTCATTAATGAAAGTTAAAAATAATTCTTAATTTATTCAAAAATCCATAAATAAAAATGCATTTTCATTGGCCGGGCTTATGATGAAGTCACTTGCTTTTTACCCTTGTTCTTCTTATATATGTACTACAGATTAAAATACAGGCAAGTGACGTCACCGACCCTATTGCAGCGCCATATTGTTCCTGCTATTTAAATATGGAATTTTTAATATGATATTTTTCGTCAAATATGTATTAGAAATAAAAAAAAAAACAACTTTTACTGGGTTCCATAACCTCTACTAAATAATATAAATATAATAAATGGATTCTAAAAATCAGTCAATTAGCCTCTTGTGTTATTATAAGCAACAATTAACCACACGAAATGTGTTTCTTATTGATTCTAAGTTTATGGTTGATTTTTCGCAATGGACAAAATGGTTACTTGACAGACGTGCCGACCTAGGGAACTAAGACGTCATGCCCTTTATACTATAGTTACGCTGACCACTCACTCTGACGACCGCAACACAATACTAGAACTGCGATAGAATGGTTAGTTGGCGGTAACCTAACCAGATGGATTTGTACAAAGCCACCAAGTCAATTTTTCTTATAAGTCAACAAATATTAAATAAGTGTTTTTTTTTAATATATATCATATTAAAAAAAAAAAACACTTTTTGTCTCAAATATCTTTTCGCAAATAATTTTTTTTTTCTTTCTATTTCTCGTTATATTGAACACGTCGTATATATTTGAATTTACTGTATGTAGTGTGTATTTAGATTATATATTTGTATTTTATATTTATTGATAATACAATTTATTTATTGAGATATAATTTGTGTGTTCTATATTTACATTTACTTACTTTATACTTTTAGTAATAAATGTATGTCGTTTTATTTATACAGCACCTTATATTCTATGTCCTATCCTACACCGTTGGTTGCCTGGGAGAGATCGCTATGTAAAAATTGTACGACTCTTTTATTTAGGCCAAATCTATATTGTTTTTATTTAATTTATCTGTTTAGAGTATTATAAAGTATAAAAGCATGTAAGTAAAGTAAGTTATATAAATGTATTGTAAATACATAATACATTTCGCAGAAATGGACGATCACGTTGGATAATAATAATTAATATGCATTTAGCACGTACTATAGGAACCCTTGCCATACTTACGTGGTGCTACCACATGATGTGATTAATTATAAATATTTAATGATCCGTAATCCCTGTTGATTGTTGAGGAATAGGTATTTTGTACAACAGCCAATGCTAAATCTGCTATGCGTGCTATGTTAACAAGTAAATGGTATTCCTTTAGTTTTTATTGTTCTTCTTTATTCTATTGTGGGTCCTTTATGTGGCGTCTTGATCTGACGTTAAATTTTATATGTGAATATCGGAACGAGGTCGGCCATTAACGTAAGTCTGTTTATTAAGACAATAAGGGACTCTATGTTACTATTTTTTTTTAATTTTAGAAGGACAACCGACGTAAGTCACTCAAATGACAGTAGATCACATCTAAACAAAAAGAAGTACAGGATTCTCACCATGTACTATCACATTGCACAATAAGTATTAAAATAAAAAACGTAAACGTAATCAATGAAACAGATGAAAGATCTAATATATTTTTTAAATATTACATAATGAATAATAATTAACAAAACCACTAAGATATAGCACAAAATTAGAAATAAACACAAATAAAATTAATTTAGATAAGAAATAAGTTTAACGTAATATATAACATAGATTTTGTAGTAAAATTTTATTAATAACTTCATAAGAGATGAGTTTTATGGTGTATGGTGTATGCCTGTAAAGCCAAACTAGCGTTCGTGGTCACGGGTAGACTGACTAGACAGTCTATCCGTGACCACGCTGTAAAGTGCTCGAAACGTCGGGATGTCCAAAAAAATTAATATACGCGATTCAAATCCGTTATAACTAGTTTTATTTAAATGTGTAATAATCGCGAAAATTTAAGACAACATTACTGTCATTGTTTTTACTGAAGTAATAATTGATGATTGATTTGATTAAACACTAATTCTTAATTATTTATCTATAATCGATGATTTTCTAAATCAATAAATGACTATCTATACTTTTTACATATATTTACTTTGATTTGATTAATAGAAGCAGTTAACTTAAACTGTAACTGTACCTGTTGACTTCCACGCAGGATATGTTAATTTAAATAATTGTATTTAACTAACATGACTTTGTATTTTTTAAATGTTGAAAATGAGTTACTACTGAGTTTCTTGCCGGTTCTTTTCGGTAGAATCTACTTTCCGAACCGGTGGTTGCTTGTATAACTGAAATTAACATACGGTACGATTAATTATTAAAAAAAATAAATGCCTATAATATTGATCACTGTGATCGCATATATTATTTTTTTTTTTGTACGTATATTTGAAAAACGTAGTGGAACACAAAACTGTCATGTCAACATAGTTGGCACGGGATAAATGATATATTTATATATAAGCAGTTGAATCTAAGCGGAAGGCATTAGCAACCGGTTTGAATATAGCGAGAGCCTTCAATCGCGTATAGTCAAAGCAATGCAAATGGATCACCAGCTAGCTAGCTAGTTTTTTTGCTAGATGAGAGCATCAAGGTGACATTACAAATTCCGACTTAAAATTTGTCAATTCTTATGTGCTACTATGTACTTTGTTTTTGACCTATTTTTTGTGCACATCAACGACTTGTACAGAGACACAACATATGTGCAGAGACAGTTCCGAAAGCATGTTATAACAAACAACAAATTATAACAAGGAACAAACTTGTATCTTTGATAAACTGTGTCTCTGTCTGGGGCCGGTTAGTGAACCTAATCCAACTGAACTCTAAAAAGGGACAAATTTGCTAAATATTTAATAAATAACACCATTTGCCGTTTTTCGATATGTACGATTTGAGGACATTCCCATTTCTGCCAGAGCTAGTATCGGAATAGTTGGGCTTTCGTTTCGGGCCTCTATCCCTTCCGCAGTCAATTGTATGGTAACGCTTAATTGGCACCTAAGTAGTCAACAGGGAAAACTGTACGTCGGCCCATCGCCTAAAATTATACAAAGCAAATTTTCAGCCTTACGTCGAGTATTGCTCTTATTTTTAGGCGTAAAGTAATACATTATTTTTTTTCATGTTTTGAATAATTCACAAATAATACTTAAGATCATATTGATTTATAATTTTTATATATAAAAATACAAATGAACGAGAAAAAAACCCAGAATTATAAATAAAAAAATTGAACTTTGCCGCTGTTATTTTTAACTCAAACAGTGAATCTACGATAGAATTCTAATCCGTTCTATTCACATGCAAATCAAACACTGGAATATGCATTCTCATACGCGTCGTCTCTTAATATGCACCGACTCTTTTTATTTAAAAAAAAATCCTACGTTCCATTATATAGAAAAATCTTAGATAGCAGACCATAGTTGCGTTTCGAGTATAGATTTTCATTTGACAATATTCCTATATTTTAGTAACGTAATTTTTGTTCCGCTGATCATTATGAAACGACAGCTGCACAGTAGGTCGGTTAGGGTCTTATATTGAAAAGATCCAGCCGTAGATGTGAAGAAAAATAAAAAGGATTCTTGATTGCAATTGCCAGAGAGCGGAATATGATACTGGCCGGATAGAGAGCAGCGCTATAGCTATATAAAAAAAACAAATGAAAGACATGTGAATACAGATTGTTAGTTTACAATGAAATTAAATCTAAACAAACGTTTCTATATTCCTAAAAATCTGTAGAATAAACCCTTGGTTTCGCGGGCGAGCCACTAGTCATAATTAATTAAGTACACAGAATCACTTGTAATGATTACATATAAATTCTTTACATATAATACCGCACTGTATTAATTACAAAGGGTTGATATAAAGTAGCAGAGTAATAATTATTATTATTTAAATATTATATCCAGCGCTGTACCGCGCTCTTTCCCGTCCTACTAGAGATGTGCACGCTATTAATACAAGGGACAAACATAAATTTATTAGTCCTGTACCCGACTTACACACTACACAAGGTGTAATTCCTTTGTGTTTATTCTTTTACATCAGGATCTAACAACATATAAAACGTTATGTGTGTGTACTAAATACTAAAACGTATGTATGCCGAAGGTTATTATAACATTAAAGACTTCAGGATCGCCTCCAGGCCGTGCCAAAAATAAATGGTAAAGTCGAATTACGAACCTAATCTACTTATTACTTTTTTATTTTTATTACGGTGACCAAATCCATGAGTCTCCTTAATAATAGTAAGGGTATTACATACTGATGGTAAAGAACGATAGAAAAATTTGGAGCCTTTTCGAGGTGAAGCCGTGGTTCGACAAATTTACTAAATAAATAATTTAATTTATCACTGTTAACAAAAAAATATTGATTGAAAAATAAATAAGAACCCACTGAGATTCGGTCGCCAGTTCTTCTCACGTCTGTGGTGTTTTTTTTTGAACTGGTGATAGACTTTTATCAATCAACAACAATAACAAAAGTGTAACTTCTATGTTAATTAAGAGATTTTAATTCTAAGTAAATACCACATCGTATTAAATGCTATATAACTGACTACCTATGACCTCTGGATATTTTGGATGTGTAAATTTCACTGAATTTAGTATCAGCAACGAGAGCCAGACAATGTCGTTGAGATAAAATGTTCGAATTATGTATTTTCAAATTAGTTTAAATTAAAACAGAAGATACTCGTTTTGATTAATAAGTATAATTCGGCAAACCTCCAGAAACATCCACTGTACATTTTTACGAAAAAAACAAAGTATTCCCCATTGCCACCCGCGTTTTTTTTTGGGACAATTACATTCCTAAACCTTGTAGTAAAGAAAGTAAACAAAACACTTTTTATCCTATCCCGCGGGAATTTCGAAAACCCTTTTTAGATCCAAGAGATCCGAACATTGATGAATCAGTCAGGACATTTGAAATCTGTGTTTAGTTTTGTCCATTTTCTTAAATTACAAAGTGTTAGTAAAACAATATTCCAATTTCTATACTTATATGTGATTGTTTTTAAATGGGAATATAGATGCACTATAGCCCGTCCCAACTTCGCACGGGTGGACATAGCTTTTATTTTTACATTTTTTGTTGCTTTTTTTTGACGATAACAATTATCGTTCTATTTCAACTTATTTACACAAAAAATTTAATAAATTATACACCTAAACCCTCCTTATGAATCCCTCTATCTATTCGTGAAAACCGTACGAAAACCCGATCAGTAGTTTTGGAGTTTATCGCGAAGATACAGACAGAGAGATATTATGGGAGGACTTTGTTTTATACTACGTAGTGTTGTGAGTGAGGGAATGCACGTGTGTTAGATAATACAATTATGAGCTATAAAAAGCGCTGCGCTGGTATTGACATAGTTGTTTGTTAATCTATTACGTTAACGTCAATTAAAATGGATTCAACTCTTCGCAGAGTTTTCTGATCACGACGATTCTCCAAGAGATTGGGACAATAGGCTTTTTTATTTTATGGTACAGATTGGCGGACGATTAAATCGGCCACCTGATGGTAAATGGTCACCACCGCCTAGAGACAATGGCACTGCTTCTTACATCAGCAATGCACCTACAATCTTAGGAACTAAGATATTATTTCCGTTGCGCCTGTGGTTACACTGGCTCACTCACCCTTTAATCCGGAACCCAACAATACTGAGTACTGCTGTTTGGTGGTAGAATCTCTGATGAGTCAAAGACAAAGCCCTAAAACCAAGAAATCTTTTATTTGTATATATGTATACGTAAATATATTTTAAATATATTGCGATTGCATCAATAATATCGTAATATTTCTATAAAGAATTTTCAATCGCTAGTGCGTGGGTGTGCCCGACGCTGGTACATAAATAAAGCCACAATCAACAAGTATCAATCCATTTGCATGACTATTGCAATTCGGATTACGCGATACAATGTATTCAATCCTTTCATTCCTGACATTGTTTGACAATTTAGAATTAACTTCGCCTTAATTGCAATCGTCAAATCGCTTTCGGCTCATTATCAATTAATTACTGATATGGGCGAATCTTGGAAATAGGCGTATTCGTGTTTTTCCATCGGCATATTATATTTTATACTAGCTGAATCTGCGACTTCACCCGCGTTTTATTTATAATACTCAAACATTCAACCCCTTTTTTACTCCCTTAGGGTTGGAGTTTCCGAATGTTTACACCCTATAAGGAACAACCTACCAAATTTCAAATTTGTAAGTTTTATTATTTCATGATTAATCAGCTACTGGCTTTTCGCTTTTATATATATGTATATAGATTTTATTGCAACTAATAATAAAAAAAATGTTCCTTTATTATTCTTGTGAAAACAAGGAATGAAAACCAAGCTAAATACATAAGCTTTAGTTTCAAACTTCATGTTTTTTTTACAAAATGTCATCGCTGAGCGAATAAATGCTGTACTTGCAGATAAAGTTTAAGTCTTTGTTGAAGGATAAATATATTTTTTAAATGAAATTTATCAAAACAACGCAATGCCCAAATTTGCATTCTCCGTCGAGTTCAAGAGGATGGATACAACGTGACTAAGAAGTTTAGATTAAAATTATTAATGTATCTATTTCAACTCATAAACACTTTTCAAGCCATAAAAAATTTTTTTTTAGTTATTCTCGGTAGAATCTACTTTCCGAACCGGTGGTAGCTTCACTCGATATAGTTGTTAAATGACAATTCAAAAGTGCTTGTACAAGCTTACTTGAATAAAGTATATTTTGATTTTGATTATAAGACTGACAGTGTCCTTAAAGTTTAGGGTAATCGCTATCGAGGGAGACTCCTAAATAACCATATTTTCGTCTATAAACTGGTGTTTTAAGTATAATGATGCCCGTTTTAAAATCTAATATTCATCATAGGCTCGTACACATCTATAAAACTCAATACGACCCTCGTCACTTTGACATAAGCCGCGTCGACATATTTAGGGGATTAGGACTTCTTGTTTTTTAGATATATGACCAAGAAGTGGCCCTTGGCATCGTGCTATCAATCTATTCGTATAATATACTAATGATACATCTATTAATAGCATGTATATAAGGCACCGAAGCTAAATTTACGAGAGACGGAAAGCTCTGGTAATATCAATTTGACACAATTTATGTGATACAAAAGCTTGTAGCGAGCTTTATTTGGATAGATAATTAGTATATTAATTAATTTAATGTTAATAAATTTAGCTATTAAGATTTTCAAAATAAATATGAGTTGTTGAATTTGTGTCAAATGTGAAATTATGTAACAAGTTAACGGTAACAGATTTCTTTCTTTTTAGCGCTTTATAAAGTTTGTTCTAAAAAAGGTTTTTACATTGTTAATTTATCTAATTGTCATTAAAGTTGCCAGTGACATTATTGTTACTTAAATCAATAGTATGAGTTATTTAAATCAAGAACATTGCGTTTTAATCAAAAGTATAACATTAATTATCTCAGTTAATATTTACTCATTAGCAAATCAATTATATCGACCGAAATTAATTTGGAGATTGAATTGATATTTTAGAGGAGTAATTAAACGGGAAGCTGCCATCCGCTCAGAATGGATATTATATCGAGAAGAACTATCAAGAGACATGTATGGATCATGCAAATCATGCAATAATTATATACATTATATTACACCGCGCATTCCCACGTAGACCACACACGGTTTTAAAACTCCCATCCATCATGGAGAATGGCAATATTTTAACACAATTTCCATGTTACAAATGGACGCCGAGACGAGGGCGAACTATTAACATTTTTTATTGTTATATCTGTATGCGTCTTTGGCACGTCTGTGTATTGTGTTTTTTTTTTTTTTTATTTCATATTTTTCTGTTCCTGCATAATTTTTACCAACCCGCAGCTTTAGAATTAAAATTTGTGTCTGAATTACCCTTTTTATGGATTTATCGAATAAAAAATGTTTATAGGTTTGTTTTTTACTTTTTTATATAAATTGTAAAGTATGACTGCTGTCCACTATTGGGACATGATTTTGATTTATGTTCGAAGATTGCAAAGGTTCACGCGCTTAATAAAACAACTTGTTCGTAAGAGACCAGAAGAGAGAATATTTTATTTTAACTGAAAAATTAGTGAGTGAGTGATTGAAATGACTGGTTGAATGACTGGTTGAATGACAGGTTGAATGACTGGTTGAATGGCTGGTTGAATGACTGGTTGAATGGCTGGTTGAATGACTGGTTGAATTGGCGTTGAGTGGGAGTACTGCGGGCTCATGCCGATAGGTGGCGGTAGGAGGCGCCAACATATTCCCCCCGCTTGTTGTTGTCTTTTCCAGTTCAGCGTCTTGAACATATCCTCCATTGCATTAGTGAACAATTTGGGGGAAATAACGTCCCCTTGTCTCACTCCTCGATGCAATGGTATGGGATTTTTTTGCTGATTCTGTACTCGGACGGACATGGTGGCAGCTTCGTAGAGACATCTCATCACTTGGATGTATCGCCAATCAACTTGGCAACGCTGCAGGGACTCCAGAACAGCCCAGATTTCAACCGAGTCAAAGGCCTTCTCATAGTCCACGAATGCAAGACACAGGGGCCGATTATACTCATGGGACTTCTGTATAATCTGCCGCACTGTATGGATGTGGTCTATGGTGCCGTATCCGGTCCGAAACCCGGCCTGCTCCGAGGGTTGGAATTCGTCGAATCTTCGCGCAAGACGGTTCGTGATCACTCTTGAAAACAGCTTATAGACATGGCTCAGTAGGGATATGGGACGATAGTTCTTCAGCAGGGTTTTGTCACCCTTTTTGAAGAACAGGACGACCACACTCCTACTCCACGCCTCCGGAGTTCTCCCTTCGAAGAGGACAGAGTTAAAAAGCGTCTGAAGTTCCCTAAGTACCGGTTTACCTCCCGCTTTTAATAGCTCTGTGGTAACGCCGTCCTCTCCAGGGGCTTTTCCATTTTTAAGCTGTCCAAGAGCAGTCTCGATTTCGCCAATACTGACTTCAGGCAGGTCTTCGGAGAAATGGCGTGTTAATGTAGCTCTAGGATCCTCATTTTCGGGATCAGGTCGAGATGCATGCGCTGCGTATAACCGGCCGTAGAAGTCCTCTACTTCCGAAAGTACTGCCGGCTTAGAAGAAACGACTTCTCCACTTGCTGCGGTCAACTTCGTCAGGTGGCTCCTTCCAAGAGACTGTACGAACACCTTAAACCCCCGATTCTGCTCAATAGCTCTTTCTATTGCAAGAGTATTGGAGCACCGGAGGTCGTGTCGTACGCGCCTGCTGATCTCTTGGTTTAATTGCCGTTTCTCTGACGAAGTGACAGGTGGGTTTTCACGTCGTTTCTTCATGAGCCCCAAAGTCTCTTCCGAAGGTTCGACTTCCTGCCCTTACGCTGCATGCCACAATATCTCGTGCCTTCTTCCCTGAGAATTCGAACTACATTTTCGAGGTTCTGGTTTACGTCAGTTGTGGTTTCCACGGCAGCGAATCGGTTCTCCAGGATTGACTGGAATATTTCAGATCCCGCAATGGTTTGGAGCAGCTTTCGTCGGAGCGTGGACTTCATCAGACGGGCGCGCTCGGCCTTAAAATTGATATTCAGAGAGCCTCGGAGGAGTCGGTGATCACTACCGGTATTGAACCTGTTAATCACTGAGACGTCTCTGAATATATGCCTCATGTCCGTCATTATGAAGTCGATCTCGTTTTTTGTCATAGTGTCGGGGCTTTGCCACGTCCACTTCCTTTGCGGCTGCTTCTTGAAGAAGGAGTTCATCAAGAAGAGCCCCTCCCGTTCGAGGAAGTTGACAAGCATTTGCCCCCTATGATTCCTGCTTCCAAATCCATGGGGTCCTACTACCGATTCGCTGCAGTTCTGTACTCCCACTTTAGCGTTGAAGTCCCCCATGATAACGTTGTAGTGGGTTTTCGTGGTGAAGTGGAGGGCCCTCGATATGTCATCGAATAATTCTTCCACTTCATCGTCCGAGTGTGTCGAGGTCGGTGCGTACGCTTGCACCACCTTGAGGCTGTACCTCTCGGTGAGCTTTATAATGAGGTACGCTACCCTGTTCGACACACTGGAGATTTCCACCACGTTGTCAACTAGGGACTTATTTACCAGAAACCCAACGCCATCTTGGGATTGTTGGTCACCCTCTCGGAAGTACATTAGGTGGCCTGATTCGAGGGTTACGGTGTCCTCTCCCTCTCTACGGACTTCACATAGCCCTAATATGTGCCACCTAATTTTCCCAAGTTCTACCTCAAGTTGCGCTAGATGCGAGTCAAGCCGTAGCGTGCGTCCGTTGTACGTCGCAAGGGTCAGTCGGTTGTGGTGGCCTCCCGTAGCCCGGTGATTCTTAGCACTCCCCGTCCCGCCGTTACCATCGTCGCCACCATGACGAGGAATAGCGGGGCTGCCGGGAACTGGGGGCCGTGGCTTGCGTGTGTGCTGCATGTGGAGGTTGTGCCCATAATCGCCACGCTGGGGCCTGCCCAGCGTGGCGATTATTGGTGGTATAGTGGGTTGGCGATCGCAGGGCGTAGCTTCTCGCACCGGTGACGCTGCTGCCCGTCACCGGCCTGTGGTATTTAGCTACGCCTATTATGTTGATGGTTATACCGCCATCAGTCGGTCGCCAGAGCCTCGTTTGCTGGTCGGCAGGATGCACCACGGGCAGGTGAGGTTGTCTTGGGGCACTAAGGTGTAGTTTGCGCCCCCTTACATCCCATGCGTTTTTTTAAATAGATAGAATTATTCGAGATGCAGTATTTGTATGCAATACATTTATAGAAAAGAAACACTGATAAATTTAGGAGATTTTAATGCGATGTCGTATATAACACATTCTGTAGTATATTTAGTGTCAGCATTGTACCCGTCCGAAGCCGGGGCTGATCGCTAGTGCAAAATAAGTTGCGTCATAAAATGTACTCACTGAAGAATAAGTTATGATAGAAAAATATTATAAACCACACAAAAATATTTATTAATATTTTTATTTATAACAAATTATATAAATATCGCATTATTAAAATGTATAGTATTGAAAATAAAATATATGAGTTTTTTGTCAACGGAATCCTAACAACCTGCTCTACATAATTGAAGTCTCTCCATTCATGTGGAATGGCCAGGCGAAGCTATTTATACATCATATATGTACATATATTATATATGAATTTAGCCCTCATATAATACACAATTTATATCATTACGTTACCCTGCGTCTGCAGTCTCGTCTCGATATGAAACGTCCATCCCAGGACGCCATTCATACGTTCATATTTCCGTAGAAGATTTCAAAGCTTGTACAATTTACATTTTTAACATTCACAATTTGAGATATGAGATTCAACTCCGTAATATTGCTTTTAATATTCCTTCTAACTTTGTAATTTTATGGACCAGAATGTGGGCATTATAAAGTATAAGAAGTAAATGCCCCTTCTGGAGTAATGGAGGCATATTCTCTAAAACAGGAAGACTTTTATTCGTTGCATGTTTCCTCACAATGCTTTCCTTTTCCGAGTCGGTACGAGATGAACAACAATTGCCTATTTGACAATACGAAAAAAAAAGTGAAATATATTATGAGTTGACAAATGGTTATTCATTAATGAAAGTTGAAAATAATTCTTAATTTATTCAAAAATCCGTAAATAAAAATGCATTTTTTAAACGTTTGCCACGTGACACAAAACGCTCTTGATTGGCCGGGCTTATGATGAAGTCTCTTGCTTGGTACCCTTGTTCGCCTTCTATATGTACAACAGAATAAAATACAGGCAAGTGACGTCACCGACCCCATTGCAGCGCCATATTGTCCAAGTAGCCTTTTCGCTCGCTATTTAAATATGGAAATTTAAATATGATATTTTTCGTCAAATGTGTACTAGAAATAAAAATCATGGTGGGTTTCATAACCTCTACTAAATATAATAAATGGATTTTAAAAATCAGACAATTAGCCTCTTGTGTTATTATAAGCAACAATTAATTATATTTTTCGCAATGGACAAAATGGTTACTTGACAGATGTTCCACTGACCTAGGGAACTGAGATGTTGTGCCCTTTATACTATAGTTACCCTGACCACTCACTCTGACGACCGCAACACAATACTAAGAACTGCGGTGGAATGGTTAGTTGGCGGTAACCTAACCAGATGGATTTGTACAAAGCCACCAATCCAATTTTTCTAATACGTCAACAAATATTAAATAAATATATATTTAAAAAAAATCTCGTAAAAGATTACTTTTTGTCTCAAATATCTTTACGCCAATAATTTAATTTAGTTTTTTTTCTTGTTTATTTATTTTTTCTTTCTATATCTCGATATGTTTGAAGACATCGTATATATTTGTATTTTATATGTATGATATAAATTGTGTCTTTTATATTTACATTTAGTCACTTTATAGTTTTAGTAATAAATTAATGTCGTTTTATTTATACAGCACCTCATATTCTATGTCCTATCTTACACCGTTGATTTCCTGGAAGAGATCGGTATGTAGCGATATGGTCGATAAAATTGTACGACTATTTTATTTAGGCCAAATCCATATTGTTTTTATTTAATTTATCTGTTTAGAGTATTAAAAAGTATAAAAGCATGTGAGTAAAGTAAGTTATATATATGTAATATATATGTATTATATATTGTAAATAGTGTAAAAAAGTAATTTGTTTCGATTCGAATATTACATAATACATTTCGCAGAAATGAACGATCACGTTGGATAATAATAATTAATATGCATTTAGCACGCACTAATGGAACCCTTGCCATACTTACGTGGTGCTACCACATGATGTGATTAATTATAAATATTTAATGATCCGTAATCCCTGTTGATTGTTGAGGAATAGGTATTTTGTACAACAGCCAATGTTAAATCTTCTATGCGTGCTATTTTAACAAGTAAATGGTATTCCTTTAGTTTTTATTGTTCTATTTTATTCTATTGTGGGTCCTTTGTGTGGATTTGTGTGTCTTGATCTGACGTTAAATTTTATATGTATATATAAAAAATATTTATTTTTGTACTTTGTGTAACTGAAATTAACATAAATAATACTATAATACCTAAAAATATTGTTTAGATAATTTTGAAATTAAAAATTTTTAATAAAAAATAATTGCCTATAATATTGATCACTGTAATCGTATATGTTATTTTTTTTGCACGTATTTTTGAAAACCGTAGTTAAACACAAAACGGTCATGTCAACGTAGCTGGCACGGGTAAATGATAAATTTATATATAAGCAGTTGAATCTAAGCGGAAGGCATTAGCAACCGGTTTAAATATAGCGAAAGCCTTCAATCGCGTATAGTCAAAGCAATGCAAATGGATCACCAGCTAGCTAGCTAGTTTTTTGCTAGATGAGAGCATCAAGGTGACATTACAAATTCCGACTTAAAATTTGTCAATTCTTATGTGCTACTATGTACTTTGTTTTTGACCTATTTTTTGTGCACATCAACGACTTGTACAGAGACACAACATATGTGCAGAGACAGTTCCGAAAGCATGTTATAACAAACAACAAATTATAACAAGGAACAAACTTGTATCTTTGATAAACTATGTCTCAGTCTGGGGCCGATTAATGGATCTAATCCAACTGAACCCCAAAAAGACACAATTTGCTTGTTAACCGCTAATAGCACCATTTGCCGTTTTTCGATATGTACGATTTGAGGACGTTCCCATTTCTGCCAGAGCTACATCGGAATACTTGGGCTTTCGTTCCGCAGTCATGGTATGGTAACACTAAATTGGCACCTTAGTGCTCACCAGTACGTCGGCCCATCGCCTAAATTATTCAAAGCAAATTTTCGGCCTTACGTCGAGTATTGCTCTTATTTTTAGCCTTAAAGTAATACATTTTTTTTTCTTTTTTTGAATAAGTCACAAATAATACTTAAGATGATTTTTATTTTTCATAATGTAATTACAACAATAAAAAAACAAATGAACGAGTAAAACAATCAGAATTATAAATAGAAAACTGAACTTTGCCGCTGTTATTTTTAACTCGAACAGTGAATCTACGATAGAATTCTAATCCGTTCTATTCACATGCAAATCAAACACTGGAATATGCATTCTCATACGCGTCGTCTCTTAATATGCACAGAGTCCTTTTATAAAAAAAAATCCTACGTTCCATTATATAGAAAAATCTTAGATAGCAGACCATAGTTGGGTTTCGAGTATTTTCATTTGACCTATATTTTAGTATCGTAATTTTTGTTCCGCTGATCATTATGGAACGACAGCTGCAAAGGAGGTCGGTTAGGGTCTTATATTGAAAAGATCCAGCCGTAGATGTGAAGAAAAATAAAAAGGATTCTTGATTGCAATTGCAAGAGAGCGGAAAATGATACTGGCCGGATAGAGAGCAGCGCTATAGCTGTATAAAAAAAACAAATGAAAGACGTGTGAACAGACATCGTTAGTTTATAATGAAATTAAATATAAACAAACATTTCTATACTCCTAAATATCTGTGCAACAAACGCTGGATTTCGCTGGCGAGCCACTAGTCATAATTAATTAAGTACACGGAATTACTTGTAAAGATTACATATAAATTCCTTACATATAATAACGCACTGTATTTATTACAAAGGGTTGATATAATATAGCAGAGTAATAATAATTATTATTTAAATATTATATCCAGCGCTGTACTGCGCTGTATCCCGTCCTACTAGAGATGTGCACGCTATTAATAAAAGGGACAAATATAAATTTATCAGTCCTGTACCCGACTTACACAAGGTTATTCCTTTGTGTTTATGCTTTTACATAAGGATCTAACAACGTATAAAACTTTTCGACTGTTAGAGACCGTTATGTATGTGTACTAATACGTATGTATGCTAAAAGTTATTATAACATTAAAGACTTCATGATCGCCTCCAGGCCGTTCCAAAAATAAATGGTTAAGTCGAATTAAATATAAGCCATCGAATTATATATTAATTAATTATAAGCTATGTGTCTCCTTAATAAGTAAGGATATTAAATACTGATGGTAAAGAACGATAGAAAAAAAATTGGAGCCTTTTCGAGGTGAAGCCGTGATTCGACAAATTTACTGAATAAATAATTTAATTTATCACAGTTAAATATTGATTGAAAAATAAATACGAACCCACTGAGATTCGGTCGCCAGTTCTTCTCACGTCTGTGGTGTTTTTTTTTGAACTGGTGATAGACTTTTATCAATCAACAACAATAACAAAAGTGTAACTTCTATGTTAATTAAGAGATTTTAATTCTAAGTAAATACCACATCGTATTAAATGCTATATAACTAACCTCTGGATATTTTGGATGTGTAAATTTCTCTGAATTTAGTATCAGCAACGAGAGCCAGACAATGTCGTTGAGATAAAATGTTCGAATTATGTATTTTCAAATTAGTTTAAATTAAAACAGAAGATACTCGTTTTGATTAATAAGTATAATTCGGCAAACCTCCAGAAACATCCACTGTACATTTTTACGAAAAAAACAAAGTATTCCCCATTGCCACCCGCGTTTTTTTTTGGGACAATTTCATTCCTAAACCTTGTAGTAAAGAAAGTAAACAAAACACTTTTTATCCTATCCCGCGGGAATTTCGAAAACCCTTTTTAGATCCAAGAGATCCGAACATTGATGAATCAGTCAGGACATTTGAAATCTGTGTTTAGTTTTGTCCATTTTCTTAAATTACAAAGTCTTTCTAAAACAATATTCCAATTTCTATACTCATATGTGATTGTTTTTAAATGGGAATATAGATGCACTACAGCCCGTCCCAACTTCGCACGGGTGGACATAGCTTTTATTTTTACATTTTTTGTTGCTTTTTTTTGACGATAACAATTATCGTTCTATTTCAACTTATTTACACAAAAATTTTAATAAATTATACACCTAAGCCCTCCTTATGAATCCCTCTATCTATTCGTGAAAACCGTACGAAAACCCGATCAGTAGTTTTGGAGTTTATCGCGAAGATACAGACAGAGAGATATTATGGGAGGACTTTGTTTTATACTACGTAGTGTTGTGAGTGAGGGAATGCACGTGTGTTAGATAATACACTTATGAGCTATAAAAAGCGCTGCGCTGGTATTGACATAGTTGTTTGTTAATCTATTACGTTAACGTCAATTAAAATGGATTCAACTCTTCGCAGAGTTTTCTGATCACGACGATTCTCCAAGAGATTGGGACAATAGGCTTTTTTATTTTATGGTACAGATTGGCGGACGATTAAATCGGCCACCTGATGATAAATGGTCACCACCGCCTAGAGACAATGGCACTGCTTCTTACATCAGCAATGCACCTACAATCTTAGGAACTAAGATATTATTTCCGTTGCGCCTGTGGTTACACTGGCTCACTCACCCTTTAATCCGGAACCCAACAATACTGAGTACTGCTGTTTGGTGGTAGAATCTCTGATGAGTCAAAGACAAAGCCCTAAAACCAAGAAATCTTTTATTTGTATATATGTATACGTAAATATATTTTAAATATATTGCGATTGCATCAATAATATCGTAATATTTCTATAAAGAATTTTCAATCGCTAGTGCGTGGGTGTGCCCGACGCTGGTACATAAATAAAGCCACAATCAACAAGTATCAATCCATTTGCATGACTATTGCAATTCGGATTACGCGATACAATGTATTCAATCCTTTCATTCCTGACATTGTTTGACAATTTAGAATTAACTTCGCCTTAATTGCAATCGTCAAATCGCTTTCGGCTCATTATCAATTAATTACTTATATGGGCGAATCTTGGAAATAGGCGTATTCGTGTTTTTCCATCGGCATATTATATTTTATACTAGCTGAATCTGCGACTTAACCCGCGTTTTATTTATAATACTCAAACATTCAACCCCTTTTTTACTCCCTTAGGGTTGGAGTTTCCGAATGTTTACACCCTATAAGGAACAACCTACCAAATTTCAAATTTGTAAGTTTTATTATTTCATGATTAATCAGCTACTGGCTTTTCGTTTTTATATATATGTATATAGATTTTATTGCAATTAATAATAAAAAAAATGTTCCTTTATTATTCTTGTGAAAACAAGGAATGAAAACCAAGCTAAATACATAAGCTTTAGTTTCAAACTTCATGTTTTTTTTACAAAATGTCATCGCTGAGCGAATAAATGCTGTACTTGCAGATAAAGTTTAAGTCTTTGTTGAAGGATAAATATATTTTTTAAATGAAATCTATCAAAACAACGCAATGCCCAAATTCGCATTCTCCGTCGAGTTCAAGAGGATGGATACAACGCGACTAAGAATTTTAGATTAAAAGTATTAATGTATCTATTTCAACTCATAACTTTTCAAGCCATAAAAAATTTTTTTTTAGTTATTCTCGGTAGATTCTACCGAATAACTTAGAATTAAGAATAACTAAAAAAAAACTTTCCGAACCGGTGGTAGCTTCACTCGATACAGTTGTTAAATGACAATTCAAAAGTGCTTGTACAAGCTTTCTTGAATAAAGTATATTTTGATTTTGATTATAAGACTGACAGTGTCCTTAAAGTTTAGGGTAATCGCTATCGAGGGAGACTCCTAAATAACCATATTTTGTCTATAAACTGGTGTTTTATAATGATGCCCGTTTTAAAATCTAATATTCATCATAGCCTCGTACACATCTATAAAACTCAATACGACCCTCGTCACTTTGACATAAGCCGTGTCGACATATTTAGGGGATTAGGACTTCTTGTTTTTTAAATATATGACCAAGAAGTGGCCCTTGGCATCGTGCTATCAATCTATTCGTATAATATACTAATGATACATCTATTAACAGCATGTATATATAAGGCACCGAAGCTAAATTTACGAGAGACGGAAAGCTCTGGTAATATCAATTTGACACAATTTATGTGATACAAAAGCTTGTAGCGAGCTTTATTTGGATAGATAATTACTATATTAATTAATTTAATGTTAATAAATTTAGCTATTAAGATTTTCAAAATAAATATGAGTTGTTGAATTTGTGTCAAATGTGAAATTATGTAACAAGTTAACGGTAACAGATTTCTTTCTTTTTAGCGCTTTATAAAGTTTGTTCTAAAAAAGGTTTTTACATTGTTAATTTATCTAATTGTCATTAAAGTTGCCAGTGACATTATTGTTACTTAAATCAATAGTATGAGTTATTTAAATCAAGAACATTGCGTTTTAATCAAAAGTATAACATTAATTATCTCAGTTAATATTTACTCATTAGCAAATCAATTATATCGACCGAAATTAATTTGGAGATTGAATTGATATTTTAGAGGAGTAATTAAACGGGAAGCTGCCATCCGCTCAGAATGGATATTATATCGAGAAGAACTATCAAGAGACATGTATGGATCATGCAAATCATGCAATAATTATATACATTATATTACACCGCGCATTCCCACGTAGACCACACACGGTTTTAAAACTCCCATCCATCATGGAGAATGGCAATATTTTAACACAATTTCCATGTTACAAATGGACGCCGAGACGAGGGCGAACTATTAACATTTTTTATTGTTATATCTGTATGCGTCTTTGGCACGTCTGTGTATTGTGTTTTTTTTTTTTTTATTTCATATTTTTCTGTTCCTGCATAATTTTTACCAACCCGCAGCTTTAGAATTAAAATTTGTGTCTGAATTACCCTTTTTATGGATTTATCGAATAAAAAATGTTTATAGGTTTGTTTTTTACTTTTTTATATAAATTGTAAAGTATGACTGCTGTCCACTATTGGGACATGATTTTGATTTATGGTCGAAGATAGCAAAGGTTCACGCGCTTAATAAAACAACTTGTTCGTAAGAGACCAGAAGAGAGAATATTTTATTTTAACTGAAAAATTAGTGAGTGAGTGATTGAAATGACTGGTTGAATGACTGGTTGAATGACAGGTTGAATGACTGGTTGAATGGCTGGTTGAATGACTGGTTGAATGGCTGTGTAGCGGAGTTGTGTATGATGTTGTAGATGAGGTTTGATTAAAACAAAGTTTCTTCCACTACTAATTTATTTCTCGTAGAAATAATAAACACGAAGATAGGCAGGCACAGCACAGAATAGAAATGAGAAGAAAGAAATATGAAGGTAAGTTTAGATGAAAGAAGGAAGTATGACTTAATACAAAGACTTAAGGTGCAAAATCGTGTAGCAAAATTTAAGCGATAAGCGACGTGCGTTCAGTACGAGATCTAGGATTCGACTGCTTGACGGAAGGCGGCCGAACCGATGCGCATACGTTTCTTTGTTCAAAGTAACGGTAATTTATTTAGAAAAGACATTTCTATTACACGATCGCGCGGCGACTGCCTTCCGACATTACATAAATTATTATATTATATTTTAATTATTTATATGATTTTTAAAGTGTAGATATTTATACTGTGTATAACATGTATATATAATATGTATTTATTATGTAATTTATATAAGTATATAAGTATTATAGTATACATATATAGTATAGTTATATGTACATATGTTATAGTAATATTTGTATTTATGTTACCTTTATTATTTAATGTATGAAAAATATATAAGATATTATATGATTATATGTATAATATTTTATTTATATAAGTTATATAGGTTGTAGGGATCTGGTAAGTGTCGCGTTCGCCACACCACTCCCCTCCAGAGACCGTCCTACGGGCGATAATAATCAGGTATGTGTACTGTTCTGCCCGATCGTGTCCTTTTGTTATTATTTTCCTTATCTTTAATTTTATCATCGTGATTTTTTATTTCAGGTGGAGTAGCAGGAGGAAGAGGTATATCCCTTGGATCGTCGTCGTCGGTAAGCATGTATGCAGGCTTCAGTCTTTCTATTGTTACAGAGGTAGGTTTTCCTCGGACAAGTATTTTGAAGACTTTTTCGTTCCTCGCCAGTACTTCATGTGGGCCAGTATAAGCCAGTTGGAGTGCTCCTCTGTTAGCATCTTCTCTGAGGTACACATGACTAGTCGTTGCAAGATCTTTGAATATGAAGATAGATTTCTTACAGTGCCTGGAAGCTGGTTGCGGTTGAAGGTTCTTCGCAATAATCCGAAGTCGTGCCATAAAATCGGTTATGTCATCAGACTTATTCGTGGATGGTTGAAAAAGTTCTCCAGGTAATCTAAGCGTCTCGCCATATACCATTTCTGCCGAAGATGCTTGAATATCTTCTTTAATTGCATTTCGGATTCCAAGCAACACCAATGGAAGTGATTCTGTCCAATGTGAGTTTTCATGACAAACAATGGCGGCTTTTAATTGGCGGTGAAATCTCTCAACCATGCCATTACATGCAGGGTGATAAGCAGTAGTTTTCTTGTGTTCAAAACCAACCATTTCAGAGAGGTGCTTGAAAAGGGCAGATTCAAATTGTCGTCCTCTGTCAGTGATTATAGCAGTAGGGCATCCAAAGCGTGCTATCCAGCCGGATATCAAGGCCTTAGCTACTGTCTCTGCTGTTATGTCCATAATAGGAATAGCTTCTGGCCATCTCGTGAATCTATCTACGGCTGTAAGACAGTATTTGTAGCCGTTTGAGATTGGCAGTGGTCCTATTAGATCGATATGGACGGTGGTAAATCTGGCACGTGGAAGTTGAAAATTCCCAGGACTGGTTGAAACGTTCCGAGTAGTCTTCGCTCGCTGACAGGCTTGACATTTCTTTGTCCATTCACGGCAATCTTTCCGTACGCCGGGCCATACGAAACGCTGAGCTACAAGTTTAGCAGTGGCATTGGCGCCAGGATGGCTGAGTGAATGTAAGCTTTGGAATACTCTGTAGCGAAACGGTGATGTGACAAAGGGTCTTAGAGTCTGATTTTTGTCATCGCAGTACAGCTGTATTTGCGTTCCAGGAATGATTGTCTTACGTAGATTGAGAGACGATTCTCCTTCTATCAGTCGTTTCAGCTCAAGATCGTCAGCTTGTGACTGTGCTAGCTCTGTCAAGTCTATTGGCTTTGTCAGTTCTTCAATCCTCGATAATGTATCTGCCACGACATTGTCCTTTCCAGATATATGCCGTATATCAGTAGTAAATTGTCCGATATAGTCGAGGTGGCGAAATTGTCGTGGTGAGCATTTATCCTTTCTTGTTGTAAAGGCGTAACATAAAGGTCTGTGATCCGTGAAAACGGTAAAATGCCTTGCTTCTAGCATGTATCGGAAGTAACGGATTCCCTCGTATATCGCAAGTAGCTCCCTGTCGTACGGAGAGTATTTACTTTGCGAAGGACTTAGTTTCCGTGAAAAGAAACCGAGAGGTTGCCAAGCATCATTTTTGTATTGGTGTATAGCAGCTCCTATTGCTTTGTCTGAAGCATCAGTTACGAGCGCGATCTTTGCATTCAAGTCTGGATGAGCTAAGAGTGTTGCGCTGCATAGACTGTTTTTGCATTCTTCGAATGCCTTAAAAACTTCACCCGTGATGTCTACTGGATGTGAGCCTTTGACCTTATCAGTGAGAAGAGAGTGTAGAGGTGCTTGAATTTCCGCGGCACCTGGGATGAATTTGCGGTAAAAATTCAGCATGCCTAAGAATCTTCTTAATTCTCTCACAGTCTTAGGCACAGGAAATTCTTTAATTGCCTCGACTTTGGATTCCAATGGTTTGATGCCATTTGATGAAACGGTATATCCCAAGAAAGACACTTCAGAAACTCCAAAGACGCATTTAGACGCATTTATTACCATCCCATACTCCCGAAGCTTATGAAACAGACTTCGTAAGTGATGTTGATGTGTTTCTTCATCAGGGGAAAATATGAGGAAATCGTCTAGGTATGCGTAGACAAAGTCTAAGCCTCTGGTCATTTCGTCAACAAAACGCTGGAAGGTCTGGCCGGCGTTTCTGAGTCCAAAGGTCATATATGGGAACTCATAAAGACCAAACGGTGTTGTGATGGCCGTCTTTGCAATGTCCTCAGAAAATACTGGAATCTGGTTAAATGCTTTCACGAGGTCGATTTTGGAGAAAACACGACAACCCGATATGTTATGCGTGAAATCGTGAATATTCCGAATCGGATAGCGGTCAGGAATTGTTCTTGCATTAAGCATCCGATAATCACCGCATGGACGCCATCCACTTTCCTTCTTCGGGGCTAGATGCAAAGGTGATGCCCATGGACTCTCTGATGGTCGAGCTGTTCCATTTTTAATCATAGCTGCGAACTCTTCCTTGGCTATGAGCAATTTATCTGGAGCCAAGCGACGTGGCGAGCAAGATACTGGAGGTCCAGGTGTAGTCCTGATATGATGGACCGTGTTATGGTTAACAACCTTCTCGTTTCCTGCAGGACGTGTGATCTCCGGAAATTGACGTAGCAGTATATGGTAGTTTGAATCACCGAGCAATGTCTTCACTGAAGAAATCGTGCTGGATGATGATACTGATTCTGCTGAAGTCGTCAGGGTTGTGGTGCTATCGATGAGACGCTGGTTACGGCAGTCGACTATAAGACCATAATATGACAAGAAGTCGACGCCAATTATAGCCTTAGTGACATCTGCCACTATAAATCGCCATGTGTAGTCTCGACGCAGGCCAAGATTCAGCTCGAGGTGAGCAAAACCATATGTTGAAATAGAAGTCCCATTCGCGGCATAGAGTTGGTAATTGGTCGGAGATCTTCTTTCACGTAGTGCTGTGCGAGGGAAGACGCAGAGATCGCTACCTGTATCAACGAGAAACTGCATCTTCGATTTTCGATCCGTTACGAAAAGGCGACCAGATACGTTATGGCTATCGGATGTCGCCATTACCGATTGCCTTGGTAGTTTTCCGACTTAAAATCGCATGGCTTCACACATTTATTGGCATTCTTTCCGTGTTTATTGTGATACCAACATAATGGAAATTTTCTGTAGTTGGACTGTGATCTCATTTGTACTGTCGGGCTACGTCGTCTTCTTGATCTCGATCTTGGTCTGTGACTGCGAGCAGACAGAGCTTTTACTTGCTTTGTGAGCTCATCTATTTGTTTCGCCATTGAATCAATGGTTGACTGGGGAGCAGATGTTGAAGCGACTTGAGGTGTGCACGGTACCAATTCATGTAAGCTGTCGGCTAAGTCAGCCAAAGCTTGAAGGTCATAAGTTTTCTGAGCCACAATAATTGGTTGAAGAGCAGTAGGCAGACGACTTATCCAAATAGTTTTAATAAAATCGTCTGGAACTGATGGACCTGCTAATCTTTGCAGGTGTCGGAGAAACTGAGATGGTCTCCGATCTCCTAACTCTTCGTGAACAAGTAATTGTTTTACCTCTTTCTCGCGCGAGGCTGACAGACGCTTGATTAATTCAGTTTTAAGTCGTTCGTACTTCCCTGTCTTTGGTGGTGAAATAATTATATCCTTCACTTCTGCTGCGTAACGGTGTTCTAATGTCGAAGTAACGTAATAAAATTTTGTATCGTCGTCAGTGATTCTCGACAACACAAAATTGCCTTCCAGTTGTGAAAACCAAACTGCAGGTTCTTCTGCCCAGAACGGTGGTGGTCGCACTCCGACTCGAAATATGTCGGTCGTGTCGTGAGGTGTAAATGGTCGTCGTGACTCGGCATTTAAGTTCGAGTTACCTTCATTTTGTGGTTCCATTTTATTCCACCAAATAATCTAGTGTTCCTTACTTGAGTTGGTTAATTAATCCTCTTCGTTTTCAGCTTCTTTGTTTTCAGCGGGGTCACCAATGTAGCGGAGTTGTGTATGATGTTGTAGATGAGGTTTGATTAAAACAAAGTTTCTTCCACTACTAATTTATTTCTCGTAGAAATAATAAACACGAAGATAGGCAGGCACAGCACAGAATAGAAATGAGAAGAAAGAAATATGAAGGTAAGTTTAGATGAAAGAAGGAAGTATGACTTAATACAAAGACTTAAGGTGCAAAATCGTGTAGCAAAATTTAAGCGATAAGCGACGTGCGTTCAGTACGAGATCTAGGATTCGACTGCTTGACGGAAGGCGGCCGAACCGATGCGCATACGTTTCTTTGTTCAAAGTAACGGTAATTTATTTAGAAAAGACATTTCTATTACACGATCGCGCGGCGACTGCCTTCCGACATTACATAAATTATTATATTATATTTTAATTATTTATATGATTTTTAAAGTGTAGATATTTATACTGTGTATAACATGTATATATAATATGTATTTATTATGTAATTTATATAAGTATATAAGTATTATAGTATACATATATAGTATAGTTATATGTACATATGTTATAGTAATATTTGTATTTATGTTACCTTTATTATTTAATGTATGAAAAATATATAAGATATTATATGATTATATGTATAATATTTTATTTATATAAGTTATATAGGTTGTAGGGATCTGGTAAGTGTCGCGTTCGCCACAGCTGGTTGAATGACTGGTTGAATGGCTGGTTGAATGACTGGTTGAATTGGCGTTGAGTGGGAGTACTGCGGGCTCATGCCGATAGGTGGCGGTAGGAGGCGCCAACATATTCCCCCCGCTTGTTGTTGTCTTTTCCAGTTCAGCGTCTTGAACATATCCTCCATTGCATTAGTGAACAATTTGGGGGAAATAACGTCCCCTTGTCTCACTCCTCGATGCAATGGTATGGGATTTGTTTGCTGATTCTGTACTCGGACGGACATGGTGGCAGCTTCGTAGAGACATCTCATCACTTGGATGTATCGCCAATCAACTTGGCAACGCTGCAGGGACTCCAGAACAGCCCAGATTTCAACCGAGTCAAAGGCCTTCTCATAGTCCACGAATGCAAGACACAGGGGCCGATTATACTCATGGGACTTCTGTATAATCTGCCGCACTGTATGGATGTGGTCTATGGTGCCGTATCCGGTCCGAAACCCGGCCTGCTCCGAGGGTTGGAATTCGTCGAATCTTCGCGCAAGACGGTTCGTGATCACTCTTGAAAACAGCTTATAGACGTGGCTCAGTAGGGATATGGGACGATAGTTCTTCAGCAGGGTTTTGTCACCCTTTTTGAAGAACATGACGACCACACTCCTACTCCACGCCTCCGGAGTTCTCCCTTCGAAGAGGACAGAGTTAAAAAGCGTCTGAAGTTCCCTAAGTACCGGTTTACCTCCCGCTTTTAATAGCTCTGTGGTAACGCCGTCCTCTCCAGGGGCTTTTCCATTTTTAAGCTGTCCAAGAGCAGTCTCGATTTCGCCAATACTGACTTCAGGCAGGTCTTCGGAGAAATGGCGTGTTAATGTAGCTCTAGGATCCTCATTTTCGGGATCAGGTCGAGATGCATGCGCTGCGTATAACCGGCCGTAGAAGTCCTCTACTTCCGAAAGTACTGCCGGCTTAGAAGAAACGACTTCTCCACTTGCTGCGGTCAACTTCGTCAGGTGGCTCCTTCCAAGAGACTGTACGAATACCTTAAACCCCCGATTCTGCTCAATAGCTCTTTCTATTGCAAGAGTATTGGAGCACCGGAGGTCGTGTCGTACGCGCCTGCTGATCTCTTGGTTTAATTGCCGTTTCTCTGACGAAGTGACAGGTGGGTTTTCACGTCGTTTCTTCATGAGCCCCAAAGTCTCTTCCGAAGGTTCGACTTCCTGCCCTTACGCTGCATGCCACAATATCTCGTGCCTTCTTCCCTGAGAATTCGAACTACATTTTCGAGGTTCTGGTTTACGTCAGTTGTGGTTTCCACGGCAGCGAATCGGTTTTCCAGGATTGACTGGAATATTTCAGATCCCGCAATGGTTTGGAGCAGCTTTCGTCGGAGCGTGGACTTCATCAGACGGGCGCGCTCGGCCTTAAAATTGATATTCAGAGAGCCTCGGAGGAGTCGGTGATCACTACCGGTATTGAACCTGTTAATCACTGAGACGTCTCTGAATATATGCCTCATGTCCGTCATTATGAAGTCGATCTCGTTTTTTGTCATAGTGTCGGGGCTTTGCCACGTCCACTTCCTTTGCGGCTGCTTCTTGAAGAAGGAGTTCATCAAGAAGAGCCCCTCCCGTTCGAGGAAGTTGACAAGCATTTGCCCCCTATGATTCCTGCTTCCAAATCCATGGGGTCCTACTACCGATTCGCTGCAGTTCTGTACTCCCACTTTAGCGTTGAAGTCCCCCATGATAACGTTGTAGTGGGTTTTCGTGGTGAAGTGGAGGGCCCTCGATATGTCATCGAATAATTCTTCCACTTCATCGTCCGAGTGTGTCGAGGTCGGTGCGTACGCTTGCACCACCTTGAGGCTGTACCTCTCGGTGAGCTTTATAATGAGGTACGCTACCCTGTTCGACACACTGGAGATTTCCACCACGTTGTCAACTAGGGACTTATTTACCAGAAACCCAACGCCATCTTGGGATTGTTGGTCACCCTCTCGGAAGTACATTAGGTGGCCTGATTCGAGGGTTACGGTGTCCTCTCCCTCTCTACGGACTTCACATAGCCCTAATATGTGCCACCTAATTTTCCCAAGTTCTACCTCAAGTTGCGCTAGATGCGAGTCAAGCCGTAGCGTGCGTCCGTTGTACGTCGCAAGGGTCAGTCGGTTGTGGTGGCCTCCCGTAGCCCGGTGATTCTTAGCACCCCCCGTCCCGCCGTTACCATCGTCGCCACCATGACGAGGAATAGCGGGGCTGCCGGGAACTGGGGGCCGTGGCTTGCGTGTGTGCTGCATGTGGAGGTTGTGCCCATAATCGCCACGCTGGGGCCTGCCCAGCGTGGCGATTATTGGTGGTATAGTGGGTTGGCGATCGCAGGGCGTAGCTTCTCACACCGGTGACGCTGCTGCCCGTCACCTGCCTGTGGTATTTAGCTACGCCTATTATGTTGATGGTTATACCGCCATCAGTCGGTCGCCAGAGCCTCGTTTGCTGGTCGGCAGGATGCACCACGGGCAGGTGAGGTTGTCTTGGGGCACTAAGGTGTAGTTTGCGCCCCCTTACATCCCATGCGTTTTTTTAAATAGATAGAATTATTCGAGATGCAGTATTTGTATGCAATACATTTATAGAAAAGAAACACTGATAAATTTAGGAGATTTTAATGCGATGTCGTATATAACACATTCTGTAGTATATTTAGTATCAGCATTGTACCCGTCCGAAGCCGGGGCTGATCGCTAGTGCAAAATAAGTTGCGTCATAAAATGTACTCACTGAAGAATAAGTAATGATAGAAAAATATTATAAACCACACAAAAATATTTATTAATATTTTTATTTATAACAAATCATATAAATATCGCATTATTAAAATGTATAGTATTGAAAATAAAATATATGAGTTTTTTGTCAACGGAATCCTAACAACCTGCGCTACATAATTGAAGTCTCTCCATTCATGTGGAATGGCCAGGCGAAGCTATTTATACATCATATATGTACATATATTATATATGAATTTAGCCCTCATATAATACACAATTTATATCATTACGTTACCCTGCGTCTGCAGTCCCGTCTCGATATGAAACGTCCATCCCAGGACGCCATTCATACGTTCATATTTCCGTAGAAGATTGTACAATTTACATTTTTAACATTCACAATTTGAGATATGAGATTCAACTCCGTAATATTGCTTTTAATATTCCTTCTAACTTTGTAATTTTATGGACCAGAATGTGGGCATTATAAAGTATAAGAAGTAAATGCCCCTTCTGGAGTAATGGAGGCATATTCTCTAAAACAGGAAGACTTTTATTCGTTGCATGTTTCCTCACAATGCTTTCCTTTTCCGAGTCGGTACGAGATGAAAAACAATTGCCTATTTGACAATACGAAAAATAAAGTGAAATATATTATGAGTTGAGAAATGGTTATTCATTAATGAAAGTTAAAAATAATTCTTAATTTATTCAAAAATCCATAAATAAAAATGCATTTTTTTAAACGTTTGTCACTTGACACAAAACGCTCCTGATTGGCCGGGCTTATGATGAAGTCACTTGCTTTTTACCCTTGTTCTTCTTATATATGTACTACAGATTAAAATACAGGCAAGTGACGTCACCGACCCTATTGCAGCGCCATATTGTTCCTGCTATTTAAATATGGAATTTTTAATATGATATTTTTGGTCAAATATGTACTAGAAATAAAAAAAAAAACAACTTTTGATGGGTTCCATAACCTCTACTAAATAATATAAATATAATAAATGGATTCTAAAAATCAGTCAATTAGCCTCTTGTGTTATTATAAGCAACAATTAACCACACGAAATGTGTTTCTTATTGATTTTTAGTTTATGGTTGATTTTTCGCAATGGACAAAATGGTTACTTGACAGACGTGCCGACCTAGGGAACTAAGACGTCATGCCCTTTATACTATAGTTACGCTGACCACTCACTCTGACGACCGCAACACAATACTAGAACTGCGATAGAATGGTTAGTTGGCGGTAACCTAACCAGATGGATTTGTACAAAGCCACCAAGTCAATTTTTCTTATAAGTCAACAAATATTAAATAGATATATATTAAAAAAAAAACACTTTTTGTCTCAAATATCTTTTCGCAAATAATTTTTTTTTTCTTTCTATTTCTCGTTATATTGAACACGTCGTATATATTTGAATTTACTGTATGTAGTGTGTATTTAGATTAGGTATATATTTGTATTTTATATGTATTGATAATACAATTTATTTATTGAGATATAATTTGTGTGTTCTATATTTACATTTACTTACTTTATACTTTTAGTAATAAATGTATGTCGTTTTATTTATACAGCACCTTATATTCTATGTCCTATCCTACACCGTTGGTTGCCTGGGAGAGATCGCTATGTAAAAATTGTACGACTCTTTTATTTAGGCCAAATCTATATTGTTTTTTTTTTTTAATTTATCTGTTTAGAGTATTATAAAGTATAAAAGCATGTAAGTAAAGTAAGTTATATAAATGTATTGTAAATACATAATACATTTCGCAGAAATGAACGTTCACGTTCAATGATAATAATTAATATGCATTTAGCACGTACTAATGGAACCCTTGCCATACTTACGTGGTGCTACCACATGATGTGATTAATTATAAATATTTAATGATCCGTAATCCCTGTTGATTGTTGAGGAATAGGTATTTTGTACAACAGCCAATGCTAAATCTGCTATGCGTGCTATATTAACAAGTAAATGGTATTCCTTTAGTTTTTATTGTTCTACTTTATTCTATTGTGGGTCCTTTATGTGGCGTCTTGATCTGACGTTAAATTTTATATGTGAATATCGGAACGAGGTCGGCCATTAACGTAAGTCTGTTTATTAAGACAATAAGGGACTCTATGTTACTATTTTTATTTAATTTTAGAAGGACAACCGACGTAAGTCACTCAAATGACAGTAGATCACATCTAAACAAAAAGAAGTACAGGATTCTCACCATGTACTATCACATTGCACAATAAGTATTAAAATAAAAAACGTAAACGTAATCAATGAAACAGATGAAAGATCTAATACATTTTTTAAATATTACATAATGAATAATAATTAACAAAACCACTAAGATATAGCACAAAATTAGAAATAAACACAAATAAAATTAATTTAGATAAGAAATAAGTTTAACGTAATATATAACATAGATTTTGTAATAAAATTTAATTAATAACTTCATAAGAGATGAGTTTTATGGTGTATGGTGTATGCCTGTAAAGCCAAACTAGCGTTCGTGGTCACGGGTAGACTGACTAGACAGTCTATCCGTGACCACGAACGCTGTAAAGTGCTCGAAACGTCGGGATGTCCAAAATAATTAATATACGCGATTCAAATCCGTTATAACTAGTTTTATTTAAATGTGTAATAATCGCGAAAATTTAAGACAACATTACTGTCATTGTTTTTACTGAAGTAATAATTGATGATTGATTTGATTAAACACTAATTCTTAATTATTTATCTATAATCGATGATTTTCTAAATCAATAAATGACTATCTATACTTTTTACATATATTTACTTTGATTTGATTAATAGAAGCAGTTAACTTAAACTGTAACTGTACCTGTTGACTTCCACGCAGGATATGTTAATTTAAATAATTGTATTTAACTAAAATGACTTTGTATTTTTTAAATGTTGAAAATGAGTTACTACTGAGTTTCTTGCCGGTTCTTTTCGGTAGAATCTACTTTCCGAACCGGTGGTTGCTTGTATAACTGAAATTAACATACGGTACGATTAATTATTAAAAAAAATAAATGCCTATAATATTGATCACTGTGATCGCATATATTATTTTTTTTGTACATATATTTGAAAAACGTAGTGGAACACAAAACGGTCATGTCAACATAGTTGGCACGGGATAAATGATATATTTATATATAAGCAGTTGAATCTAAGCGGAAGGCATTAGCAACCGGTTTGAATATAGCGAGAGCCTTCAATCGCGTATAGTCAAAGCAATGCAAATGGATCACCAGCTAGCTAGCTAGTTTTTTGCTAGATGAGAGCATCAAGGTGACATTACAAATTCCGACTTAAAATTTGTCAATTCTTATGTGCTACTATGTACTTTGTTTTTGACCTATTTTTTGTGCACATCAACGACTTGTACAGAGACACAACATATGTGCAGAGACAGTTCCGAAAGCATGTTATAACAAACAACAAATTATAACAAGGAACAAACTTGTATCTTTGATAAACTATGTCTCAGTCTGGGGCCGATTAATGGATCTAATCCAACTGAACCCCAAAAAGACACAATTTGCTTGTTAACCGCTAATAGCACCATTTGCCGTTTTTCGATATGTACGATTTGAGGACGTTCCCATTTCTGCCAGAGCTACATCGGAATACTTGGGCTTTCGTTCCGCAGTCATGGTATGGTAACACTAAATTGGCACCTTAGTGCTCAACAGTACGTCGGCCCATCGCCTAAATTATTCAAAGCAAATTTTCGGCCTTACGTCGAGTATTGCTCTTATGTTTAGCCTTAAAGTAATACAATTTTTTTTTCTTTTTTTGAAGAAGTCACAAATAATACTTAAGATCATTTTTATTTCTCATAATGTAATTACAACAATAAAAAACAAATGAACGAGTAAAAAAACCAGAATTATAAATAGAAAACTGAACTTTGCCGCTGTTATTTTTAACTCAAACAGTGAATCTACGATAGAATTCTAATCCGTTCTATTCACATGCAAATCAAAAACTGGAATATGCATTCTCATACGCGTCGTCTCTTAATATGCACAGAGTCCTTTTATTAAAAAAAAATCCTACGTTCCATTATATAGAAAAATCTTAGATAGCAGACCATAGTTGGGTTTCGAGTATTTTCATTTGACCTATATTTTAGTATCGTAATTTTTGTTCCGCTGATCATTATGGAACGACAGCTGCACAGGAGGTCGGTTAGGGTCTTATATTGAAAAGATCCAGCCGTAGATGTGAAGAAAAATAAAAAGGATTCTTGATTGCAATTGCAAGAGAGCGGAAAATGATACTGGCCGGATAGAGAGCAGCGCTATAGCTGTATAAAAAAAAATGAAAGACGTGTGAATAGACATTGTTAGTTTACAATGAAATTAAATCAAAACAAACGTTTCTATATTCCTAAAAATCTGTAGAATAAACGCTTGGTTTCGCGGGAGAGGCTCTAGTCATAATTAATTAATTAATTAATTAAGTACACAGAATTACTTGTAAAGATTACATATAAATTCCTTACATATAATAACGCACTGTATTTATTACAAAGGGTTGATATAATATAGCAGAGTAATAATAATAATTATTTATATATTACATCCAGCGCTGTACCGCGCTGTATCCCGTCCTACTAGAGATGTGCACGCTATTAATACAAGGGACAAACATAAATTTATTAGTCCTGTACCCGACTTACACACTACACAATTATTCCTTTGTGGTTATCCTTTTACATCAGGATCTAACAACGTATAAAACGTTATGTATGTGTACTAAATACTAAAACGTATGTATGCCGAAGGTTATTATAACATTAAAGACTGCAGGCCGTTCCAAAAATAAATGGTAAAGTCGAATTACGAACCTAATCTACTTATTACTTTTATATTTTTTTACGGTGACCAAAGCCATGTGTCTTCTTAGCAGTAAGGATATTACATACCGATGCTAAAGAATGACAGAAAAAAGCCGAGCTGGCGCGGTGATTCATAACAATAATAAAACAAAAAAAATTTTCATTGAAAAAAAAATACGAATCCACTTGTCTCCAGTTTTTTTTCACGTTTGCGGTGTTTTTTTCGAACTGGTGATAGACTTATATCAATCAATAACAAAGTGTAAGTTCTATGTTAAATAAAAATATTTTAATTCGAAGTAACTACCACATCGTATTAAATGCTATCTATAATATAACTGACTACCTATAACCTCTGGATATTTTGTTGTGTAAATTTCTTTGAATTTAGTATCAGCAACGAGAGCCAGAAAATGTCGTTGAGATAAAATATTCGAATCCAAGAATTATGTATTTTCAAATTTAGTTTAAATTAAAACAGATACTCTTTTTAATTAATAAGTATAATTAAATGGTCGTCTGATGATAACTTGGACCGGTACAGATTACTGCGAAACCGATGCAACAAATTATGTCTTGAAGCGAAGCGTAGATACGTTCACGACACTATTCATAATTCTGACAGTAAACAAGTCTGGAATTTCCTAAAAACTTTCGGTGTTGGTAAAGTTCCCGTTTCTGGTGACAATTTAGTGGATCTCAATGCTTTAAATTCACATTTTTCTACATTTCCTATTGTTTTGGACGATGTAATTAAATCAAATACTATTTCGGACTTGTCCAAACATGTATTACCGCAATGTTCTTCTTTCTCTCTTCAGCCAGTTACCGAAGATGATGTAAAGAAACATGTATCATCGATTAAATCAGCTGCAGTTGGTAGTGATTCGATTTGTTCCAGAATGATTCTCCCTATTCTCTCTGAGCTCCTTCCTGTCCTAACGCATCTGTATAATTACTCCATATATACCTGCACTTTTCCGTCAGTATGGAAAAATGCTCACATTATCCCTCTACCTAAAATACCTAATCCTAGTTCTCCTTCACACTATAGACCAATTTCAATCCTCCCTTTCCTTTCTAAAGTTTTGGAACATATCATTCACGAACAGTTGGCGTTTTACCTCGTATCTAATCGTCTTCTGAACCCTTGGCAGTCTGGTTTTTGAGCTGGTCACAGCACGGTTACAGCGCTTCTAAAGGTTACGGAGGACATTCGATACGCTATGGAGAATCGTCAACTTACTGTAGTTGTATTGCTTGATTTTAGCAATGCATTTAACTTGGTAGATTATGATGTTCTTTTATGCGTTTTACGATCTTTAAACGTGTCATCCTCTGCGTCTATCTGGTTTGAATCATATCTCCGAGGACGCTCGCAGTGCATTCAGTTGGGTGAAATAAGCTCAAATTGGAGCGCGCTTAATTCGGGCGTTCCTCAAGGCAGTGTGCTATCCCCTCTTTTATTTTCTGTCTTCATTAATACTATATCAACGGTAATTTCTTCTAAGTTTCACCTTTATGCAGATGATCTACAATTGTATCGCCACTTTAGTGTTGTGGATGTTACTACGGCTATTACTGGTATAAACGAAGACCTCAAACGGATTCACAATTGGGCTAACAGTTTTGGCCTTGTCGTGAATCCCGCAAAATCGCAGGCATTAATTGTTGGTAGTCGGTATATGCATAAATGTCTCTCTTTAAATAGCATTCCTCCTTTGGCATATAACGGCATACCAATCAATTATACCGAGCATGCCAAAAATTTGGGTCTTCTTTTCAGTAGTGACCTGTCCTGGTCCAAGCATATCAATGAGATAAGTAAAAAGATTCATTTCTCCTTTCACTCCCTTAAACCTCTTCAATATTTCCTTCCTACTAAAACAAAAACTCTTCTTGTTCAATCTCTTTTGCTTCCTCTGATAGATTATGCTGATTCCTGTTTTCTTGACGCTACTGAAGAACTGCTTGATAAACTTGAGAGGCTACAAAATCCGCTTCATTTTTGGTCTACGCAAATTTGATCATGTCTCTAGATTTCGAGCTGAACTCAAGTGGCTTCCTATACGTCTTCGCAGGAATACTCACGTTCTATGTCTCCTTTATAATATACTTTTTAATCCCTTATATCCCAATTACCTTCGAGAACGTTTCAAGTTCTTGCATCCTCCTGGTTCTCCTTGCCGTCCTAATGTCCAGCTCCTACTACAAATCCTTTCTCATAATTCAAATTTTTACACCTCCACTTTCACAGTGCATACAGCGCGTTTGTGGAACGCTCTGCCGTGCACGATTCGCACTTCTAGTTCAATTCACATTTTTAAAAAGAAGTTAATAGAGCATTTTTCATCAATCTCCTAATTTTGGCATATTAAGTAGTGTATATGTATTTATATGTATGTATATTGTAAGTATTTATTGAAACTTTTATTTTGTAATTGTAAACTCTTGCTTGTCTACCTTTCACTGTTCTGTCTATTTTCACTATTCTGGGTATGCTGGAAGAAATCTCTTATAGGGATAAGCATACATTTTAAATTTTGCTTTCCTGTGAATTATATATTTATCTCTGTACTGTATCTGTCAAATTTTAATAAACTGTTAAATAAATAAATAAATATAATTCGGCAAACCTCCAGAAACATCCACTGTAAATTTTTACGAAAAAAACAAAGTATTCCCCACTGCCATCCGAGTTTTTTTGGGTCAATTACATTCCTAAACCTTGTAGTAAAGAAAGTAAACAAAACAGTTTTTATCCTATCCCGCGGGAATCTCAAAAACCCTTTTTAGATCCAAGAGATCCGAACATTGATGAATCAGTCAGGACATTTGAAATCTGTGCTTGGTTTTGTCCATTTGCTTAAATTACAAAGTCTTTCTAAAACAATTTCTATACTCATATGTGATTGTTTGTAAATGTTTGTTTGGAAAATATATGCACTACAGCCCGTCCCAACTTCGCACGGTTGTACATAGGTTTTATTTTTATATTTTTTTGTTGCTTTTTTTCCGAGATAACAATTATCGTTCTATTTCAACTTATTTACACAAAAATCTGAATAAATTATATACCTAAACCCTCCTTATGAATCCCTCTATCTATTCGTGAAAACCGCATGATAATTCGAGTAGTACTTTTGGAGTTTATCAGGAACATACAGACAAAGAGATATTATCGGAGGACTTTGTTTTTATACTACGTAGTGTTGTGAGTGAGGGAATGCACGTGTGTTAGTTAATACACTTATGGGATATAAAAAGCGCTGCGTAGGTATTGCATAGTTGTTTGTTAATCTATTACGTTAACGTCAATTAAAATGGATTCAACGCTTCGCAGAGTTTTCTGATCACGACGATTCTCCTTACAATAGATTAGGACAATAGGCTTTTTTATTTTATGGCACAAATTAGCGGACGAGTAAATCGGCTATCTGATGGTCTGGTCAGTACCGCCTAAAGACAATGGCAATGCAAGAAATATGTATCATTCCTTACACCAATGCGCCACCAACCTTGGGAACTAAGATATTATGTCCCTTGCGCCTATGGTTACGCAAGCTCTTTAATACGGAACATAACAATACTGAATTCTCCTGTTTGGTGGTAGAATCTCTGATGAGTGGGTATTACCTATCCAGATGGGCTTGGACAAAGCCCTAAAACCAAGAAATCTTTTATTTGTATATATACGTAAATATATTTTAAACATATTGCAATTGCATCAGTAATATCGTAAAATTTCTATAAAGAATTTTCAATCGCTAGTGCGTGGGTGTGCCCGACGCTGGTACATAAATAAAGCCACAATCAACAAGTATCAATCCATTTGCATGACTATTGCAATTCGGATTACGCGATACAATGTATTCAATCCTTTAATTCCCGACATTGTTTGACAATTTAGAATTAACTACGCCTTAATTGCAATTGTCAAATAACTTTCGGCTCATTATCAATTAATTACTGATATGGACGGATCTTGGAAATAGGCGTATTCGTGTTTTTCCATCGGCATATTATATTTTATCCTAGCTGAATCTGCGACTTCACCCGCGTTTTATTTATAATACACAAATGTTCAACCCCTGTTTTATTCCCTTAGGGGTAACCTACCAAATTTCAAATTTGTAAGTTTTATTGTTCCATGATTAATCAGCTAGTGGTTTTTCGCTTTTATATATATATATAGATTTTATTGTAACTAATTATAAAAAAAATGTTCCTTTATTATTCTCGTGACACGACGGAGAATGCTCCGTCGAGTTCAAGAGGAAGGATACAAGGCGACTAAGAAGTTTAGATCAAAAGTATTAATGTATCTATTTCAACTCATAAACACTTTTCAAGCCATAAAAAAAAACATTTTTTTGATAACAATAATCTAGTTGCCATTTCTCTATTAAGGTTATTCTCGGTAGAATCTACTTTCCGAACCGGTGGTAGCTTCACTCGATATAGTCGTTAAATGACAATTCAAAAGTGCTTGTACAAGCTTTCTTGAATAAAGTATATTTTGATTTTGATTATAAGACTGACAGTGTCCTTAAAGTTTAGGGTAATCGCTATCGAGGGAGACTCCTAAATAACCATATTTTCGTCTATAAACTGGTGTTTTAATAATGATACTCGTTTTAAAATCTAATATTCATCATAGCCTCGTACACATCTATAAAACTCAATACGACCCTCGTCACTTTGACATAAGCCGCGTCGACATATTTAGGGGATTAGGACTTCTTGTTTTTTAGATATATAACCAAGAAGTGGCCCTTGGCATCGTACTATCAATCTGTTCGTATAATATACTAATGATACATCTATTAATAGCATGTATATAAGGCACCGAAGGTAAATTTACGAGAGACGGAAAGCTCTGGTAATATCAATTTGACACAATTTATGTGATACAAAAGCTTGTAGCAAGCTTTATTTGGATAGATAATTAGTATATTCATTAAATTGATGTTAATAATTTTAGCTATTAAGATTTTCAAAATAAATATGAGTGTTGAATCTCGCGTATTTTTTTTATATTAAGTAAATTGTATCAAATGTGAAATGACAATGAATAAGGTAACAGTAAAAAATTTCTTTTTTTTTAGCGCATTTAAATATAAGTTTGTGTTTAAAAAGGGTTTTAGATTGTTAATATATCTAATTCTCATTAAGTTTGTCATTGACATTATTGTTACTTAAGTCAATAGTACGAGTAATTTAAAATAAGAAAATTGCGTTTTAATTAAAAGTATAACATTAATTATCTCAGTTAATATTTACTCATTAGCAAATCAATTATATCGACCGAAATTAATTTGGAGATTGAATTGTTATTTTAGAGGAGTAATTAAACAGGAAGCTGCCATCCGCTCAGAATGGATATTATATCGAGAAGAACTATCAAGAGACATGTATGGATCATACAAATCATGCAATAATTATATTCATTATATTACGCCGCGCTTTCACACGTAGGCCACACATTCTTGGTTTTAAAACTCCCATCCATCACGGAGAATGGCATTATTTTAACTCAATTTCGTCTAACAAGTCCACAGCCATGTTACAAATGGACCCCGAGACGAGGGCGAGAGGAACATTTGAGAACTTTTAACATTTGCATTTTTTTATTGTTATATCTGTATGCGTCTTTGGCACGCCTATGTATTGTGTAGTTTTATTTTATTTCATATTTTTCTGTGTCTGCATAATTTTTACCACTTTATTTTAATTTTTTTGAATTACCCTTTTCATGGATTTATGGAATAAAACATATTTATACGTTTTTATTTTTTATACAAACTGAAAAGTATGACTGCATTTTCTTATGTAAAAAGTAAAATCTGCAAATGTTACAGAGACGATTTGAAGATTAGTCCACTAGCCTATTCAAAAGCGGGTTGTAAGTATATTACAGGATATTATTGTCCCATAATTGAACACAAAAAAATACATCGTTAGATTCAAATTACTACTTAAACTGACTATTGTACCAACACAGCCTCCGCAGTTGAATGGCCACAACCTTCCCATCCCCTAACTCGTGTAAATTTAGTCGGAGTAAATTAGAATTCCGAGGGACCTTACACATGGGTACAGTTATTAAGCAGACAATACGCGTTCAACATGTGACGTTTCTCACGATTACTTCAATTCAATACAATTATTGTATATTATTAATTGTTATTTGATTGATTGCAAGCCTAGGTTATTTACCCTGAGAGCAACTCATGCTCTTTTATTATTCTTGTTTACGAGTGAAATGGCGCTTTTATTCTCAATTTGTTATTATATCCAGTGGGTAAAATATACAGGTGCCAATAAAAAAAATCTGTTAGACAGGGTCAAGACGAAAAATAATTTGTAAATCCAATTAATGTATTAAGTTCATTTTTGTGAGGAAACCTGCATGTTTCAAAAGTTATCCTGATACATGAATTTTAACCTAGCGAACATTAGGCTGGAAGAATATGTACCAAATACTCTCCTCAAAGGGAGAGGAAGACTTAGCCCAGCAGTGGGGAATTTACAGGCTGTTGTAGCTGCAGTCAGTTCTAACTACCTTTTTGAGCATAAGATGATCAGCACTGAGATTATAATGGCCCTCCTGTACAAAAGAACCAAAATGGTCGATTTGCTTATAGAGAACCAGTAACGCGCGTATTTGTGGGTTCCGCAATTCATCAATAGTACCGGTAATTATGACTAGTTTGAACGTATATTACGTATTCTGTTCAAAAGCAAAATAATCCTGTAAATGGCAGATACTAGGAATTTAACAAGCTTTTGCAACTGATTTATGATATTAAACCATTTGATATGTGTATCGCATATATATTTTATAATAATTTTAGCTCGTGCTTTGCAGTGAGTTTTCATTTTTTACAATTCATCAATTTTCTCTTTTGAAATACTTATTTATTTGATATAAGTAAAACTAGTATAAGTAATGTAATAATGTAATGAAAATAGACTTTTGAAAAAGAGAGGAATAATTGTCTTTTAAAATAACAAACAGTTAAAATAATTAAGTAACAAATAACAATAATCAGCGCGACCAACATTACAAAATTATTTATTTTAATGTAGTTGTAAAAAGCAAGTGGTTCGCATAATAATGAGTAATAATAAATGTAATTATAATTGTTAATAATAAATCATCTGTCATAAACACTCGAAATGTCAGGAGTAAAAACTAAAAATAGGCGATAAAAGTTTTAATGTAATATTATTATAGATGGCCCAGTGGTTAGAACGCGTGCATCTTAACCGATGGTTGCGGGTTCAAACCCAGGTAACCACTATATGTGCTTAACTTGTGTTTATAATTCGTCATCTCGTGCTCGACGGCGAAGGAAAACATCGTGAGGAAACTTGCATGTTTTTAATTTCACCGAAATTCTGCCACGTGTGCATTCCACCAATCCGCATTGGAACAGCGTGGTGGAACATGTTCCAAACCCTCTCCTTAATGGAAGAGGAGGCCTTTTCCCAGCAGTGGGAAATTTACGGGCTGTTACTTATTTATTTCGAACAACCATTTCCTTAAAACCCTCTATCCTATCTGTTAAATATCCCACAATTGGGCAAAGGTTACAGAGGAGAGGAGTCCATATGAGGAGAACATATTTTACCAAGCTGCTCCAACAAGCCTCATTAAGTACGTGGACATTAAGTTGTGCTAATCATATAAAACACCAATCATCAGTTAAGACTTAATTATATCACATTATCATATTAGGTAATCTATTTAAATATCAATCGAAATAACAAGCTCATCTCAGAAATAAAACGATGTTTCTTTTTTCTAATAATAATTATAGTTAATGTTTTACGCGGCGCCCAATTAATTATTTATGTCAAATCAATTTTCCCGCCATAACGGGTATCTGTCATTGTTTATGTTGCCAGATTAAAAAGAAAATATTATAATGATTGTCACACAAAGTGACATATTCCTCTGTAATATATGGATAATAATAATTCGTATAACATTTAATATTAAGTATAACATTGTAATGGAGTCTTACACAATTTATATTTGCTTACTCCTTGTCGACTGATGTGTTTGTATTCTTACTACGATGCCATAATATAAGCTTAAAAAAAGTGTTGATTGAGCGCTGGTTGAGTGTTTGTCTTAAAATTGGAAAAGAAATAGAGTCGTGAAAATGAATAAAAGTTGCGAAACAGCAGGATTTGTCGTAGCGTAATGACGCTTCTATTTGGTGTTATACGACGCTGGTAGTTACGAGTTCAGCTTTTTAAAGAAGTGTCAACGAGAGATGTCATTTTATCTCACAGATTAAAAAATGTAGTCGAAATGAATGAATGAATGTAAAATGTAGATTATTGTACTATTTCGCGTATGACTTTTTTTCTTGTTCATTATAGTTAACCGCCAAGTAAGAGTATTCGGTATCGTCGATTATGTTTGAAGGGTAGTGAGTTAGTGTAAGTACAGGCACAAGAAATACGACATCTTAGTTCCTAAGGTCTGTGGCTCGGTTAACATAAATATAACAAATTTAGATCCATGTATAATAATAAAATAAAGTAATATACTTACTCAATATTATCATGCTAAATTTCGATTTCCATTTGTTTCCATTAGTATTTTTCACCCGTGCAATGCCTAGAAATCATATAGATGTAACTCTCTTCAAAGTCGGCTTTCAAGTTTCTCAGCTTTTAACTGCCAGTGAGATACTCTGGGCGTGGATATTTGTGTTGAACTGATTATCCATAACCGTTATCATTGCAGCTAAAATTGCAATAAAATAGTTACTTTAAAAAATATGCTTGTTAATCTTCATAATATGATAATAAAGCGTTGAGACAATGCTGTATTATAATATTACATCCTTCTCGGAATAAAAAAGTTTTTTTTTTTATTAATATTATTAATATTGGCTTTAATCTGCGGCATCGCCGAGGAGTCACATATTATTTCATCAATGTCACGTGCGACGGAGAAGAAAAATAAAAAATATATATATTACAAGCAATATGCCAAGTACCCTCTGAATTTTTTACGTTTTGATTTTTTTTCGTTACTTTAAATTTTGTGTTAGTTTGATGAAATATTAGCCTGGTAGACGTTAACAGTTCACCATGGTTTGTGTAGTCGTTGTTATCACTATAACAAAACCAGCTTGCCACCCATCCCGGCACATCGTTCGCTATGTAAGTACTCATGACTTATTATACATTTATTTTGTACCTGACTAGAGATAACCAGTTCGTTTGTACTTTTAATGCATGTTAAAAATTTGAAAAGCGTTTAATAACAAGCGCTTTCAGGACTGTACCGCAATCGTAACACATATAAACAACGCCTAAACGGTGAGGATACGCGCGGGTTAGTTCGCAGTTGATTGTGAGGATACAGTTTGTTAGCATCCCACGGGAACATTATTTCCGTATACAAAATTTATTATGTAAATATGTACCTATACGTTTTATTTTATTAGTATTTGGAAAATTTACCATTTTTTATATTTTTTCATTTAAGGCTTATAAGATTTTTAAGTTGATTTTAATTTTCATATAGGTAAATACTTAAATACGATAAAGACATTTACTTTATTGATAAATTACATCCGTTGAGCCGCAGCAGGTTACTAGTGTAACATATAGATTGCTACTTGGTGGTAGGGCTTTGTGCAAGCCCGTCTGGGTAGGTACCACCCACTCATCAGTTATTCTACCGCCAAATAACAATACTCGGTATTGTTGTGTTCCGGTCTGAAGGGTGAGTGAGCCAGTGTAACTACAGGCACAAGGGACATAACATCTTAGTTTCCAAGGTTGGTGGCGCATTGATGATTTAAGGAATACTTAATATTTCTTACAGCGTCAATGTCTATGGGCGATGGTGACCACTTACCATCAGGTGGCCCATATGCTCGTCCGCCAACCTATACCATAAAAAAAAAAAAAAAAAAAAAAAAAAAAAAAAAAATATAGATACCTATTTAGCGATTGTTATTTTTATCAATGACATTTTCGTTTGCTTTAAATATTTTAACTGTAACAGAGTGAATTTAGTTTATTTGTATTTACGTATACAGTCAACATATTATTTTGAATAATTAGATATATCATATGTATTTTTCTTTAGTTTGTTTTTTCCTATTAGGTATACTTATATTTTTAATCTTTAAAATATTCAAGACGGTACAACTGTAAATGACGTTTGTGCGAAAACAGTCCGCAAGTATTTTAAACTTTGTAATTGGTTTGCGAAAATATTGTTGACATACAGAAATAAATATATAAGTTCACGGTGCGAGATTAAATTCCATAACTTGTACTAAGTTCTATAAAGTCAGTTTGAAGCGAAACTAACAGGAATTCGCGGCTTCAGCGACAATAAGTAATGTTGAAGCTAAAATAAGGCAGTGTTTTATTAAAACTTGTAGTTTCAGACCTCTTCGAAACCGACAAATTAAGAATAGACAAGTTTAGAATATAGTATATTTTAGGATATACCCATACATTTAACTATAGTCTAAACTACAAATCCCTTTAAAAACTTATAAAGTGGCAGATTTTGTGGATTCAAATCCGGATCGGGTCATAAAGGATAAAATGGAACAACATAAAGGAAGGGTTGAAGTTAGTGTTGTTGAAGGGAGGATTAATCTAAGTGCAGGACAATAACCCTCTCGTCAAATTTATAATTTATTAAGTACGAAAATGACTACACGGCTTCGTTTTCTGAAAGTTTCTTGCTTTGGAAATAAACGATGGTATAGTTATGTATTTATAGTTAAATAATTATTCTAAATCGAGGTGTCCGATCGTATAAATATTCCGCCTATTTTATATAAACACCACCACGTGTGTTACACTGTATAATGTTTTAAAAATACATTGTTAAAAAAGGCATATTATTCGATACAAGATTTTATAGATGATAAAAAGCGTGGAGGTAATACCTGTTGACTTCCAGGCAGGATACATTACATATTTATATAATTGTATTTATAATTTTGCTGTTGGTTAGAAATGGCAATGCAATGGTTTAAAAGTAATCTTATAGATTAATAATAATAAGCTCTCAATAGGAGTAAGAACGCACAATCTAAGTTGGCCTACCTGAAGTGTCTAAGACGTACACAAGCAAAACTTTCCTAACTTTGCGTTGATCTGATCTTATCTTTTGCGTGCTACCTGAGTTTACAATCGGTTCACTTCGGTTGAATCTGCATTCTATTTCCGGTTCCTGGGTACAAGTTTTACGTATAATGAATACTCCAAAGAACTCACGCGAAGTTTTTTGTATTTAGACTACAAATACGTACAAAACAGGGCGTAATTATTCTGTCTAGTAATAAGCTTTTAATTATTCGACAAGTTTAATTATAGGATTTCTTGAAAATATAATCAACTAATTTCTCATCAAACAGAAGATTGTTTTTAGAAAAAAGAATATTCCACGTATTCAGGTTTGGTACTTCGAAATAAATCCAAGTCATTAATTAATCCGTCCGATCTAATTGGATAGATTTTCTGAGCGTCTATAAGTCGGGGTAGACGTGTATGAATGTTAATGTATGTACAATGTACTTATATATTATATAATATTATAATCTACTATTGACAAAAATACTATTAACAAATAAACACAATTATATTTAATAAAAATAAGAACAACATAAGACAATACTTTAAAGATGCAACTAAAATCAATCTTTTTATTCTCTCTGTCTCAACTAATATGGCCGTCGCCTAGCCGCCTGTCAGATATATTCCTTTACGCTTAGTTGTATGTCCGGTGACGTCACTTCATTTTCGTTCAACACGGCCTCTCCTGACACGAGAACGTCCTCGTTCTCTTTTCTTGAATTAGTCTGTACTTCTCTGCTAGATCCCGCTCCTGGCGAGATACTAGGTTGAACACCTTCAGCAACTTGGTCTCGAATGGCCTCATCTTCTGATGAGTCTGCACCTACAGAAAAAAAATATAAAACATTTTAGAAAATAAATTACGCTATGAATTTATTCCTATTAACAAGTGAGATAGAGGCACAACGTGAAGCGTATCTCACAAACTTAACATAAGGGAGGAAGCGCTACGTGAGGCTGTCCCAAGTACACGAGATAGAGGCACAACGTGAAGCATATCTCAAAAACAAAACATAAGGGAGGAAGCACGACGTGAGGCTATCCCAAATGTACACGAGATAGAGGCACGACGTGAAGCATATCTCCAAAAAACAAAACATAAGGGAGGAAGCACGACGTGAAGCTATCCCAAATGTACACGAGATAGAGGCACGACGTGAAGCATATCTCCAAAAAACAAAACATAAGGGAGGAAGCACGACGTGAGGCTATCCCAAATGTACACGAGATAGAGGCACGACGTGAAGCATATCTCCAAAAAACAAAACATAAGGGAGGAAGCACGACGTGAGGCTATCCCAAATGTACGAGACAGAGGCACGACGTGAAGCATATCTCAAAAACAAAACATAAGGGAGGAAGCACGACGTGAGGCTATCCCAAATGTACACGAGATAGAGGCACGACGTGAAGCATATCTCAGGTACATAAGACAGAGGCACAACGTGAAGCATGTCTTTTACTTACTCTCAAAATATGCAGCACAGGTGTCAGGAGTCCACTCGCCTCGCCAAGGAACCATAAACTCAGCAGCCGCTCGAGAAGACTTCCCATAAGAGCCGGCCAACAGCTCGAGCTCATACCGCCCATGAGGTAAAGCTTTTAACACTCGGTAAGGACCCCGCATCCCAGAGTCAAGTTTGCCTGTTGCTTGAGCCTTTTTAATAACAAACACATACGAGTTGATATCAAAGGTACGAGGTGCTGATCTATCCTTATTAACAGATTTATCCTGTTGCTCACGGTTACGAAGAAGACGTTCAGAGGCACGTTGTCTGCTTAACTCGCGTAAAGCTTGGCGGTTGGGCTGACATCCTTCAAGGGCCACATCACGAATCAAATTTCGAATCACAGGGGTTGCTGCATCAATACCAACAAGAAGATGAAGTGGAGAATAATCAGTTGTCTTATGTTTTGTTATATTAAGAGTTAATTGCAATTTCCACATGACTTCGGACCATTGTTCCTGGCGGTAGTTGACTTCTATACGGATCATATTGAGTAGTGTACGGCAATAGCGTTCCACTTGTCCATTTGATTGATGCATCTCCGGGGTGATTAAATGTATTTCTGAACCAAGTTCAGTAAGCCAATTAACAAATTCAATACTTTGAAACATTCTGCCTCGATCAGCAACAATCATTTTGGGGGTGCCAAAAAGAGATACTGTGTTAGTAATTAAACGTTTCAATTCATTAGAATCCTGTCTAAACATTGGATACAAAAGGCAAAATTTTGAAAAGGCATCAACAACTATGAGAATATATCGATTGCCATTAGATTCTGGCAACGGGCCTAGTGTATCAATATGGATAATCTCAAATGGTGAGTTGGGCTTTTGCCACGAATGGATCGGTTGCAAAGATGCTCTAGGTATTTTTTTATGTGACAGACATATAACACAGTGAGAAATGTATTTACGCACAAATGCTCTAAGATTGGGAAACCAAAAATGTTTCAAAATTAAGTCCACAGTTTTATCAGTTCCTATATGATCATGTTCGTCATGAAAGACGCGAAGTAGGCTAAGTCTGTGTCCTTTAGGGACAAAACACAATAATCGGGGTTGTTCTCCAATGGGGGAATACTTGTAATAAAGTAATTCATTCTTTTTTACATATCGAGTATCGTCAAGTTGTCCGTCAGTAAGTCTTTGGAGTAACGCCAGAGTCTCCTCATCTGCTGATTGTGCGATTTGCGCCCAATTTTGCGGCTTCTGAACGCGACAAACATTAACGGGATTTCGACTTAAATAGTCGGCATGAGACATAGAAGAACCCTTGCGATACTCCAAATCAAAATTGAAATCTTGAAGATAGATCCACCAACGAGCAACTCTAGGCATAAGATCTTTTTTTCTTTGTGTTAGCTTTAAAGCATTACAATCAGTTACAACTTTAAAACTTACACCAACTAAGTAATGCCTGAAGTGCTGTAGAGCCTTTACAACAGCCAGAGTCTCTAGTTCGTATGAATGGTATTTTACCTCCGCCCCTTTTGTTGACGTACTAAAGTATGCTACAGCTCTTTTATGATCTGACGGATGTAATTGTAAAAGTACCGCACCATAGCCCATTGCACTCGCATCAGTGTGGACTTCAATTGGTAACTTCGGATCATAAATCGCGAGAGTGGGTTCCTTAGTTAAATATTCAATAATTTCCTGTCGCGCGCGTTCTTGATCATCTCCCCAGATAAAAGGAACATCTTTTTTAGTTATTCTAGAAATGCAAGCTGTCTTAAATGCAAACCCAGGAATATACTTGCGAAAATAACTAGCTAACCCTAAAAACTGACGTACTTGTTTGACATTCTTGGGAACGGGGGCGTCTAAAAGTGCTTGAACCTTTTGAACGCTCGGCTGTACCTGACCCTGACTAATTGTACGGCCTAAATATTCAATTTTTGTGGACAAAAAGGAACACTTTCGTAAATTTATAGAAAATCCGGCGTCTGTTAAAGTATTCAGTACGTTACATAAAATAGTAAATCCTTCCTTAATTGTATCACTCATAATCAAAATATCATCGATATAGACTAAGACTTTACCAGATTCAATGTGGTGACGAAGTGTTTTAGAAATTATTCGCTGATATACAATCGGGGCATTCGTTAAACCGAAAGGCATCCTAAGATATTCATAATGTCCTTCCGGTGTTACAAACCCAGTAAATCGAATAGACTGTTCTTCCATTGGTATCTGGTGAAATCCAGTAGCCATATCCAAACTCGTAAAGTACTTGTGATGACCAAGACGATCAATATGATCATCGATCAAAGGCAAAGGAAATCGTTCCCTAACAGTGAGCTCGTTAAGTTTGCGAAAATCAACGCACATACGATGCGTACCATCTTTTTTTGTAACTAAAAGAATAGGACTCGCATAGTCAGATTCCGATTCCCTAATAATTCCCTTGTCGAGTAAGTCCCTGACAATTACACGCACTCGCAAAACCTCCGCCTGCGAAAGACGGTAAGGTCGATAATTTACTGGTTCCTGACTCTTGAGTTTAATAGACATAGTGCCTGTTTTGACAGTTGAAGTTGCAGTTCCCGTAATAAAATATCCCGAGAATTTACAAACCATTTCGTGTAATTGTTGTAAATTCTCACCAGTAAGTTCGGTTTTTAAAGGCATATGTCTATCAGACTCAATCGTAAACACATCAGTCACCTCATTAGAAACATGTTTTAAATATTGACGATCACACGTACGAACATATGTAACTCCTTCACGGTTAAGTACATCAGTGCCTATAATTACAGGACTGTTCATAAGTTCTGATGGAACTACGAATAATTCAACCTCTAAAGCAATTTCATCAAACTCAATCGGTAAAGTGACATATTGAGTAGTTTCTATTTCTTGTCCTCCTATACCTCTTAAAACACGAAAACATGGTTTCCGAACACAATCAAAATGTTTCAGTAAAGACAACGATATCAAAGAAATAGTAGAACCGCTGTCAATTAGAATGTCTACTGGCACGCCACATATAACTGCTACTACCACATCACTGTCGCGTGCATTTCTTTTTTCCTTACAGAAGTTAACATTGTCTCTATTTCTTGTTTCTGACTTCAATTTAGCAAAACAAGTGTCAACGCGATGACCAGACTTTTTGCAAAAAGAGCACGGCTCGCTTTTTGCTGTTATCGTAAAAGATCTTGAATTAGAACTATTCACATTAAACGGTTGACCTAGTTGACCTGAATGACCCACTTTGACTTTCTTCTTGCAAAAAGCCTGTCTATGTCCTGCATGGCCACAAGAAAAACATCTACCATCAACAAATTGACGTTTCCTATTATTAGTGTTATCATTATTAATTTTAGCAAAATCATTTCTATTATGCGACCCAGAAGCTACCACATTGCGTTTAGAGAAATCGGGTTTCACATATATAGAGAAGAATTCTACCAGATCATTAGGCATTAATTTAGCGTTAGTCGCGGCAGCACGTATCTGTGGATCTCTGATACCACGAATTATTATTGCAGAAATTAATTCATCACTTAATCCTCTTACTACCCTGAGACGAAGTAATGAACGACGTGCATAATCCGCATAAGTGAGATAATTATTTGAATCCGTATTCATGACATCAAATAAAATATTTGCAACATCGGGTTTTTTAGGACATAGTGGCTTAAATTCTCTCTTAAAATTACTCCAACTACGATCTGTTGTAACCCACTCATTAAGCCATAATCTAGCATCACCTTTCAGACAATTTCCTATACGAGGGAGGCATTCATTATCATTCCATTTATTAATTGCTATCGCGCGATCTACTTCACCGCACCAAACATCGATGTCATGAACACTGGGATCAAAATTTGAAATATAAAATGAATGATTTACCAAAGTATTTATAGAGCGAAATGCATCTACAATGCGCTCAGTGGTAGTCGTTTCTGCATCAGTGATAGCACTCACAGATTGCGTCCTCGACGAAGACCCAGCGTCTGCCCTTTCCACATCCTTTGTCATCCGCGGCGTTTGTGTGCTGTGTAGGTCCGAGAGTACCTGTGGAGTTACGGCTTCCGACGTTGGCGACGGATGCACATTATTACCTTCTAATACATTTAGACGTTCAAGAATTAAATCCATTTGACGTCTAACATTGCTGGATGACTTCTCACGATGTCGGCCATGTCGGCTTCGTCCTTTTTCTCGACTATGTCTTTCACGTTTTCGGTCTGACATTACAAATAAATTACCACTACTAACAACGGTAATCCAAAATAAAATCTGAAATCATAAATTCAAAGTAATCACCGGTCTTTAAAGAAAATAAATTTTAAAACATTAAAATCAAATAAAATATTTGAACAATCATATTCATTAAAAAATAGAAGAAAATGTCAGAAGGCGAGTCGGATAGGACATCAGTCCTATCCCACTTCTGATATAATCTACTATTGACAAAAATACTATTAACAAATAAACACAATTATATTTAATAAAAATAAGAACAACATAAGACAATACTTTAAAGATGCAACTAAAATCAATCTTTTTATTCTCTCTGTCTCAACTAATATGGCCGTCGCCTAGCCGCCTGTCAGATATATTCCTTTACGCTTAGTTGTATGTCCGGTGACGTCACTTCATTTTCGTTCAACAATATATATAAAAAAAGAGATACCCATCACTGATTAATCACGAAATCTCAAAAACTTTCAAAGGCTTCTTACCTCTAAGAAGTCTTTGTAAGTTTTAGATATCCGGTAAAACGGGTTATAAAATTAAGAGGGTAAAGAGGGGTAGGAAGTTTGACTGACGAGACCGTCATATTAGAAAACATAACTATATAACATAGTTCTATTCCATAGTGTCACAAGGTGTAAGTTTTTAAATGCAACATCAGATTTGATTCAAAATATTTTAAACAAATGTATTTTGAATCAACTTCATACTACTAATTTATACTATTTATAAATAAATGATCTTTTCGTCAAACTTTTTATTGTAAATAAAAAACAGTTCTGCCATAGTATTCTTCAGAAATTTTATAAAACTTTCGAAGTAAATGGTGTAAAGTAATTTCACTTAAACGAATAAATTACATTGTTACCCGCTAACACTAAGTTACGGAGATCAACAGGCAAACTTCTAAGTAAATCTAAACTAGCACTAATACAGCTAATGGTTTAACGAGAAAGCGGTTGTACTCTCGAATGGAATTAACAAAGGCTCAACATTTCATTAAATTCAATAGTTGATAAGATTATCAACCGACTTCAAAAAGGAGGAGGTTATCAATTCGTCTGTATTTTGTTTTATGTTTGTTACCTCATAATTTTTAACTGTGTGGACCGATTTTGATATTTTATTTTTGTTTTAAAGCTTGTCATTTCCGTGTGGTCCCATTTTAATTTAGTTCGGTTCTGATCATGGTATCCATATGAAAACGACATAAGTCTTAAATTTGCATTATGTATGTGCGCGATAAATAGGTGAATAACTCAAAATTGCGCCAACCAATTTTAATGATTATTTTTTTACTATAAAGAATATACTTCAAGGGTAGTTTGGTGAAAGATTGGTAAGGTTTTAGAACAATTTTGAGGAGCACGTTAACGATACTCGGCCGAATCTTTTATTTCTAGGTTATTTGGATATCACCTTCCGTGATGTGGTTATGTTCATATAATGTTGTCTTAATGTTCTTTACTTGTCATAGTCGAATATTATAATTAACTAGCGACCTGCCCCGGCTTCGCGCGGGTGCACTACTGATACTAAATATACTACAGTATTTGTTTCTTTACGACATCACGTTGCAAACTTCTAAAATTATCAATGTTTCTTTACTATATTATGAGCCTGAATTATAATAGTAAAGTAGTAAATAGTCAAAAGGAAGTTGCTACAGTTTTTGAAAAATTTTTTGCTGACATACACCAGTTTTGACAACTAAGTTACTTATTTTTTCTCCTGATGTTGCCGAGTCATTGATGAAAGAAAATGTAAGAACTTGCAAATCTAACTTTAATTTTACCCTTGTAAACCCCAATGATATAATACGCGCCTTTAAGTCACTAGACATCAAGAAAACGGCTGATTTATGGCGTATTTCTCTAAAGGTGATAAATTCGATTATTGATGTGATTGCACCTTATCTTGCTTTAATATTTAATAGTCGTGTCCAACGTGGTATATTTCCTGAACTGATGAAACATAGTAAAGTTATTCCAATATTTAAATCTGGTAGTTCTTCAGACCCCAACAACTATAGGCCAATTTCAATTCTACCTACCCTGAGCAAAATATTTGAGAAAATAATTCTAAATCAATTATTAGAACACTTTAACAAACATAATCTGCTTCATAGTAAACAATTTGGATTCAAGAGGGGTCGCTCGACTACAGACGCTGTATCGAGCTTATTAAGAATATCTATGAAGCCTGGGAAGAGTCACAAGAGTGCCTTAGGGATTTTCTGTGACTTATCCAAAGCCTTTGATTGTGTTCAACATATGACTCTGGTGAGGAAACTTTATCACTATGGAATTAGAGAATGTGCGCTCGACCTTCTTACTTCTTATCTTAACAAAAGAGTTCAGAGGGTTGACGTTAAAGGAAAATGGTCTACTGGGGTCTTAGTTGGTATGGGGGTCCCTCAGGGATCAACTTTGTTGTTGTTTTGTAGGTACAGTACGACGACGTAAACAATGCTATAGCTGATATAGTACATTGGTTTAGAGTAAACAATCTTAGACTAAATAATAATAAAACTAAAATTGTGAAATTTAGTGCACCAAATGTACAAAATGTAAAAGCCGATGTACTCATCAACGGGGAATCGATGGATCCAATTGATTCTGCTGAGTTTCTTGGCCTTACTGTTGATGCCAAGTTGCAATGGGGCCCCCATATTAACGGATTGGCGAGTAGACAGAGTTCTGCGGCATTCGCGGTCAAAAAAATAGAATATGTACCGATGTTGGCTCGCTTAGTATATTTCAGTTACTTTCATAGTATAATATCATAAGGTATTGTGCTGTGGGGCAACGCAGCCGCTATCCATACCATATTTGTGCTACAGAAGAGGGCTATTCGCGCAATCTATAACCTAGCAGCTAAAGAATCGTTAAGGAATACATTTAAAGAAATCAAGATATTGACTGTTGCTTTTCAATATATATTCTGCAATGTTATGTATGTACGAAAAAATATTAATGATTTCATGAGATAATGTGATACTCATAACTTTTGTACAAGGAACAAACACAAACTTGTTACTCCTGTTACTTGACTGCATAGAGTCAATGACTCCTTTGTGGGGCAATGTATACGATTTTACAACAGGATCCCAGAAAGCGTTCAAAATACTTCTGTTGCCAAATTAAAAAAAATATATTAAGGAACGCTTGATGTAATTAATGAGTTTATGATCGATAGCACACCTTGGGAATGAAACGATCGTCTCCTGGCTATTTCCTCTCATATTAAATTGTTTATTTATATAATACATGAGACAAACAAAAAAAAGCCCCCTGAGTTTCTGTCAGGGTTTTTTCTTTTCCGAACCGGTGGTAGTGTTTCAATTGACCATCAATAAGAAAGTGTAATGCTACTATATTGAATAAAGTTATTGGAGTTTGAGTTTATTGTTCATGTATTATATACAAAAATCTTCCCCTCGAAACCTTTTGATGCGGTATTTTTAATAGATGGTGTCATCTTTTAAAAATACTGCATCAAAATCCGTTGCGTACTTTTAAAGATATAGGGATATAGGGACAGATAAAGCGACTTTGAGCTCCAAATATAACAATGACTTTAACTACGTTATATAATCGTAAATCGACTTTTAAGTAGACTAATATTTTTGATTTCATCTTACTTAGGAGGACTCTAAAAAATATGTTGAATACGCAATTATTTTTATTACTTTTTAGCGCATATTTATTTGTTTTAAAATAGTGTTTCGTTTGAAGTCGGTTTTTCTTTTTGTTAAATTTTTTAATTATATGAACTATGTACCTCTGCAAATTAGGTAATCAGTGCGTGTATTAATAAGTAGTAAAGTATACTTATTGTACGTCTATGTATTACAAACTACGGGTTCTAAGGTACTCGTTGTAACACTGACTCACTCCTTTCTACTGGAACGCAGTGGTGGCCTTCATAAATGAGTGCTCGGAAGTCTACCACGGACCAGTTCGGAATGTATATTCGATAAGAGAAAACCACCATCAGCAAGAAAGCCTATTCTACGCAAAAATCAACAACATATAATATAATCTTGTTGTAATAAACTCTATTTATTACTTTAAAATAAACACATATTTCTTAAGTGCTAATATTCTTATAGTTTTGACATTTTATCATATACTACTAGTATATTTATCATATATACCAGTAGTAGCCTGTGGCTTGCTTGCTTTTTAGGGTATTGGTTATAATGTGTCAGGTAAAAAGTTGTCTATTTCCTTTGTTGTAGATTAAGTTTGTTTCATACAAAATTTCATCAAATTTGGTTCAGCGGGTTAGTCGTGAAAGAGCTATAGAGTTTCACGTTTATAATATTAAGATAGATAACATTATAAGTTACAATTGATGTATCAAAGAGAATTAATAATTAAATATTATCGTTAATTACTGTTTGAAACTACGCCACATCGCACACTACAATAGCGTACATATGTTTTGCGTTAAAATTATGTTAGTATATAGTTCTCGAAACGAAAACAACTTTTAATTAATGCCCACGTGATGTCCTCGTAGTAGATGCAGCGATCTACTTAGTTGTGCTATGTCGTTTCAGAAGGAAAGCGTTTACGCTGCGTTTTATTTGCTTGTGCAGTATTGATTTGTGTTTTGAAATTTTTAGTCTAAGACATTGATAGATACATTTATATTATAATGGTTAATAATATATAATAATAAAATTCTTAAAAAAAAAATGTCGTGTTGCTTTGACCGATTCCTCTCAAATCAGGATATTTTTTCCATGAAGTAGAATTTATTACATTTATTATTTAATTATTAATGAATAAGGTTCTATATTATCAAAATTAAAATTTATAAAATTAATACTAATATCATAAGTTAAAAAATCTTGTTTGTTTGTTCCGTTTTATGACTACATCGATTGAACAGATCTTTATAAAGCCTTGAGCGAAAATAGTTAAGTAGCATCGACTTAGATCTCACTAGAAAGGGGGACTGATTTGAGTATTTTTAAAATAAAATCCTCAATTAATCAAATTTTTTCATTGCCTCTACTGGTGGAGGGCTGGGCCGTTTTTGCCCAGAGGATAGGAATTGTGATTCAACGGGGAAATGCTGTATACTTGCCACCATTCCACGCGGTCATGATTTAAACAGTAACTAGTTTTATTATTATTTCATGTTGTATATATTTCCGCATTTAATTATATACGAATAAAATCGAAAATAGATCATTTTACTTAACCTTTCAACGCAAACAAAGTAGCGGTATAAAAATACTTGTAAATAATAACATTATATTTATAGCAACGTCTTCATTGTTAAAATAATCGCTGCCGTAGTACAGCCAGTCTGAAACAACCAAAAGTAAATTAAATTTACGTAGCATTTCACTGACGTAGCTGTTTATAGACCGACGCTACGCGGTCCTTACTAGTAAAGGTCTTAATACCATACAATGTATACGTTACGGAGCCACCGTACAATGTTAATTACGATTTAACTGCTTTAGTTATCCCAATGTTATATAATAAACTTTTGATCTTCTTGTCTGTTAACATTCACCACGTATTCGGAGCGGTAGATTTAAATACAGTAGATATTCGTCTGTTATAATTAAGCATATAATATAATTATTTAACGAAATAAATACGAAGTGTGTCCAGGAAATGAAATAAAATAATAGTAAATTAAACTGAATTAAATTTTAATGATGGTGTCATAATGTTCTTTGCTACAGAGCTGCCCCGTTTAAGGTGAAGGTTAGGAACATGTTCCACCACGCTTTTCCAATGCGGGCTGGTGGAATACACATGTGGCAGCATTTCTATAAAATTAGACACATGCAGGTTTTCTTACGATGAATTCTTTCGAGGCGGGGCTCTATATTCAGCGGTGCTTGCCTGGGTTTGAACCCGCAATCATCGGTTAAATTGCGCGCGTTCTAACCACTGGGCCATATCGGTTCAATATATGGAATGGTTAATATTTCTTACAAGCCATTGTCTATGAGCAGTGGTGACCACTTATCATCTAGTAACCTGCCTGCTCATCCACCTACCTATATAAAAAAGGTGACTTTTAAGCGTGTTATTATCAAATGTCAATGGGGGTAGTGAACGTGCTCCGGACTCCAATATCCTAACTTAGAAAATTGAGAATTAATTCATATAACTTAATAAAATTAGGTTTTGAACCCAATGTACCTGTGTAATACCTGTTGAATTCCACGCAGAATATATTAATGTAAATAATTGTATTAACTAACATGACTTTGTATTTTTTAAATGTTGAAAAAGAGTAACTACTGAGTTTCTTGCCAGTTCTTCTCGGTAGAATCTACTTTCCGAACCGGTGGTAGCTTCACTTAATTGTTAATTGACGATTCAAAAGTGCCTGTAAAAGCCCACTTGAATAAAGTTTGTTTTGATTTTTTTGAATGCCTTCAAATCGACAGCCGTATCGACTAGCTACTGGGCCAAAGAGGCAAAGCGTTAAATATATTATACAAAAGCAATACAGGTAGTGTCACGTCAAGGAGTGTCACGTATACACTTAAGATAGTTCAAATTGTTGTCCCGCGGGAAATATCTCGGTTAGACATGTTGTTTGAGGAAATTTTCAGAAATTATATAAAAATACACGTGTATTTTGTAAGCTACGTAGCTTTTATAGTTGAAGGGTTTATGTTGTTTGACAAAAATATCGACGAAAGTGCTTCTATTGTTTGACTGCCTATTTCAAGAACATAAAATTAAACGACAACTTCAAACATTTCTGGTCCTTTCTTGTACTATTAAAGTAAACTCAGTACAATAACGGCTTAGGGGCTGTTTTTGGAAAAATAGAAGGTACGACCATTATCCTTGGACTATTCGGGTCACTAGACTTACACAAACTTCATATTTTGGTGGGATTTGGCCACATGATGGTAAGTGGTCTCCGATTTCCATGCTATAAGAATTCACCCACCCAATCCAATTATTTACATCGTCAATCCACTACCATTCTTGGGAACACAGACGTTAGGTTTTTTTGTCTCTAGTTACAGTGGCTGTGTAGCTGATTGGCCTTAGAATATTATGTAATGAGTAAGTAGGTAGGTATAGGTGAGCTGAGATGGCCTAGTGGTTAGAACGCGTGCATCTTAACCGATGATTGCTGGTTCAAATCCAGGCAAGCACCACTATATATATGTGCTCAATTTATGTTTATAATTCATCTTGTGCTCGGCGGTGAAGGAAAACATCGTGAGGAAACCTGTGACTAATTTCATCGAAATTCTGCCACATGTGCGTTCCACCAACCCGCATTGAAACAGCGTAGAGGAATATATTCCAAGTCCTCTCCTAAATAGGAGAGGAAGCCCATTAGCCCAGCAGTGGGAAATTTACAGGCTGTTGTTTTTTATTTAAACATACCTTGGAACATTCTTATATACCTAGTAAGTTACAACACATCTTATTTGGGTAATTTATTTGTGAACAAGAATATTTGTTTTAGGATACATACAAAAAGGAAAGGTGGCTACAGCTCACTGGTTTGAACACACCAATTTAACTAAAGATTGCGGGTTACGAGCAAGCTGAAATTTCTTGCGAAGCTAAATTTTGCATGGTAACCTACACGTTTATAAAATTATACCTCATATTTATCGTAAACAAGCCCCACTTCGCACAGGTACAATACTTTTACTAGATATACTACACACAGCACTTTCAGAACACACAGATTTCACAGCTTTTCAGATCAGGGTCATATTGATCTATATTAAATGTACGATGCATTTAAGGTACTTAATTAGATAAGGATTGTTTCGTAAATAACTCATTATTTCTCGTAAAAATTAAAGGTTAAGACACGTGTCTTGATGATCTCTAAGGGATCACTTATAATGACCATCATTATAAGTAATCCCTTAGAAATCGATATATGCGGTCTTTTTTGTAGATCTTTTTAAGACTTACACTACTGTGGTACATTATTTTGATCTATCTTGAAGGGTTCAGTAAGTGTTTGCAATTTAAACTCAAAAGAGTTTATAAAACACTTGCTGAAAATATCATTGTTTTTTAATTCTATTATGCATGTTTGATACATATAAACATTCCTCTTGAAACATTTTATCTTTAAAAAAACCATCAATGGTTTTAAAGATCTAAGCATACATACGGACAGACAGCGATAAACATTTTGCAATTAATTTGACACTTTTGTGGAAAATTACTAAACATTTAAACACCTGCGCAAAAAGTATATGAATATTATGACGGATGATTTCGGGTTCAAACTCAGGGAAGCACCACTACAAAAAAACAAAACACAAAAACATCGCGAGGAAACCTGCATGTGTCAAATTTCATTGAAATTCCACCAACCCGCATTGGATCAGCGTCGTGGAATATGATCCAAGCCTTCTCCTTAATAGGAGAGGAGACCTATTAACCCAGCAGTGGGAAATTTACAGGCTGCTGCTTTTTTTTAGGTAAAATGTATTTGCAAAGAAAATGCACAAAGTTAGATCGATTGGCGAATGTTCATAAAATAAATGATTAGAAAGTGAAAATTCTAATACTTCACTCGAAGCCAGGACTGGTAGCTATTACTCTTCCAAATTAAAGTAGAAACCGATAAGAAAGAAAACATTCGATACATACATGCTTAGATACATATAACACTCAATTTAGACAGGCAATACGTTGTAACATTCTCGGTCCGATTATACAGGTAACGAGGCTGTTAAGCGCTGTCGTTCGCCTTTTGAATCCTTTCAAATAAAAAAAAAATCTAAATGAAACGATTCGTTCAATCTGTTTCACTGTAAATGGTAACGTCTGCGGCTCCTTTGTGCTTACATCAGATACCGATATATTCGTTTACATTACTTTACTTTACAGTCTTTGTTCGACACAAAAGTAACGTATGAGTATAATTAGGAACAGTTTAATTTATAACCAAACTGAGTTTGATAAAAGGCCGACCGATTGTATTCATTGTGAGATATATCAATAAATTATGTGTTTTTTTATGGTATAAGTTGGCGGACGAGCATATAGGTCACCTGATGGTAAGTGGTCATCATCACTCATAGACAATGAAGCTGTAAGAAATATTAACTATTCCTTACATCATCAATGTGCCACCAACCTTGGGAACTAGGATGTTATGTCCCTTGTGCCCGTAGTTACACTGGCTCACTCACCCTTCAAACCGGAACACAACAATACTGAGTATTGTTATTTGGCGGTAGAATAACTGATGTGTGGGTGGTACCTACCCAGACGGGCTTGCACAAAGCCCTACCACCAAGTGAAAGTTTTATCGATAAACATAGCCTCTTGTCCGATTCTTGAAAGATTAACCAATTTAGCTTATATTATACAGCACGAACAAAGGTGCTATTCAGCTAACAAACTCTTTTAAACAGACAACATGGCAAATCTGATAGAAACAGTTTTCACACAGGACCGATGTCTTTGTGTTTTCTGAGACGTGGGAGAGTAGCACTGTCATCGTCCAAATGTGTGCCCATAAGGCGGCGGATATTAATCCTCTTTAAAGTTATTTTATTGAGAGGTTTTTAGGTAAGTCGAACAGCTAAGATAATCAATGATATTGATAGATGTGCTAAATAATTATCCTAAATTATGTGTATATGTATTATATGTATAACGGGGCTTACGCTAAGGCATCAACTCGTTATCAAACGTGATGATCTTAGAACGTGCTAATAAATAAAAATAACTTTAAAGTATTACAAGATTAACAAGATGGCGCACGATTCAGGTGGTAAGTCAGCGAGATCATCAGATCAAATGTGCCATTTTTGACTTTCCGGATATCAAGTGTACTTTACGTCACACAGTAGCGAACTCGCTCAAGTCACCAGTTGACTTTGCCAGCTAAACGATAAATAGTCAAAATAAATCACAATTAAACTTTACGATTCTTCGATATATAAAATGTTTCATGATAATTATTTTGTAATTATTTGTTGAGTTCCATTCTGAGTAGAGAGGCGATTGTAGTTCTATTTATACCAACATTGTCGTTATATTTTACTTGGTGGTAGGGCTTTGTGCAAGCCCGTCTGGGTAGGTACCACCCACAAATCAGTTATTCTACCGCCAAATAACAGTCCTCAGTATTGTTGTGTTCCGGTCTGAAGGGTGAGTGAGCCAGTGTAACTACAGGCACAAGGGACATAACATCTTAGTTCCCAAGGTTGGTGGCACATTCACGATTTAAGGAATAGTTAATATTTCTTACAGCTTCATTGTCTATGGGCGATGGTGACCACTTACCATCAGGTGACCCATATTCGTCCGCCAAACTATACCATAAAAAAAACAATTATATGTATATATTTATTTAGTATAAGTACGTGTCAAAATCTTACCTAACTAAAACGCGCGGTGTATTGTTCAAAGTTTTAATTACGTTCTCAATTTTTCGCACCGGAAGCATCTTGCTTTTTCAAGAATTTCAAAGGCCTTCGGAATTTTGAATGAAGTGTCTCACATTAATCTTTTTGTTGTAAATGTACGTCTGATTCGAATGGATATTCGTGATGAGCTTGTCCAAATTCTGATTGATAGAGGTGTGATCAGCTTTGACAATCAGCTTTGAGAGTGATTAATGAATTGAGTAAACGCACCCTTAAATAGTGATTAGAGACTAGAAATCGATTATTTTAGATACGTAAGCATATATTTTTATGAAGCAGAGAAATATGATCATATCGGAAGCCATGTGACCGGCAAAAATAACGCTATTGGGTTTTTCTAAACATAATCTCGTGAAAGCAAATACGTAGTATGGAAGTTATATATGAAGGTAATAATTGCGATCCGGTGCCTCGAAAAGCACGTATGTTATACATCGTGTCGGATTGTTGTTCCATCAAATAAAGTGAGCAATAGTATAAAATATATATAAGAAAGAATGTTACTTGAGGGATGATGTCCTACAGTGAAGTATGGAGGGAGAAGACATGCTGCCCCGACCCCAAGTAAAATTGGCATAAGGGCAGGATGATGTTCATCACTTCAAGACTAGTTGCCGAGACGGAAATCTACCAAGAAGACATTGTTATAATAAGAGAGACAAATATAGTGCACATTACTTAAGCGATCGATCTGAATAGTTGAGGCCAAATACAACAGAAAATGAGTCTCGAAAACCGTGTACACTTGCACGTGTGTTTATTCAGAGTACCTCATTTGAATCATTTCTTGACCATCTTAAGGCTTATGTACAACACAGAGTGCGGCGTGAGAATCGAGATAAGAGTTGGAGTCAGTGCAGATGTAAGGAATAATAACTATTTAAATATTAAATTTGTTATTTATTCGTATCACAAACGAAAAGTTGTTCGTGAGTTCTGAATTCCAGAATACATAAGGTTAACCCACTCACCGCGTAACTTTCTGCCTCTCTCCGAGATAGTTATTATTTTCAACTTGTCAAAGACTACTTATATAAATGTTGGGTGAATATTTGTGTTGTAAATTTATTTACTTTATTTCCCATTTCATGAAAGGTGTAATTTTAACCGATTCTAATTGTTTCTAATTTTCTGAGATATTTGGATTTATTCGCAAAGTAATAGTTTTATACATATACATACATATATGATTGTATAAAAACAATATCGTAATAGATCCAATTTAATCATCAGCATATATAATAAAGTATCAAACGAATAAGTTTTTATTTATTAAAACATTCATATTAAAACAACAACATTTTTGAAACATTCATATTTAAAATAAATAGATAGGTGAAAAATAACAATTTTAAAAATTAAAATTTAAAATAATATTTTGTAATAATAATTACAATATATGAAATAAGTATACGGATTAACAAATGAATTACCGTCTTGTTGTTTATATGTCACTTATTTCACTTCTTTATTTTGTATCAAATTGTATGTTTTCCCATTTTTTGTGTGTACGTTATCTGTCTTAAATAAAGTTGTTCTTATTCCTATATGTATAATTCTATTTTTAAAATAGAAATGATGTTCTAGTATACAGATATACTATTAACACTCAAAAAGTGAAGACTAGAAAACGTCCTAATTGGGACGTTTGCCTTTAGTCGTTTTAGATAGTAATACGTTATAATACATCATAATTACGTAGTAATACGTTTTGCGTAATTAAAACGTCTAGGTATCCCTTTTACTTATTGTTTTTATCAAGCTATCCTTTTTACTTTTAACGAAATGTAAAAATAAACTAAAATAAACGCTCCCCGGCGCGGCACACTTTTTTCTGTTGTTTAGTATGGATTTAACATATCTGTTTATTAGAATATCATTGCCAAACAGAGTCAGGAGTTTACCAAGGTCGAATAATCGAATTAGTGAGACTGAAATTATTTTTTTAATTTCGATATTTTTCAGATTTCGTTTTGATATTCTAAAGAGTAACTGAATTTGCGAGTCTTCTTAATTTTAAAGTATTTCCAAATTTAGAATTTTGATAATCGATGAGTTAGTTATAAATTAGCGAATATTGGCTGACGATTATTCATAAACGATTTTTTTGAATATTAAGTAATTTGAGAGCATAGAAAGCCATACTAAGCCCTTGTAATTTAGAAATTCAGTGTTCTAGCTTTGTCGACAATGAAGTTACAGGGCTTCCAAATTGCCCTGATTGCCTTCAAGACGAGGATTTGGCAGATTACGTGACTGATGGGTAAAAATAAGTTTCTTGTCAGCTTTTCTCGGTGGAGTCTACATTAAGAATGGATTGTAACTAAGAATGTAATTAATCTTGTAAAATTACAATGAGTCGCTAGAGTTTGTTTCGATAATTGTTTTGTTTTGGATATTTGTTTCAAAGTTTCCTCGAGTTTGTTAGGTTAGTCGTTTATAAGGTAACGGAAATTGAAATTTACTGTTGTCGTAGTTTGAAATAAAAGGGTGTAACTGCGAGACGTAGCCTCTTATACAATATACTGAATATATAATACTTGTAACATTTTAAAACTGGTATGCTTATTGTGATTTGCATGTCCAGTACAATAAATCTCTCATGATACTGTTTTGGCTGTAGTAGCGTTGCAGTGCGTCGATGATGTTCGCGATCTGACCTATAGATAGCTTGCCTGCCTGTAGTACTACCTGTCGAGTACAAGGGTTTATGCAGATGGATGAGAATCTCTGAAGCAAATTAGCTTAATTTGTGTTTATGATTCATCTCGTGCTCGGCGGTTATTTATTAAGCGACAGAGCGATTGCATACTGATGTAGCGTTTATTTATATAACACATTTTCAGAAATATATCTTTCGAAAATAAGCTGACAGTTGTCAGTACTGTTAATTGTAATTAACGTTCGTACGTTTAATGTTCTAATTTTATGTAAAAAAAAATCGAATGAGATGAGATGAGAGTTCGGAATCGAATTAGGAAAAAAAGAAACGTTTGTTTTTAATTGTTTAGGAAAGTTTGAATATATTATATTGTGTTGCGCATGGAGGAGTGACGATATACGCAAGACGGCAGGCAGGAGCTGGATGCGAGTAGCTGGAGAAAGACCACCGTGGCGTGCACTTGGAGAGGCCTATGTCCAGCAGTGGACAAAAACGGGCTGATATTGTGATGTGATGATATTGTAGTACCTCGCTTTGGTGTTGACACAGTTTTATAAATAGCTTTCCTGTGTGTAGATCTCCAAAAATATGTGGATATACTCACAAACAATTCTTAACTACGAAACACATATATTTACAAGTAACGAAAGCAATAAAAAAGTGTTAATTACAGTGCAAACCCGAGTGAATGGCTCGTGCCTACGCGTTGTTCACCGGTCCAGCGGCTCGCGGCTACAATTTATTTGCGATACCCTCAACACGAGGTATTACGATCGTCTCTATAAATCTTATATATATATATCTTATATATATTCTTTTCTGTTACTAGTATTTTGAGTATATGTGTTTTTTACTCTGATTGACTGTATATTGTTTTATTTTTATTTACCACTTCTGATGATTTTTGTACATCGTATAGTCAAATAATAAGTTTGACGGAATAGACCAGTGTTTTATTTTATTATTTAAGTTACTCTCTACTACTAAAGTCGTTATTCTCTTTTCAATCAGACCGCATTTAACCTAAAAATCTAAATCGAAATCAAAAATCAAAATAAACTTTATTCAAGTAGGCTTTTACAAGCGCTTGCATCGTCATTTTACAATTAAGTGAAGCTACCACCGGCTCGGAAAGTAGATTCTACTGAGAACAACCGGCAAGAAATTCAGTAGTTACTCTTTTTCAACATTTAAAAAATACAAAGTCATGTTATTATTATATATGTTACACAGTTATTTAAACTAATATATCCTGCTTGGAAGTCAACTGGTATTAACTCCACGCTTTTTTATCATCTATAAAATCTTGTATCGATCGTATATCGTGTATCGATATCGATATCGTATAATCATAATAAATAGGGTCACGTCAAATTTACTTACACACTCCATTTGTAAGTTTTTACCATTGCTTACTTATCCACAACAGGCGCTATGAAGATAGAACTCCTACTGTTTGCCAATCACCCCAAACCAAAGTCAAGTTTGGGACGCAGTTTGCTTTTCAACCTTCCTCTTTATATAACAACTTAAACAGGATTTTCGAATTTTAGTATTAAAGTCTTGAAAGTTACTCTTTAGTCTCAAACATTAAATTTGTTAACTACGCTGCATATAAAGGTAGCCGTTTGTAAGAAAACTTTTTGAAGCGAATTTATAAAACAGAGCTATTCGTGAGAAACATCTGTCTGCTGCGGGTTAAACGTTGTGATAAGCCTGGGAGTGAGCAGTTTCTCTCAGTTTATTAAAACAATTTTTCTTTAATAATGCCAGTCTAAAAACAAGCGCGGTGCTGTATTTCTTACACTGATTTTTCTCAAGTTATTTTTCCCAGCCAGTGGATGATTCTTGGCAAATAAATTATATTTGGATAGGAAGTATAGTTTGCTATCAAATGATCTCAACTTGAATATCCTTAAATGAACTAAATATAATCTTTATTATTTCATAATGTAAGTTTTTACTGCACCACCATATTGCCGTCTTCCATACACATTATTCTTCTAACCCAAAGGTTGTCTAGAAGAAATGGCTTATAAGCCATAAGACCGCCTTTTGCCTGGCCAATTTAGTTTTCAAGAAAATATATTTTGTATCTTTATGTATATTTGGTGTGCAATAAAGAGTTAAATAAATAAATAGTATAGGCAGAGCTCACAGTTCATTATATCTTGTTCCACACAGCCATCTCGCGTCAACAGGCGTAATATATATAATAATAACAAATAGACCTTGGAGTCGTCCGAATAAATTAAGGTTTTTTGTAAGCCCAGGTGAATTATAACGGGAGTCGTGCAATGCTGGCTGAAAACATATGTTCTTAACCCGTATTTAAGCAATGTTTTAGGATATGTCCAAAGATCTTCTCCTCGATGAGGAGCCCACCCGAGCGACATTTGCAGGTCGTTGTTTGTGCTCTACGAGTTAGCAATAGTTGTGCGGCTTGCTTTAGCTCGCTACAACTCCCGCAAGGTCTTCCATATTAATCTATACTTAAGTTGCCTGAATTTTGTGAGAAATGTATGAATGCCATAATTTTTTATTCGTATATATGCATATACATATCTTTTGTGTTTAGTAATTATTATATCAAATTGTATTAATTGAATTGAATTACATAATGAATTTATTGTTACTTCCGAGTAATAGATGGCGTTATTTCATATATCATTTCATTGTTGAGATTTTATATCGCGATGGCAAGACTGGCTAACTGTTTTATAAAGCACTATAGAAAGATGCTTAATATGATGTATATGGTTGATAGTGGGATCAAACTGTTTTATTTGATAGCATTAGTGTTGTGTAGCATCTTTAGTTTATCATTGTAATAATATATGCCGTTTGTTACCAAAATACATCCTAATATTATAAAGAGGCCAGGTCAGTCAATAAGTAAGGAAAATATATTGAACATATACAAATAAAAAAAGATCTTTTAGCTTAATCGGATCAATGGTTTAGGATTGAATGCAAAAAAACATTAATGTATATTTTTATGTATCCTCGCGCGGACCACGCACTTGACGCTGATATGTTTCCAAACAAAAACGGAAAATGTATGTTTGAAAACAATATCGTTCGATGGCTCCACTCGACTCATTTAGTTTTCACAAAGGGAGTTGTTTCGTACCGTTTTATTATTTACGAATTTATTTTTCATTGAGTATTTTTTGTTAGAATATTGTAATTACTTTTGTTTTTGTCTGTGTAAGCAGATTTTGATTATTGAATATTTATAAGTATTCTTAATCGTATTTTTCCTTATTATTTTGAGAATTTGCCTAATATGGAAACGAAGGCTGTGACGTAATTTTTATTAAAGGTTCGTTACATACGATGATGTCAAGAGTAAAAGAAATTTAATAGTAATTGTACCATCTAACGACTACCTGTAGTTTCTGTTATAATTATTATAAGATGATATATGCATATTTAACATATGTTTTAGAGTCCTCCTAGATAAAATGAAATGAAAAATATTAGACTACTTAAAAGTCGATTTACGATTGTATAACTTGGTTATAGTTATTGTTATATTTGGAGTACGTTGTCAGCCATGGTGCCTTTGCCCCAACAATTAAAAGAAAGAAGCGATACGAGCCCCTAGATTGACCCAGTATAATATCGTACAAAAGTAATTTGTAAAAAACATATTTGTTAAAGTATTCTCGTATTGTTTTTTGATAGATATAGTATAGGGTTCTCTTATCTGGCACCGACTCCAAATATAGCAATAATTATAACTACATTATATAATCGTAAATCGACTTTTAAGTAGTCTAATATTTTTCATTTCATTTTATCTAGGAGGACACTAAAACATATGTTAAATATGCAATTATTTTTATTAATTTTTAGTGCATTTTTATTTGTTTTAAAATAGTGTTTTGTTTGAAGTCGGTTTTCTTTTTGTTAAAATTTTATTTATTTTTTGATTTTAAGTGAAGCTGATGTGGACTAACTATTTTTTGTTAATATGGATAGATTAAGTGTGCCGTTTATATTAATCAGAAACTACTTCGGGGACAATTTCAAAAGAAACTTTGGAATAAAGCAAAATTAGACTTTCTAAAATGCGGCTTTAATACGTCATGCGGCATTAACTACAAAGTACCACCCTCGAAAGAGCTGTCGACCTCACTAAAAAAACTTTGCAAAAGAGCTAATATATGTCGTACATCATATGGCATCACATCATATACACAAAATTTGATAAAAGACAGTAAGAAATTCTGCCTCAAATCGCACCCTAACTATAAGCCGTTTAGGAGTTCCATAACTACATAGTATAAAACAAAGTCGCTTTCTCTGCCCCTATATCTCTAAAGCTACGCAACGGATATTGATGCGGTTTTTTTTAATAGATTGTGTTATTCAAGGGGAAGGTTTGTGTTTATAATACATGAACAATATAGTAAAGAAACACTGACAATTTTAGAAGTTTGCGATGTGATGTCGAAAATAAACAATTCTGTAGTATATTTAGTATCAGTATTGCACCCATGCGAAGCCGGGGCGGGTCGCTAGTTGATTATAATATTCGATTATGACAATTACATGAACATAACCACATTATGGAAGGTGATTCAAATATCCAAATAACATATAAATAAAAGATTCGACCGAGTATCGCTAACGTGCTCCTCAGAATTGTTCCGTTCCCTTCCGTTCCGTTACTTTGTTATGGATCCTATGCTCAGAACCTGACTAAACTTTCACCAAAGTACCCTTGAAGTATATCCTTTATATTAAAAAAAGAATTATCCAAATTGGTTGGCACAATTTTGAGTTTTTCACCTATTTATCGCGCACATACATAATGCAAATTTAAGACTTATGTCGTTTTCATAGGGATACCATCATTGGAATAGGATAAAATTAAAATGGGACCCCACGGGAAGCACTACCATTCAAACAAAAAAAAATATCAAAATCGGTCCACCCAGTGAAAAGTTATGAGGTAACAAACATTAAAAAAAAATACAGACGAATTGATAAATTCCTCGTTTTTGAAGTCGGTTGAAAAAAAAAATTGTAGCCTGAGTTACACCATATTATATCAGTTACCTGTCAGTGAAAATCCCGTCAAAATTAGCTCAGCCCTTCCAGAGATTAGCCGGAACAAACGGACAGACAGACATACAAACAAAAATTATAAAAATTTTGGTATATGTACCGTGTATACATACATATGCATTGAGTAAAAAGGCCTATTTTAATATTACAAACAGACACTCCAATTTAATTATACGTATAGAAAAAAGAGGCTGTACTGATAAGGAATCGACAATCGTCTTCCTAAGAAATATTTGATTAAACACATTTCTATATAAATCTTTCTCGGGTTTCTTAATCATCTGCCTAGAATACTCTTCACTGCCATGAACAGTATTCCAGGAAACTTGAAATCTAATTCTGATTATCTAAGTGTCTATTATATCCGAGATTATTTGCAGAATAATCTCAGAAACAAACAGTAATAGGAAAAGTAATACAGACAAAGTAGATATTCTACCGCTAAACAACAGTACGCAGTATTGTTGTGTTCCGGTTTGAAGGGTGAGTGAGCCAGTGTAACTACAGGCACAAGGGACAAAGCATCTTAGTTCCCAAGGTTGGTGGCGCATTGATGATGTGAGGAATAGTTAATATTTCTTACAGCGTCATTGTCTATGGGTGATGGGGATCACTTACCATCTGGTGGCCCATATGATCGTCCATAGCATATTAAAATGTTCATAGCATAGAAAAAGCAATCTCGTTATTATATTATTAGAAATAGATTTAAGAAATGATATTTTTTTAAATATTTCAATGGCGGCCACCAGACATTTTCATTCTATGACAGGCTAATCGCTAAATATTCTGACAGCTAAGCGAATAGACGATTATCGCCAACCAGTAGTCCTTATATATCCGGTCAGAGTGTTGCTATTTGTGATTTTAATTTTCTTTTAATACGGCTTCTCCTGACGGGACTGCGTGCTCGAAGTCCTCAGCAGGAACTCGATGAAGGTCCAGCAACAACCTCCGCGTTCAATGGCTGCTCTGCGTTCAATGGCTGCTCTGCGTCATCATCATCGGTTTCTATCAAGACACACACAGTCTAAAATAATCACACTTATTTACCTCTGTTATTATTAGCAGTTGGCTTAATTTCACAAAGAAGTGTTAGATTACGTACGAATTAGCTAATTTCAACATAACCAACAAATATAAATAAACGGCACACATAAGCTTTTCAATCACATAGGCTTTACACAGGTCTGTTCCCACGCAACCAAATACCCCGCACATACTCGTGCACTCAGGATTTACATCGGTCTCTAGTAGGTCACCCCAGATACCTAATAAAGGCTGGATTTACACAGGTCTGTTGTCGGTTGCGCCACCGACTCACCCCAGAAACCACCAGTGTCATCTAATAAAGGCTGGATTTACACAGGTCTGTTGTCGGTTGCTCCACCGACTCACCCCAGAAACCACCAGTGTCAGGGTCACCCCAAAACCATGGCGCACAGGATTTACACGGGTCTCTTCCACTGAACACAACTCTTTACACAACATGGCCAAAAATCAGAAATACGGGCTAGTTTAGTACGTAATCTAACTCAAAAATAGGATAGAAAACAAGAAGTATATCAGCTTACAAAGCAAACAGCGACATAAGGCAATTTAATCAATGCATCAATTTCATAATTACTCGGCCTAACCTGACCATCTCTTATAAAACCACCAACGTCTTCTATCTCATTGGTAAGGAAGTCGGTAAATTGAATCCGAAACTTCAGAATAATAATAGCAATAAGCACTTCACTACGAAGGCTTTTAACAATGCGTAACCTTAAAAGCAAAATCAGAGACAAAAAATCGGTTGGATCTGACCTGAACACAGTTGATGGCGGTCAAAAGATGCCCCGCGGCGTGCGTCACCACGTCCTCAGACAGCGTTGATTCCATGTAGCTGGTGCGTGGAGTCAGTGGCTGCGTCCCCACTTGCGCGGATAGCAGATCACGCAATTGTGTGTGTGATGGTGTCGTATTGGGCAGCTCGGCGGCGTGGCTAGGGCCGTAGCGCTGGTCGTTGCGATAGCTTGCGTCTCGACTGAAGCGCGGGGTTGGTCTTCCAACGCGCGTAATCTTTTCAGAATATCTTCTATTGCGCTCGTGATTCTTTCGCTTGTTACGTTGGTCGTTGGAAGGCATCGCAGAGACAAAAACTCCGTCCAAATATAAATTAACCAGACCATCAGGTAATAACCAAAAAGTAGTACGAATTTAGTTTATAAAATCAGAAATGTAGGCTTTCAATGGCATTTCAGCCTTCGAATCCCGCTTCTGATATTAGAAATAGATTTAAGAAATGATATTTTTTTAAATATTTCAATGGCGGCCACCAGACATTTTCATTCTATGACAGGCTAATCGCTAAATATTCTGACAGCTAAGCGAATAGACGATTATCGCCAACCAGTAGTCCTTATATATCCGGTCAGAGTGTTGCTATTTGTGATTTTAATTTTCTTTTAATAATATAATAAGGATCTTGATAACGGCACCTCAAGAAAATTGAGGTTTATTTTACAAAAAAAATCTTGATCGTTTATAATGTATGAATGATTTTAGTAGGATGTCTGACTGGTACTAGTATTTAGTATCCGTTTTAATCAAACTATGATACTTTTAATCGCAACATCACGTAGATTTTGTACTAAATCATATTGTAAGTATCGATAATGGCGAAGAAGCTTTTAAACTTGACATCGATCGTGATATACTCCGCCCTCAATTCAGCGCACCCGACGATAGATTTTTAATGTTTTACAATAAATGCGATATTCGAGTCTATTGTCGAGTCTATTTTAATGATTAATTTTGATTGATGTTTTAGTTGATTGTATACATACATTTTTTATGTCGCAAATACAATAGTTAATATTCTTGTAATGATGTGTGCTAACTTCGGTTGAAAGTGATTTTTGATAGATTTATGTAGAAACAAACAAATGCAACGATGCCAAAGGATTTTATTAACGTACTAACTTATTCGAGACCATTCTAGAATACAAGTAAGCTCGTTTGACACACAAACGAAAAAAGAACAAAAATCTATATAGCCAGTAAACATTAATAAAGACCTATTTATTGATTAGTCATTTTGAAAGACCCAATGTCATAAGACATTGTTTATATTAGACAGCTCTAATAATTTTTACATCAAATTTTCATATATATATAGTATAGTATATAGTATATATGTGGCTAATTTTTTTTTTATATATATAGAAAACAAATTTCGGTCGTCGAATATTTGCGCCGCGATAAATATATGCAATAACAATTTATTGTTAATTTTGGCCTGTTTTCCAACGTGATCAAGACTAAAAACAAAACAATTATGATCCTGAATGTTTCCATAACAATACCTCATTAGTTCATTTTGTAGGATTAATGTATTCAGTGATACATTTCAAAAACACGTGCCGTAGAAATCTAATGCAAGTCTCAACGAGATCGTATTAAAGTCGCTGAACTGAAAAAAAATTACTAAAACAAATATTTGTGCAGTTTCCTGGAAAACATTTTGCGAAAACATCATTATCATAGTAATGTAACTCTTCATATAAGGGTGGGGGTATATCCTGCTATAGCTCCTTTCATTTAACCCTTAATATATTTTTTCTTCAAGAGTAAGCGGTTTTCTGATGGTAAGCGGTCACTAACACCACAGTCGTTGGTATTAGAAATATTTGTCATTCCTTACATTGGCAACAACCGTGGGAACTAATGCTCATTCAACCTTTCAAACTGGAACACAACAATACCAAGTATTGCAGCTGGGCGGTAGAATATTTGAAAATGGGTTGTAGGTACTTACCCAGATGAGCTTCATAGAGCCCTACCACCAAGTGAAGTAGTTAAGGAGTAGTGGTAGTAAGAAAATGTTACACTATGCTTATTTATAGGCAAAAATGTAAATAATATTTTTGAACGTTTTCCTTGTACAAACTTATACACAAAAGAGTTTCTAAACCTGGTGTAATCGGGTACTTGGAGTTACAATTTTATCCTTGTTCCTTGTATTAATAGTACAAACGCTACAATTTGTGGAAAAAATCATTTATGTATTTTCGTACACACTTAACATTATTTTCATTTCAGTCATTATATTAAATTTCTTTAAATTTATGTCTTAGCGAATTCATTAATATCGGCTGCATTACATAGAGCTGCTAAAAGACATTTTACTGTGGAATTAACTAAAGTAAACTAAGCGGGTCGTGTCAACATTAGTCGAAAGTTTATTTTTTTATCGCGTAGGCTGCAGAGTTGATTCTATTCGAGTAAATATTTTTATATGAGAGCCCCATTGGACAAATTAGGAGCCATAACTTTAGGACATATAATGATTACCTATGTATATGTTTAAGAAGTAACTAGTTTTGATTTCGAAAAGTAAATTTATCCATGAGACGTAGTTACATTGCCTTGTTACTACCATGGTCAGTACACTGGCTACAAATCAAAATTGAACACTCGGAATTCTCTCGTTGTAAAATCATTTTTACGCTCAGAAATAGCGACGACCCTTAAGACGTTGCTTTAATCTGTCTATATAAGAACTGGAAGCAATTTCGTAAAATAAGTTTACTTTGCAACTTTAATAACTACAGCGTATTTCTATTAATTCTTATAGAATGATATAACCGGGAGAGCTATCACTTAGCAAATAAGTTATTTGTTTTGGATTGTCTGTTGAATAATAGTAATATTCGTTATATTAGAAGAATTAGAAAAAGGATATTATAATAGTTTTAGGGATTTTATTTTTGAATTCCATATTTATTGTAATGATCGATATACGAATATTTAGTGTAATCAATATTTATTTACACAAATTATGTTAAGGTAGAACTAACACTATAATTTGCATTAACTACAATGTTCCATAAATTTCTTCTCATTTTTTTCTCTTGTCTATCAAAAGAGGAGGACAGGTTCTAATCGATGAAGTTCAATGGTAATCATGAAGCAAGAATGATTAGACTTGAGGACTTAACTTCAGTACAAAGTCAAAGGATAAAGTCTTCTTCCAAGCCAGCTACTCGGTAGGAGTCACCTTAAATAAATGACCGATTGCAGAACTCTTCTTTGAAGAGAAGTTTAACTGACGCTTCACCGAATTGCACCAACGCAGTTTATGTATTACGTGGATTTGTAGAGTCAGAAATATTTTTGACCGAATAGTATTTATCATGTTAGTTTATGTAATACTGAATTATTAACCTCTTGATTGTCAAACCTAAAACCTTAAACCGATTCTAAGAAAAAGCACCCGTCTGTTTTAAGCCAATGAAATATATTCATGGGTTTCTTTCATACTTTGATGGAGAACTTATTAGAGAAGACCTTTTTATTCGTAGTATTACCTGTCACTGCTTAGTATTGCCGTCATTAAGTACCATTATACTTTTCAGTCATTCAGAAAATACCTAGAATTACTCAACAATACGATGTAACGAGCAACGTTTCAGTAAATTATGTATTTCTGCCACGTGTACGCCTCACATTCTTGACACGGAGTATTAATAATGAAAGTGGCATGAACACGTAGTACCGGTATATCACTACATATTATAAAACAAAGTCATCCGGCTGTATCTGTCTGTCTGTACGCGATAAACTCCAAAACTACTGAGCGAATTTTTATGCGGCTTTCACTAATAGATATAATGAATTTATAAGAAAGGATTATTTATAATTTACTTCGGTTTTTATGTAAATAAAAAAGTATAAAAGTTGAAATAGAACGACAATTGTTCACAAAAATATATATACATAATATATATTACTTATATCCACCCGAGCGAAGCCGGTATGGGCCACTAGATAATAAGTCTCAGTTAGGTTAGGTTAGCCTAGTCATCAGGTGTTAGGCCTGAAAGAGGCCTGGCACTCCTTGGATCCAAATTTAAACATATCAGGTTCATTGCTTTTGCCAGCTTAGAAGCACAGACAGACAGACATAGAGCGTTACTTCTGTATTCATAACATTAGTATAGACAACAACATGTTACTTGAAAATATAAAATGTTTATTGTTCTGAGTCTGAGTCCAGTGTAAATTGTCACACGGCATGAATCGTATGGTTTGTTTAAGGCTCCGCCGGCGTCGTACTTTTAGCACGAGCTGCAGATTATGTTGGCGTTTTTACTGATACCGCAGTAGCGGACACCGGAATAGAATCTAGGACTGCTGAAATAAAAAGTAATGCAACACGCTTTTCGTCTCTTTTGAAAAGTAAACCTGCAGTTTACCGCAACGCGCTGCTCCACGTTTTTAGGGACATAGATGGCAGATTATCATCTAACACGTGCGGGTTTGTTGACGATGTTTTCCTTCACTATGCAATATGAAATTAAGTATAAATACAAATTATAATTAATGAATTGAGCGTTGCTTGCCCCAGGATTGAGCTCTAAAATACATCTCTTATGAGGGTCATAAAGTAACTACTAGAACTGTTGTAGAAACTAGAAATCGTATGACTCTGCATTTTGTATTTTACGATTCAAGTCGTGATGTATGAAATTTCAGTAAAAAATATTTTTTTATTTTAAATCGGCAAGTCATCTTTTAGATATTGGACTATATGCATTCATTATAGTGGCCTTAAGTTTGCAAGACATTTCTTTGGGCGGCAAAACTGATCTTTCCGAATTAATTATTTGACGTAAGTTTAAATTATTTATAGCGATTTGTAGTATAAAATTTATAAGTATATAAGGTTTACCATTTCATTTCAAAGAGAACGCTGTTAAAATAAACATACTTTGTTATGAGTTTCTTCCATAAATAACAGATTTTCAGACATCAACGATGATTGTTTAAAAATTGGGAAATAATTATGACAAATTCAAATTCATTTAATTTTCTCGAAGTATTGTACCTCACTCGAAATGTACAGCGTATTTATTTTTGATATGTAACCGGGCGTGTATTTAATTGGTATATTGTTATAACATTGTATTTTATGAATGAGCAGTGTATAAATCCGTCGAAAACCAACTGAGTGAATGTTTTAAAAGCGTGAAACAAAACGCGGCTCGTGGTTTACCGTGCATTGTGCGCACCTCCATACATATTCATGGACTCGACAAGAGTGACGAAACAGTCACCGTGACAAAAGTTACCAGTGCGCGCTAGTTCTTACTGTGGTTGAAACGGGGCACATAATCCTTATCTTCTTACTTTTCTTGAATGTGATCCTGTTATCGTCATCGTATGTTCCAACTTTTTTTTGTGGTATAGTTTGGCAGACGAGCACATGGGCCATCTGATGGTAAGTAGTCACCATCACCCATAGACAATGACGCTGTAAGAAATATTAACTATTCCTTACATCATCAATGTGCCACCAATCTTGGGAACTACGATGTTATGTCCTTTCTGCCTCTAGTTACACTGGCACACTCACCCTTCAAACCGGAAGTGAGAGTTATTTGCCGGTAGAATAACTGATGAGTGGGTGGTACCTACCCAGACGGGCTTGCACAAAGCCCTACCACCAAGTAATTAATTACTATAGTTAATTATTATAGTTTCAATTGTGTATTACCTGTAGATTATATTATGTCACTGTTGTCAACAATACGGGAATTGTTTTGATAACGAACCGCGATCATTGTCTTATAACAAAATGCTTCAGCGGAGTCTAAATAGCTCGGTGCAACACTACGCTTCACTGCTAGCCGCTGTATAAATAACACGTCTCATAATAATTGTGATTAAAGTGACCTCACTCGGCACATGCGTTGCAGTAAATGTTCTGCCCGAACTGACGATGAGACATGAGCAATGCCTTCATGAATCTGCCGAATGCTTACCGAATTACACCAGAGTCAAGTTTACAACCGTTTATAAAATAACCTCTCAAATGGCATGAGACTCCTTTATACGGACCCAGCCTCTGCGTGACCCAGCCAGATTCTTGTTTGTGCTTATTTACTTATTTGCTTTATTTATTATGCTCGGTAATTATTTATTCGTTTTTCTTCACATATATATTCACCAGATACCCGTCCCAGGTTTATTGTAGACGCAATAAGGGTACAATTAGGACTCATATACAATATTTAGATAAAAGAACTAACATAAAAATGCTAATAGATGAAATACTCCACTGTAATATGCACGTATTATATAAATATTTAACCTCTCCCTAAATAATTCTGTTTATTGATTTCCACTTCGTTTTACGCCATGAAGAGAATCAATAATTGTCTGTTCGGAAGTTTCCAGGCGTAATCAAAAAAGTTGGAATAAGTTATGAATATATGTTTGAACTGGTAATAAATATTATCATAATACCATTAATAACAGAAAGACTACGTAAAAATATCACCGCCTAGATTAATAGTTCAAATTGAGAAGGTATTATAAACTCCCAAAATATTGTTAAAAACGCAATAAAAATTGACTCCATCACTATTATAAAGAAAACACAATTTATATTCATAATTGTTAAATATTTATTACAGGTAATCCACTTATGTATTATATTATAAATACTTTAATAATAACAATGCTACATTATATTACACAATGCGACTTACAAAAATCTACTTAATTATTTTACAAGCTTTTTGTAATTGAAATTACATTTAAAATAACATTTTAACACTATATTAAACTATAAATAAATACTAATAATATGTGCAATTTTCTAAAACGATTTAACGCCAGGTGAAAACCCAAGCGGCCCGGTTCGGGGCTTGAACTTAGAACCATAAGGTCTGGAGCTTTATGACCTAGTTACTAGACCAATGAAACAGTCAGGGTTGCTGCAGAAGAGCCAGCGGCTACAATTACAAAACGCCGCCACCGGCATTTTTTCTGTAGTATTTCCAACATTTCTAAGGACTCATCGTATACAGAATAATAATAATGCCATACATTCCAAATTAAATTTTATTTCTAGTAATCATTTCATATGCTTTGTGAGTTTGGGAGAGGAAAGGGTTCACCTTCATATGTAATACGAAATGATAAACTTATTCTTAAAGGCCAGTTATTAATATACCTTTTCTATTATATCAAATTTAATTAGTAATCGTTTTATTATAAAAATAAAAAATATTTTTAACTTGTGTACATCCATCTAAGTATTTTGAATTATCCGAAATGGCCTAGTGGTCCACCTGATTCTCAAGAAGGGGTTGCGGGTTCGTTATACAGTGTTCAATTTCCATGAGCTTAAACTTGCATGTAAGAGACAAATTTCTAATACAATTTCTGATTGCTGGATTGGATTTCTTTGGAGAAACTTGGTGAGATACGCCAACTTAAAATGAGTCGTAAAATCCAGTATTTTGCACTTTTCCTTTTTCATAAACAATTAAATATTTCGTAAGGAATACATTTCTTCTAAATTGGGAAGAAGATATTTTCCCTGATGTAGCAAATACAGTAGTACTCTTTGTTACTTTACTTATTTTCACAGAAGTATCTTACGTTTACAACTCACAATCATATTTGTAGTCCTTAAGCATAAGTTGACTCGATTCATTATTGTTTCTACTCCAAACGCCCTTTGGTCTTCGATTGTAATCTCTCCATCGGTCACTGTAGAGGCTCGTGGAGTCACTACTGCAGAAGCTGTTTCGCCTCCCTCGGAACTCAGTCCGGTTCCTCCGCTCGTGGCTCTGGGACCTGACCCTCACTAGGTGCGAGCCATCGGACGTGTGGTTGACCATGGTTTCTCTGATGCTCGACTGGTCACGGTATCTGCTCTTCTTGCGACGAACTTTTCGGCAGCAAAGGGTTTCTTTGAATGCGATTCGGTACCTGTAGGAGATAAATAAATTAATATACAATACAATACAAATGCAGAGATAGAACACCATTCATTAAAAAATATATAATTATCTATCTGAAATTAATACAAAAACGTCTTTACTCGTATTTACGTACTTATAATATCAATACTTAAATTACTGGCAATTCTATTCAATGAAAGAAACATGTGGTATATTGATTTAAATATGGAACGCTTATGAAAAATTACAGACAACTATCGTTATTTTTTACAGGTTTCATTTAAATTATTATCTATATTAAAAATAAATAGACTATTTCTTTAATGTAACCAGATTTGCTTATAAATATAGATGAAGCGCTTCGAAATTCCAGGTATTCTAAATTTAGAAAAATAATCGATAACCTTTGTGTAATATATATTTAGATAATTGTTTATAATTATATTTTTGTAATGAAACGATCAGATTATAAAATATAAATAGATAATTGTCGTATTAATTATAAACTATGCTAATATTTAACAACATATTTTGTAGTCTTTTACTGAAGTATAAGTAATAAAACGTCTAAAACACAGACCTAAACGGGATTTGTAGACGAGGATCTCCTCTCAGATTACAGTAGTCTCACTTTTGAATACCGAAAACTTAAGCCTTTGTGACACAACATACGAACCGAGTAGATAAAATTAAATCATTTGACGTTTTCTCATTTTATAACATGTCTTGTTAAATAGCATTAATTCGGGCATATTTTAAATTAATTTCATAACATACATTTGTAATTGTATTTAGTCTTATTGTTAATTCAATTTGTATAGTGTATGTATTTGTGTAGATATTTAGCTATGTATGTAGATATGTATGTATGTGTATAACTTTCAGAAACGTGTAATTACACCAGTAATCTTGTAACAAGACTTATAACTTAAGTTTATTTGTAAATATTTATTTATCTGAAACTAAGATGTTATATCCCTTGTGCTATACAACACTGGCTCACTCAGTTCTTAAAACCGGTACACAACAATACCAAATACTGTAGCTTGGCGGTAGAATATGTGAAAGGTGGTACCTACCCAGACGGGCTTAGTATATGCTAAATAAAAATACACAAATGTAAATAGGTAAACAGCGTTTCAGAATAACTCATATCACCCTCTTGCCCTTATCCCAATTTACTTAGGGTCGGCGCAGCATGTCTTCTTCTTCCATACTTCCCTGTCTGACGTCATCTCAAAAGAAACATTCTTTCCAGTCCTATCATCTTGCACATAATCCATCCATCGTTTCATTGGTCGTCCCATTCCTCTATAACCGTCCACGTATGAACGGGTATGAGCTCAGGACCTTTTTACAATATGTTCCTTATTCCTCCACATAACATGCCCATATTATATAGAATAATAAAATAAGAGTAAAAAATTTAAATTGTTATACATAAAACAATAAAGAGAAAAAGAAGCACGAGTCGTCCGGAGGGGGCATAACGCTTTCCCTCGGTGACGATTCCTGCCAGTTAACACTGTAATCCGCTTAAAACAACTGCGTTCCAAAAAATGACAGGAAATAAACAAGCAAGAAAAAAACATCTTAGTATTGATAGAAGAAAATGATAACGATAATAAGATATAGACACCAACACTTACTCATATAGTTATAAATTATACTTTACCTGTGGCTCATGATGTTGTACAGTATGGGGTTGACGGTAGCCGAGATGTAGTAGAAGACACCAGCTGCGAGGAAAAGGTACTCGTTGATGGTGTGGTAGTGGTGAATACCGGTGCCGTAGATGAAGAACAGCCGCTGGAAGTGGAAGGGAGCCCAGCACACGAAGAATGCTATGACAACTGCCGCTGCAATAAAAAAACTTCTAAGTTACCCAAATGAATAAAATATGTCGATATCAGGCTAATGCCCATTCTCCTTTTAACGGGAAGTTATGGAAAAGGTTTTTGATCTACACTGCTCGAAAAGGGATTAATAGATTTCCACCCGACAGATGCAGGTTTTCTCACGTTGTATTCACGAACTGAACGTACAGCCTTCAATTAAGATTTATATGTTTTAAAAACATCTCGATTCGGCATCGCATGTTTAAAGCTCGAATCAGTTCGCTGTTTGAGCGTATAAAGTAAAAAAGAGTATAAAGAATTTTAAGTATTAAACATAATTAAACAGTGCACACGAAAAATTTGGAGCTTCTAGTTTGTAATTACGCCTTCGTACTATAGCTGGATGGACTGTAAAGGAATAACTAATAAAATATCGATAATTGAATTTTAAAACTACAAAATATTTTTATGAAATAGCCGAGATATAATATATTTATTATAATTCAGTAATTTCGCATTCACAATAAAATCGCACCTGATTTTATTTAAATTTTATATAAATTGGAATTTGATTCCGTAATAGCGAATCAGAATTCATCAACACCGCGGAACACCGTCCCGAATCTCGTAGAATATTTATGCAGTGTAATTCTACTGTTACGTATTCACACTTGATTTTAAAGAACACCATTTTTAAAAACCTATGAAAGTCAAAGACAATTTCAAGCCGGATATATTAACGCGCTTTTGTGTGACTATATATCATTGACATAAGTATAAAAACAATTGACGGCTTGTGATGAAATAAACTCCTTTGTTTAAATGTAAGCGTATATAACAACACAAAACACTTAGATCCTTAACAACTGTCATTTAGGTATTTGAATAAAATTTAATGTATAAAACAATTTAACATGGATCAGTGCGGGTTTGTGTATCACGGGATCCATTAAGCGATTCCAAGTTAATTCCTGTTAAATGTTCGGTCGTTATTATATTATACGCCCCATCTATAAAGTCATTAGTTTTATGAATTAACTTTAGCACACGGACGCGGGTTAACAATATTTTTGACCATTAGCATGAAATGTTTTATGGAATCTTTTCGTTAAAGTATATATATATTTAAAACTTTCTCATACCATATATTTACTTTTTTTATAATGGTAAGTGGTCACCACCGTCCATAGTCAATGACACTGTAAGAAATAAAAATAATAATAAATAAATAATAAATATGAGACAACATCACTTACATTACTCTGATCCCAATGTAAATAGCTGAAGCACTTGTGTTATGGAAATCAGAAGTAACGACGGTACCACAAACACCCAGACCCAAGACAACATAGAAAACTAATGGTAATCTACATCGACTCGGCCGGGAATCGAACCCGGGACCTCAGAGTGGCGTACCAATGAAAACCGGTGTACACACCACTCGACCATGGAGGTCGTCAAATATGAACCATTTCTTTCATCGCCATCGCATCGTAACTAAAATGTTATGTCCCTTGTGCCTGTATTTAAACTGGCTAACTCTCCATTCAAACCGGAACACAACAATACCAAGTACTTGTTTGGAGGTAGAATATATGATGGGTGAAATAAAACTAGTTATAAGGGATTTGAAGGTATAAGGTGTCACCTTAGTCTACCAGTGACCAAGAACGCTGTACAGTGCTCGAAACGTCGGGATGTCAAAAATAATTAATATACGCGACTCAAATCCGTTATAACTAGTTTTATTGTAGTGTGTAATAATCGCGAAAATTTAAGACAACATTATATATGATGGGTGGTACCTACCCAGACGGGCTTGCACAAAGCCAAGTACTAACCATATAAAGCCAGGTAACAAACATATTTGTTCCTTATGTAAGTTATTATTTTAATGATTATCATTTATTTTATATAAATATAATATATTAAGGAGCTACAGTTAAATTTTTATTTCTTCGAAACTACTCAACATATGTTTTGATACGATAGGATTGGCAATCAAAAAAACTTCCGACGACTAATGAGCATTTGTCGGGCCCCCGAAATCCGATTGATCGGCCTCCAAGTGAAGCCCGTCCAAACCTTTTATAGGTAGTTCTTCTTACAATATATTATATCATAGAGATGCTAGTAATAAAACAATACTAGCACATCAATTTTTGATCGATCTTATTTATAAATTAATTCAGTTTTCTAATTTTAATTTTAAAATTTCCTTAAACTGCAACAACGGTATGGTAACTATTGATAAAATTTGGTACTAGGTTTCAATTTTATTAACAGCCTAATCCTTAGGCAAATGAATGTATAGCAGTAGACCTTTGAGATTTAAATTTATGGATATTGTGATTTTTCGTAAATTTTAATTTTGTTAAAATGTTTCTTTTAAAAGTACATTCTTACTGTAGGTATTCTGAAGGTGTGTGGGTTTAGTTTGAGAGTTACTACTGAAGTTTCTGCTTAATTCGGTTTTATATGCTATGATATGCTAAGTAGTTCGCAGCGCAGCGGCGGTCGGAGGCGTTATCTTTAAGAACACGTGGCATTCGTCCTTCAGTGAGAAGTCTTCAGATTTATTGCTTACTTTTATTTATATTTTTATGAAAAAGGTAGGTGACCCTAGTGTCATGAATGAGTCATCTGATGAAAAGTGGTCACCACCACCCATACATATATGAATGCTACTTATCCAGAAGGTCACAAAACCGTTTATGAGTATTTTTTTAACTATATTAAAACAAACGAGATATTTCAGTGATTACATCACAATTATCTTAACCGATGTTTGTAAAATTTTTGTAAATACTGTTTAATTTTCACGCGCCTTCATTTTATTACTATATAATCCACCTCATTTATAACCACTTATAAAAATAGATAATTAGGGAAGATATTTCAGTGTGTATGTGTGTAACATACATATGTATACACACACTATTCCCTTACTCCCATTACCTAATGGAAAGGCAAACCTCACGGAGATATATCAGTCGCGGGATCAATGGCTGTACTTGTTATACGAAGCCTAGTTGCCTTCGTCAATGTCCTGACCCTAAGTCGTTACTTAGATTTTCTGATAGGAAAATCCAATATAATAAAATGTATTGCTTCCTTTATTTGAATCTAGGAACTAGAAGACTACAGCGGCCACTGAATGTGAAAATTATCCGAGTACAATATTTAGCCGAACCGAGAGGCCTTAGTCGTTAGAACGCGTGCAAATTAATCAACAATTGTGGGTTCAGACCGCAGGAAATAACACTTCATTTTTGAGTGATTTATTTGTTTTTATATTTAATCTCGTGATGAAATAAAATATAAATAAAAACATCAACAATCGTTTATGAGTGTCTAAATTCAATTACTTTTTTCCACACGTGTATCAACTCGTATTGGAGTAAAAAAACTGAGAGCTGAGATGGCCCAGTGGTTAGAACGCGTGCATCTTAACCAATGATATCGGGTACAAAACCCAGGCGAGCAGCACTATATGTATGTGCTTAAATTGTATTTATAATTCATCTCGTGCTCGGCGGTGAAGGAAAACATCGCGAGAAAAACACATGTGCATTTCACCAACCCGCATTGGAACAGCGTGATGAAATATGTTCCAAACCCTTGAGACCTTAGCCCAGCAGTGGGAAATTTACAGGCTGTTACTTTACTTTACTTTTTTCTTCTACTTACAGGGTGAGCAGGCTTTAGCCCAGCGGTGAGACGTTTACAAGCAGTCACTTCAATTTCATATATTATTTTTTAATACTTTTTAATAGTTTTGGTAAAAGTACGACAAGAAGAACAGCTTCATTAGCAAATATATATTAAGCTTATTGTATTGGAGTCCTTTTCATAGTATTAAGTATGTCAGCACAAAGGAATAATTATAAACCAATTTCAGTGTACTAAGCTGCACAGTCCACTTTGAAAGCTTTAATATGCTAATGTCAGACGAGCCTCGATCGTTTGATGAACGCGCCTTCTTTACCTAACACAGACTTATCTATTAAAAAATATGAACTAACTCTGCTTATTTTATATACTACTCTTTTCTCTCGACTTCATCGGTGTCGATTAATATTTCTATATTTCTATCTAACTATTTACTTTTTTTACAAAATAATGATAATTCCTTTAATTGAACATTTAATATCAAATAGTCTACATTAGTTTAGTTATTTTTAGAATTTTCAAGCAATCAATTATTCAATCAGCCCATTTCCGTCCACTGCTGGACATAGGCCTCTTCAATTGCACGCCACTGAGATATTTAGCTACTTACATCCAACTCTTGCCAGCCGTCTTGCCTAAGTCATCACTCCACCGTGCCCGAGGACATCCTACACTAGGACTACTTACTATAGTTTTGTTTACGTTTTTCATTCTTTTGTTATACATCCATAGCGCCGCTATCTAAGCGGAGATATTTCAAAATAATGTCTCTGTTATTTTGTTACAATTAAGTAAAACTACATCTAAAATTCTCTTTAATTAAATGCACATCTATGGCTGAAGCTCTTCAAAATGAAACCATAATTGTTTTTTTTGGGCAGCTATCACCCCATAATCGATGGGACCAAAATCGACTTACGTAATCTTACCCAAATCTTACATAGATTTGGGTAAGATTGGGTCTAATATGGTAAGTTTATAAAGTACATATGACTGTAATGTATAATATTATAAACATATCCTTACAGCAACTATTGAATAACGTATCAATACAATTAACAAAACAAATTGAGTTTCCTACGTATTCCTACCAGAGACATTAACCAAACTGCACATAACCTGACTAGTACACTGATATAGTAAAAAAATGTGTGTTCTATGGCACATAGATATTCAAATATGCATCTCATGTCAAAAATACATGCACAAATAAGGCGCATAATTCAACACAAGATTAGTATTTATTGATTTCTATTCGGATTAGAAAAAAATTAAAGGTAATTTACTTTATATTTAAAATGGTGCCAAAGAGTAACTACTAAGTTACTAGAATCTACTCTCCGAATCGGTGCTAGCTTCACGTTTAATTCAACACTGTAACATTCAAAAGCTTTCACGAGTCTACTTGAATAAAGAATATTTTAATTTTGATTTTGTGTGTTCTATGTGACGTTTCATTGTTGGACTACATTCGTTTGTAGAAAGTAATATCTCCTTTCGATGTTCCCAGTAATATAGCGCGTCAAGTTGGCGTGTGGCAAAAACATGTACTATTTTTTTTTTGTTCATCTTATTTGTCTTATTTACCCTTATTAAGAAAACTTACCCAAAATCTATTAAAAATGAGACGTAGAGAATTATTTTCTAGGAAGATATCGATAAAATGAACAGAAAAAGTGGCAAGACAAAGGGTGTAGCAGGTGCTGCCACATGAACACCAACTTATACTTGACTGTCTGTATCAATTTTCAGCTGTCATGTGTTTGCGTCATACCGATGTTGCCAGCATGTACGATAAAAAAAAACCTAGTTAAACTTTTTGATGTTTCGACATTCAGTAGTGCTTGCTTCGTTTTGGAGCTTTAGTTAAGATACAGGTTTAGTGAGCAATCTCAGCTCACACAACACTCGTAGCTTACTAACTTATTCTAACAATCACTTAAGCTTAAATACAGCTTGATTATACAGGTGTATACCCAGAGTTTATTGTCTTATTCTAATATAAGCAGAATGAATGGACACAGACAACATTACACAATGAATTCTTGAAAACACTTCACTTCACTTCACGGTTGTTGGGCTGTGTGTGTCCGTCTGGAGAAGTATCAGTTATGATCACATATTTCGATCTTCGAGTTCTCAATCAATCATTCGTAAACAATACGTTGGTATAATTGTAATTAACTAACATTGTATATGTTGAAAAACAGTAACTAGTGAGTTACTTTTTCTTAGGTCTGTCACTCCAAGGTCACGGGTTCGATTCCCGGTCGATAAGGAAAAAGTTCATTAGTTTTCTATGTTGTCTTGAGTCTAGATGTTTGTACTATCCTCGTTGCTTCTTATTTACCATAACACAAGTGCTATAGCTACTTAAATTGTGATCAGAGTAATGTATGTGTTGGACAACATTTATTATGTATTTTTTTTATATTTATTAGGTTATCGGTGCATCGTTAATGTAAAGCGTGCTCACAGCGTCGCGCCATTACGGTGATGTGAGTCACTTTAAACATAATAACTTAATGCATTTTATACATGACATTAGCTTGGTAATCGTATTTTTGATATTTTTATATATGATGAGTTGGAATATTAAGACGTTAATTATTGTTAAAATATTTATGTTTCAAGCGCAAATAAAAAAGGCAGAGTCAAAACAGAGAATTATTACCACATTTTGGGCTGAAACTGTGGGGGGACATAAGCTTTAAATCTTCCCAATGCTTGGCTTAGGCCTCCCATTGAGGATAAGGTTTGGAGATTATTCCAGGACGCTGCTCCAATGCGGGTTGGGATACAAACGTGACAGAATTTCGTTGCAAGTAGGCATGTACAAGTTCACGTCACCTGACGATATTTTTCTTCACTAAGAGATGAATTTTAATTTTATTTTTTTACAAAGGAAGGACATACATGGAAATTATATATTTTCGTCCTCCTCGTTCAAAAGATAAACGCCAACGCAACGACCATACATTAACGGGCTCAGTAAGTCTATAATTATACTATATATATACATCTATAGTTAAAGTATTATAAATTTAAACTATTAATAAAACACAACAGAGAGAGTTGTAGATTATAAAGTTGAAACTCGAGTTCAACGACCATTTCCCCGTCATAGTTTGCAAAGAATCAAGGCGATGAGGAAAATTCTTTACTTGAAGCGTCTTGGAAGCGCGATCTCGTTGTATCTTGAACTTTAATGTATTTTGTAACTTTAATAATAAAACTTCGCATTGTTGAAAATAAGCATTTATGAATGTGGACTTTTAAAACTATCGACTAACTCGCGACGGACTTGCACATACGAATATATCTTGACATTTTATTTTATACTGACGTAATAAGTTTTATACTCAGTCGTGTCCCTAATACAGGAATCTTCGTTAAAAATGGAGGACTTATTTATAGAAATATCAAGCTGAAAATAGCTGAGGTAATTTATTTGTAATTCAGTATTTCGGGATGGCGATATAAAATTATGTTTTACAATGATGCTCCAATCTCTCTATCTTTTGTTACAATGCCAAGCAATCATCCAATTGTTTTCTAATGACAGCTCAATCATTTTTAAAATAGGAAATAGTGTTGCATGCCAGTATTAAATGTTATGTCATATAAACTAATATCATAATTACAGTTCTACAAATTATTGATCAATTAATTACAATAATAATTGTATACAATAAATTCGATATCCCCTGCTATATTCATAATATGCAACGACAATGTGATACATTAACAATACAGAACAAATAACAACACCGTATCGGAGGCTAGTTTACTCTCTAACAGATGTTAAAATTATTATACAAATTATGGATGTATTAGGTTGGGGAAAAAGTCTTTTCGCATATAGTATGTATGAACTTGTAATAAAATCTCTTTGGCTATACCATTTGTATCTGGCTGGTTTTGGTATCATTAAAAAGTTTTAATTTTTAAGAAGGCACTTCCAAATTCAAATTAGGAATTTGTGTGATTTTCATTTGTTTTTGTTGTTGTTAAAATGAGTGAATCTAAAGAAGAAATTCGATACATTTTAAAATTTTACTATAAAAAGGTAAAAATGCAACTCAAGCCGCGAAAAAATTTGTGATGTTTATGGACCTAATGCAGTATCTGTGAGAGTAGCGCAAGTTTGGTTTAAGCGTTTTCAAGCCGGAAATTTTGATATCAAAGATGCATCTCGCTCTGGTCGCCCTGTTACGGACAAAATTGATGCCATTTTTGAAAAAGTGGAGCAATATCGGCATATTAGTAGTTACGATGTAGCTGAAGAACTGGCAATTGACCACAAAACGGTTTTGACTCATTTGAATAAAGCTGGGTACACAAAAAAGCTCGATATATGGGTGCCTCATGAACTCATGAAATGGTGGGATTGGAAGGGCATCATTCATTATGAGCTGTTACCGCCTGGCAGGACCATCGATTCAGAACTGTAATGCGAACAATTGATGAGATTGAAGCAAGAAATTGAGAGAAAGCGGCCAGAATTGATCAACAGAAGGGGTGTGGTTTTTCACCATGACAACGCTAGACCTCACACATCTTTAGCCACTCAAAAAAATTACGAGAGTTTGGCTGGGAGGTATAAATGCATCCGCCGTATAGTCCTGACCTTGCAACTTCAGATTTTCATCTGTTTCGGTCTCTGCAGAATTCCTTAGGCAGTGTCAGGTTAACATCACGAGAGGACTGCCAAAACCACTTGTCGCAGTTTTTCGATCAGAAGCCCCAAAATTTTTACAGCAATGGGATCATGTCACTACCAACAAGATGGCAAAAAGTTATGGAACAAAATGGCACCTACATACTTTAGTCAAATGTAAATAAACTATAAAAAAAACTTTTTGAATTTTCATATAAAATACGAAGAAACTTTTTCCCCAACCTATTATGTAAATGTACTAACCTTTTGACTGGATTATTATATTCTTTTAATATTTTCTTTGTGCAAGCCTGTCTGAGAAATTCATCATTTATTTTATTTATTTAATAAGTACACTAACAATATACATATTAATTGATGGCTTACACAACATCCAAAAAAAGAAAAACAACTTCTGATATGTACATCGATTACAAGTGTACATAACATTCATAGTGTATCGTGTCAACATATTTGTTTAAAGTTGAAAATAAAACATATTATACAATTAAAAAAAAAATGACCTATGCTATCGTCGTTTATAAACGTAATAACTATAACTAAATAATATAACAGAAAAAAAAAAAAAAAAAATAACAGGAATGTAACGCACTATTTAGCTAATAAAAAGTAATCCATGAGCTTTTTTTTAAAAGCAATGAAGCTATCATGAAAGATGTCAATGCCATGTATAACTTTTGTCAATTCATTATGTCGAGCACATATGCGCACTATCGGAGCCATTTTTCCAAGACGAGTTTTCGTGATAGGAGTATGGAATATTTTTGTTATGTAACTTCGGGGATGTTTGCGAGGAACAGTAAGAGATATTCGATGTAAATGGTCGCAGCACTTAACCTTGTTGTGTATAATTTTATGCAAAAAACATTGATCGAGAATATCCCGCCTATTTCGAAGAGACATTAATTTATATTCAGCTAGTCGCTGATTGTATGGCTGCCTGTGTGAGAAACCGCTGGCTTGGAAGGCCAAATGTCGAGTAAATGCACGTTGTATTCCTTCAACGCGTTGAGAGTTTGAGCTGTAAAAAGGATTCCAAATGACGCTGGCGAATTCAAGATGACTTCTTACGAAAGCGTTATATAAAATAATTTTAGTCCTGGAAGAAAATCCCTTAGTATTGCGTTTAATGAATCCCAAGAACTTTGCAGCTTTGTCAACAATATTGTTTATGTGTGATTTAAAATTTAACTTTTTGTCAATAGTAACTCCTAAGTCTCTTATCTCAGATAACTCTTTTAAGGTTACATTATTAATAAAATAACTGGAGACAAGCGGTTTTTTCTTCCTCGTGTATTTTATATGAAAGCACTTGTTAGTATTAAGAGCCATACTATTGACTTCACACCAGTTCATAATATTATTAAGGTCATCCTGTATTAACTGAATGTCATCAACTGATTTTACTGTTTTGTAAATTTTTAAGTCATCTGCATATAACGAGCATGAACAATTTTTTATAACATTAGTGATGTCATTAATAAAAGCTAAAAACAACAGTGGTCCTAAATGGGATCCTTGGGGAACGCCGGATTGGGCCAAATACAACCTAGATTCGAAGCCATTTACAACAACCGTCTGAGATCTCCGCTCAAGATAAGATTTAATCCAATTAGTTAGAGTGGATCCTATACCATACTGCGAGAGTTTGTTAACAAGTTGACGATGATCAACTTTGTCGAAAGCACTACTAAAGTCAGTATAGATAGTGTCAACTTGTTGTCCCTTGTCAACCTCCGATAGCAGATCAGATGTGAAATTGCATAGATTCGTTTGTACAGAAAAGCCATTTCTGAATCCATGTTGAGAGCTAGTAAGAAAATTATCAAGGTGTTTGGCTAACAAGGGATACACAAGACTTTCGAATAATTTGGAAAAGCAAGATAAAATTGATATAGGACGGTAATTTATAATATCCATGCGGTCGCCTTTCTTAAAAACTGGCACTATACGCGCTTTTTTCCATTCTTCCGGGAAAACACCTTCATCAATGGAACGATTGAATATAAACATCAATGGAAGTGCCAATCCTAAGCCACAGCGCTTAACAAAAATGGGAGGAAGGCCATCTGGTCCAGCTCCCTTTTGGGCATCCAATGTTTTGATTCGCTTAATAATATCCGATTCGAGAAATTTAAATTTATTTAACTGTAAAATGTTGTAATTTTGTTGCAGGTTCACAGGCGTAAAGTTTTTCGTTACAGTATAGATTATTAGTTACATCATCATGTATTCTATATATCGCCAAGCAAGAATACTATTTGTTGTGTCTGGTTTGAATTGTGAGTGTGCCAGTGTAACTACAGGCACAAATGACATAAGATTTTAGGCTTTCAAAGTAGATAGCTCATTTGCCATGTAAGATCTGCTCAATATTTCTGACAGAGGCAATATCTTTGGGTGGTCACTTACCATCAGCTGGTCATCTTGAAACTCTGTCTATCTAAAACTATAAAAATACAGATAAGATACGAAAGAGACTGCAAAATATTATTTTTACCCTTCAATAATATTCAATATCAAAGCGGCTTGTAAAATATCATTTTTATTTTAATATTTCGGGAAAAAATGATAAGAATTTGTAATAAAAGGTATTTCGTAAAATCTATTTAAAATCTCTCCCTTAGCTAAAGGTGAAGATTAATTTGCATAGAAATTAAGAAACATAAATATTTCATAATGTAGTTAAGGCTTAGTACTTGATATTAGTAGGTACGTCGAATTAACACAGCATTCAAAATGGCTCTAATTTTTTTTCTACTGTCCATCACTATTAGCAGACAATATAATGTTAGGAGAGGGCATTTTTACCTCTTTTATTATTACTTTTTGTTATTAAGTATAAAACTCCCATTACACTCATTAATCGAGCGAGACTGGTCATCAATAACCGACTTTTAAGCGATTGACGTGCGACTTTTAATCTCTTTAGGCATTTTATACAATATATATACAGAAAAAATCACTCCCTAATCTGATAGTTATTCTGTAAGAAAGAACACGAAAGTAACCACAGAACATGTGGTAATATCAGATTAAGAAGTACTATATTCGTTATTTGTAAATAATTATTGACATTGACAAAACATGACATTTTTCATGATATATGAAGTGAGGTTTTCCAGAAGAGCACTTCTATGTCTTCTAATGTGTTAGTTTTCAAAACTGATACTTTCGTATCTGAGCTAGATAATATCACCAATCTAATGATGATGTCTTTATAAAAAATAACCTCATATTGTTTTTGTATATTATAAATTTTAAGCATATCGTTATATGAACTTTTATCTAACAATATTTAAAAAAAAAATTTACAGGACCATATTAGAGCTATATAATGTGGGCTCTGAAAATGGTCCAGCTCTTAGCAGTTTTGGAGAGTGCTGCCGAAATTGAATTATACCACGTTGAATGAGACCACGCGCATCTACGAAAGTTAGCTATAGCAAATACGTAGTCAATATATATACATTTCTTTTAGAACTTAGATTCACCACGTTTTTATTATTATAATTGCGTTTTTAAGATTCGTTCGACGTAATGACTTCTCCATGTGATATTTTTAAATACATATTATAATAGACTCTAAGTTCCAATTGGGCTTCCATATAGGTACATACATATATTGGCGAATAGACTTAGCTCTGCAGCCTATGCGGTCAAAAAAATTGACTTTTGATTGACGTTGACACGGCTCGCCTTGTGAATTTTAGTTATTTCCACAGCATATTTTATAGCATTCTACACTGGGTAATGCCGTCGATACTTCCCAACTTGTTTTGATAATATTATGCATGTAAGCTAGAACATAATTGGTTTTGTAGAATTTATAGTTTATGTAAATATTGATACTAAGAATAAGTATAAACTTGTTTCTTTAAGTACCCGATTACACAGGATTAGTAACTGATTTTTGAGGCAATGTTGTCAAAATCCTAGAATCCCAGTAAACGTTCAAAAATATTCAATTGTAAAATTCAAATGAATCGTTAAAGGGCCTTTGCCTGCTAAAGGATATTACAACACTAATGACATTCTTGGTGTTTGTCACAATTGCACACCTTGGGATGAAATGATCGCCTCCAGGCTGTTTCAAATAACGAAAGTATATTTATTGCTATAGTATGAAAGCAATAGTTGAAAAATGAAAATTAAAAAGAAAAAATCCCGTTCGGTTTTTCACCGATTCTTCTCAGATTCAATGTATTAATTTCCAAACCGGTCTTCGATTTTTGACTGTCAATAAGCAAGTGTAACACTTATATATTGAATAAAGATTTTTGGCATTCTCCTTAAGAAAAGAGAGAGCCTCTGTTCAGCCGTGGGGCATTTATAAGCTGTCACTTGCTAAACCTTCGTTATATTCCAATACCCTTGACGGACATTTTATTCAAATCGAAGTTGAATTATTGCCATTGACATACGCTATAACACTCTATAGATTTATCAGTTTTAAAAAAGGTTATAAAAAAACATGGAGTAATATGATTTCTATGCAGTATATATAAATACCTTATCGAAAAAAAATGATGTTGTATTGTGATCAGTAGCACAAAGCTCTTTGTCTTTAACATGTTAAATTACTTATGTTAGAAAGAGATGACTAGCGTGTTTATATAATTACGTACTACATCTAATAACAAGCTGGGTGACATTTTGAATATATTTCCGTTAATCTTACCCAGCATCCTTATGATATTCTTCCTGGACTGCGCTTGCCTGGCCTCTCCGTGTACGCTGCCATTAACGCCGTTCAAGGTCCCCGGACTACCCGGGCTGTGGCTGTGAGTTGACCTGCACAAAACGTGTATACATTTACCCTTGAATGGTCAGCAATTCTGATAATGTTATTACTAGGTTGTGTATATAGTACGTTGTGTACTAACATCTGTCTAAATAATAATACTGTGTGTATATTTAGATCGACACCGCAATTTAATTAATTAATAGTTTTAGCGAGTCTCCCTAATTGCAGATAGGATGGTATATTTTTATTATATTATACACATATCGAAGTATTACATAAGTGTATAAGTAAATATATAATGAATGTTCAATTTACATGAGTTTGATAGGTTATATGTAAGAAGTTATTTCCGAAATTAATCGAGTATTAAAAAAAAATCTCTCACTAATGAATGAATAGAATACAAAATAAAACAGAGTACAATAATAAGTTTCATTAGCTGCATAAATTGCCATGCGTGTGCGGTCTGTCTGGCTAGAAGTACCTCTTGTCAGATAAACAGGCCCTTAATGCTCCATTGATATCATATTAAGGTATTTTTATAGTAGGTATTATTTATAATACACCCATGTAACATATAACTACTTATATCCATTTTAATGTTACGTCCAAAATTTCGATTAAAGTTTTGTTTCATTAAAAATATATAAATAGCTGTTATTTATTTGGTTATTCTTCTTTTATACTAGGAATAAAGTAGACATAGAAATCTTTAAAGTTATAGTATGAAGATATAAAAAAAATGTATCAAAAAGAGTTATCTCAGCTGGAGATAGACGACCGACAGTCAATTTATAAATATACATAATTTCTTACATTAAGTAGTTTGGAAAAAGAAGAAATAACCTTACTTAAATAGCAATGGATTTCGTTATGTCTATTGAATAGACATGTATCTGGCCGCAAAAGAGGCAGATAGATTTATACCTCAGTTAGAGACGTCACTGACCAAATACAATTTATCTGAGTATTGAAAAATGGGCCTTATAAATATTATTTTTATGTTGTGCGATGGAAATTGAACGGTACGGTCGAGTACAGGCTTAATTTAATCTTGAAGGCATAATAGTAGACTCTTTTATTAAAGGATTTTAGTCAATGACATTTTGGATTTTGACATTACACGATCATGTTTCAGATATTTATAGAGTTGCTCACTGCATATTTGAAATTACTGGGTTACTTATAGTTGGATTACATTTTAACCTCTGGATTTTTAGTAGAAATTATCGTGTGATAAAACGGGTTAGCACCCCTTTTTACACGAGCTTTTAGTGTGCTTTCAGCGTACTTTCGACAATATAGGTTGAAAATATACGTTGTCACTAGGAATAGTAAAAAAATTGAATCTTTATTCTAGAATCACGTTCAAGAAAATTAATGTACTAAATTCACTCTTATTTCTTAATAGAAAGGGATAATATGCAGAGCATGTAGAGGAAGGTATTCCAGTGATAAACAACTGTTATAAATCAAACAATTATAAAAATAAAAAAAAAGATTTATTTGGCCTTCGGCCTCAAGTACATACACAATTTATGACTAAACAAAATTAAACAAACATAAAAAAATTAGTAATCGGTAATTATTCGGGCAGAGCTTCCGCACACTTCAAAAGTTAACGAATGAATGCGCTCTTATCGCCAATATCTCGTCTTATATAGGCAGGTGTGGTGTTGCTAAATTAAAATATTAGTCTTCCTCCAACACGGCCTCTCCTGACGGGGCTGCGTCCCCGAAGCCCTCAGATGAACTTGTGGATGGATCGGTAACACCCACAACATCCGATAACTGCTCAGCATTGTCATCATTGGTTTCTGAGGAAATAAACACACAAAACTCCATCATTAGTCACGTCTGTTCTATTACTCAACAAGGCATATATTTGTATATTTGTCAACTACATAAGCCATTTTGAATAGACTACATAGGTTTTACACAGGTCTGTTCCCACGCAACCGAATACCTCGCACAAAGTCGTGTGTACGAACAGGTTTTACATCAGTCTGTAGTAGGTCACCCCAGATACCTATACACCATGGATTTACACAGGTCTGTTGTCAGCTGCGCAACTGACTCACCCCCGAAACCATTGTGGTCAACCCAATACCCCGCGCACAGGCTTTACATGGGTCTTTTCCACTAGCACGTCTCACATTTACATGCCACAATAAATAAATGAAGTAAAGACAAATAACAACTCATGCACAACAAGTAAATACCTTCAAAAAATGCAGCACAAGTTTCGGGTGTCCATTCACCCTTCCATAAAACCATAAATGTTGCAGCTACCTGAGTAGTTTTGCCATAGGCACCAGCCAACAATTGGACTTCGTATCTATCATTAGGGAGCGCCTTCGTTACTTTATAAGGGCCCGTCATACCACTGTCAAGTTTCCCGGTGCTTTGAGAGTTCTTGATCACGTAAATCAAGTCATTTACTTGATACTTTTTAGGAGGTTTTCTATTTTTATTAACATAAGCATCTTGTTTGTTTATATTATCGCGAATAAGCTCTTCAGCTCGTTGCCGTCTTAATTCGCGGGTCGCGTAGCGATTTGGATTTGAACCTTCGTAGGTTATGTCTTTAATCAAGCTATTTATTAACGGAGTAGTCGAATCAGTGCCGATGAGAAGATTAAGTGCCGAGTATTGGGTTGTCTTATGTTTAGTGATATTTAATACTAGTTGTAATTTCCATAATACTTTTGACCAATCATTTTTATTATAATTTACTTCAACCCTTATCATATTAAGTACTGTGCGGCAGTAACGTTCAACTTGGCCGTTTTCTTGGTGCATTTCGGGAGTAATAAAATGCACTTCGACACCGTAACCAGATATCCAGTTAATAAATTCGTAATTATCAAACATACGACTTCTATCACACACTAGCTTTTTAAAACTACCGAACAGCGATACAATTTGAGTTATTACACGCTTTAGCTCACTACTATCTTGGCGTTTTAACGCGACCAATATTTTGTATATGCATCAATTATAATGAGTACGTGTTTATGACCATCGCTATCTCTCAGCGGCCCGAGTACGTCGGCGTGTAACACGTCAAATGGTACCGAATCTTTTTGCCACGAAGATATAGGTTGTAAAGGTGCTCGGGGAGTTTGTTTATGAGAAATGCAGATAACGCAGTGTGTGACATATTTCGCAACAAATCGTCTTAGACCAGGGAACCAAAAGTGCCGTAGGATCAGATCAATCGTCTTGTCTATACCGATGTGTTCATGCTCATCGTGGAAAACGCGTAACAAGCTTAATCTAAATGCTTTTGGTACATAACACAAGAATCGCGCTTGCTCACCCGTGACGTCGTATTTATAATACAAGAGGTCATTACGTTTTACATAACGCGTGTTATCTAATTCACCGTTATTTAATTTCTCTAACAAAGAAATGGTTTCCTCGTCACCTGCTTGTGCCACTTGAGCCCAATTTTGGGGCTTTCGAATGATATCGACAACATTGACCGGGTTTCTGCTTAAATAATCGACATGTGACATAAGTGTGCCCTTACGATATTCTAGCGAGAAATCAAAATCCTGCATATACATCCACCACCTTGCAACTCTGGGTTGGAGATCCTTTTTGCGTTGCGTCATTCTTAGCGCATTACAATCTGTGATTATTTTAAAAGTTTTGCCAATTAAATATTGTCTAAAATGTTGCAATGATTTTACTACCGCAAGGGTCTCCAACTCATAGCTGTGGTATTTGGACTCCGCGACGGCAGTTAATTTGCTAAAATATGCGACTACCCGCCTACAACCGTCTTTATGTATTTGCATAAGAATACCGCCATAGCCAATTGAACTGGCATCAGTATGTAATTCGGTCATTAAGTCAGGGTCAAATATAGCTAGAATTGGTTCATTTGTTAAATAAGAAATTATTTCCTGACGTGCGTCTTCATGTTCGTCGGTCCAGTCAAAATTTATTCCCTTCCTAGTTAGGGCTGCAATGCGCGCGGTCTTAATCGCGTAATTAGGTATGTATCTACGAAAATACCCAGCGAGGCCTAGGAATTGCCGCACCTGTTTGACATTATTCGGGGGTGGTGATTTAACTAACGCGTCAATTTTATAAGTGCTCGGCCTAACCTGACCATCGCGTATAATCCTACCGAGATATTCAATTTCATTGGTTAGAAAAGTGCATTTCTTTAAGTTGATAGAAAATCCTGCCTCTGTCAAAGTTTTAATTACCGAATCTAATAAAATAAGGTTTTCGTTAGTGCTTTGTGTCAATATAAGTACGTCATCGATATAGACTACAACCTGTCCAGCCTCGATAAAGGATTTTAGCGTCTTAGCAATAGTTTTCTGATAAAAAATCGGTGCATTTGCTAATCCATAGAGGACCTTACAATATTCGTAGTGGCCTTCCGGGGTAACAAATGCCGTCTTATGAATAGACTCCTCAGCAACTCTAAGTTGGTGAAACCCAGATACCATATCTAAGGAACTAAACCAGCGAGCTTTACCTAATCGGTCTATGTAGTCATTAATCAACGGTAGGGGATGTCTAGTTTTAACAGTAATTCGATTCAGTGCACGGTAGTCCACCACCATTCTATCAGAACCATCTTTCTTTTTCACCAATAGAATTGGGCTAGCGTACTCCGAGTCAGATTCACGAATTATACTTTTATTAAGCAAATCTTTAACTATTTCGCGAACTTTTAATTTTTCATCGTGTGATAATTTATAGGGTCTATAATAAACGGGTACATTAGTTGTCAGTTTAATATGCATTTCACTATCCTTTACAGTTGTGATCGCGGTACCACTTAAAAAGAATTTTGAATACTTGGCTAGAATCTCTAATAATCGTTCTCTATCTTTTCCAGACACAGACGTATTTACTTGTTCGGATAAACAAACTGAATTTACTGGCAAAATATTGCTTTCAATAGGTTTACTACGAATTATACGCTGACAATCACCGGTCCTAACATATGTTATGCCTTTTCTATTTAACACGTCGGTGCCAATAATTACGGGTACATTTAAATTACTATCATCGACTATATAAAAATCAATTTCTATTGTTAAGTCACTGAATTCAACGGGCAACGTTACATACGATTCTGATTTCACTTCCATACCACCTAAGCCACGTAATAATTGATTTGTAGGTCTTAATTGACATGAAAAATGTTTAACAATATTTTTCGACATTAGAGAGACACATGAACCACTATCGATCAAAACATCTAACGGGATTCCCGAGATAACAGCGGTTGTTACATCACGATTTTTATAACTACCCACAAGTTCGCGACAAAAATTAACACCATTATTGTTTCGTGAACTCGACCGTTCTTTGGCAAAACACATATTCTCGGAATGACCTACCTTTTTACAAAATGTACACTTCAACACATCAACATGAGACGTTACCGGTAGCGCGATTGCTCTTTCGTTGTTATTATTAATTGTAGTTGTATTCAATCGTTTACTACAATCTACACTTTTATGGCCAAATTGCTTACAATGATAACATTTAATTGATTTTGAATCGTTTGAACTGTATTTGCGTTTTAAAAGGTTGCGATTTAAATTGTTATTATTAGAGAATTTATCAAACCGACTATAGTTAGTAGATATTTTTCTATTTGAATTGTTAGAAGGTTTAACAAAGCTAGACAAAAACTCCACTATAGAATCGGGCGATAATTTAGCGTTAATAGCCATAGCGCGGATTTGTGGATCTACGATTCCACGTATAATAATGGCAGTAAGTAGCTCGTTGCTTAGATCTTTAACTATGCGTAACTTTAAAAGCGATCTACGTGCATATTCGGCGTATGTGGAGTATTTGTCGGACTCTGTTCGCATAACGTCATAAAGAACATTCGCGACATCGACAGAGCGTGGGCATAAGGCTTTTAATTCTAGTTTGAAATTGGACCATGTGCGAATATCACTTGTCCATTGGCTAAGCCAGGTACGAGATTCCCCTTTCAGGCAATGTCCGATGCGAGCAAGGCATTCTTTGTCGCCCCATTGGTTCAAAATACGCGCTCTTTCTACCTCATCACACCACGTGTCGAAGTCATGAACACTCGGATCAAAATCAGAGACAAAATATCGATTGGATCTGACCTGAGCACAGCTGATAGCGGTCAAGAGCCGCTCGGCAGCATTCGTCACCACATCTTCGGACTGCGATAACCCCGTCTGGCTGGTTTGCGGAGTCGGTGGCGGCGTAACCACGTGGCCGCGTGGCGGAGTCGGCGCCCCAGGCGTCGATGCGGCTGCTGGTGCGGCGCTTTGCAGCGCGACAGCGCGACTAGTGCCAGCTCTGCCTGATGCTTGCATCTCCACAGACGCACGAGACTGCTCCTCCAAAGCGCGAAGTCTGGTCAGGATCTCTTCCATTGAGTTGGGAGGAGTTTGTCCTCGACGTCTTCGTTTGTTACGTTTATCGTTGTTCGACATTACACTGATGGAAGCATTGCCCGAATATTTAAATTACTAAACCGCGTGGGAGGGTAGAATTAAGTTTCATCTATAGCACCAGAAATGTGTTTACGGCTATAACAGCCTTCGAATCCCACTTCTGATGTTATAAATCAAACAATTATAGAAATAAAAAAAAGATTTATTTGGCCTTCGGCCTCAAGTACATACACAATTTATGACTAAACAAAATTAAACAAACATAAAAAAATTAGTAATCGGTAATTATTCGGGCAGAGCTTCCGCACACTTCAAAAGTTAACGAATAAATGCGCTCTTATCGCCAATATCTCGTCTTATATAGGCAGGTGTGGTGTTGCTAAAGTAAAATATTAGTCTTCCTCCAACACAACATTATTTTCAGTCATGTTCATATTTATTTTTCATTTGTTTTAGCACACTTTACATCTTCTCTTATTATATATTATATTTCAAACTTTGTATAAGTTTTTAGCCTATGTTGTATCTGAGAAAAATGCACTTTATTTCTTTCCTAGTAACAGATATATTAGATAAACAGTAACAAAAGATAGATACGAGTTGATATTTAGTGCAGTACTATCGATAATTAAAAGTATTTTAACTTTCGTCTATAAAAAAAGGTATCTTAAGGAAGAGTTTGGAACTTAATCCAACATGCTGTTTTATCCTGGCTCTAGGAGAAACACAAGTCGTATATAATGACAGTCCATGCATTATAGCACCATACTTTCTCGTGCTGAAACATGTTGCCATTACTCTATTCATTGGACACTTTGTCAGCTCTTTTGTGAATCAAGCAAATCAATTGGATCTCCAGCGAGCACTTCACTGCAATCCTTTCTGAACACAACTTATCGAAATTGCGCATGAACGCAGTTTTATAAGAAATGTGCTTATCAACTACATTTTCTTGAGCAAAGAAACCAACAGGACAGGCATAGTAAGGTGTTTTATATGTATATTATGCATGTATAAGTATGGGTCTGGTATTATTATTTTGTACGCAACAATGTTCCAAATTATTTTTTCAGTATTTTAGCCCTACAGTTGGAATAGTAACTGAGCCAATGTAACCACAGGCACAATGGACATTTTATATTGGAAGTTTGGTGGCAGTGGCGGTGGTAGGGAACACTTAATATTTTTTACTGCGCCGATATCTTTGGCCGATGGAATTAGTTAAGAATCATATGTAGGTTCCCAGCGCTGTTAACGAACATTATAAAAAAACAAAATGTGTAAGTTTCTAAACTACCTAATGTGAGACTGTAAAATTGTAATATATCATTAAGTAGCCTTCATCTTAAAATAGATACTACTATGATTTGAGGAATAACATTAGCTTCTAAACTTCAGTGAAATTCTCATTTATCATTCTTGACAGGAAGACTCGGCTAAAGCATACGCCGTTAGAAAAGTAGGACAACTAACTGATATTGATATCGCTCGCCTAGTATATACGCCATAGTATTATGTCATATGGCAAACCACTTTGGGGTAACGCTATAAATAAAAAAAATCTGTTTTTATTTAACAAAAGAAAGCACGACGGATATGACGATTTAAAAATGCTTGTAAAAGCCTACTTTAATAAAGTATATTTTAATACAGTTACTAGCTACACCCGTCTAATTCTGTATATTCACTCACTCTGATGTTTAAAGTTAGCAGTAAATTCGTATTGTTAGGGACTCGTGTATGTTGAAAATTTAATTACGGTATACGTACTAATTCCTAAACACCAAATAAAAGTTTCAGGAGCGTTGACAATGACACGCCCCGCCATTGAGGAAAGGTGTCTTCTATTTGTGGAAAAGGTTTTATTTACTCACTTTGTTTCAGAGTTCATTGATACATATCGAACTAGCGAATCACGCATGGGTGCAATATTAAATATACTTCAGAATTTGTTTTTTTGCGACATCACATAAGAAAGTTCGAAAATATTGTCCATGTATTATGTACAAAAACCTTCCTTTCGATTCAATCTATTATTATGTATTGCTTACATCCTACATAAATAGATTTTCTGACCTCAGACTGAACATGAGATGAACTAATAAAGCGAAATCAAATGAAGCAGATTATTTCGTCATTGTGGATTTGAACCTGCAGTCCAGTTAAGATGTACATGTTCTAAGCACTCGGTCAACTTACCTATATAACATTTAGATAATTTGGCATAAAAATGTGTGTAAAATATTCATTAAAAAGCCTTTGAAATCGTTTCCGTAACAAATTCAATACCACTCGTTTAAGATAGCTAGAGTAATTATTTTCGTTGAATCCAGCTACCGACAGATTAGATGAGGGGAATCGGCCGCAAAGCGGATTTGTAAAGCTGCCGCCACACTGTTTGAACAATAAAACGGAAAATATGTAGTAAAGATGAACATTTTGAAGATACAAGCCTTATTATTATATTCATAATTTTTTTTCACTATCGGCTAATCACAATACAGTATTCCTTACATATTCGTAAGGCATGTTTATTTGAAAAGATCAGTCAAAAAGTATATATCAGTCCAATGGAAATAAGTCCGGGCTATGAAATCTATTTAAAACATTAAGGTGTACAAATTAAGTGACATGAGGCGTTGCATTTATTAACCGACTTCAAAAAAAAGAGGTTCTCAGTTCGAGGTATGTTTGTCCGCGATTACTCGCGTTTGGCTAAAGCTATTTGGATGCGGTTTTCAGAAAAGTATTTTTACATTTCGGAGAAGGTTTTAGTGCTTTAATCGATTCGAAAAAAAGAGGTTCTTAGTTTGACCCATAATTATTATTTTTCATCTTAAAATACCACTGCGGCCTAAAAGATCACAATAATGTCTTAAATATAAAACACACCACCGCAATCAGTCCTAATATTTGACAGACCAGACTAGCAATCGAAGTTACATACTAGCCCTACTGGTACAGACTCGTTTTATCATATTGTGACATGATCTTAGTTATTTATATCGGATACATATGTGTGGCGTTTGCTTTACACGTTCCGAGTTATGATTGCTTTCGCTGTGCTAGTCTAATTCAATATTTAAAAATAGTGAATCCAATTAAAAATAAACCGCAGTTATCTGCCCGTGACGCGCCCAACCGCTAATAACAGCGGTATTATTGGCCCTCTTTGCTGCGGTCGCATTCCGATGAGAGCTCACGAGTCAGGGATGAAATTGACTGCTTTGTTAAAGGGCTAAGCCTATTTTTAAAATTTCGCCGACGTGCTCACCGTACCGTTATTCTAATAATCATATTTATCATTTTTATATGTTTGAATTAGACGGCATGAAAAGCTTAATTTTGATCAAGGTCAAGGTTGGAGAGGAGATGTGGAAAGTCGTGGATGTCAAGCTGTTTCTAAGATGGTTCGATGACATTCGCATCCCGGGTTGTTTTCTGGTTTTGGTTTGAACCGGTTAAGATATATTCGGCTTTGCGTCCATTAACTTAATTGCTCGCAATATTCGTGATTGAGGTGTCGTTTTTCATTGATATTAAAATATATATTATTTACAGTTTCTAACTTTTATGTTATTCTAATAATATAATAGGTATCTTATTTTTATATTTGTTATTGTTATATTTGGAGTCGGTGTTAGCCAATAAAACCCTACAGTATATCTATCAAAAAAACAATACGAGAATACTTTAACAAATATGTTTTTTACAAATTACCTTTTACACAATAATATACTGGATCAATCAAGGGGCTCGTATCGCTTCTTTCTTTTGATTGTTGGGGCAAGGGCACCGTGGCTGACACCGGCTCCAAATATACCAATAACTATAACTACATGATATAATCGTTAATCGACTTTTAAGTAGTCTAATATTTTTCATTTCATTTAACTTAGGAAGACTCTAAAAAATATGTTGAATACGCAATTATTTTTATTACTTTTTCGTGCATATTCATTTGTTTTAAAATAGTGTTTTGTTTGAAGTCGGTTTTTCTTTTTGTTAAAATTTTATTTATTTTTTGATTTTAAGTGAAGCTGATGTTGACTAACTAATTTTTTTTAATATGGATAGATTAAGCGTTCCGTTTATATGAGTCAGAAACTACTTCGAGGACAATTTCAAAGGAAACTTGCGAATAAAGCAAAAATAGACTTTCGAAAATGCGGATTTAAAGCGTCACGCGGCGTAAACTACAAGGATCCCTCGAAAGAGCTGTAATCGAACTAAGCAAAAAAGCTTTGAAAAAGACCAACTATATTTCGTACATCATATGACATCACATCACATACACAAAATTTGATTAAAGATAGTAAGAAATTCTGCCCCATATCGCACCCTAACTGCGAGCCGTATAGGAGTTCCATCACTACATAGTATAAAACAAAGTCGCTATCTCTGTCCCTATATCTTTAAATCTACGCAACACGGATTTTGATGCGGTTTTTTTTAAAAGATAGTGTGATTCAAGGGGAAGGTTTGTGTATATAATACATGAACAATATAGTAAAGAAACACTGATAATTTTAGAAGTTTGCGATGTGATGTCGTATATAAACAAATTCTGTAGTATATTAAGTATCAGTATTGCACCCGTGCGAAGCCGGGGTGGGTAGCTAGTTGTTTATAATATTCGACTATGATAATTACATAAACATAACCACATTACGGAAGGTGACTCAAATATCCTATAAATAAAAGATTCGACCGAGTATCGCTAATGTGCTCCTCAGAATTGTTCCGTTCCTCTCCGTTCCGTTACTTTGTCATGGATCCTGTGCTCAGAACCTTACCAAACTTTCACCAAATTACCCTTGAAGTATATATTTTATAATAAAAAAAGAATTATCAAAATTGGTTAACGTGATTTTCAGTTATTCACCTATTTGTCGCGCATATACATAATGCAAATTTAAGACTTATGTCGTTTTCACATGGATACCATCATCGGAAAAAAAAATAAAAAAAATGGGACCCCACGAGAAGCACTACCTTTCAAACAAAAACCACCCAGTGAAAAGTTATGAGGTAACAAACATAAAAAAAAAAAAAAAAAAAATACAGACGAATTGATAACCTCCTCCTTTTGGAAGTCGGTTGAAAACAGGTAGACTCTGTCATAGCATATTTACAATCCTAATAGATGGTCAACTGATGGTCGACTTTAGAAGCTCAGGCGCAGAATCTACCGTTTTTCTAAGCTTTTCGAGGAGGTTCCTTGCAATCTTTTTAATATCGACTTGTTATTAATAATTTAATAGACTCAACCAGGACTCGAACCCATAATCTAAGAATTTTACAAACTAAACATCAATCAAGCAAATACTGTTGAACTGTATAGTATAGAAGTAGAATGTTGTTATAGTTTTTTTCCTTAAAACAACAGTTAATTAAAAACTGTGAACAATGGACGCACGACGATTCAAAGGTACTTCGGATCAGGGCGATCGTGTCTTGCACAACTTTACAACTCTCGACAAAGTACTAATTTAATTAACAACAGAACAGGATGGTTTTTTTACTCGAGTATAAGCGAGTTAAATTTAACTTCTTTTTGTGTAAAACTTGCTGGAGTCCAAAGGTTTTTTCAGGTTAGAAGTTTGAAATTCTTTAAGACTAAATATTAACATAAAGCGTTAAGATAATAATTGATAAAACAATCTCATCGGTCTATAATTCATTAATTGCCATGTAATAAAATCGATGTATCTCTATGTAATATTAAATAAACTGCTTTTTACTAAATGCGTATACATACATATGTATACACTGTCTGTTTGTTCCAGTTAATCTCTGGGACGGCTGTACCGATTTTGATGCGGCTATAACTGGCAGACAACTGTCGTAAAAAGTAACTAAGGCTACAACAGTTTTTTTTTATTTATACGGGCACGAAGCTCGGGGCAGAGATACAATAAAATAAGATATTCACCCCATGATATTCTTGTCGTTTTTTTTCGGTATAATTGGAATTTACGAAGGATCTTGTAAGGACGTTATAATGTTTATTACACAACAAAACAACTTGTCGAGCGGTCGAAATGGGACCTTCTGATTATATCATAACGCTGAATAGCCCACAAATTGTGTCCATAAGGATCAGAACGAAGTTTTAGACCAAAATATATTCGCTAACAAAATTTCAAGTATGTTTTTATAAATTGTAATACGAACTCTTGGTTACTAGTACAGTCAAGTGTTGCTGATTAGCCTAAAGTTTGAGGTAGAGAAATACTTCTGGTATGGCCGGTCTGCCTATTGTACTTACTACAGTATACTGGTCAACGTAGTTTTTAAAGAAATAAAAATATCAATAACTAGTGACAATAACGGCTTCGCACGAGAGCATATTTTTTTTTATTTTATCGTTTGTTTATATATTTTTTGTTGCTTTTTCCGACATCTCGAACAAAAATTTTAATAAATTATATTCTTAAATCTTACTTATCAATACCTCTGACTATCAGTGAAAACTTAATGAAAATCCGTTGAGTGATTTTGAAGTTTATCGCGAATATAAAGACAGACAGAACGCGTGCATCTTAACCGATGATTGCGGGTTCAAGCGCAGGCAAGCACCGCTGATTCATGTGCTTAATTTGTCTTTATAATTCATCTCGTGCTCAGCGGTGAACGCAAACATCGTGAGGAAACCTACATGTGACAAATTTCATAGAAATTCTGCCACATTTGTATTCTACCAACCCGCATTGGAACAGCGTGGTGGAATATGTTCCAAATCTTCCCCTCAAAGGGAGAGGAGGCCTTTAGCCCAGCAGTGGGAATTTACAGGCTGTTGTTGTTGTTTGTTGTTGATGTATACAAACAGGCAGGTGCGGCCGGGGGACTTTGTTTTATAATATGTAGTAATGAACATCTGCGAATAATATTAAACTATAGAGGTTGAGGTTTTATGTTAGATAGCCCATATATTGAGCAATAAACTATATTATTTGCATTTAAATTCAATTATCCGAATATTAATCATAAGTATAACATATTTAGTCGGAAAAAATGCACTTGTGTTTATATATTGGTAAGTATAAACCATAATAATAAAGGTCGGTCATATTTAAAAGTTCATACAAAGTAAACATTAGAGCGGTATGTTACTCGTACAAACATTTCGTTGGTTACGGGCGATTTCGTGAAACCACGTTAATCAAACTTCGACGAAGTGAGCACTGCAATAGTTGTAAAAAGAGGAATCGATATAAATCTTGATTGACCACGTCTGTCTTAACCGAGGACTGCGCAAACAAGGTTTTTTTATGGTATAGGTTGGCGGACGAGCATATGGGCCACCTGATGGTAAGTGGTCACCATCACCCATAGACAATGACGCTGCAAGAAATATTTATATTCACCAACCTTGGGAGCTAAGATGTTATGTCCCTTGTGCTTGTAGTTACACTGGCTCACTCACCCTTCAGACCGGAACACAACAATACTGAGTACTGTTATTTGGCGGTAGAATAACTATTACGGTATTTGTAATCTTGTGCCTATCTTATTATTATTGGCATTGATTATTCATTTATTTTATTTGGGATTAAGAGGTTATCTCGAAAATAAATCGTACTTTTAGGGGGTAACCTTGTCCAGCGACCAAGCGGAATTATATTGATATATTTTCTTTGATTATCTATTTTGTATTTTATTATTAGTGCTTAATTTTCTCCAATTACAAAAATTGTTTAATAAAATCATGGCAATAATTGACGGCATCCCATTCATCACGAATACATTATTATAATATAATACCTTAATAGTAATAGTAACAGAAGCGTGTACGCAATACAAACGCAAACTCGGAGAGTACAAGACAAGCGGAATGGCCTTAAGGAACGGCTACACTGCCGTTCCTTAAGCTTCGCCAACTTCCAAACTTGGGTCTGCCACTGAGAGTTCCTAACATGCACGTAAAATATGTAAGAGCTTTTATTGTGAGCGCTCTCGGATAGAAAATATATAAGTCAAATGAATATATTTAAGTTATTAACATCACTAGGCTATGTGTTCCCCGGATGGATTTGTGGTTGTAGTTCATTTATTACGTTTCAAAAATAATTCGCATAACAACAAAAATATTATCTTAAAAGCCCTACATGTAATCTTAATATTTTCTAAAAAAATCTCAGCAATATTTATAATTAATTTCAATTGAAATACTGCATTTGCCTAACTTATAATATAATCTGTAGATATGCTCCATAGCTAAGCATAAATAAAGCTTTATAAGGGAGGGATTCCTGTTTGCGAATAACCTTTTAATAAAAACGAAAACTCAGGAGCAAGATACATACCCCATGACATACCTGATCCGTAAGCCCATCCTCACGTACAGACAGAGGATGATCAGGCCGGGCAGGATGAAAAAGAAGAAGCTGCTCAGTTCGCAGATGTACCAAGAGGGCAGTTCCAGCATCGCACAGAAAGCTGACTCCAGGGACGCGTTTCCTGAGACTGATGAATGAATAAAAAAATATTCATTAAAAAATGAAGGTAGTTAATGTGATATAACTTATTAATAATAATTAAAAGCAATCGTGATTGCTATAGTTAATAGTCTTTCAAGTATTTCGTAGTTAAAAAGGTAACGTAAATTATATTATTTATTTAATGGACTATATGGCTATTAAAGATATGAATTTGAATCTTAAAAGCTCTATGAATAATTCAATCATACAAAAAATCTTATTTTAATGACAGCTAATGAAAGCTCTGCTCATACGTTATTAGCAGCACTACTGGGCCGTTTTCTGAATGAGATGATTGAGGCTGTTTTTAAACACGCTAGTACAGTGCTGGTTTAGAATTAGACATAACTTTAAAAAGTCAGGAGTGCATGTAGCTGGATTGAACTTTTGCAGTTTAATGATCTCCACATTATTGCAAACTAGCGACCCGCCCCGGCTTCGCACGGGCGAAATGATATGACATCACAGTAGAAACTTCTAAAATTATAAGTGTATCTTTACGAATTTGTCCATGTATTATATACCTTCTTCTCGAATCACACTGTCTATTAAAAAAAATCACCGTATAATCTATATAAAAATAAAATTATATTTTAGTTATATATTTATTTATATTTATATAAATTATTCAAGTAACACATGACAGCACTTCAGATTCGTCATGTCAAACTACCACCGGTTCGATTCTACCGAGAAGAACTGACAAGCAATTCAGAAAATACTCACATCAATATTTTAATTACAGAGAATAGGGTCACATAGCATGAAATTTTAATTAATTATTATACATTTGTTATTAACTTTCATTCCTTCTGACTCATTTTTGCGGTACCGAGCGTCGTGTAAAAGGATTCTTAAGGAATCACTTCCGCTGTCTACCTGTTTATCAGCGTATCAAATGTAATATGTTAGTATTCAAATAATTTTGTAGTACAAATTAGTAAATAAAACAAGACCCTATAAGAAATACACCTTAATAGCACCTTTGTTTTAATTTACATACTGTGAAGGTAGAAGAAGAATCGTCTCTGCTTTATTTTACATTTTCTCTCTGCGTTAGGCGTATTGCCACGGAATATAGAACCTTAATGTATTTTTAATTAACAAGTTTTGAGGAAAACCTGAGCGAAAGTATGAAGACTTTATATGTATAACCGTAGTCGCCCACGTTTTCAAATATTGTTAAATTAGCTAAACCGCGTTTTTACCCGCGAGAAGTTTATAAACTATATTAGCCCGCGATCTGTGAATTAAAAAACTATATGTCATTCCTGGGGTTCGAACTATCTTTAAACCAATTAAATTAAATTTTAAATCATCAGTTTAGTAGTTCAAGCGCGAAGAGACAGCGGTACTTTTGCATTTATAATATTACTAAAGGTTACATTTTAATTCAAGTTATTTTTTTTTTAATTTAACAACAGATTGTCAGGTAAATACATATAAGGACATTTACATACATACGAGTTACTTTCCCATTATAATATCAATATATATTATTCTCTCCTTATTTTCTATCGTAGTAGCACGAAATCCTATTACACGAGTTCGACTCGTAATTTACCGAATTTCCCTCAAAAACGAAATTGCAGTTCAACGGGAAATGATACTAACATTTTGGCCATTATTCAAATTAGTTTCGTTTACATATTTATTCTTATATATATATATATATATATATATATATATATATATATATATATATATATATATATATATAGATTATTCATTAAAAGAGCACTTTTTAGAAAGAAACGCCTGGACTTCGATCGAGTTCCATCATAGGTAACTAATTACTGTAAATTGCACATTTATAACAGCATTGTAAATCTGTTTATTTAAAAAGAGCAACTATGCGAGTTTCTTGCCGTTTCTTCTCGCTAGAAGCTGCTTTCCGAAACGGTGGTAGTATTTAATTGTTGACGACTCATAAACGCTTCATTGTGAAGTTTACTTGAACAAAACTGATTTGATTTTATTTGATTTTGATTAGAAATCAAAATAAAGGTTATTCAAGTCGAGTTTTACAGGTATTTTTAAATTTGGAACTGGAATTTGGAATTTTATATTTGGAACTTAATACAAAAGAAGGCAGTAATGCTGCAAACATTCTCTGGTCTATTCTTTCAGCCAAACGTAGTATAGGTATGTGTATAAAATATAAATAAGTGTAACACTAATTAGTAACCCACTACTGGACTGAGGGCCCCTTTCCTTTGGTATGGATGATTTGGAGCTTATTCTACTACATTGCTCAAATTCATTTAAATTAATAATTATAAGCTGATAAGATAATTACAAACAGAAAGTAAGCACATGGAAACTCGTAAGTGCTTACCTGGATTTTCTCACAAAATTCTAAATAAACGGTTTAATAGAAAGGCAGATTACATACACATACATACTTAAATTACCGGAGGGAATATTGTTATCGATTAAGATACTATTAACATAACTCCAAAGCTTATGTTCTCTCAGACTGTGCCAATAGTCGTACGGAATTTAATGAGATCTGCAACTGGCTTATTTGCATTCCAATTTCTTATTAATCTTAGACTTGGCGCACATTTCTTGGCACGACATAAACATATTAAAGCAACAAGACAGCACTGCAAAGGAGACGTGAATACTGAGTTGATATATTTGTAACCGGGAAATTGTAGCCGAGGTGGCTTAGTGAATAGAACAGTGCGATCATTGGTAACACATAGTTATCTTAAATTTTCGCGATTATTACACATTTCGTGGTCACGGGTAGACGAACGCTGTAAAGAGCTCGAAACGTCGGAATGTTAAAAATAATTAATATACGCGATTCAAATCCGTTAAAACTAGTTTTATTTCAACACATAGTTAGGAAATCTTTATGTGTGGGATACAATTGTGTGTCACTTGTTGTTAGCAGAGGGAAATGTATGGACTGTTACGATTATTTTGTAAAACATTACTTTGTATGGCTGTTAATAGGAGCATTAAGGATACTTCTGAAAAAGTATATATACAATTATATAAATATATTGTATACCATTCGTATGAGAACATTGGTTTAAACAATATATTTCTGAGAGCGCTACATATTATAGAATGAGAATTCACAATGTCGCATTTGATTCTCTTGAAAATTGTGAGGAAATGGAAAATAAATTGGACTTAAAACAGTCTATAAAGTCTATAAGCGTAGTTTTATATAAATATAACAACAACAAACAAGTTACTTTGTACTTATTCAATTTGTTGCTACCGGTTCGTGAGGAAATATTGTACCTGATGGTAAGTGGGTCCCAGTGCTCACAGACATATCAGAAGACAACCTTGGGAACAGAGATATTATGACCCATGTGCCTGTAATTACACTGTCTCGCTCACCGTCCAGACCGTAAAACAAAAATATTAAGCATTGTCGCTTGATGGTATAATGTATGATGACTGGTAAGTTCCCAGTAAATGTTTACTAATATGTATTATTATTATGAAAGTAACTTTATCTGTTTGTCTGTCGTTCTTTAACGGTCAAACCAATGAACTGAAATTGATGAAATTTGATTTGGAAATAAATAGAAGGAAGGAAATAGTCTACTTTTTTGTCTGTTTATAAATTAATGTAATTTTTAACTTACGTGGTGGATAATCGTGGTAGTTAACTGTAGTGTAATGGGCAAATGGAGAAGCGGCCAGCAGCGATAGTGCCCACAGCGCGAGCACTATCCGTAGCGCTCGCCGTAGGCCCGCTACGGCGTAGATGTGTAGCGGGTGACATATTGCCAGGTAGCGCTCGAGAGTGAATGCTACTATCGTTAGCACAGACACGTATGATGCCCTGTGAACAAAATTGAAAAAATAATATAATATATAGAAATTAATTTAGTTTAGTCATTTCACCTAAGGTTTAAATATAGAACCTACTTAAAAGGAAAGAGATCCAATCTATAGAGATTGGCTCTTTTTTTCGTTTAGTAGAGAATTTCAAACTTATAAAATATTCAAAACGAAATGACAAATAAATTACAAATAAGACTGCTTGCTCTGAGGTTTTAAATTGCAACTATATAAAAGAGTAGAAATTAAGTAACAAAAAAAATACCTAGTTACGTTAATCTTTCTGGAGAAACTGGGTGTCTCTGATTTATTTCGTCGATGTGAATTTCACTAGTAGCATCTTGTTACAAAATGTTAAATAAGCATAGTACGACACAACTTAGATGTAGCATTGAGCAACCGATTACTGGCGATTTATACAACCAATAGAAATACCTCCCTATCGCGACATTCGACGCTATTCGTCGCTATAGATTCTCGCGTCAGTGACGTGACAAATTGACGAATATATTAGGTCATATGATATTAAACGTTAATACGTATGTGTAAAGATCATATTTACATAAGAAATAAATATTGATAATTTGAGAGAGCGTATTTAATTCGGATGTGATCGGTTTTACGATTTTTGTCGATGCTACATCCAAGTTGTGGTTTACTATAGTAATAGTATGTATAATATTTTTGAATAATAATTTGAAACCATCAAAACCTCAAACAATAGCAGAGATAATACACCGCTGCACCAGAGGGTTGGCAATCTCGAGCCTTTAATTACTATTCATGAACAACGTAGGTACACACAGACAACACCACTCAAATAATGGTTAGTTAACCATAAACAAAGCCTTTAAGATAGACACAATGCTATTGACGTAGATTGGGTTATTAATATACAAGCTGTGCCCGCTGCTTCCCGCGTTTTAATTTATCAAAACTAATTATGTGTAAGGCAACGTTTGTGATATTAAGTTGTTGGTCGGGGACACCCGATGTAACGAGTGGTAGCAAGTTAAGTTATTCCGTATTACATCAGCTATCTGCCAGTGAAAGCCCCGTCAAATCAGTCCAGCCGTTACAGAGAGAGACAGACAAAAATTGTACAAAAAGGTTCTTTTTGGTATATGAAACGTGTAAATATACGAGTACGTACATTTTGTAAAACGAGGTTGTTTTAATATTACAGACAGACAATCAAATTTTATTACATGTACCTACAGATAAGAAATATTAGTTGTATAAGATTTCCGTTGCATGGAGTGATTTAGACAATGATTGTTTTGGGTTACGTTTAATTGTGTTTATATAATCCAGATTTTGTCTGTATTAGATATTTAAAACATTCTATAATAGATTGGACTTCGCAAAGTTAACACGGCCTTCTTGGGGCACAGCATTCATTTCTGTATCAAAATTTCACACCTATATTAAACTTGGTCTATTATTTGATTTTTTCAAAAAATACTTTCTCGTATACTTGCTATAATAAGCGTACAAGGGCGTGAAGTATTTTGTAAATAGTACTAGCAGACCATCATCGCATGGGTGAAGTGATTTTTTATTAAAAAAAAAAATTTTGCTTTTATCCGATATTTATTGTTCTATTTGACCGTATTTACCAAATACTATAATAAATTATCTACCTAAACCACAAGAATATCCGTGCAGTAGTTTCGGAGTTTATCGCGAACACACAGACAGATGCTCTCGGGGAGTTTGTTTTATAAGACGTAGTGATTGAAATTGTCAATCGTCATTTTATTATAATTATTTTTTATAAATAAATATTGAACGACATTATATACATTACTCTGATCCCAATGTAAGTAGCTAAAGCCCTTGTGTTATGAAAAATCAGAAGTAACGATGGTACCACAAAAATTCAGACCCAAGATAAAATAGAAAACGAATGAATTTTCTATATCGACTCGGCCGGGAATCGTACCCGGGACCTCGGAGTGGCGTTTCCATGAAAACCGGTGTACACACTGCTCTACCACAAAGGTCGTCAATCACGACGATATTAATAATCTTTATATAAGTATGTCCTATTTTGAAAGGATTATAATTAAGGAAACGTCAAACGTCATTACGACGGTAATATTTGTCGTGAACGTGATCGAATACGCTTTCATGCGGGGATTCGGAAAAAGTCAATGCGGAAATTCTATTATTCTATCCTCTTTATATTATTTTTCTCATAGATGAAAATGTTACGTGTACAATTATACATACAAACTAGCGACCTGGCCGGCTTCACACGGGTCAAATACTGATACGAAATATTCTACTTTATTTATTTATTTACGACATTGCATTAGAGGTTTCTAATCTAATGATCAGTTTTTCGTTACTGTGTTAATACACGGAGTATTATATTCAAAAACCTTCATCTCGAATGGGATATCCATTTATTTTAAAATTATTATTAACTTATTATTAAAAAAAATCCTTTGCATAATTATAGAGATCTAAACATACATAGTCACAGATAGCGGTAAGAGACTGTAATAAAACTACTCACATAACATTAATTTATGTCACTATATTAATTTACCAATCGGTACATATATTATTTATCCGCTTATTGTATATAATTATATCCTTTTACCGCCCATCCACGAATCTAGCTTTCCTCTGCCCTGCCCGTTTAAAATCCACCGCCTTTTGTTTTTCTCGTGCCAGGCAGTACCAGTCGCCGCACCACGCCACGAGAGGAAGTGACGGGAGTCCCACAATACGGTGTCGATCACCAAATCGATAACCATACTAATAAATGTTATTTCAATTAAGAAAACTTATTTAAAAATCAAAACCATACTTAATATTATTATTGAAATTAAAATTATATAAGTATATTTAAAAATCATGACAAGACTTTTGTTCTATACTATGTAATATGTTGAATGGAAAGTCATTACACATACCAACTTGTTATCGTTAGTGGACACGCGGATGTTCGGGTGACTTATGACATTACATCCATACGTCAATACAATAATATCATCATTCATCAGCTAGATTCCGTTTGGGGTCTTTATGCAATTAGAGATTTGTAAATGACCATCTACAACTATATAAATACATTTAATATATTTTTTCCTCGAATTGCTTATTATTATTATACGTCTTAAAATTATTTTGGTGAAATGCCATTTTTCCGTAGTAATTTATCGAAACATGATTAACTGAGTCTTTAAAATTCCTGGGCAGTTTCGAAGGACCGTTTTTCCTGTGGCTACTTTACCATCAGAAGATGGTCCGCGTAAATTTTGACCATGATATAACAATATGATTGCGGTTTAAAACCAGGCAAATAGTAATGAATTTTCATGTGTTTGATTTGTGATTATAATTCATCTAATACAAAAAGTCTTACATCTTAAAGGAGCTGAGATAGCCCAGTGGTTAGAACGCGTGCAACCGATGATTTCGGGTTCAAACCCAATCAAGCACTACTTACTATATGTACATATATGAGCTTAATTTGTGTTAATAATTCATATCGTGCTGGGCGGTGAAGGAAAACATCATGAGGAAACCGGCATGTGTCTAATTTCATTGGAATTCTGCCACATGTGCGTTCCACCAACCCACATTATAACAGTGTGGTAGAATATTTTCCAAACCTACTCCTTAATTGGAGAGAAGGCCTTTGCCCAACAGTGGGAAATTTTCAGGTTGTTACTTTACTTTTACATCTTAAAGAAAACTCCACCAATCCACATTTCACTTGCGTGGAATCTGCTCTTTTATTTTCATAGGAGGAGAAGGCTTTTGTCGTATGATTTGTATAAAACTGGAACGATACTGAGATTGAAAGTGATAGTTATTTTGTCTATTTAATGAAAAATGAAAACAATATATTCTTTGTTTTATTGTGTAGAAGTTAATGTCGCTTTAACTGAATTTCGGCAACGCCGGGTGATCTTAAGGGACATATAATAACGCGATATATTGCGGTACAAAGGTTTTTACGGCCACGCAGATGCTAACTTTATTGCGTTACTCATAATCCAATAAGACGGCAATCCGCTGCTACCGGAGAGATTTCAGCTGAAGAATACACTCACTCACATATACATATGTGTATAATGTATAATATACGCTTGACGACCTCCGTGGTCGAGGTCACTAGTGTGTATACCGGTTTTCATGCGCACGCCACCGACCTGGCGATCTGGGTGCGATTCCCGGCTGTGGCTATGTAGAAAAAGTTCATTAGTTTTCAATGTTGTCTTGGGTCTGGGTGTTAGTGGTACCGATATTACTTCTGATTTTCCATAACACAAGTGTTTTAGCTACTCGTATTGAGATCAGAGTAATATATGTGTTGTTGTCCAATATTTATTTATTTACTTGACATCACATTAGAAACATCTGAAATGATCAGTTTTCTTTACTATGTTAATACATGGAGTATTATATGCGGAAACCTTCCCCTAAAATGACTTTATCTTTTAAAATTATTATTAAGTTATAATTAAAAAAATCCTTTGCAGAATTATAGAGATCTAAGCATACATATAAAGTCACAGACAGCGGTAAATATAGTAGTGTTTAAAGTAACCAGTAAGTACTCAGTCCGCTGAGTCGCTCGTTTGAGCGCAACGCGAGCACTTAAAACGTCTACGACAGACCCGCCAGGTGGCGCTTTATCCGCGAGAACAAAGCAAAATCTTACAATGAACTCGTGGATGACAATTCTAAGTGCGTAGTAAATGCATCGAGCGAACGAACAAACAATGGACCAAAGAGAAAAGTTTACATTAATTAATTATTATTATCGATTTTCTCAAAAACCTTGACTTAGTGGAAAGGCTTTATGCCCGTCTGGGAAGGTACTCGCTCGTAATGTATTCTTGCGCTTGACAGCAACGCTTAGCAATGTTGTGATGCGGTTGGAAGGGTTAGTTGGCCAGTAATTACAGGCACAAGGGACGTAACAGCTTAACCTTCAAGCTTAGTACTTCTCTCAGTGCCAATGTTTATGAGCAGCGTAGACCACTAAGTGTCAGGTCACTCATTTGCTAGGGTGCCTCTCTATTTGAAACTATACAAATAATATTACTGAAGTGTTTGATTGTAACCTTAAAGTAACCGCTTTTTACTAAATGCATGTATGCAAAATGAAAGTAGCTAAAGCACTTGTGTTATGGAAAATCAGAAGTAAGGACGGTACCACAAACACCCAGACCCAAGACAACGTAGAAAACTAATGATAATCTACATTGACTCGGCCGGGAATCGAACCCAGGACCTTGGAGTGGCCTACCCATGAAAACCGGTGTACACACCACTCGACCACGGAGGTCGTCAAATACACGGCACATGTACCAAAATAACATTTTTGTCTGTATTTTTGTCTCTTACGGCTCTACTCGTATTCTGGAACGCATGGACTGATTTTGACGGGTCTTTCATTGGTAGATAGCCGAAGTAATAAGGCTTAGGCTTAGGCTATTTTAATTTTGGAATGATATGTAAAGTTACACTGAAATGTTCAAACACAGCCCAGTACTGCGCACAGACACTCCGCCGTTATTATACAAATGAATAAAATTTCTAAGGTTTCATGTAAAAATAATAGGAACATATGAGCCAATAGTCAGAGCTCGAATCCTACTGCACATGAATTTTGCTTTACTTGAACCTTCAAAAAAAGAGCGTACTCCTTCCTTAAAGGCCGGCAACGCACCTGCAAGCCCCCGGTGTTGCAAATATCTATGGGCAGTGGTGATCGCTTTCCATCAGGCGAGCCTCCTGCTCGTTTGCCTCCTATAAAATAACTATATAAAAAAAAGAAAAAAAAACTAAGTATACATAATACTAATTTACATTAGAAAAATACTAATAAAATGTAGTAACTAGTCAGATGAATAGCATTTTTAAAATTCGTGTGTATTCGAACCTGCGATTATTGGGTAAAACTTACACGTTTATCACTCGACCATCTGAGCGAATAATATGTTGAAGAAATGTTAGCGAAGTAGTTTTTCAAGCTTTCGGGGCCAATTTAACGAAAGAATACATTTGTGGAACTGAAACCAATCGAATTAATCACGAGTTTGTTAGGTTTATTAAATGTGAATACTATGTTTATTTGAGCGAACTTGAGCTACGTACGTAATAAGGAGACGTATTTTTAGTAAAGCCTCAATAACAAACTTAATACTACTCACTAAAACAATCTAGGTAAAGTATACATCAAGAGTTTTTGTAAGAAATACATCAAATTTTATGTACGTCTATAATGACAGCTATCTCGGTAGCTTTCTTAGGCGAAAAATTTATATCAATAAAATTATCGAGTATATTTGTAGGAACCACATATTTTTTTTCCCACACTCACATACATAAGCACACTTACATATATATATTTAGTATCGTTTATGCTGGCAACGTCAGTATGATGTTGAAGACATGGGAACCGAAAAGGCTCATTAGATGGAATATCGAAAAAACCATTTTTTGGATTATCAGTATACATCTCTCCACTAATTTTCCTTCACTGTGCAGGCAATAACACTTTTTTTTTGTTTGCCTGGGTTTGAACCCGCTATCATCGGTTAAGATGCACGCGTTCTAACCACTGGGCCATCTCGACTCAAATATCCTTATTCAATTATGTGTCGAACCAACAAATTATTGGCCGGCAACCGTTTATTGGAAACATGCATCATAACACTGAGCTGACACTCCGCCAAAAATGAGCCTCGTCACTGATCGCATGCCGTAGTATTATTTTCCTGCCACATTCCTTTGTTCATATAATTTGCTTTCTTTCCCTAATACTGTTAATTTATGATCCTAATATCTTGAAGTATATATACTTTTTATATATTTTTAACATTATAGATAGAAATGTGTGCGTGTAAATTAATAGCCTTATGGTAACCAACAATTTCTTTTTATGGTATAGCTTGGCGGACGAGCATATTGACCACCTGATGGTAAGTGATCACTGTCACCCATAGACAATGAAGCTATAAGAAATATTAACTATTCCTTACATCGTCAATGCGCCACAGACCTTGGGAACTAAGATGTTATGTCCATTGTTGTAGTTACACTGGCTCACTCACCCTTCAAACCGGAACACCACAATACTGAGTACTGTTATTTGGCGGTAGAATAACTGATGAGTGGGTGGTACCTACCCAGACGGGCTTGCACTAAGCCCTACCACCAAGAAAATAATGCGTTAAATAAAATTGAATAAAAAAAATACGCTGACTGGGTGGAACCCAAATAAGCATACACCTCTGTAATAAACCATTTTTATGCCATCGTTAATAGTTTTACGGAAACCTACTTTAATTTATTATTTTTATGACCATTTTCGAGCCGTGATGGCCCAAAGAATGCGGACTCAGACCCAGGACCACTGAATTTTCATGTGCTTAGTTTTTGTTTATAATTCATCTCGAGTTCGACAGTGAAGGAAAACAACGTGAGGCAACATGTATGTTTCAGATTTCAACGAAGTTCTGTATGTGAATCCAAAAACCTGCAATGGAGCAACGTGGTGGAATATGATCCTAACCTTCTCTTCAAAAGCAGAGGATTTTTGTCCAGTAGTGGAAAATTTACAGGCTGTTTTATTATTATTATCTATGACATTTACAAACATTTAAATACATTTAATAGTTAGGGATGTTGTATCTCAGAAACGTATGAGAAGTAAATATTTCTTCAGCATAATAATATTCTTGGTATCGTACTTAAAGACAAACTTATATAACTTGCTTGCTTATGTTTGCTCAAGTCTATACTTGTAAGCTGAAACAGATCCACTTCCTCTTATCCCCGAGACTTAAAATTTTACATTTTGGTTCAGTTTCCGTGACAATGCATGTTCGTGATAAGATTTTTATTTGGTTTGTGACGTGAATTGGCTCCACGCGAAAGAACGTTTCAGCGGTTAATAGTATAGACAAGAAAATACTCAAATAACCAACTGTTTACAGTTGGTTATTTGAGTATTTTTATTGGAATTCGTTACTCACAGTCAATATCTTCATTTTAAAAGTCAACTGTGGAATATGATGAATTCTTGCAGCTGTTATAAATAAATACGAGTGTTGTAAGCTAATATTTATTCAAAAAGAAACATTTATAAAACTTGATTAGATTTTTTTTATTCAGTTTTAATCAGAGAAAAAGTCTTGGTGAGTTTTCTTGGGTCCTCTTAGTTCTTTTTATACAACAATTTACAGGGATGTTTCATCAACGTTACGAAATAAAAAATCCTTTGCATAAAAACTGACAAACATGTATACGAATTTCTGTAGAGGCGACTATTTATTCAACTAAGCAAGCAAACATACCAAGCTGAGTGAGTGTACTAAATAGAATAAAAATTGCTCACAATTTTGTTAACATACCTTTGAAGAGATAACATTTACTTAACATATTTTCATAGCATATACTAAGGACAGAAGTTTGGTCACTAATCACTTATAAAACATGGTATTCTGATATATCTCAAGTCTATATCGTTAAAAAGTTGTATTAATAACAGGTGGTGGCAAATCTACAGACAAATTATTTCTTTATCGAAATCGAATCGAAATAATCGAATTGTACATATAATATAATTGGATATACTGGCTTGAACCTTCAAACCGGAACTTTTTTTTCCTGTGGCAACACTTACTAAATGTCATAAAAAAACTTCTCTCAATAATTTAAAATTATTTTATTTTTTAAATTAATTGTAATTAGTTCTAATGTTACATTTTCATTAATGTATTAATCAGTTATATATAAAATATAACAATAAACTGAGTGTCGTGCGTTAATTGTGCATAGTGTTTCTTTTGTGTTGTGTTCGTCAGCTGACATTACGCAGGTAACGAACTCAATTTTGAAAAAGTTTTCTTGTTCGACTACTTGTTATCCCTTTAACTCACTTTAGAAACCCTTTTTAACATTTTTACATACTAAATATTATTAACCGATTGATCACACTGCTCACTTCTATATTATTGATCATATAACTTCTATTTTTTAATCAAACATGATGACCCGTAGTATCAAGGCACGTCAGGCGGAGGAACAACTCCAGCTGACGCTCCAGGAACTAAAGGCATCCAGGACACAGTGTGATTTACTATTAAAAGAATGGGATGATAACGAACAAGAATTCTTGCAAATTCTTAATAGAAATAATAAGCTAAAAACTGAGCTTTCTCAGTTACATTTGCAATACTTAGATAAGGAAGAACAAAGAAATAATCTGCAACAAATAGTCAGTGGGTTTGATAATTGCAGAGTTGAGTATGAGCAAGCCCTCATGCTCACTAATGAGTTAAAAATTAAATTACATAAGGCCCAACTATATATATCTGAATTGGAAGATAATAGCTTCAACATAAAGGCCTCTCAAACCCAGTGTCTATTTGATGAACTGGTGGGAAATGCAGCCTCCTTAGTAGCCCCAATCACCAATACCAATGACATCACAACAATTGATCTGACTGGTGATGACTCGGGCTCCTCCAGTCTAATATTAGGTAAAAATAAATTAAAGAAATATGTTAAAATTAATAAATATATTAAGAAAACTCAAAAATTAATAAAATCAAGAAATAATTGCTTAAATTATGAAAAAATTTATAAAGAAAGAAACGCACTCAGACTAAAAATTATTGAATATTCCAAGAATGTTAAAGTGATGAGACAAGGTTATGAGGCTGACGTGAATGCTCTTCAGGCTGAGATAACATATTTACATAATTCCTTAGATAGAATGTCAAAAAAATATGAAATGTCTCAAACAGAAATATCTAGTCATATTGCTGCCGTGAACAATCTACTAGACTTGAGTAAATACAATTCTGAACGCTTTGACTCTCTTATAAAAAACTATACTTGTGATTGTCAGGGCCGTTCTGTCTCGGGGGATGGTTCAGGGCTGCTCAATGATGTAGTGTCCTCGTCTCAGTCATCAGCTCATGACAGCGCCATATCCAACATAACACATCATGTTCCTACCAAGAAATGTACTAAAATCTATAGTGATGAATTGGGAAGAAACATGGGTGTTTTGCTCAATGACATGTGTAAGGGACAATCAGTATCAAATTATTGTATGCCGGGTGCAAGTTATTCCCATATTATGAACAGTATTTTGAATAGTACTCATTGTCCCAATACTACACTAATTATATTAGTTGGGAGAAGGGGAAATGTGAGCAAAAAAATTCTTGAAAATTATTATTCTAAATTATCAAATTTAAATGTGGATAGAATATTAATGTTCACATTTCCTTATATTAAAGATGTGCCACAGGAAAATTCTATTAGATTTAAATTAAATAATATGTTACATATCATGTCAAATACTTATTATGTAACAAAAAATGATATTTGTAATAAAATAATTTTACCCTTGTAAACCCCAACGACATAATACGCGCCTTTAAGTCATTAGACATCAAGAAAACGGCTGATTTATGGGGTATTTCTCTAAAGGTGATAAATTCGATTATTGATGTGATTGCACCTTATCTTGCTTTAATATTCAATAGTTGTGTCCAACGTGGTATATTTCCTGACCTGATGAAACATAGTAAAGTTATTCCAATATTTAAATCAGGTAGTTCTTCAGACCCCAACAACTATAGGCCAATTTCGATTCTACCTACCCTGAGCAAAATATTTGAGAAAATAATTCTAAATCAATTATTAGAACACTTTAACAAACATAATCTGCTTCATAGTAAACAATTTGGCTTCACGAGGGGTCGCTCGACTACAGACGCTGGTATCGAGCTTATTAAGAATATCTATGAAGCCTGGGAAGAGTCACGGGATGCCTTAGGGATTTTCTGTGACTTATCCAAAGCTTTTGATTGTGTTCAACATGAGACTCTGGTCAGGAAACTTTATCACTATGGAATTAGAGAATGTGCGCTCGACCTTCTGACTTCCTATCTTAACAATAGAATTCAGAGGGTTGACGTTAAAGGAAAAAGGTCTCCTGGGGTCTCAGTTGGTATGGGGGTCCCTCAGGGATCAATTCTTGGACCTTTTCTGTTTCTCACATATATAAATGACTTGCCCTTTCTTGTTGGGAACAAACATGATATAGTATTGTTTGCTGATGACACCTCCTTAGTTTTTAAAATTAATAGAAAACAGGTACAGTACGACGACGTAAACAATGCTATAGCTGATATAGTACATTGGTTTAGCGTAAATAATCTTAAACTAAATAATAATAAAACTAAAATTGTGAAATTTAGTACGCCAAATGTACAAAATGTAAAAGCCGATGTACTCATCAATGGGGAATCGATGGATCCAATTGATTCTGCTGAGTTTCTTGGCCTTACTGTTGATGCCAAGTTGCAATGGGGCCCTCATATTGACGGATTGGCGAGTAGACTGAGTTCTGCGGCATTCGCGGTCAAAAAAATTAGATTATGTACCGATGTTGATACGGCTCGCTTAGTATATTTCAGCTACTTTCATAGTATAATGTCATACGGAATTGTGCTGTGGGGCAATGCAGCCGCTATCCATACCATATTTGTGCTACAGAAGAGGGCTATTCGCGCAATCTACAACCTAGGAGCTAAAGAATCGTTAAGGAATAAATTTAAAGAAATCAAGATATTGACTGTTGCTTCTCAATATATATTCTCTAATGTTATGTATGTACGAAAAAATATTAATGATTTCATGAGAAAATGTGATACTCATAACATTGGTACAAGGAACAAACACAAACTTGTTACTCCTGTTACTCGACTGCGTAGAGTCAGTAACTCCTTTGTGGGGCAATGTATACGGTTTTACAACAGGATCCCAGAAAGCGTTCAAAATGCCTCTGTTGCCAAATTTAAAAAAATTATTAAGGAACGCTTGTGTGTAAAAGGTTATTATACAATTAATGAGTTTATGATCGATAGCACACCTTGGGAATGATACGATCGCCTCCTGGCTATTTCATCTCATATTAAATTGTTTATTTACATAATACATAAGACAAACAAAAAAAAAAAAAAACCCGCTGAGTTTCTTTCGGTTCTTCTCAGGTCAGGGTATTTTCTTTCCGAACCGGTGGTAGTGTTTCAATTGACCATCAATAAGAAAGTGTAATGCTTCTATGTTGAATAAAGATATTTGAGTTTGAGTTTGTAATCATTACTATTCAGCCGGAAAATGGCTGAACGGCATTATAATAAATATTCCCCTAAGACAACGATTCACTTGCCGCTTGAATTTTAATCCGAATATAATAGGAAAGATCGTATAATAAGTTCATTGAATTGCCCCTGGATAAGTTTTGTATTAAAATCAGGTGAAGAAATAAGCGAACGAGGAAATATAAATGATATAATTTTCCATTATCTCAATTAGTTTTGTTTAATCGCAATAAATGGGTCCTTAAGGATAATTACAGCGCATTAAATGGAACGCTTCAGCGATATCTGTCACGTCTTTATACGATTACATTAAATTATGCTTTCGTTCCACTACGATATCAAGGTGAAATGTTAAATTATAAAAGTACTTAAAGATGTCGGTTAATATCAGAAAATCTGTCTATGGTAGGGCTTGTAAAAGTACGTCTGCATAAACATGCTTTCAATACTAATTCTACCACCAACAACTATAATTACCTATATATAGATAGGTAGATAGATAGATAAAAACTTTATTGCACTCCATATCTTATAAAATAACAGTACATATAAAATGGTTAATTACAGAGAATTGAAGGCAAGGGCGGCCTTATCACTAAAAGCGATCTCTTACAGGCAACCCAACAGATGAGGAATATATATTATACAGGGTAATGTTCAAATGTGCTAAGAGATGGAAAGTGGTCACCACTCCTTACGTCGGAAATGTGCTACCAAACATGGGAACAAATGTATCCGATAAAATATATCACTTTTGTCTGAATTTACCCTGGCTCATTCTGACTCTTCAAACTAGAAGACAATGATACTGAGTGTTGCTGTTTGGCGAAAGAATATCTTATGACTGGATGATACCATACCCACTCAGGCAGGCTCTCATAAAGCCCTACTATCAGGAATATTATGTGAGTCTTATTATACACATGGCATAATTTATTTTTGATTACTCAAAATAAAATACACGATTAAATGTTAATAAATTTTAGGTATCTTAATAATAAGATTATTTTTATATAAAAAAAAAATAAATGAAAAAAACGAATTCTAAATTTCAAATTAAAATAATTAATCAATATTGACGTCACGAGATTGTTCACGAATTGCTCGAATAATTGAAATAAATATTTAATATTCTCCTGTTTTTTGCGTAACGTATACTCGTTTACTGAGTTATTTTTCGAGTTGCAAATTGAAAATCCCGCCCCGAGTTATGAAAATAGAAATGTATATGTAAGAGGATCATTTCCGATGTAGAACATTATACAAATCAATGTTTAGACTTATGTTTATTAATAAACACATGTTTATGTCTGCACCGCACACACAGTTCAATTGTTACCTTTAGCGTTTTAAAAATATCTTTGTCGAAATTGGTTGCCTGGAAGATATGGCTAATATATTCTAATTTTTTTGTGTTTAGTCCTAAGATTTTTGTACTTAAGCGTATATTAACATAGTCAATAGTGTCATGTGAATAAACGTATTTCTCTTATAGTCCCAGATCCCCGTGCCCCTAGACTTACGTCATTTTATCAAACCTGAAATTTTGAGGATTTCTTCTAAGATTTAGAGTAGAGAAACGTGTTACGGCCTGGCCACGGGGATCGGCGGCGCGAACGGCGAATCGACAATTCGCGCGACACCGTTTACAAGCCACGAACAGTGGCGTTCGCCGCCGCGACCGTTAAGGACTTCCAACGGCAAAATTTCTTTATCGATTTTTTCTCGATATTGCTTAGAAAGTAATCGTTTTTTGTTATAAGACCTAGTATTTGGAAGAGATTTGATTAAAAATCGGTATATAGACGGAAAATTACTAATTCTTTCTTCCTACAATCTCTTACTTACTTGCTTAAATTTATGCCGTGGATGACTAATATTTCAAGAATAAAAGTCTCTGTTCATTTTTCGCTGCGACTACCGCCGACTCCGTGGCGTGCGCCATACAGACTCATAGTTTTGTTTAGCTCGCCGGTCGCTTCGCTGGTCGCCGTTGCGCGTGGCATGCTTAGTACATTGTTATACGTTTGTTTCAGTCGCAAGGCGCTCCGTCGTTCGCGCCGCGCGAATTTCCCGTGGCCAGATGGTTACACTGATAAAGTTACTTTTAACTCTGAACAAAGAAAAATCGCTAATGATGATTACCATACTAATGATTAACAAAGTTAAGATCTGATTACAATTTTATTTATTTCCAACAATAAAGGTTAAAACTTTGAAAATCTGCTCTTCATAAATAAAGAACTTCTAATCATTAGATATAGAAACAGAGATATTATTGGTTATTAAGCCCAGTAGGTGTTCTTGGTTGATTGGTCGAATGCCACAAATACAACAATTATTGACGAATTGACGACCTCCGTGGTCGAGTGGTGTGTACACCGGTTTTCATGCGTACGCCACTCCGAGGTCCCGGTTTCGATTCCCGGCCAAGTCAATGTAGTTAATAGTTTTCTATGTTGTCTTGGGTCTGGATGTTTTTGGTACAGTCGTTACTTCTGATTTTCCATAACACAAGTGCTTTAGCTACTTATATTGAGATGAGGGTAATGTATGTGATACTGTCTCATACGTATTTATTTATTTATAAAAAAAAACAATTTTTCTTCGACTGCACAAATAATGCAATTTATATTACTTGCCAGTGTCTACGCTCAAATGTTTGCAACTTACTTTCGAATAGAAACCATTCGAATGTCCCCTTCATTAGAGTAAGAATAGATTAAGAGAGATTGGTAGTCTTGATATTGTAAATATAAATCTATCGATATAATAAAATGAGCGTGTCTATTTTTAATAGTAAAATAACAGCTTTTAATTAAAATATGTATTTTGATACGTCCTAGGTATGCATGCAGCATACCTGGTACGTATCAAAATTAGTTCTAAATAAGTATTAGCATTTTTGTCTGTCTGACTGTCTGTCTGTTTGTTCCGGCTAATGTCAGGGACGGCTGGACCGGTTTTGACGGGAATATCACTGTACAGCTGATGTAATAAGAGTAACTTAAGCTACAACAATAACTATTTATTAACTTCAAACGCGCACAAAGTCGCGAGCACATCTAGTATACATATAAAATAACGGACATTGTAAATTACATGTAATGAAAATAATATGAAAATGCTGAGGGAAAATACCCGGAATAATGCAAAAGGTTCCTGATTGCTTCAAACCCTGAATATAAGATTCATATTTTACTTTCCGGCCGAAGATATACGGCTCCACACCAATTTAGACTCAAAGCTCATTACTTTTAGGTTTAAAATTAAATCAAATATTATTGTAATACCATAATACATTATGAAGCTGTCAGTCCTGAAATCCTTAAGTTCAAATTCCAGGTCATGACAATAATATTTATTGGGTAATTGAATTAATACTTCCTGAATGCGTTGATAGTAAAATTTAAGATGGTACCGAAAAGGCATCCAAAACTAACACTACCAGATAGTGAGTAAGAAATATGAAAAAAACATGGGCCTCGCGCCCGAAATTTGGAAAAAACAAGGGTCTCGCAAACTGTTGTCCACATTCAGATTCGATCTTGAGTCGCCACTGGTAACAAACAGCCACGGCCTCTCAGAGTACTGAAAAAAAACAAGGGCCTTGCAAACTGTATCTTGTCCTCATAAGGATTCGATCTAGTTACGCAATTGTTTCAAAATACGTAAAAAATAATGTGTAATAAAACAAATATAAAATCCTAATCTTATTTGATTATGTTATTCAGGACTTTTTACAGACATTATTATACTGAGTTTTATAACTTTATAGAAATAAAGATTTTTTAAAATAAAGCTTTAATTAAAATGCGCTGATAACAAAAAAAAAAAAGAAATTTTACATTAACACTCTTAATATTAATTTATTGAAGGAATTAATTAAAAAAATATTCGCCATTTTGGGTGTTCTACTTTGCAGGATTTAGAATTATATCACATAGTTAATCACACATTGACGTCCAAACCAAACGTTTAATACAAAATTTTCAACCGACTTCCAAAAGGAGGAGGTTATCAATTCGTCTGTAATTTTTTTTTTTTTTTTTTTATGTTTGTTACCTCATAACTTTTCACTGGGTGGACCGATTTTGATAATTTTTTTTTGTTTGAAAGGTAGTGCTTCCCGTGGGGTCCCATTTTTTTTAAATTTTTTTCCGATGATGGTATCAATATGAAAACGACATAAGTCTTAAATTTGCATTATGTATATGCGCGACAAATAGGTGAATAACTGAAAATCACGTTAACCAATTTTGATAATTTTTTTTTTTATAAAATATATACTTCAAGGGTAATTTGGTGAAAGTTTGGTAAGGTTCTGAGCACAGGATCCATGACAAAGTAACGGAACGGAAGGGACCGGAACAATTCTGAGGAGCACGTTAGCGATACTCAGTCGAATCTTTTATTTATAGGTTATTTGGATATTTGAGTCACCTTCCGTAATGTGGTTATGTTTATGTAATTATCATAGTCGAATATTATAATTAACTAGCTACCCACCCCGGCTTCGCACGGGTGCAATACTGATACTAAATATACTACAGAATTTGTTTATTTACGACATCACATCGTAAACTTCTAAAATTATCAGTGTTTCTTTACTATATTGTTCATGTATTATATACACAAACCTTCCCCTTGAATCACACTATCTTTTAAAAAAAAACCGCATCAAAATCCGTTGCGTAGAATTAAAGATATAGGGACAGAGAAAGCGACTTTGTTTTATACTATGTAGTGATGGAACTCCTATACGGCTCGCAGTTAGGGTGCGATATGGGGCAGAATTTCTTACTATCTTTAATCAAATTTTGTGTATGTGATGTGATGTCATATGATGTACGAAATATAGTTGGTCTTTTTCAAAGTTTTTTTGCTGAGTCCGATTACAGCTCTTTCGAGGGATCCTTGTAGTTTACGCCGCGTGACGTATTAAATCCGCATTTTCGAAAGTCTATTTTTGCTTTATTCGCAAGTTTCCTTTGAAATTGTCCTCGAAGTAGTTTCTGACTCATATAAACGGGACGCTTAATCTATCCATATTAAAAAAAAATTAGTTAGTCAACATCAGCTTCACTTAAAATCAAAAAATAAATAAAAATTTTAACAAAAAGAAAAACCGACTTCAAACAAAACACTATTTTAAAAAAAATGAATATGCACGAAAAAGTAATAAAAATAATTGCGTATTCAACATATTTTTTAGAGTCTTCCTAAGTTAAATGAAATGAAAAATATTAGACTACTTAAAAGTCGATTAACGATTATATCATGTAGATATAATTATTGTTATATTTGGAGTCGGTATCAGCCACTTCCCGTGGGGTCCCATTTTTTTTAAATTTTTTTCCGATGATGGTATCAATATGAAAACGACATAAGTCTTAAATTTGCATTATGTATATGCGCGACAAATAGGTGAATAACTGAAAATCACGTTAACCAATTTTGATAATTTTTTTTTTTATAAAATATATACTTCAAGGGTAATTTGGTGAAAGTTTGGTAAGGTTCTGAGCACAGGATCCATGACAAAGTAACGGAACGGAAGGGACCGGAACAATTCTGAGGAGCACGTTAGCGATACTCAGTCGAATCTTTTATTTATAGGTTATTTGGATATTTGAGTCACCTTCCGTAATGTGGTTATGTTTATGTAATTATCATAGTCGAATATTATAATTAACTAGCTACCCACCCCGGCTTCGCACGGGTGCAATACTGATACTAAATATACTACAGAATTTGTTTATTTACGACATCACATCGTAAACTTCTAAAATTATCAGTGTTTCTTTACTATATTGTTCATGTATTATATACACAAACCTTCCCCTTGAATCACACTATCTTTTAAAAAAAAACCGCATCAAAATCCGTTGCGTAGAATTAAAGATATAGGGACAGAGAAAGCGACTTTGTTTTATACTATGTAGTGATGGAACTCCTATACGGCTCGCAGTTAGGGTGCGATATGGGGCAGAATTTCTTACTATCTTTAATCAAATTTTGTGTATGTGATGTGATGTCATATGATGTACGAAATATAGTTGGTCTTTTTCAAAGTTTTTTTGCTGAGTCCGATTACAGCTCTTTCGAGGGATCCTTGTAGTTTACGCCGCGTGACGTATTAAATCCGCATTTTCGAAAGTCTATTTTTGCTTTATTCGCAAGTTTCCTTTGAAATTGTCCTCGAAGTAGTTTCTGACTCATATAAACGGGACGCTTAATCTATCCATATTAAAAAAAAATTAGTTAGTCAACATCAGCTTCACTTAAAATCAAAAAATAAATAAAAATTTTAACAAAAAGAAAAACCGACTTCAAACAAAACACTATTTTAAAACAAATGAATATGCACGAAAAAGTAATAAAAATAATTGCGTATTCAACATATTTTTTAGAGTCTTCCTAAGTTAAATGAAATGAAAAATATTAGACTAATTAAAAGTCGATTAACGATTATATCATGTAGATATAATTATTGTTATATTTGGAGTCGGTGTCAGCCAATAAAACCCTACAGCATATATATTTTTAGTTAAAACGTTAAATATATCTAGTTCTTAGTTGAGTTACAAGACAACATCCGTATATAGTTACATTGCAAGTTAAGTAAAAGGTTGTAAAAAGTTAAATGTCATGCGTAATAAATATAGTTATATTTTATGACTTTTAGTGGAGAGGTCGAAAGTATTTGCTGCATAGATGAATAAAAAAAATAAGGTTATCCTTATTTCTATTTTATCGCGCTTACATGAGTACGGACCTATTTTATGTAATCCTACGTTACAGCCCGGGTATAAGATGGTAGTTTCCATGGATCGGACAGCAACTTAAATCAACTTATCTTGACTTCTTAGCCTTAACTATCCTCCAGTAGATTCGCTTCTCGGATTGCCGTCCCGTCCGATTACGAGAAGGAGGAAATATAGAATGCACCTGAATTTGTGAAGACAATCTTGATACTATACTATGTCCTGAGTAGTTAGGTAATCCTCGGGATACACTATAAAATAACTTGACCCGTGTATACCTCGTTGGTTTAGTGGCTAGATATAAAATAGGATAATCTGAGGTTCTGGATTCGAATTTTCAAGAATCTTTCAGTAACGCGTAGTCTAAAAGTTGAAAGTGTGTATAAAGCATGTAAAGACATTGGTCTTCGATGGAGCTTCTTCCGGTCGTGTCGGATTTTCCATTCCTTCGGATTGTGTTTGCGTACACACTTGTTGACACAATTACAATGATGTCCTGCGTAATCTTACTGCTTTAGATTGTCTCATAGTATCTCTCGAATCCCTTGACTAAACCGCCGTGGCCGATATTGATCAAGGCGACTATCGGTGGGATATACAATTTGAATGAAAAATATCATTAGGACACAATATAAAATATCCTAAGCAACTACCTACTGCTACTAATTTGGTAGCATTGAAGGCGCAATCATCAATAGGTTGGTATTTTAAATAGTTGGGTGAGGAAAGTTTTATATAAATTACTGAAATATTTTCTCACAATATTCTAGAAACGTTTTTCTGGAGCTTAGGCTATATTAATGACCAACCAATTTTTTTTGATATTATTGTTAATTAAATATGTAAGTCAATTAAGGTTTGCCGAATTAGATTTCTAATTGCCAATCAGACGTATTGGTTAAAAGCTTATTCAAAGCTTTAATAGTTCCATGATCGTAGAATAGCGATGCTTTTATGATCTTCTCTTTGGTAGAGGAACAGTTAGACCTCTACAAAGCAAATATACATCACATTCTCAAAAAAAAAAACATTTTAAAATATAAAATAAAATATTTTCTCTGCCCAAAATTATTCAAATCAATATCATATACTTTCGTAATTAAATTAATTTCCAATCAAAGAAAAACAAATAAATTGGTTATTTTTTTAATATCAACGTATATCATCTTATGAACTCACTTATTTAATTTTGCAACGGTTTTTTTGTACATTTTCGTTGATGATGATTTCGATGTTCGTGACCACTTAACATCAGATGCCAGTCTGCCCGTCTCTGTAATAAAAAAAAAAAACAATACCCGAAAAATACTCACTGACTTCATGTTAATTATTTCTTCTATCAATGAAGATACGGTAATTTTGTAATTTACTTGGAAACTGTTCATTTATTGAAACAATGACGAATATAATTTGAATGCTGATTCAGGGGTTTCATTGTGATTCGCACAGAGAGACAAAGGGGCAGACACGCTGATATTAATGACAGTGACTATTAATATTTCTGAAAAATATGTCGTTAACAAACGCAATACCGCTGGAAATATAAAATCTACAGCAAATAATCATAGATAAGGTTTTGTATACTCAGTAATCGACGGTCAATGACATACACTTGAAAATCATAAAAATATATTTTTTTTTAATTTTATATTTTATGATAAAGGTTGGCGGACGGCCATATGGGCCACCTTATGTTAAGTCACCATTACCCATAGACAATGACGATGTAAGAAATATTAACTATTCCTTACATCGTCAATGCGCCACTAACCTTGGGAACTAAGATATTATGCCCCTTGTGCCTGTAGTTACACTGGCTCACTAACCCTTCAAACCAGAACACAACAATACTGCGTACTGTTAATTGGCGGTAGAATAACTGATCAGTGGGTGGTACCTACCCAGACGGGCTTACACAAAGCCACCAAGTAAATATATATATAATATAAAAGTCAACAATTCAAAAAATCTACAAATATCTAAGTTAACTGGTAAAAAGGATGACTAACTAGTCTTGCCAGATTTCATTTCAGAGTCTACATTTCAAAATTCGTATGCTATGGTTATTATAGGGCTACTACAATTCTACCTAAAACTTTACGCTTAATTTAAGGGTTAAATTGAAAACCTTATGGTAAGCCTTATTGCTATAATTAAAAAAATCTATATATAGCTTCACATACCATTTATAATTGAATATGATAATTCAAAAGCACTTGAACGAAAACCTATTATAAAGTAATGAGTTAACATTTCTAGTGAATAATTAATTATTTTAATTTTATTCAACATATTCTATATTCTAATGTTTAACTTGCATCATCATACAAACAGTCAAGCCAATAAGAGCGAGCGGCCGTAAGTGATATACTTAAGTATATTCTATTCCAACCATAAGAGGAGAAAAAGTAAAGTAAAGTAACATCCTGTAAATTTCAAACACAAGTGAATTATAAACACAAATTATGCACATATATATAGTGGTGCTTGCGTGGGTTGAACCCGAAATCATCGGTTAAGATGCACGTGTTCCAACCACTGGGCCATCTCCGCTCTTTAAGAGGAGAAAATCCAAAAAAAATATTGGTCGAAATTCTAAAATAACATTAAAGTGAAATTAAGTAATTAAGTGCAATAGTTATATTATATGAATAAAGATGTGTTAATCATAACCTCTTAATATTGCACAAAATTAGTTATTAGCAATTCGCATGTAATATATTATCTAAGGGTTGTTTATCTTTTTTCCTACTTGTGGACCGTTGCGTCTATGTTCATATATGTCATTTGTTGCACTTTAAGAACGACTAAACGAATAAAAGTTCTGAGAGCAAAACTCTCAAACGACGACAACCTTTACAATAAATTTGAAAGTCATTTACAGTTAAGTAACAAATATCTTGTTATATAAAATATATTTTTGTGATATTATGTGAATGCTATTCTTTGAGCCAAATAAAATGTCGAAACAAAGATAAGGATAAGCTTTTGTCTTATTATTTTTCCTCCATTCCGAGTTGACACCGGTATTAGCCGCATAATACGGCTAAGTCAATATTCCTTAGTGACAGACAACATTGCAAGACTACCTTAAAAAAGGATTTATTACTTTTTTGTCAAATTCTGTATATAAATTGGGTTTTAAGATCAAGACTTAGAGAAATCCTTCGATAGATACCGCCTCCTCTCATTAATACGCTTGTTAGGAGCAGCGGGACGCATCGAAGACAATATCATTGTGACACAGGACAAAGGGTTATGGTCTGATTGCAAATCCATTTAGCAAATATTAAATACACTTAGTTGACGGAACTTTTGTTTGTATGGACATTGATGGCACAGTATTTATATCTTAGATTCTTGTGTTTTTATTAGGAAAAAATATATTTTTAATGTGTGGTCTAAGATTTTACTGGCCGGTTATTTGATCTTTAAAAAGAAAAATCTTTATCTAAAGCACCCAATGAGCATCTAGATTAGATAGACGTTTATAAAAAAATCTTCCAATAATTGATGGATATTGGCGCTTGGCAAGCTTCAAAATCTTTGATAGATGATCTCTGAAGCTTACATGATTATTTTTGAAATCATTATTTTATAAGATTAATTTAAATTACTAGCTGAATGTAGATTATTCCAAACAAAAATGTGAAAAATCCTCCTTGTCTATACAATAATTAAACAGTAATTTATTTATACTAAATGGATGTATTACTTCCGAAACATGGCACTAACCCAAAGTCATATAATGATGACGTCATATCGTAAAAAATAAAGAAGGTAAGAACACCAACTCGTGTTCGATACGTAAAGTATACGGCAAGTCGTTACCAGAAATGAGAAAAAGAAATAGACCAGGAATAAACCCCGAGTGAACCCCACATTAACTGAAGCTCATCTAACATTTCAATTTGATTGCTCGGATACGAAATCAAAAGATTGAATTCAGCTTCTCTAGTGCCGTAGTCACGAGCTTTCGCTCAGAGAAGCTATCTTTGACTTTTTCGCAATTAATGACTTTTCACGTAACTTCAATTTTATGCAATGCGCTTGGTTCAAATTTCATTTGTCGCAGATAAAGTTAAATAAATCATCTTTAAAGTCATCTGTTTTTAGGATCATATTGACGACCTCCGTGGTCGAACGTCAGTCGGTGTATACAACGGTTTTCATGGGTACGCAACTCCGTGGTCGTGGTTTCGATTCCCCGCCGAGTGGATTTAAATTATCATTAGTTTTCTATGTTGGCCTGGGCCTGGGTGTTTGTGATACCGTCGTTACTTCTAATTTTCCATAACTCAAGTGCTTTAGCTACTTACATTGGGATCAGAATATTATATGAGATGTTGTCTCATATTTATTTATTTAATTTATTTATTTATATTGAGATAAATGTCGATAAACTTTGAAAATTCGCACAAGAAGGCCTAACAAAGAAGAGGGGGTTTACTGTAAGATTAGCTAACACTCTTAAATCAGCGGCATTATTTATTTCGTAAATTTTGCACTGTTATTGGTTAATATTAAAATGATTATAGGATTTTTCAATCTCATCTTTGAATTTTTTGAGTTTATTTTAGTTTTTTTCTTTTAATTCAGAGTGAACTCTTAACCGAATATTTATAGAGCTTTTTTTTTGGTTCCGAACATTTGAATATAAAATTCAACGAGTGTAAATTTGGTTTTCCATTATTTTTTACGGTCGTAGCTGTCAGCCTTCTTTCATATGCATCATATCATTAATATTAATAAGAATTTACATCGGAAAATTATATCCCGTTGATATTCTACGTACAACAAAAAATACTAGTTATTGAAGCAATTTAAAAGATCTGAGGGTTTTAAGCAATAGAGAAAAATAAACAATTCTATAACCGAACATGTTACATGACTGGGCAATAAAAATAAAAATATTCCTTATTTAAGTAGGCTTCTACAATAGATTATGAATTGTCATTTTACAAAATATATTAAGGGAATTTACCAACGGTTCGGAATGTATGTAGATTTTACCAAAAAGAACCGGTAAGAAACTCTTTTTCAACATTTAAAATACAAAGTTATTCTAGCTAAATCCAATTACATGTATTGTCCTGCCTGGAAGTCAACAAGTCCACGCCTTTCTATCATCTATATGTATTCCTGTATTAAATAATATGCTTTTTAATTCATGTATATTATACAAATGATTTATGGCAAATTTAAAAATATATGCCAAATTTTAATATAGAAAAATATATCTGCAGTGTTATACCAAAGTAATATGCAATATAACATAATACTGTGAAAATAACCGAAATATACTAAACGAACGGTATCAGTATCAGTTACTTGTCTAACTTTTCTGACCGCGTATGCTGCGGAACCGAGTCCTCCTGTCAGGCACGATAAATGAGGGCTCCACTGAAGTTTGGAATCCAATGCTATTCCTAAAAACATCGCTATATTGGTTACATGTAGACAGCCACCGTTTAATGATGTATGTATAATTTTACTTCCTAGTTGATCGATTAAAATATTATTTACTATAAAACAATCTAGTATCTATGATTATGCACTGTTATCATCGGCATAGTCAGTTTTTCCAGTTGATCTTAAAATTATTGATATATCGTCAGTAAACAACACTATTTCACAAATATCTTTAACATAAACAGGTTTTCAGGTTTAATGTATGTGAGTTCATTCCATCATCACTTTCAGATACCTGAGCAATTAATCATCTCGAGTGATACCGGCTTTAGAATATTATTCTTTTATTTCGGACACTCGTTTGTTTTAAAGGTAAAAAAAGTTTTTAAAAATGTGTATTGGAATTGTGTCCCAGAATGTCCCAGAAGGCTTATGGCATATTTAATTCTTATAAAGTATTAGAAAGGGCATTCTTATTAAGAATTAAAAATGGCATAAGCCTTCTGGGACGAGGAATCGGATCGAGAAAAAGGATCGACGTGTTCAACACGACCACGTGTTCTGGTTACGGAAATCTGGGACGATTCCTCATACACTGAATCGATCGGCAAAGTTCCGCTAGCATTTCGAACAATCAGAACGTGTTTGTTAAAAGTTTCTTAATCTCTTTTGGTTGCAAACAACACATGCAGTTCCGGTTATGGAAAGCTAATTGTATTTGTTTAAGTGAGGAAACCATTTTTGTACAGAAAAGCAAATGAACAAGTTAGAAATCACGCAGTACCAAGTTTTTTTATGGTTTCTTTCCAGACACTCTTTAACTTCGTCATCAGTAAGGTTTTCTATTTCTAGATTAGAAATTGAAAATTTAAGCACTAGGATTCATATTGAATTTATATTTGTATTCATGTAATGTAATGTTGCTGGACAATTTCAGCATGCATGCATTGTACACCCTAGAAACCCTGCTGGGCTAAGGCCCCCTCTTCCGCTGAGGAAAAGGTTTGGAGCATATTCCACTGCGAATGTGGCAGAATTTCGTTGAAATTAGATTCACGCAGGTTTCTTTCAATGCCGAGCGCATGATTCGAGCACTAGATGAATTATCAACACAAATTAAGCACATGAAAATTCAGTGAAGCTAGCTTAGGTTTGAACCCGCAATCATCGGTTAAGATGCACGCGTTAAAACCACTACGCCATTTCGGCTCATCTTGCTGTAATTACTTGACATTATACCTACCTCCGCAACATAACCAAATCAACTATCATATATGCCGGATGCTTGGCAACTGCTTAATATCTCTCGACTGTCTCGTTAGTCTCGTGACGTCCACTAATACGTGACTTATATGACGTCACATCGCCTGTAACGCGGGCTCACTCAGCATATTGCATCAAGAAGTGGACTGTCTGCTCATTTGACTTTATACCATTATTAAAAAATATAGGTGAAAAGATTTACATTCAAAAAAAATATTATTTTTGCTAGATATGTAAATCTTAATCCAGATTTCTATGTCCTTACTTTGAACAGAGATCAGCAATAATATTGAGTTGAGTTTTATTAATTTCCAAAAAAAAATTTAAAAAAGGGATTCGTATATTAGACTAAAAATCTACTATACTTTATATTCAAAATTGTTATAAATATTTCTATGGACAAGAAATCTACAAGATGCGCCAAAATAATACCTCTTCTTAAAGCTCTTCCTTCCTTTTTTGACCCCTCATTACTTGGGTTTGAATTATACTCGATAAACAAACTTTTCGGAATATTCGCAATAGCAGATTCATTAAATACATAAAGTTTTAATGGTATGCCCTTATACATTTGTTTTTACTAAAAATTGAAAACGCTGATTTCGTTTCTTACTAACTGATGATCATCAAAATTCTTAGGGTATTTCCCAAAATGAAAAAAGTTGGTCTTAAAATTTCCCTTCATATAATCTACACCTTAGTCAACGTAGACTTGACCTAATAAATTTAAAATTTAGAAGCTGAGCTTTGATAACTTTTTGACAGTTCTAGTCATATATATTGAATTTGTATTAATTAAATGTTAAAAAAGTGTAACTATTGAGTTTCTTGCCGCTTCTTCTCAGTAGAATCTACTTTCCGAACCGGTGATAGCTTTACTTAATTGTAAAATGACGATTCAAAAGTGCTTGTAAAAGCCTACTTGAATAAAGTTTATCCCACTAAAAACATTAAATGTAAAAAAATGCCAAGCCTCTCGCTGCAGTCTTTCTATCGTAAAAAGTTTTGAGATCTCATAATATTGAAATAAAACTAGTTATAAGGGATTTGAATCGCGTATATTAATTATTTTTGGATGGGATTGGATGAGATGGGATTTTTGAGATGGGATTATGTATTTAGAAATCAACATTTAGTAATTGTATCAATAGTTTTCTTTATATTATAATTATAGTGACTTGGCAATGAGCACAAATTAAAAGCTGCTTGCTGCCTGGAATTATGTGCAAATGTTACTGACGAGACCTGTGATCAGATTATTTGTTATGTGTGAATCATGTTGGTCACTACCGACTACCGACTACGAATCCTATTCGTATTTTATTACCTTGAATTAATTAAGGAATAATAATTTACACAAACGTATTTTAAGCATCGCAAACATAGTCGAGATGGCCCAGGCACACTTGAAGAGAAAAGAGCACGTGAATTATCCGACGATTGCGGATTCAAAACCCAGCAAGTGCCACTAAATTTATTTGGTTTTATTTGTGTTTAAAATAGACATCGTGCGTGTACGTGTCGGATAAGAATCTTACATACATCTAACCTTTTTACACTATAGTAGGTCCACACGACACAGACCTGGCTCTGAATTTTTTCGATAGACTTTTTTACTCAGACTTGTAAGTCTATACAAGATGTCTGTACGGAATTTTCATTAACTCCAACTTTTATTTTAACGAATTTCTTAGTAGTATCGTTGGAAATTTTTGCTTCGGTTATTTCATTCATTTTTCAGTATATAATTAATCAATTAATAATTATTCATCGATTAATTATTTTGCTCCAAATAATAAGCAGACATAGATGCACATTTCATCCAAAGCTCAGACTTTTCTAATGCACCAACTTTTATTCGAAGAAGTTTGTGCCAAGTCTGTGTTACCAAACCCATCATCACAAGGAGAGAAGGCCGTTGTCCAGCACTGGGTCACCCACAGGATTAACTCGGACTGTACATTGTAATGTTATTTCCTTTTATTAAATTTATCTCCGTAGAACGAAAACTGTCCAATGATAGCTTTATAAATAATTAATCTCGAAAATACGCTCTGAAAATACTCGATATATTTTAAGAGAGCCAATATCAACAAAGTTTATTTATACATACAATTTGTTTTAAAAAAATAAATCAACCTTAATTACAAATATACTTTTAGAGTAAATATATTATTTCTATTTAATTACTTGTCTAAAAAATAATGAACCATTGTATCTCGTGTAAACATTAAAATATTCTTCATTATTTTGTTATTCCACTTTTTATGATATTAATAAATAATTTTTATTGTTATTTGTCCAATGAATAATATAAATTATTTACATTAATCATATATTTGTATGAATTGTATTTTTTAATCGTATTACCAGTGTTATTTTAGAAAATATATTTATGTGATAGAATTTTAGATTTCACAAATACTCATAGAATTATAAAGATTCACTATTAATTTTATGTTTTGAAATTAATTTCGATCTGTGTAATTAATGAATAAGAAATTAAATTACGTTTTAATAGAATAAATTAACTATATAATAAGATATTACAATTTTTACATAATAATCATTTTGTATCATAACACTAATTAAATTATATGTTTGAATACCAGTCTAAAAAGTTACATATAAAATAGTAATTAGGCCCAAGAACTTTAATGTAAAAGACAATTTAAACAAATATTTCATACTATTTACGTACTTCATTCTTGCATATAATATTTATGAATATAGTCGACAATCACTGCACGTATGCAGTTTCAATTAAACTACATGCAAGTTAGAGGAAAATCGTTAAGTATTTGTGAATTTTAATATTTATTTTTCGTTGGAAAACATCAACACGTACCTTTTACGTAAAGGAGGGATATAGTCGTAGGCTCGTAGCACCAAGTACTACAGAATAAATACTACTCGTAAATGCCAGCGGGATCCTCTCTGTCTCCGGGCGAGGGATTCCCTATGTATAATAGCTAGATAAGGTTCTTGCACCAAAGTATGACTGTTGACTAATATTGTTTTAAAAGCAGCTAAAAAGTACCACGAGCTCACCACTCACACCAGTTGTGCCTTCACAGAAAAAGAGTAACTCACATACCATTAAATATTCTAATGCGAACTTTTGTTTTAAATGCTAGTTACGTTTTTAAACTAGAAATATAAAAAATTAAATTCTTGTAAAATTTCTGAGCACAGATCATTAGCTTTGAAAGTAAAATCGCTCCCGTCCACCCTCACAGCATACGTTTAACTCGCTCTTATATAAGGGTTGGTAAAGTTGAAGCGCACGTGAATTTAAAATGACCACTAAACTTTTTGCTTCTCCAATATTTAAGAGACGGAATGGCCTAGTTATGGCTCTGTGTAATCTTTATCGACGATTGCGGATCCAAGTATAGAACACCACCGAATTATCACGTGCGTTAATTAATTTAATCATTTACGACGTGTTTGATGGTGAAGGAAATCATCGCGAGGATATCTGCGTATATTTAATTTTACCTAAAATCTGCCACATGCACCAACACGTATCGAAGCAGTGTGGTGGATTAAGCTCTAAATCTTCTCCGCAAATGGGGGGGACGCCTTAGCCCAGCAGTGGGAGATTTACAGTGTTTAGATGTTATGTTATCAGATATGTATACCGGTTTTCATGGGTGCGCCACTCGAGGTCCCGAGTTCGATTCCCGGCCGAGTCGGTGTAGACTGTATATTATCATTAGTTTTCTATGTTGTCTTGGGTCTGAGTGTTTGTGATACCGTCGTTACTTCTGATTTTCCATAACACAAGTGCTTTAGCTACTTAAATTGGGATCAGAGTAATGTATGTGATGTTGTCTCATATTTATTTTATTACAATTAACTTTTACAACTTTTATATTATTACAATTTTGTACCATAAATTTGTGTTCAAAGGTTTAAAGGTATCATGATAAAATCAAAACATTAATTAAATGAAAGGTCTGAGGTATCACGATATCGCCTACGCAAAGGCAACACATCCTTCCTGATATTCAGGTTGCAAAATATTCGTTTCTATCATAAGATTCCACAGATATTTTTAAAGATGTGATAAACATGGAATTTCATATAATACAGTAAATAGTTATTAATTTAATATATATTTATAATTTTATGATAAGGCGCGGTATTTTGTTGTCTAATCATTATATAATATAAAACAAAGTCGATAACCACTGTTTATCTGTATGTATGATTAGATATTTAAATAATGTAATGGAATTTAATTCCTTTTTTAGAGGAAGTTTTATAAGTATATTTTATGTAGAATATTGTAGAGAAACACTCATAATTTTGGAGGTTTCTATGTAAGTGATGTCGTGAATAAACATTTTTTTTGCGCTTTGCAAACGCTTACTGAACCCTACGAGATCAAAATAATTCATTACAGTATTGTTAACTTTACAAAGGTTTTGTAAGAAATCCGCAACCTTATATACATATCTGTTAGGGATAACCTACATTAACCATTTATTTATCCTTCACCTTTTACGAGAAATAATGGCTTATTTTCGAATTTTTATTATATTGATTTTATTTTAAGCTGTGTAGCATTAATCCTTACCCAATTAAGTAACTTAAATATATTGTGTATTTAATATAAAATGGCCCTTTATAGAAAGTAATTAAAATGAAGATTTAAGAAGATGTGACAATTTTAAAAGGCATGGAAGTAGCTGTTTGTATTGTCTAATGATTAAAAAAATTTGAAAGTTGTATAATATTCTGTATTATATTTAATATCAACATTACACCCGTTCGAATCCAGGGCGGGGTCGCTAGTAGAAAATAAGTCTGAAAACATAAGGTGCATAATACTAGATATATACTATATGTTCTGTTGAGTATAACAACGCTTAATGCTTGAAAGCACTTTTTAGCCATAATAAAAAAGTACTTTTAAAAACGCAAACACATTGTGTTTTTCTGAACGAGGCTATAATGATAACTATATTGTAAATATTTAGCATGTGCATATGATAGCCTAACTCATAATAACCATTTTGTCGTAATAAAGGAAGCACTAAAACTTTTAAAGGCTCTCTCTTCGGGAGTTATAAATGTACTTGAACAACTATACAAACTTTGATGTTAATTTTTTATTATGTTTTACTATTTCTTTTAAATAAATAAATTCATTTATTTATTTATTTACACTTTTTGGACATCGTCACATATGTACATTGTTATGATCATCAGAAAATCGGAAATAATCAAGGTATCACAAACACCCATACCTAAGACAGCATAGGAAAGTAATGAACTTTTTCTACATCGAAAGGAATCTAACCCGGGAAATTATGAAAACAAATTATGAAACTTACTAAGGCCCAACGCTTACACATTCTACACTGGCTATTGTATACAAAATGAATTATATAATAAAAACAATAACTCTAATAATAGCACAAATGCTTTTGAAATGACATTCATTAATAAATAAAATTTTAACAAAAAGAAAAACCGACTTCAAACAAAACACTATATTAAAACAAATGAATATGCACCAAAAAGTAATAAAAATAATTGCGTATTCAACATATTTTTTAGAGTCTTCCTAAGTTAAATGAAATGAAAAATATTAGACTACTTAAAAGTCGATTAACGATTATATCATGTAGTTATAGTTATTGGTATATTTGGAGCCGATGTCAGCCACGGTGCCCTTACCTCAACAATTAAAAGAAAGAAGCGATACGAGCCCCTTGATTGATCCAGTATACTATTGTATAAAAGGTAATTTGTAAAAAACATATTTGTTAAAGTATTCTCGTATTGTTTTTTGATAGATATACTGTAGGGTTTTATTGGCTGACACCGACTCCAAATATAACAATAATTATAACTACATGATATAATCGTTAATCGACTTTTAAGTAGTCTAATATTTTTCATTTCATTTAACTTAGGAAGACTCTAAAAAATATGTTGAATACGCAATTATTTTTATTACTTTTTGGTGCATATTCATTTGTTTTAATATAGTGTTTTGTTTGAAGTCGGTTTTTCTTTTTGTTAAAATTTTATTTATTTTTTGATTTTATGTGAAGCTGATGTTGACTTACTATTTTTTTTAATATGGATAGATTAAGCGTTCCGTTTATATGAGTCAGAAACTACTTCGAGGACAATTTCAAAGGAAACTTGCGAATAAAGCAAAAATAGACTTTCGAAAATGCGGATTTAATACGTCACGCGGCGTAAACTACAAGGATCCCTCGAAAGAGCTGTAATCGAACTCAGCAAAAAAACTTTGAAAAAGACCAACTATATTTCGTACATCATATGACATCACATCACATACACAAAATTTGATTAAAGATAGTAAGAAATTCTGCCCCATATCGCACCCTAACTGCGAGCCGTATAGGAGTTCCATCACTACATAGTATAAACAAAGTCGCTTTCTCTGTCCCTATATCTTTAAATCTACGCAACGGATTTTGATGCAGTTTTTTTTAAAAGATAGTGTGATATATAATACATAAACAATATAGTAAAGAAACACTGATAATTTTAGAAGTTTGCGATGTGATGTCGTATATAAACAAATTCTGTAGTATATTCAGTATCAGTATTGCACCCGTGCGAAGCCGGGGTGCGTAGCTAGTTGATTATAATATTCGACTATGATAATTACATAAACATAACCACATTACGGAAGGTGACTCAAATATTCAAATAACCTATAAATAAAAGATTCGACCGAGTATCGCTAACGTGCTCCTCAGAATTGTTCCGTTCCCTTCCGTTCCGTTACTTTGTCATGGATCCTGTGCTCAGAACCTTACCAAACTTTCACCAAATTACCCTTGAAGTATATATTTTATAATAAAAAAAGAATTATCAAAATTGGTTAACGTGATTTTCAGTTATTCACCTATTTGTCGCGCATATACGTAATGCAAATTTAAGACTTATGTCGTTTTCACATGGATACCATCATCGGAAAAAAAAATAAAAAAAATGGGACCCCACGGGAAGCACTACCTTTCGAACAAAAAAAAAATTATCAAAATCGGTCCACCCAGTGAAAAGTTATGAGGTAACAAACATAAAAAAAAAAAAAAAAAAAAAAAAAAAAATACAGACGAATTGATAACCTCCTCTTTTTGGAAGTCGGTTGAAAATGAAACATGTAATCATAAATTCAATCTACAACACTTTCAATAAATTCAATGAACGAAAACTAAATTAACCTTTAAAAATATGTATTTGTACTATTTATACAATATAGAAATGTTATACTTACTTTTTGATAATGAAAATTCCACTACTTATTCGAAATTAAACACCTCGAATCTTGAAAACAATTATTTTAATACACTAATTTTTATTTTTGATACCATAATAAAAAAAGAAGAAGGTGCTTAATTAACGAAAGGGCTTATTTTTGCAATATTGTTTAGCGCACAAACGCTCGTTAACGATTCTTTTAAATTTTATAATTGATTTTTGAAGCGAAGTCTGTTGAGGAAATGCTTACATTGATCCACAAAGAGTTAGTAACTTTGTATAACTGACTGAAGCATCAAGTTCATGCTTCCTGATAATATTAGTTACGTGCGTCTGACATATTTCTAACTAGCTGTGCCCGCGACCTTGTTCGCATTCGAACATAACAAAAAAAAATAGTAGACTAAGTTACTCCCAATTATATCAGTTATCGGCCAATGAAAGTCCCGTCAAAATCTGTCCCGCCGTTCCAATGATTAGTCGGAACAAACAGACAGACAGACCGACAAAAATTGTAAAAAATGTTATTTTGGTATATGTACCGTGTATAAATACATATACGCATTGAGTAAAAAAAATACAGACGAATTGATAACCTCCTCCTTTTTGAAGTCGTTTGAAAAAGGGCTATTTTAACATTACGAACATACACTCCTATTTTATTATATGTATAGATGGAGGGCTGGTGACGAAGTTAAGGCTAAAACAAAACTAACACATACTGTTGGTTAGCACTAATATTGCCTATTATTCAGTAAAATTCTAATTTTGAAAACGATTGGATCTTCACGAACAGGTTAACAGAAAAGATTAGTGACATCTATTTGTAAGTAATACTCCGCTGAAATGCTGTTAATAAGCGTTACCTTGTATAACCATAATATGATTACATCAAGTATTAAAGGTCGTAAAGTTGACAGTGATGTTAGGTTGTTAATAATTCCGGAATTCCCAATCGCATGCGTGTGATTGAACAAACAGTGTTTTATTTGAAGAGACAACAATTTGATCCGAAATGCGATCATCTGGATGAATGTGCGGCACGGCGCTAAAATGTTTCAATGAGGTGTGAAATCATTGAGGAGAATTCAATGAGCTTTCATTACAATGTTTTTTTACAAATTTCGCAAAGGTTATGAAGTAATTAGGTTGGTTTTTTTAAGTAAAATATGCTGACTGACAAATTGTGGATTGGAATGAATTTCGGTGAAGTCTACTTGTGATTCTGTTTAATTGATTTAAGTGAAGGTTTATTTGTTTTTATTATTTAACTCTTACTTAACTTTGCAGTAAAACATTGTGAGGAAATCTGCATGCGTCGTAAGAAAATCTGCCCCATGGGACCCTTACAGACGTTCCTTTTCATTTAATTTTAATTATACTCATGAAACACAAGAGTTGCCGTAGAAAAGCCAGTTAGGACGAAATTACATTGGGTATACGTTTAGTCTATACAGTAAAAAAAATAATTTGAGTCTGAGTAAAATGACAATGATTTCTTTTTACATTAAATATTCTGTGAATTAAATCAGTATGAAAAAACAGTTTATAAAATTACGTATAAAATATAAAGATATAGAGAGCATGAAAAACAGAAGGAAAGACCACCTGGAGGGGCCTGACGCGTAATATTTATCCTTACGTAACAAATTTTACCAGTTCCCTCCAGTGTAATCCTCGTAAAAGCGTCTACGTTTCAAAAGTGTTTCCAATATGCTGAGAAGTAGGAGTTTCAAGTTCACGCGACGTGAGCGCAATCAATCCTCGTCTATAAATACTTTCTGGATCGCTCGCAGTCGTAGCCGAGCCACTTAGCTGCGTTTCTCGATTGTTATTTATTCTTGTGGATTTTGCTATTATTTTAACATTATTATACTTATAAATCACTAGTCTCCGTTTGTGGTTTTGCTGGGGTCGGAAGGGTATGTGTTAGGTACACATTTAAACTCCTAATGAAATGTTAATGTCATAGCAAAAACACTCGGTCGCTTTTATAAATTAGAATTTAATTACAAAATGCCAACGAAAGTGAACATTATTCCTGAGAAAAGCTCCTCAAGGGTGGCCTTAATCAGCATAAACGTCAGCATATTTATATGTTGCGGACTGTAACTTTTGTAGTTAATTGTATTATATCTAGACACGCGGTAGGGTGTCAGCCAAGTTCAGGTAACAGAACTGGCGAGTAGCACCGTGTATAATTTTACACGAACCATTTGGAGTCACTTTTGACCCCTTCATAACTCAAAAACTGTTTGACATAAACGCGTCAAGCAGTTTTTGAGTTGTATGTTTGAGTTGTAACAAGGTGAGTGTGCGAAGGCTATAATATAATTCGTATATGACTAGAATAGCCAAGTCAGACTTTAGTCAATACATTATACTAAGTTATAAGGAGAAATGTTGTTTTATGTAGTATTAAACGAATTTCAGGAAGGATAATGGAACTTGGCACTTCTTTTGTCGTTGAAGTCAACAACCAAGGTATATTTTATAATACTGTACTTGTCTCTCATTTTACATTGATGTATTTAATGGGATATATATTTCATCATTAGTGTAGTTCATGTTATATGTTAACGTGGGTTTTGTGAAATAAAAAAAACAGTCCAATAATTAATACACTATTTTTTTATGATATAGGTGGGACCAGCATATGTGTGGCCTGATGATAAGTGGTCTCCACAGCCCGTAGCGAATGGTGCTGTAATAAATATAAAATATTCTTTAAATGACGAATGCGCCACATAGATATTGGCACACACCCTTCAGCCCATAACACAAGGATACTGAGTAATTGATGGCAGTATATCAGATGATTGTTTAGCGTAATTTAATAATGTGATGATTAACGAAACTATTAATAATGAATTATGGACATAGTAAGGTTAATGAATCACTAACATAAATTATAATGTGGCACAACAGCTGCCTACTTATAATATACATATGTAAATTATATACCATTATTATAATGTAGTTTACGTAAGGTACTTGTGATATATGGTGAAGATGAGTGAACCTCTACTTAAATTCAAATCGTTTATAAAAAATACATTGGTAAAAAAAGCGTACTTGATACAAGATTTTGTAGATGATAAAAAGGCGTGAAATTAATACCTGTTGACTTCCACGCAGGATATGTTAATTTAAATAATTGTATTAACTAACATGACTTTGTATTTATTAAATGTTGAAAAAGAGTAACTACTTAGTTTCTCGCCGGTTCTTCTCGGTAGAATCTACTTTCCTAACCGGTGGTAGCTTCACTTAATTGTTAATTGACGATTCAAAAGCTCTAGCAAAAGCCCACTTGAATAAAAAATATTTTGATTTTGGTGAAAGTGGTCAACATATTCTTAACCAGGTGTCCCAAAATTGAACGACAATAATTAGCAACTGGGATAAATATCATGCCGATCACAAAAATACTAGAATCAGAAAAAGTAAGGTTGTCTATAGACATAATAAAAAAAATGCAGATTAATAATTACTCTTCTGTTTCTTGTAACGTTATCGCTAGTAACACACAATCCAACTTGTTTCTTCTCTATCAAAGATATATTTAAATGTTCTTAAGATATATTTAAACGTTCTTAATAATCGAATACTTATAATAACTATTTATGTAAGCTTAAGCTCTTTACGGGAGTGATAATTATAAAATGGATTAAAATAACACTACAATCCAAGAGTGTTTAAGGACTTAACCCTGATGACGGGTACTACTACCTGATACGGGTGATACGGATGATGTACGGCCAAAGAAAGAAACCCTTCAATAGCTTTCAAATTCATCCCTTTATCGAGTCCTAAACTCTTAGTACCTTTTGAAACGAAAGCTCTAAACAGACAAAATTAAATTAAACTTACATAGTACAGTATGTACGTGATTTATAATGACATTGCGACGCAATATGTCATTCTCGATCGGTAAAGCAGATTATCGCTCATACCGAGCACACGAAAACAGAGCTTAAGGTGACGATACTTTTCTTACCCCGACTGTGTTTTAATTACTAATGTATGTATAGGAGTCATTAAATCAGCATTAATTACTATAGAAAAAATCATTTAGACTTGTGTTAGAAATACTTCTTGATGCTAATACATTTATATGTTATTTATATATTTAATAAATTCATATTTTCTTAGTGTATCCGTTTTCGTAAAAGTGTAATTGATTTTAGAACGTCATTGGCATGGCTGTATAAAATAATACATGATGTTTTCCCGCGCAAACGGATCATTAAAAAAAAACAAGAAAGTCGCGCATGGAACGACATTTAAAAATATTTGTAAAAATTTCGATTTTTAAAAATTCAGGGCAATAATATAAAAATAAAACCAACAATAAATAAATACTATAATTTCTACTAGCGTATTTAATACTTGTAAAAATCTGTAAGTTCGTCGTAACGTGAATATTCACTTTCGTCTTTATTTGTTAACGTGGAACTTACTTGTGGTCGTGACAACCGAAAAAAAAAAGAAAAACGGTAAAATTCTCAGCGTAGTTTCACAGAACTGTTATATTAGAAAAAAGTCGGATACTTCCTCAGATGTTACTAGTGGATATTCCACCAGAGTGTATTGAATGAAGAATTTGACTTTACAATTATTTACTTACGTAATAAGAGAACATAATTGTTATAGTTTATTAAAATGTCACAATGACATATATACATATAAGTTGTAAGTCTCAACGTGTTCAAATAAATTGTTCAATAATTAAATAAAAATATATACATGATAATCTTACACCAAATACTTTTTCTATTGAATTATCGTGTAGAGTAAGAAGTGTGTATATAAAAATACATAATTGTTTATAACACAGTATCACATTGCTGTTTATGATTAGTATCTTGCGCAGCGTGATTACGCTGTAACACGCGTAAGAATAATCACAGTTTTCAACGAAAGGGCTACCCAACGCAGACAATTTTGAAACTCCAACCGTTTGTATCGGAGCCGAGATGGCCCAGTGGTTATAACGCGTGCATCTTAACTGATGATTGCGGGTTCAAACCCAGGCAAGAAACGCTGTTTCTTGTGCTTAATTTGTCATTATAATTCACCTCGTACTCGGCGGTAAAGGAAAACATCGTGAGGAAACCTGTGTATTCTACCAACCCGCATTGGAACAGCGTGGTGGAATATGTTCCAAACCTTCTCCTCTAAGGGAGAGGAGGCCTTTAGCCCAGCAGTGGGAATTTACAGGCTGTTGTTGTTGTTGTTGTATCTATTGTAATTAGGTAAATTGTACAATCTTTTTAAATATCCAAATCATGAACGTGGTGCCGTCTACTAAAAGTGTCAAACATAATATAACATTGAATAATAAATTATATTTGTTCTTCCGTCCTTCTTGTCTCTGGCTCTGTTTCGAGTTGTAACAAAAAAGTGTGTCCGGCAGTAATTAATAATTAACATAATAAAAGGCTATTATTATATCATCAAATCATTTTACCATTTTTAGTATAGTGGTTGTAAATATAAATAAAAAGTAACCTCTTCAATTTAGTCTCAGACCAAGAAAACAAAGGCATATCATTTTGCTGGTCATGACATGACTAATATGCCAGCATCAAATGATTGATGCTGGCATATTGGTCATGTTTGACAATACACCAAATATGAGTATCCTCTGAACGATATCGTTTATTAAAAAGCAAATAAGCCATGGAAAATAACTCTGCATAAATCTTTTTAGCATGAATTTGAAATAAATATAAATGTGTGAATCTATAGACTTGAAATAGATTTGATTGAAATCCAATTATATTAAAATTATATTTTTAAATGACTTGAGTCTAGTGGATTGTTATTCAAAAATGATAAGATAGTTTTATATATTTTACAAGAGTTAACTTACGATTATTTCAAGTACATTAAAAAATTCCTACTTGAGAAGTCTTAACATATTTTACAATATCTTAGTTTGTGAAAATATATTTTAATATATGTTAATGTAAAATATAATTTGAGATCATTAATATAATAGTTTCCATAATAAAATAAGTCCGACTAGGAGTTGATAAAAATGCAATTTGAATTTAAATAGACTATTTAATGGAATATTTTAACATATTTAATAACACACTCTCTCCTATAACCCTATAAGATCGCACAGTTATTCGACCGATCAAGAGTACCTATAGCATAAATATCAAATCATACGATTATTACAGGCGAGGTATGTTAGCGATGCACACGAGTCACTTATTGTTATATTATACGTTTACATGAATTCTCGGAACCAATGTGATCATTATCTACAACTAAGTTTATAATTACAGCAAGGTGACGTGACACCGTTATATCTCGCTTGTTTTTTTTACCACGGACATCACATAACTTGCACTTTTCATTAAACGCTAAAGCAGTTGTATTTTTTATGGTATAGGTTGGCGGACGATCATATGGGCCACCTGATGGTAAGTGGTCACCATCACCCATAAACAATGACGCTGTAAGAAATATTAACTATTCCTTACTTCGTCAATGTGCCGCCAACCTTGGGAACTAAGATGTTATGTCCCTTGTGCCTGTCGTTACTAGTACTAGTATTGCACAACCAGACAGCAATGAGTAATATCTGTTAGGTTCCTTACGAATAAAACCCGCATGAAGTTCAGTAGTTACCGTTTTCCAATCAATGTACAACAACAACAACAACAGCCTGTAAATTCCCACTGCTGGGCTAAAGGCCTCCTCTCCTTTTGAGGAGAAGGTTTGGAACATATTCCACCACGCTGTTCCAATGCGGGTTGGTGGAATACACATGTGGCAGAATTTTTATGAAATTTGTCACATGCAGGTTTCCTCACGATGTTTTCCTTCACCGCTGAGCACGAGATGAATTATAAAGACAAATTAAGCACATGAATCAGCGGTGCTTGCCTGGGTTTGAACCCGCAATCATCGGTTAAGATGCACGCGTTCTAACCACTGGGCCATCTCTGCTGGAAGAATGGACATAAGTACATTTTGCCTAACACGTGACAACCAACCCCTAAAACTTGAGCGGAACCGCAGGTGATAGATACGAAAATAAACTTATTATAAACTATCTGTTTATAATAAGTTTATTTTCGTATCTACCGACGCGTTACGATATTGCCTTAACAATAGTCCGACAGGCATATCTCATATGCGAACAAGATTCCAATTTCTTTTATATAATGTCGTAAGTCGAACAAATAGGGATACTAGGGATCGAATGCGTTGTACGCTATACGGATGGCATTCGCAACGGGTAATGTGCATATTTCTCATTCCGAGTACAATGTGGCGCGAATGGATATATCGGGATGTTATCGCGAGGAATGGCGTGGAACATACTTTGTGATTATATTAGGTATAAATCATTTTTGATCTAAGTTATGTCAAAGCTATGTATGCTAATGATTGAGTAGATCGTAGACCGAAGTACGTAGTAAGTGCTAGTTTATTTTTGTAGGATTATGTGGCTGACATTGAAATTAAATTCAAAAAAATAAATTATTGACACCACAGATAAACTTAAAACGACCTGGAAAATTATTAATTGGGTAACTAGAAGAGTCCAAAAAAACATCTGCGAGTTGAGGTGATCTATTGATAATATACTAATTCTGTCTGATTCTTCAAATGATTAGATATTAAGAAAATAAACGATCTGTGTATAATGCCACCACTTAGCAGGATCTTTGAAAAATTATAACTAAATCAAATGTTAGTTTTAATGCTATTAACTTGCTTTAATACAATAAACGATTTGACGAATGAACAAGGGAGGACGCCCTTAAGCGAGTCTGTACTGGGCGAAAGAATATAGTTATTTGTGGAGATTTTAACATTGACATTTTAGTGCAATCTTCCATAAGTACTAGGTTCATAAATTTATTTCAATCTTATAATCTAAATAACATATTTTGTGAACCTACAAGAATATCAGCGACTTCCGCAACCTGCATAGATAACGTGTTTTGTAGTTGTGAGGCCGTTAATAAGAAAATCTTATCAAACCTTACATCAGATCACTTTGGCCAAATGGTGTCAATAGGTATAAAAAAAAATCAAAAGGAACGAAAAATCACTTGTAGGCCAATTACTGTAAAAGGTTTAATCAACTTCAATAATGCTTTACACTGTAGCCTTCCAAAATTGAATCTTAGCTCAAATGATCCCAACTCTTTATATAATTCTCTTTTACAAGTAATTAATAACGAATTCAATAAAATATTTCAGTTAAAAACCTTTTATCAAAACAATGAAATGCAGTTCTCAGACTGGGCCACTACCGGTATCTTTATAAGTCGAAATAAATTGTATGAGCTATATGAACTTAAGAAATATAATCGTGATTGTAAATTTATCAATTTTGTTAAAAAATATTCCAAGTTATTTAAACAAGTTTGTCAAACAGCTCGTTCGTTGCATATTAAAAATAAAATCTTAAAATCTAATAATAAAATGAAAACTACTTGGGATATTATAAGTTCGGAAACAGGTAGGTTGAAGTTTGATGCAGGGCAGTTATCTCTTAGTATAAAAGGCAAAATTGTAGGCAAAGATCTAGATGTGGCCAATGAATTCGAAGAATATTTCTCTAATATTCCTCTGAATATTACTAAAGGACTTAATGCGTCTCCTAATGACGCTTTAGACCTACTCAAATGTTATGTTCCCCAGAATGAGTTAGAATTTTCTTTTGAGAATATAACTCCGTACGAAATATTAAAAATATTTAAAACATTAAATCTGAAAAAAACCAGTGATCTATGGGATTTATCAGTCACAATTATTAACAATGTAATTGTGGACTTGGCTCCTTATTTAGCTATCATCTTTAATAAATGTGTACAATCTGGTATTTTTCCTGATATGTTGAAATTAAGTAAAGTAATCCCATTATTTAAGTCCGGTGATAAAAATGATCCAAACAATTACAGACCGATCTCTATTTTGCCAGTATTAAGTAAAATTTTTGAGAAAGTCATGCTTAATCAATTGCTATTATACTTTAACTCGAATAAGCTATTGCATTCTCAACAGTTTGGTTTTACTAAGGGTCGCTCGACTGCTGATGCGGGTGTAGCATTTGTTAAGCACATTTATGATGCATGGGAAAAGTCACAAAACGCTATTGGAGTTTTTTGTGATTTATCAAAAGCTTTCGATTGCGTTAGGCATGATATTCTCCTAGAAAAGCTTAAATATTATGGTATCAGGGGCCCTGCATTGAAATTAATTTCCTCCTACCTTAGTGAAAGAGTTTTGAAGGTTGTGGTTAATGGTGCAAAATCAAATGGCGCTGTGGCGCAAATGGGTGTACCACAGGGTTCAATTTTGAGACCTCTCTTGTTCTTAATATATATAAATGATTTACCTTATTTCGTAAAAAATACTTGCGATATTGTACTGTTTGCAGATGATACATCCCTCATTTTTAAACTTGATAGAAAAATAAACAACTATGACGTTGTAAGCAGTGCTCTGTCGCGGGTTCTTGGTTGGTTTGACATAAATAATTTAGTACTAAATGCTAAAAAGACTAAATGTGTTTTGTTTTCCTTGCCAAATGTCAAATCAAATCCTTCTGCAATAACTTTGAAAAATGAAAGGCTTGAGTTTGTTGAGTCGACGGTCTTTTTAGGGATAACCCTTGACTCCAAACTGCAGTGGGGCACCCATTTGTATGCCCTGGCAAGAAAACTAAGTAGTACCATTTATGCAATAAAAATAATTAGAAAACTTACGGACATAAGTACTGCTAGACTAGTTTATTTTAGTAATTTTTACAGTATTATGTCATATGGAATGTTGTTATGGGGTAATGCAGCAGAGATTGAAGTTGTTTTTATTCTACAGAAAAGAGCTATCCGATCTATTTACAATATTAGCTCCAGGACATCATTACGCGAAAAATTTAAAGAAATAGGTGTATTAACGGCTGTTTCACAATATATTTATGATAATATAATCTTTATACAAAAGAATATTAAAAATTATTCTATCAATGCTGATGTACATACTATTAATACAAGAAATAAGAATAAACTTGTAACCCCCAGTTTCCGTTTGCATACGGTAAATAGAACGTTTTTGGGCAATGGTATACGCATATATAATAAGATACCGGAAAATATAATCAATTTACCATTTTCAAAATTTAAAAATATTATTAAGACTAAATTAATAAATAAATCATACTATTCATTAAAAGAGTACTTTTTAGAAAGAAACGCCTGGAGTTAGGCTCGGGTTCCATCATAGGACGCTAATTACTGTCAATAACAGCATTGTAAATGTGTTTATTTGAAAAGAGCAACTATGCGAGTTTCTTGCCGTTTCTTCTCGCTAGAAGCTGCTTTCCGAAACGGTGGTAGTATTTGATTATTGACGATTCAAAAATGCTTCATTGTGAAGTTTACTTGAATAAAATTGATTTGATTTGATTTGATTTGACGAAGGACAATTGACAAGCCTGGGGAGAGCTATGGGATGCCTTTGGGATGTTTTATAATTTATCAGGAAACAACGTCATTATGCTATTAGAGATGACGTACTAAATTTTCTGATTTCACTGGTTAACAAAATTTAAACTTCTTCATGCCACACGAAGTTTTTTATATTTTCTTAACAGTAAAAGGTGTTGTAAATAAAAATCAACAGATATTTTTTTTTTATCACCCATTAATTTTATTTATTTAGCTACAGTTGATTATAAGGAAAAAAAAGAAAGTTCTCGAAAATAAAAAGAAAAATATGAATGAAACAAAAGTTAATACGATTTTCTGGCATATTTGGCTTCCGGTTGGTCTCTTTTAATTGTCCAGCAATAGTCAGCCAACATCCTTGGACTCCGTTTACCTTGATAACGCTTTTCCATGGCCGAAATGTCCTGATGGAACCTTTCCCCGTGCTCATCACTTACAGCCCCTAAATTCTCAGGGAAAAAACCCAAATGTGAATCTAGAAAATGAATTTTAAGTGACATATTATAATTTAAAGCTTTGTATGCCAATATGAGCTCGTCAATTAACTCTTTGTAGTTTTCAGTTTTATGATTCCCCAAAAAATTTGCAACTACGTTCTTGAAGCATTGCCATGCCGATTTTTCCAAAACGTTCAATTTTTCTTCGAATCTCTGGTCTTTTATTAATTCCCTGATTTGAGGTCCTACAAAAATGCCCTCTTTGATTTTAGCATCACTTATTTTGGGAAATTTATCTTTTAAATACAAAAAACCATATCCATTGCGATCCATCGCCTTTACAAAATTTTTCATAAGACCTAATTTGATATGGAGCGGCGGAAGAAAAACATCAGACGGCTTGACAAGTGGTAAATGCTTCACATTTTTCTGTCCAGGAACTAAAGATTCACGCATAGGCCATACTTTTTTTTTTGTAGTGATTTTGTCTGTCCCTGCTGTCCCATTCGCACAAAAAACAACAAAATTTAGTAAAACCCAACTGTAGTCCAAGTAGTAGGGCAATGACTTATAAATCGCCGCAGATTTTAAAATTATATTTATTATATTGGATTTTTTCAAGTACTAGTTTCATGATCTCATAAGTTTCTTTCATATTAGTACCGTGTGCTAAAGGAACAGAAGGAAATACATTACCGTTATGGAGTAAAACTGCTTTTAGACTTGTTTTGGATGAGTCGATAAACAAACGCCACTGGGAGGAATCAAATTGAATTTCCAAAACCTCCATAACGGAATTTATATCATTACAAAACACCAAGTCCCCATCTTGAGAAAAAAAACTTTAAACTGTACATCACGATTTCGAAAATGGCATATTTTAGTTTCACTATGTAACAAGTTCCATCCTTTTAAACGAGATCCTAACAGTTCTGCCTGTTTTTTTGACAAATTCAAATCGCGTACTAGGTCATTTAGGTCTCCTTGAGTTAATAAATGAGGCTTATCTTGAACTTGTTCAAAGTCTGAATCAGTATCATCATCGACAACAACATTAAATTGGCTTGAAGTGGAGGGTTGTGGATCATCGATATTGAACGATGTAGATGATACTGGTATTGGCAAATTGACGTCATGTGGGATAGGTCTTATTGCTGAAGGTAAATTCGGGTATTGAACTGTGTGTTTTGCTTTCGGGTTTATACCTTTGATTTTAGTAACACAGAAATAGCAATCCGACACATGATCTCTAGGCTCAGTCCATATCATAGGAATAGCAAACGGCATATGACGTAATCCTTTCTTCCAATCTAATAAATTTTTTACACATGTTATACAACAAATATGTGGTGCCCAAGGTTTATCTTGATGAGCAACCGAAAAGGAAAAATACTCGTGATAACACTGCAATATTAGCTCTGTAAAATTTCGCCTTTGTTGTTTGAAAGTCAATTCACCACAAACATAACAAAAAGAGTTAGGATTGTTAATACACTTTCTAGACATATTCGCACAAGCACAGTATTTGACTAGAACAACGCAATTTAAATTAATAAAGAAAATGAATGGAATTATCACTGTTTTCTTACGAACGTTCACATGCATTTATCACTGTAAAGCCAATAATGAACTTGACTTATCACAAGAACACTGAGGGTGATTGAAATAAAATAAGTGCACTTTCGTAATGAGGGTAGGTAGTTAAAATAGGATTACCTACAAGAGTTCGTGTGGCATGACCACTGTTGATCAGTGTTTCCTATCTCAGCAGTTCCAGTTATTGCGGGAGTCCCTCAGGGATCAATTCTTGTTCCATTACTCTTTCTCGTTTATATAAATGACCTGTCAAATGTTTTAGGGTAACACGAAAAAGTATTATTTGCTGATGATGTTTAATGATGATAATTGAAATTTTAAAATATAAAGATATCTTTGAATGCTTTACGATGTGAACAATACTCTCTTTGAAATCGGGTTAATGTTCATAACTTAGATGGTGGTTTTACTATTTTTAAGGTGACAAAATGCATGATGTTTAATCATTATGCCTTCTGCAAATGATGGTTTTTAACCGACTTTAAAAAAAAGAGGTGGTTCTCAATTCGACCGTACTTTTTTTTTATAATTTTATTTGAGCACTTTGTTGGTATTGTTCACGGAATTTGTAATAAAAAAATGTTATTGTCTTTTAATAATTCTCATTCGTTCTTACTTTATTTTCTGTTTTAAAGAAAGCAATGTTATTCGAAGTAGGTTACCCACGACACCTCTCGTGTTTCATAAGTATCATTAAAAGTAAATGAAAAGTAACGTCTGTAAGGGTCCCCTGTGGCAGATTTTTTTGCGACGCATGCAGATTTCCTTACAATGTTTTCCAAATGTCACTTAAACCAAGTAAGCATATCTCTTGTACACTTAACTGAAATTAACCTCATTTCATTCACAATTTGTCAGTCTGCAAAAAAACCAACCTAATTACTTCATAACCTTTGGGAAATTTGTAAAAATCATTGAAATGAAAGCTCATTGAATTCTCCTCAATGATTTCACACCTCATTGAAATATTTTAGCGCCGTGCCGCAAATTCATCCAGATGATCGCATTTCGGGTTGAGTTGTTGTCTCTTCAAATAAAACACTGTTTGTTCAATAACACGCACGCGATTGGGAATTCCGGATTTATTAACAACCTAACATTACTGTCAACTTTGCGACGGATAAAACTTTATGTTATAATATTTGATGTTTGTAGAACATAACGCTTATTAAAACCATTTCAGTGATGTGTGATCGACAAATAGCCTTCACTAATGCTTTCGTTGTGGCCTATTCGTTAAGATCCTTCTTTTTTCAAAATTATATTGCACAATAAATTTTAAAAAATGCATGAATTATCTGTTTATCGAATTTTACAGAATAGCAGATAATATTGTAAAACTTGTAACATCAATTTTCAGATAAATTCCTCAAATGAATTTAGCTTACTTTATTTCGATGAAATTTTATGAATACTTTTATTTGTAAATGTTTTACGTAGTACTCGATAAACGATTATTGCATGATAAAAAGTGTGGCGTTATTATTTTTTTGATTATGAGAATCAATAAGTAATGTAATAATTAAATTTAAGCATCTATTTGATCCATTGTCGGAACTGAGTTTCATGCCGTATCTTTTAGTTGGCTTAAGAATTCTCAACATTTATATTACACTAACAGCCTGTAAATTTCCCACTGCTGTGCTAAGGCCTCCTCGCTCTTTGAGGTTTGGAACATATTCTAACACGCTGTTCCAATGCTGATTAATGGATACTGATATTTATGAATTTCATTGAAATTAGACACATGCAGGTTTCTTCACAATGTTTTCCTTCACCTCTGAGCACGTGATGAATTTTAAACACAATTAATTTGTGTTTAAAATTCACATGAAAATTCAGTGATGCTTGCCTGGGTTTGAGCCCGCAATCATCGATTGGTTAAGATACACGCGTTCTAACCACTGAGCCATCTCGGCTTCAAAAATTCTAAATGAAATGATGATTTAAAGCGCTTGTAAGACTACTTGAATAAAGTACATTTGGTATGATTTGACTCATCTCTCGGTGAAGGGAGCAGAGTGCACCTCAAACACTCGTGTATTGCCCACTTGTGCTCTATAATATACATCGCACGTGACTTTTAAATGAGATTGGAAGTGTAGTGGAAATTTGGTCAGGATTAAAATATCCAATCTTCAAGAAGACCGACCAATTCTAAATGTAGATTTTATCGATAACCAATTGTGACTCAGCACTCTTTTCCATTTAAATTACATCCGTATGTTAAATCAGGAAAATTAAGTTTTTGTAATTTTTACCGTTGTTTAACTGTGATATTGTAAAATATTGCATATATTTGATTGCACCATTGACGTTTTGACATATCATCGAATGCCGTAAATTAAAGTCAGATTTATTAACAGCCAATAAAGGCTCTTTTAATTTTTATTATTATTGTTTACTGCTTTCCGCCCTAGATTTTATCACACATCCGCATATTACTAAGCCTTTATTTTAAGTCCGCTATCTCTATTTCATTCAAATCTGTCCATTTTTGAGTGATTTACTAACAAACAACCAGACATACAAACATTCATATTTATAATATTAATTAATATTTAGTTAATCAATAAAGAAAAAAAAAGTAAAGGAACAGCCTGTACATTTCTCACTGCCTCCTCTTCTATTAAGGCGAGGGTTTGGAACATATTCCACCACGCTGTTCCAACGCGGGTTGGTGGAATGCACATGTGGCAGAATTTCGTTGAAATTAGACACTTGCAGGTTTCCTCACGATGTTGTTCTTCCCCGCCGAGCACGAGATGAATTTTAAACACATATATATATATATATATATATATATATATATATATATATATATATAGTGGTGCTTGCCTGGGTTTGAGCCCGCAAACATCGGTTAAGATGCACGCGTTCTAACCAGTGGGCCATCTCAGCTCGTTCCTCAATAAGCTTCTTAATTTATACCGTCTTCTTATTGATATTTTTAAGATCTTCGTTCCTGAAACGTTGAGTACTGAAAACGATACGTCAAAGAGGAAAGTGGAAGCAAAGTACGAGGCAGACAGACTTCAAAATTAAATTGGAATAATAAATACATAGCAGAGAGTCTTCATTACGAAATCGTACATCTTTAATTCGTACTGATTTAATAATCGATCTATTATAATGAATGAATTGTGATTTAAAATAGACTGGGTCTTTACGATTTGAAAATATTTATTTATTTAAGATTCACTAGTGGTAAATACATCAACACGTACAAAGGTATACAATTTTAATACAACTTAAAACTAAATGCATTACCTATTAAGGTGAATACCACAAAATAGAATTTAGAATAACAATTATAAATAAAAAAATATATAAAAGCTATTTTAGTCTGTTATATTCAATTTCAAATTTGATTAGATAACAATTTAATGAATTAAATATAGACATAATTAAACTTTTACGAAGTTCAAACAAAGATCTGTCAAAGTGTTTAAACTTTGAGTGTTATAAATATACGTAATTAGTCAATATATTTTTCTTAATCAATGTAAAGAACGTAACCTAGAAGCAAAGACTAATGGAAGATAAACTCATGGTATCACTTCCTCCTTCAGAGAGTTCATAGAGAAGATATATTAATCAATTATTTAATAAGAACAATCAACAACATTGACGGTTTGATCAGATCCACTTCTTAATATTACTACATTACAGGCTCTTCCCATATTACTGCCAATAGAACCCTCTGGAAGATCGCATATGATCATTCTGACAAGAGAGATCGCGGGAAAGAATTAACTGAGAAATGGTAATTTTCACAAATATTTTACGTAAGAGATTGTATCCAATTACACTTGGTGCTATAAATTAATATGTAGGAATGATGAATGTGTGAAAGGTAACGCTACTCGTAACACGAGGCGGCTCATTAGTGTCCAAGTTCCCTGAATATTTTAATCTTATTAACTCTACGTTATAATGCTAGTCTCACAGTAGTAGTAGTATCAGTTATATATTAAGTATAAAGCTCCTACTGATTCAGAATGTATGATTATATTTAGACAATCATAATCTTAAGTTTCAACTCATTCTCTCCAATAAAATAGGTATGTTACTTTATCATCATCCGCCCTTTTTTGTCCTCTGTTGGACATAGGCCTCTCCAAGTGCACGCTACTGTGGACTTTCTCCGGCTACTCGCATCCAGCTCCTGCCTGCCGCCTTGTGTAAATCGTCACTCCACCGTGCCTAAGACGTCCAACACTACGTTTGCCAAGACGCGGTCTCCACTCTAGAAGGCATTTTCCACCGTTGGGGAAAACGTGACATACGTTTAGACTTAAATACATTGAAATATATTATTTTTATGCCTGAGAATCTGCGAATGAAAATAGACTTTTTGAGTGCATATTATATATCATTTTATTAAGTGAGAAGCATTTACAATTTTCATATAAAATCTAAAAATAGTACAAGTTAAAAATTACAGTAAATTTTTATTATAGACATGAATACAGAGACCGCAGAATAATGTATTGACTTTACGAATTCGGAAACCACGTGAAAACTAGTAGAGTCATACAACAAAGCGTGTACTATAAAAACCTTCTTTAAAAAACGATATATAAATACATAATGCGAATCTTTTTAAGGTATGTGACGTAAATTTCTATACAAGACCATACAAAATAAAACTTTTGTATAGAATAGCTAATCTGTCACTGTATTCTAAAAACAAGTAAAATCATCGGAGAATTTTGTATAAAACAAATTTTGCGTTCATCGTTAACGAGGCCTTTTGTCTATTTCTTAAAAAAATATTACTTCAGATGGAATTGTATAATTCGGTATTGAAATGAGCGAATACAATTAGATGACGAATTGAAAATATTATTTTTTTTACTATTTATTCACTACGACTAGCATATTACTTATTATTTATTAAGTTTCATTCAAATCTAAGTATTGTAATAGTCGTTCTTTTGTTAATAAATTCGCTCGAATAGCTTTTGATTTAAAAAACAAAGTTCATATAAAAACACTTCTAATAGAATAATTATTACCTTATTTTAGTTGACCCATTAAAGTATTCTTCGGAAGTAACCCCGGTAAATGTCACTAAATGTCTGTTCTTGGTTTGTTTTTATATTTATATCTTGATTAGAGGGGAAGGAAACATCGTGAGGAAATATACACTCTCCCCTCCATAACTTTTCCGGAAAAGTGACAGGAAGGTTTTACCCGGACAGACCAATGTAATAATAAAATCGGACCGTTTATTAACGTGAAAACGTCAATTATAATATCATTCAAATTTTATTTAGCCAAACTTTTTCTTGTTCATAATTATATTTTTGAAATAAAAAAAAGTCTTAACTTTTTTCGTTTCATTGATAATAAACAGAACACAAATATTCAGAAGAACCGAATAAGAAGATGCAAACATTTTTTTGAATTATTTTTTTTTTGAGTGCCATGTGAATTGAATATACAGATACGCACTTTTTAATTTTTTAGTGCTTTTGATTTTTAGACACTATAATTTTATTTATTTTAATGGACTATTATATAAAGAGATGAAGTGAATTTCTGTTCTTCAAATTTGCATAGGACCACCATTGATACCCATTGATATTGAACTTTCATATTAGTATAGATTCAGATCAAACACTGTATATGTTGACGTATACATGACTATTTATATACCATGAAATTCTCGGTCCAGTAGCTTTCGGCGTGAAGACATAACTATAACATATACACAAAACTTTTACACGAGAGATTGTCAGATCCTGATTGTCTACAGAAAAGCCAGTGACTGTGATTAATTAGACACAGATTCAATTAGATAACGAAGTAACATAAACTGTAGTTTAGCTGTAACAAGGTATTTATAGTTAACAAGATAAATAACATAGTCATTTCAAATGCTATATGTTGTTATATATTGCCTTTGATCAATTGCAATCTGCGTAAACAATGTGACGTGCGTATTTATGTATCATTGTCACTACCTATTATAAAACAAAGTCCCCAGCTGCGTTAGTCTCTATGTTCGCTATAAACTCCAAAACTACTGAACGGATTTTTATGCGGTTTTCACTAATATATAGAGGGATTTATAGAGAAGGTTTATGTATATATTTTAATAAGGTTTCGTTAAATAATTTGAAATGGACAGTCGTTAAATATGTCGGATAAAAACAGAAAGAAAAGAAAAAATTAAAAACAAAACAGTTTTGTCCAGCAGTGCGAAGCCGGGGCGGGTCGCTAATTTAAAAATGGAATGCAATAAAATACTTATTTTACCCGCGTGATCATGATGGATAGCTAGTAATGTATACTCGTAAATAATCCTTACTTGTAATGAGTATTACAGAAAGTAATGTTACAATAGGAAAGCGAATATCAGCGAAACCCTTCAAATTACGCAGACGTTTGTCAATTCGGTTGAACGCATTAAGTCATTTTATTAACCGTCTAGAGTAACGAGCTTTAAATACACTTCCAATATTATACCATAATATTCAAAAGTACAGTCGGGGTAAGAAAAGGTCATCGTCACCTTAAGGGCTATTTTCGTGTGCTCAGTATGAGCGATAATCTGCTTTACCGATCGAGAATGATATATTGTCATAGCTCACGTCTAGCAAATAGTACTATATAAGTTTCATTGTATATGCAGTTGTCTGTTTAGCGTTTTAGTTTCAAAAGGTACTAAGAGTTCACGACTTGATAAAGGAATGAATTTGAAAACTGACGAACGTTTTCTTACTCTGACTGCACATAAGAATCGAAGATACACAAGAACACATACATTTAAATGTTACCTTTTTATGTGATCACACACAACGTGTTGAGGGTTACGATTGCATTAATTTAACTATACCGATTATTGTGCTGCTGTTTCTCATGGTATGTCATTTTGATCGTTTGTTATAACAGCTCCTTACGATTGTATGTGATTATATTATGATGTATATAGGTAGTGACCACCTGTCATAGGCATTACTACTGTTAAATTAACCACCCCCCACAACGCCAATTAACGCATTAAATCAACCTTGGGAGTTTTGATATTTGTCTCTTGTATAGTCACAATGGTTCACTCACGCCTCAAAATTTTTATTTCGAGTCGAAATGATAGTTCCTAAGATTATTTATATAACTTAGTGATGTTCGCTGAAATCTCGACATAATCAATGTCGAATATAATAAGTCACTATGACTTCTCTCTAGGTGTATAATAAAATGGAATACTAACACATCCATATGTGTGTAAAGGTACATATACCAAAATATATTTTTTTAAAGTTTTTGCCAGTCTATCTATCTGTTTGTTACCGCTAATCTCTCAAACGGCTGGAACTGATAGCAGAAGTAATAAGGAGTAACTCAGGCTACAACAATAACCTTTTTGGTTAAATTCAAACGCGCACGAAGTCGCGAGCACAGATAGTCTTTAATACATTATTTAATTTATACCTCCATTCGCATAGTCTGATAGGAAGGCAACCTGGCACATGTCGGACATGTCGGAACTTGACTCGTACTGAGATTTATAGCCAGAAAGTTCCATTGGTCCTCTGAGACGTTTATTTATTCACACCCTAACTCGTATCCTGATATGAACCCAGGACTTTGGGACCTGAAACTTTATAACCTAACACTAAACGTGACACTCGCTGACGTGACGCGGGACACGATCACGATTTGTAACTCAGTAAATAAATCACAGCTTTCGATGGAACGTTTTCATTTCTATATGTAAGTAATTTTCTTCGCTTATTGATATAAATACTTGTGCGAATGACATTTTATTTGTAAAGAACGAATAGAGGAAAGTTCAATAGCGAAAATTGTATGTAACTAAAGTTAGTTACGACTTGTACATTATAAGTGAAACATACTAGTTGTTGCCTGTTTTTTTTATGGAATAGTTTGGCGGACGAGCTAATGGGCCACTTGATGGTAATTGGTCATATTCACCCATAGACAATGACGCGGTAAGAAATATTAACTATTGCTTACATCGTCAATGCGCCACCAACCTTGGGAAACTAAGTTGTTGTGCCTGTAGTTACACTGGCTCACTCACCCTTCAAACCCGAACACAACAATACTGCGTACTGTTGTTAAGCGGTAGAATATCTGATGAGTGAGTGGTACCTATCACAAGTAAAAACCACCAGTTTTGTTTTTTAGTGGGTTGGTTGTCAAGTGTAAGTATTATAAAGTTGTGTCTATGTATTTTCTCGAAACTCAAGCTTGCCTCATACCAAAATTCATCAAATACAGTTCAGTGATATACCCGAGAAAGAGAATTGACTCACAGACAGAAAGAATTACTGTCGCAAGTATTTTTTTGTGTTTCTTTTTATTAGTATAAATAATATATCATTTTATCTTATCTTATAACATATTCGTCAACTTTTAGATTAAACGATAACATATTTAATGGTAATGATATTTATTCAAAATTCAAAATCAAATTAAATATATTTATGGTTAGTACATCAAATTACATACGAGTACATCAAAGAGGCCGTGTACCCTTAAACTAGGATTGTATCTAAGAGGTCAGTGACTTCCCAATCAGTGTTTACATTTATTACTTACAATTATTAAGTTTAAATTTTATACTTTATATATATATTATTAGAAGAAAATATAAATCACAAATAGCAACACTGTGACCGGATATATAAGGACAACTGGTTGGCGATAATCGTCCATTCGCTTAGCTGTCAGAATATTTAGCGATTTGCCTGTCATAGAATGAAAATGTCTGTTGGCCGTCATTGAAATATTTAAAAAATATCATTTCGTAATTCTATTTCTAATAATATACTATATGAGGTATTCTTAATATATTTAAGAACTAGCAGACCGGCTTTGCACAGGTAGACTTATATTTTTTTGTTGCTTTTTTCCGATATGTTTAACAATGATCGTTCTATTTCAACCTATTCACACAAGGAAACTTTAATAAATTAAAAATCTAAACTCCCTTATGAATCGCTCTGCCTATTAGTGAAAAGCGCATGAAAATTTGTTTAGTAGTTTTGGAGTTTATCGAGAACATACCGACAAACGTGGCCAGGGGACTTCGTTTTACAATATGTAGTGAGAGAAAGAAAAATCATTTCACATTCAACTAAACTGTCAATTCATTTATTTATAAACATAGCACAGTATCTCATAACTCTCAAAAAATGTGATTTTATAATTTAGTATCAAGGATACTCACGCTTCTGATATGAGCGCTCGCAGCTTACAAAACACCACTCCGAGGCTGTACGGGTACTGATGCCAGTACACGGAGAGATCGTTCGGAAGACCTGGAATAAAAACATGACTATCAATTATTTCTACAGTGTAGGCTGGACCAAAGAGAATTTAGCATGAAGATTCAAAAGTGTTTTTATGAGCCTACTTGAAGTTTGAATTTCGAATTGCATTGCATTAGACGCTTGATAAAAAGTATCAATTAATATGCAACTTATTTTGTTAATTGATTATTAAGACAGTGTGAATATTTTTTGTCCTTTTTAACTCATTTAATGGCTACTTTGTTGTATCTAATTAATTAAATATTATTGATACATGTCCAGTGGCTGACTTCTCTGTAGATATTAGAAGAACTAAAAGTTAACAATATGAAGAAGGTTTTAGATTTATGAAATATTTTACATCAGAGAAAGAATGGCCAAATCAACCTATAATTCAGATACTATAAATAACATATGGTGATTAGGCAAGCTTTATCTGGGTGAGTACCATCCAGACAGATATTCCACACCTAAAAAGTAATTACTAACTATTGTTGTAGTATAAAAGTCAATCCCTTTTCGATTCCGATTCGGATTATAACGTTGTTAACAACAACAACAATAACAACAGCCTTTAAATTTCCCACTGCTGGACTATGGCCTCCTCTCCCTTTTGAGGAGAAGATTTGGAACATATTCCACCACGCTGTTCCAATGCGGATTGGGGGAATACACATGTGGCAGAATTTTTATGAAATTTGACACATGCAGGTTTCCTCACGATGTTTTCCTACACCGTCGAGAAAATGAATTACAAACATAAATTAAACACATAAATATTCAGTGGTGCTTGCCTTGGTTTGAAACCGTAATCACCGGTTAAGATGCACGCGTTCTAACCACTGGGCCATCTCACCTCGTGTTGTTAACATACTCATAAAGTTTAGAAATAATTGTTAGTTAATTAAATTAAGAATAAAATGTTCTCGATGTATCTCAATTTCTGATACAATAAATGATGTATCAAGTTGAATACTTCATAAGGTAATATCGCAACGACATCGCAAAGTGCACTCAACGAGGTCATCCCCACATCTCATTCCGTTTTATGACGAGCGTGAAAGTCATTTGAACCGATCTATAATATGAAGTTCTGTTATTGAATGTGACAATATTAACTTGTGTTTATTAGCTTTAGATGATACTTCGTCTTCTTGGAAGACACTCCTCAGTTTATCACTAGATACAATAAACAATATGACTTGGTACTTGGAGTTGGTTGTTTTCCGATTTAAAAGATGAGTGAGCCAGTTCAACTATAAATACAAGGGATGATATCTTAGTTCCCAAGGTTGGTGGCGTATTGGCGATATGAGGGAGGTTGGGTTAGCATTAGTAGTGATTTACCCAGAAGTGCACCAAATATTAATCAAATGTCACAAAAAATGTCCCTTAGCATTCTACATACATGTAGCTCTGTAATTAAAATAATATAATAGTGTTACATAAACCAATTTAATATTTTATACATAAATAAAAAATAATAATAATCTGTTGTCTTTATATTATTAATAGGCAAAATTTGTGTTATTATATTTTCTATAAGTTTAAGATGCGATTGTTTCTTATCAGCGATATAGCTCAGTGTTTACTTCTGAAAATATTTTTGTACGTATTTAAGGAATATTATTTATAAGCAGATATTTTTTTAATATATTAAATAATATTGTCCAAAAGAAATACACAAAAGCCTATCTTTTAAATTGATTTAAAGTCATCTACCAATTTTATTCTATTTTCGCAATTACTCGCAGATTTGTTCTCGCACAAAGGCTTAGTTTAATTAACGCTAAGTGAAGATTTTTATAGAAAATGATCACGTTATCTGTGAAAGAATTATTGAAGCAGGATTCAAGTGGGAGTGAGGAGCTTGATACTGCGAGGTTAAAATGTGCGACTGACAGGTTTTGAACGTTGTAACGAATTTGGCGTAAAGAATAGCTTTGCCACGTATTAAAGATTACTATTGGATACCGCGTAACTGTGCGTTTATTCAAAAGAATAGGAGTTTGACGATACCGATTTTCTTTAATTATGTTAACATTTTTTTTTTCTTATATAGCCGTTGTACTAACCTTGTTGTTCTCTCTAACCGGCCAGTTACTTTGTTTCGCTCTTTAATAGTAAATATTGTTAAATCACATCCATTTAGTAAATTGCAATCAAGAATCGTCTTGAAAATAAGACCATAACCATTTTTCTATATTATTATCATTATTATTATATTATAAATGTGAAAGTAACTCTGTCTGACTGTCTGTTGCTCTTTCACAACGAAACCGCTGAACCAACTTTGATGAAATTTGGTATGAAGCAAACTTAAGCTCCAAGAAAGGACATAGGCTAATTTTTTTGCCGAACACATGATAAACAACACCCTAAATCTCGAGCGAAGCCGCAGTCAACTGCTAGTTAATATATAAGATTACTATCAAAATTTTCCAATTACATGCAATCGAAATTTGGCAGTCGCTGTTATAAAAAAATCTTTTACCCTATCTGTTTCAAACCAATTTACTGACTGCGTCTGTATATTTTGTCAGTAACGTGATATATATCAGTAATAATTGTAGCGTGACACTGTCTGAAATTGTTTTATTTTCATAGCGGTTAGCTGAAGTTATTTTGTTTGTAAATAACGTTGCTTCTCAGTGAAAACATCACATATAAATCAAAGCATCGATTATAGCAACATACAGCCATGGTATAACAAAAAGGCCGTTAGCTGACATCTGATCGATTTTTAACTTTTGATGGCATATTAATTAGAAAATAATTGTATATTTATATATATGCGCTGTTTTTTGATACCTTGATTGGTTTTGAAAATGATTGTATGGTCTTATTATCGATAAGTTAGAAGCTAATCATAATTGAGTTTAGCTAGATAACGACATTATAGATATACCACGGCGGCATAGTGGTATTATAAATTTAATTTACACTTACATATATATCTACACATACAACATTGCTCGATCAATATAATATCATATTCAAATTAAAAAAAATAAGTGTTCTGTATTATTAGAACTATGGAAGTAGCAAGTAACTTTTGCATATACTATGTAGATATTGACTCGTGATCGAAAAATGTGCTCCTACCATCATACAGTTCAAATAGTACAGAGAGTTATGTTCATCGAACTTGAGTTGCTTAGCGTGGCTTTATTTACATTACATAACACTTTTTTTTAATGGTATAGGTTGGCGGACGAGCATATAAGCCACCTGATGGTTAATGGTCACCATTACCCATAGACAATGAAGCTGTAAGAAATATTAACTATTCCTTACATCGTCAATGTGCCACCAACCTTGGGAACTGAGATGTTATGTCCCTTGTGCCTGTAGTTACACTGGCTCACTCACTTTTCAAACCGGAACACAAAAATATTGAGTACCGTTATTTGGCGGTAGAATTACTGATGAGTGGGTGGTAACTAACCAGAGGAACTAAGAGTTACATTTTGTATGGCAAATAATTATTATATGTATGTATATTTTACAGTAACAGCTTCTAATGCTACTGGGCCAAGCGTCCCTCTCCCTTTCCAATGCCGGTTATGTATCAAATACATGTGGCAGAATTTCATTGAAATAAGACTCTTACAGGTTTTGTCGCGGTGTTTTCTTTTAAACAAGCACAAGATGAATTATAAACACAAATTAAGCACTTTTGCGGTGCTCGTCTGGACTCAAGACGATAAGATAAAGACGCACGCTTACTGGGTCGTCTCGAGTCTTAACTCTTATTTTTTAAAACATAACCTCCTCCTTTTTGAAGTCGGTTGAAAATATTCCTAAATGTTATTATAATACTACACTAACACTCCGAGCTCCCTCATCTGTGTAGGTATTTCATATGTAAAAACGTGCGCTGATAGACCTATTTAAATATAACATTGACACTGATTGATCACCCAAAAGGTTGACATATTACATATATGTATATGTCCCTTTTCAAAGCGGTGGTTGATATATAATACTTTGTTATATTTCGTATATTTCGATACTAAATGTCACCTAGTTTCCAACTTCGCAATGTCAATACATTATCTCTCGCGCACGGTATTCATTTTTATAATAACAGTCAATAGTTATTTTGAACTTTGTCTATATATGAATTTAATTTTATTTCATAATACATTCTTAAATAAGGTTTTCTTATTATTATTTTACAACATCCATGGACTCACAGTGGCCCGTGCCTTTTTTAAATTGTACTTTAATACATTTGGCGTTTTATATTATATTTTATTACTAAATTTTGAGATAATCGTCTTCTTGGCAGACGGGGCCCACACTAATTCATATATATTTTAATTACGAAAAATAGAGGGAGCAAGTGTTTATATACTATACAAATTGGTTTCACATTTTAGTATCACACAAATTGAAAATTTTCTTAATAAGGTTTGTTATTCAATAAAAGACTATAATGCTATTTTTTGATGTGTTATTATTTCTTTGAAACCAGACTCTCCTTGTCGTTGCAATTTCTCATTATTAATAATTTTATTACTTATTTAATGTGCCTTTATTTGTGACCCTAGCTGCTCGCCCTTTTGCCTATTTCATAAATACCTAAAAATTATATAATTAACTATTGTTTTAATATTGTAACATGACTATTCAAAAGTCCTTTTTAAGACGATTTGAATAAAAAATATTAAATCGATGGTCGAATTCAAGTTGATTACAAAAGTAATTAATTAATTAAGAAAGTTACATACTAAGTGTTATTAAAGGAAAAGAAATAGGATGATTCTGTAATAGACATATTTTATACGAACCAAAGTACCGGAATAAGGTCTAAACGTTGTGAAAAAGGGATTATTTGTCCAACACTGGGATATCTACTGGCTATTGTACTAGCTAACCTGCTAGCTTAGTTTTTTCGGATAAAGTTTAGAGAAACTGGAAGGTAAAAACACTTTTTCACCATAAATCCTTGTTATGTTTTAATTTACTTCCGTCAGTATTACATTTTTAAATGGCAATCCGCAGTGGATTTTTAAAAGAAAAAAAAACGATATTTCTTCCGTAGTTGTCCACTGGTTGTTCTGTTTATTAACCGCACTGTGATTTTCGCCCTTTTATATTTTCGGAAATCCAATTTTAAGTTTTGGTCTTTGTATTAGGAATATTCATTCATCTTTTTTATAAAATACATAGTTTGAAAAGAACAGTATTTTTTTTTTATGGTATCGTTTGGCGGACGAGCATATGGGCCACCTGATGGTAAGTGGTCACCATCGCCCATAGACATTAACGCTGTAAGAATTATTAACTATTCCTTACATCGTCAATGTGCCGCCAACCTTGGGAACTAAGATGTTATGTCCCTTGTGCCTGTAGTTACACTGGCTCACTCACCCTTCAGACCGGAACACAACAATACTGAGTACTGTTGTTTGGCGGTAGAATAACTGATGAGTGGGTGGTACCCACCCAGACGGGCTTGCACAAAGCCCTACCACCAAATAAAATTGAAAAAATAGTATTCGCATACTAACAAGGATATTCATACAACATAGAATTTAAGCTTCTTTATTCGATTTTTTTACTTATTTTTTCATTTGCACTGAATGTTAGAAAGAGGTAAATTTGTTTTTTGTATGTAGATAATCTCCAGAACTAATGATCGAATTCAATTATTTTTCACTAGTAAAGAAATTCATTTTTCTTAAATGCTATTATTATTTTGATACTTTATTTTTTATTTCTTTCATATCAATTTAATAATAAATTGCACTCATGCGAAGTCGAGTAGGTCATCTAGCGACTTATAAAATTAGTTAGGATTTAGCCATCTCTATGAAAGTGAAGAGAATACAACTACGTACCATTTTTATTTATTGATTCATGATAATATTTATAATATTATTATGGTTTAGATGGAGCAAATATGCAATATGAAGTAAGCTGGGCCTAATTCTGCTAACAAATTGTCAAATTATCGTTCAGCCTATGTCCTACTAACCGCAACCTACTAACAACTTAATCATCAATGCTTTTATGCCATGAGCTTTTAATTTATGAATAGGCCAAGTTAAAAATAATGTAATAACTGAAATAAAAGAAATACTGCAATTAAATATTTTATTTATTATGTAAGTATCTATAGTATGTGTATGTATATTATATTATTATATGTTTATGGAATATTTATTTATGTATCGTATATATACATATATATATTGTATCTATTTTATGTATTAAATAATTTGTACACCCCTACCATCCTATCTCTCTCCTCTACCAAAGGTAGCCTGGAAGAGATCGCTGTTTTAACGATAAGGCCGCCTATTGTACATTTTTCTTTTCTTTGTTTTTGTTTTACTCCTATTATTTTTGGTGTGCAATAAAGAGTATATAAATAAAACAATAACTGAAGTCGCAATTAAATACATATGAAATGTATACAATTTGTTTCAGACGAAAATATGATTGCAGTTTCCAAATAATTAGTCAATAAATAAGTACTCAACAAGTGACTCAGTAAATAGAACAAGTAAGAGCTAGTACTTATCAGTAATGTATATATAAATAGCTACTCATGTTCGTTACAATAACTGAAGAATTTTAAAACATTCATTATGAACATCGTAAGTTCTACAAAGCAATTGTAGAAAACGCTAAATCTTTTTTATAGTCTCCGTAATATCTATTATTTATCTTAAATTTTGGCGCTTATTCCATTACGCGGGTCGAATGTTAATCGGCGAATAAAGTGGCAGGCAGCGACTAATTAGCCATTCAATTAACGGCCTAGCATATTTATTAAGCGGCGTCGTTAAATCAGCCGCCTGAATGATATTCGACCAATAAATCGCCCGTTCTTGGAAGGGGTTAAATTGCTTTAGCACCGAAATAGAAACGCTTAAATTTGTTGGAATTAAATTATAGATATTAAGTTATAAAAACATAGTTATGTTGATTTTTTTCTCTAACACTCTTCTCGGTGAAGTGGGGGGGATGTTAAATGTAACGGACTATTCTATATACATAAGAATTAATGTAAAATTATATCTTAAGTAATTTAGGCAGGGAATAGTCACAGAAACTTTATAAAATATATATACGTATAAAACAAGATTATATTGATGATGTAAAATTGCGGAGCTAATTCTTATTGTCTTTCAGGCAGAATCTATATTAATATTATAAATGTCTGTCTGTCGTTTTTTCCACCAACCGCTGAACCGAATTTGATGAAATTTGGTACGAAGTAAACTTGAATGCCAAGAAAGGACATAGACTACTTTTTGCCTAACACATGATAGCCAACCTCCTATAACTCGAGTGTAGCTGTGGGTGATAACTAGCATATAACTAACATAAATTTGTATTTAAAATGTTGAAAAAGAGTTAATACTGACTTTCTCGCCGGTTTTTTTTCACTAGAACCTACATTCCTAACCTGTGGTAGCTTTACTTTTAATACAGTTTATGTAAAGGCATGTTTAAATAAAGTACATTACGATTTGTTTTTTTTTGTAAGTGATAGGTGCCAAACGAGCAGGAGGCTCTCCTGATGAGAAGTGACTACCACCACCCATGGACATCAGCAGCACCAGGGGGCTAGTAGGTGCGTTGTATGCCTTTGAGGAAGGAGTACGCTCTTTTCTTGAAGGTTCCCATGTATCGGTTCGGAAAAACCGCCGGCGAAAGCCAATTATACATTATTTTAAATATATCGTATTATAAATATTCGCAATAAAAAATGTAATCAAAAACAAATCGATCCGATATCACGCCTCTATAGAAGTGAAAGCCCTAAGTAAAAATCCAGCCATACGCACCAATATTCATCACTTTGAATAACGAGTTTCCTTTGAAATAAATTCAATTCATTTTACAATTTGACTTATCGTATTAGGTCTTTTGATGATGAAAGGAGCGAGCTGTTAGAAGAATCATTGGAAAGGATTCAGTGCTTCACTAAAAACAAAATAAAATATTATTGAGAGAAAGTGACCTTGCACCTTGAAAAACAGTGTTTTATGTTTTAATATTTATTTTACTACCGAGAAATTAATAAAAATAATATCATTCTATTACAAATCAACCACGATTATTTGTTAATGTAAACTTCGCTGTTCATTTGGTAAGGCTTGCCTAGTCTGGGTAGGTGTGAGACACAGTACCCAGTGCTCCGCTTCGAAGCATTAGTACGCCAATTGAAGTGCTGGGAAATATGCTAGTTCAAAAGGTTGTCGGCGCATTGGCAAGCATTGGGCCAACATTTGAATTATAGAACCAATATTCTAGGTGGAGTTTATAGGCAAGCCCGTCTGTTTTGCTGTCTGAAACGCAAATCTAAATTAAAAAATAGATACACCAAAGACACGCATAATACGCCTATCGACGTACAACAATATGAAGAAAAATAAATTAATTAAGAGGACCGAATCTACAGCCGCCACAACTAGACAAATTCTATGCATCTAGATTACAATACAAGTAATATAGTTGTATTTAAAGTATGGTGAAAAAAGAAACTGATTAAGGATACAAAATAATTATTTGAAATTGAAAACCAAGAGAAATGCAAATTTGTAATAAGTACGTTTCTACATTCACATAACTTGGCTATACAGAATTTACATATATATAACTTCAATGTGTGTCTATATTATAGAGCACATAGGAGCACTTCAAAATGAGACGAAAACCATTTTCTATGTGCAACTATCGTCCCATAATCACTGGAAATTTTTCAAAATATTCAGGTACAGATTGCACGTGATATTTTAGTTAAAATATTTTTTTAACCTTTTCATAGAAATAACTTTTTGCAAGTACAACACACGTTAGTCAAAATTGGATATATTGCATAACAGAGTGTTTTTAATTAGATTATAGATCGCAAGTTTATAAAATAATCACGTTTTATAAAACATGTTATTGTTGCTACTACCTTATAAAAGAAACTGAACTACATATGTATGTTTAAATTGATTTAAATTATTATTATATATAAGCTAACTAGTAAGTTTCTTTCTGTGAATGTTGTAACATTATTTTGGTATACCTACTAAACATTTTTAAACTATAGTTCTCATGTGATCACAAGTAGTTTTCTTTGAATACACTGAAACTGCGCTAAAAATATCCAACTTTTATTTATTATGAAAGAAGTATGAAAAAGTGTCAGAACAATTATTTTTAATGATCAAGACCTGAAGATAATCAATGAATCCAATGAGTTCCTATCCTGAGAATCCTTTTTAGCAGTCTTTAAATAAAACATTTCAAGCTTTTCTCTGTATAATTAAAATGTAATGGTTTAGTTGAGCTAAATATTTCGAACATAAAATTTGTTGCAATTTGTTCTATGTTGCTTTTTTATAGAGTCATGTGTCGTATAGCCTTGAAACTAGAAACCTTTTTTACGATTACCTCTTGGATGTCCACCACCCCAATGTCGTACGTTCAAGGATTTCAGTGGCATTGAAGTCGGGCAAAAATTGGCCTCGTCTCTAAATTAACGGAACTACTATCAAAATAATTTCATTAATTACATCATTTTATTTCTAATATAGCAAAAATGCATATAGATCTTTTGACTCACGAAACGCACTCCTTCACCCAAAATGAAAAAATCAAAATCAAAATATTCTAGACAGTTTCAAACTAATCCATATATTTATTACAAAGCTAACTGTTGTGCTTATATGTACGAACGTTGTTTCAGAGAAGTTTGTATCATTTGAGACAGACCTATTTCAATCGAAACTAGTGTACAGCACCTATCTTCGCCACTCATCAATCGCATAACACACCACTCAAATCAAATCAAATCAAATCCAAATACATTTTATTCAGATAGGCAAGTACTTTTGAATCGTCATTTTACAATTAAGTGAAGCTACCACCGGTTTGGAAAGTAGATTCTACCGAGAAGAACCGGCAAGAAACGCAGTAGTTACTCTTTTTCAACATTTAAAAATACAAAGTCATGTTAGTTAAATACAATTACTTAAATTAATATATCCTGCTTGGAAGTCAACAGGTATTAACTCCAGGCTTTTTTATCATGTACAAAACGATTTGAAAATGTTTGTCATTTGAAATTTATAATGCAACTTTATCATCATTACATACTATAAACGAAGTCGCCTACCATAAGCTGTCCCTGTGTATGCTTAGACCTTTAAAATTGCACAACAGATTTTGATGCGGTTTTTAATAGATAGAGTGATTCGAGATGAAGGTATCTGTATATGATACATGGATAATATAGTAAAGAGACAAGAACTAAAAGACTGTAGTACATTTATTATCAGCAATGCAACCGTGCGAAGCCGGGGCGAGTAACTAGTTAATTAATAAAATATGGTAAAAAAAGTATCAAATAAAATCTTTCTTTTTTCTTTTGCTTTTTAAAAATGATTAAACACTGTATAATTTTCAATATTTAAACAATAATTATCGGTCCAAATTTAAAAATGCGAGACGAAATTATTTCTTTATTTTTTAGATTTGGACTGCAGGGGCTTGAATGAACCACCAGTGTTTTTGGTGAGGTCTTATACTAACGTAATATTTTGAATTAGTCTGTTAAGTTATTTATAACCATTTTTCACGCGAGCGAAGCTGAGGGCAACAGCTAGTTCATCATAGAAGTATAAAACGAACGTAAACAAAACAACTAAGATGTTTTTTATGGTCAGTAATTTGTGTGACTGTCAAAGGCAAGATTGCGCCTGCCGGAGCAATGCTCCGTGTGGTTCAGTAGCATGAGGGGGAGGGGGTGGTCAGTGGGGGACGATCGGAGCAACGTTGTTAATCACATGGTCATGTTTTTGTCGGGTCTGACTCTGCTGTGACAAAAAAAACTTAGTACAGTCAACTATTTAATTTACCTTATCTTGGGTAGTAAATTTTTCCTATCACTGATTGTACAGGACACAGTACCCTACTAATTAATATATCTATTCATTTATTTATAAGATAACTTTCCTAATGATTGTCAAATTAAACACCACCGGTTTGGAAAATAAAATACCCTGACCTGAGAAGAACAGGCAAAGGAACCACATTCAATAGTAAGTCTTTGAGTACATGCATTCTCTCATATCTTTTTAAGTTGGCCATCGCATTTCCATTGCTTTCTGTGACATGTTGGAAAGCCGTTTATGGACCCATAAAAGTGTAACGGACTCTTTGCAGTCGAGTAAGTCGTTTGGTTATCAATTTCTTAGAAAGGTCATTTATTAGATACATGACGACCACAGATCTAATATTTTAAACTTCAATCCTGCAATATATAATACTGAAAAGTAGTATATGTGAAACTTCAGTAATTAAACAGCCTCAGCCGCGACCCCGTGGCCTTTACGGTACGTGCCTCGGATGTGAAATATCAGCGTGACGTAAGGGCACGTCCCATTCGCTGTTTGCCAATTGTCGAAGAAATCAAACTTCGCAAATTGTATGCCATGATCATAATATTTACTGAGTCTATTTGAATGTATTTATATACATGGTAAATTCATAAATTGTTATGATTTTAAACGACTATGTCTCATATAAAACTATTTATAACATCATTGTTTAACTCAAAATTTGAATGTAAGTTCGTAATAGATGATGTGCATAAGACATGTGCTTGGTGATAGGGCTTTGTGCAAACTTATCTGGGTAAGTAGCACCCACTCATCAAATATCCTACCGCCAAATAGAATTCTTACTATTGTTGTATTCCGGTGTAAAGGGTGAGTAAGCCAATGAAACAACAAGTACAAGAGACATAACATAGATAACGATAACGTACTCGTAGTGATTTGATCTATATTTTCAATACAGGTAACAAACGAGCAGGAACTTGATGGAAAGTGACTACCACCACCCATGGACATCCGCAACAGCGGGTGCTTGCAGGTGCATTGCTAGCATTTAAGGAATGAGTACGCTCTTTGTTTGAAGGTTCCCAATTCGTATCGGTTCGGAATAACCGCCGGCAAACACTGGTTCCACACATGGGTTGTGTGAGGCAGAAAAATCTAATAATATATCTAATAAATATTGCGTTGTTGTGGATCTAGACGAAGGATGGATCTTGGAATTTTGACCGGTGCCAACTTAGAAGCACATGACTTAAGCACGATCGTCGGCATGCTGTCCACTGGACTTATAATTATCCAAGGAAAGAAGTGCTTTACTAACTGCACTTTGTCGGAATTTAATCTCTGACGTCAAAGTATCCCACAATCTCCAACAATTGAAATATAAATTCAATTAAATACAATGACATTGATTTATGTTAAATTTATAATGAAGTAGGTATTGTAATACAATACAAATATAGCTCGTATGTTTATAGCAAACAAACTATTTACTCATACGACCGGAACTACAAATAAACGTCATACTGTTTAATTTCTGGCTTGACTCCATTTAAGTACAAAATTTTTGGTTTTATTATTATATATTGCCAGATAAATAATAATAAAAACAAAAACAAAAATTACTGTATGGAATCAGATTTCATCGGCGCATTTTTTTCTTTTTTTATGACATAGGTGGCAAACGAGCAGGAGGCTCACCTAATGGAAAGTGACTACCACCGCCCATGGACATCTGCAATACCAAGGGGCTTGCGTTGCCGGCCTTTAAGAAAGGAGTACGCTCTTTTCTAGAAGGTTCTCATGTAGTATCGGTTCGGAAAAACCGCCGGCGAAAGCTGGTTCCACAAAGTGGTTGTGCGAGGCAGAAAATGTCTAAGAAATCGCGCTGTTGTGGATTTTCGGACAGCAAGGCGGTGCGGGTGAAACTTAGAATTTTGACGAGATGTCCGAGGGTGAAATTCAGCAGCCGGGATTAATCCGAACAATTCCTAGGAACATTCTCCGTGAATTTTGACAACCGATATCACTTGGGAACCTTTGTTCAATGTTCATGGACGGTGCACTTTAAACCAATTGTGCCCAAAATCTAACATCACTTCCATTATTCTGATCCCATGTTTCTAAAGCACTTGTGTTATAAAAAATTAGAAGTAACGACGGTACCACTACCACCACCCAAGACAACATAGAAAACTAATGAACTTTTTCTACATCGACTCGGCCCAGGAACCTAACCCTGGACCTTGGAGTGGCGTACCTATGAAAACCGGTAATACACTATATTCGACTACGCAGTTCGCCACTATTATTAATATTTCAAACATATATATGTTTTTAGTTTGAATAGTTTACTATACGCCTAATGTCTATACACTAAGTGGTGGACGGACGGTAAAGTTTTAGTGGTTATGCTAACGCTGTTTTAATGTGGGTTAACGAATGAAATTCTGCCCCATTTGTATCGGTCTCTTGTGGATCCTCGCGCCAGCGTTGCAAAAAAGATTTCATACTAGCCAAACCTACGGCTTTACCCTTGCGTAATTTATAAAACACAAACATCGGTTCTAACCACGGTTTTACCCCTTTAGGAGTAGAGTTTCCTACGAACCAAATCTAAGTTTGTAGGTGTTATAGTGTCCGAGATTTTGTGAGTAATCAATGAATGGTATTTCGCTTTTATATATAATTTCTAATTGTAGATATCACTCTAATCTTCGAAGTTACTGACAGTAATATCAAACGAGTGTAGTCTTATGTTAAAACAAGTACTTTTGCGCGGCCGAAGTCGCGTGCAGAAGCTATATTAGATAAGGCACGCGATATTATGTCAATAAACAATATATAGTCACGTTACAGTTACAGTGTAGTATCAGATACATTATAAAGCGGAAGAGTTTGTTTGTTCCTTTGTTTAAACGCGCTTATCTCAGGAACTGTTGATCTGATTTAAAAAAAATGATTTGTTAGTCCATTTATAGAGGAAAGCTTTGGGCTATATAACATTACGCTGTCACCAATAGCGTCAGTGAGGAATGTTGCAAAAACGGGGCAAATTATTCACATTACCACTTTCTCTGACAAACCGAAAATCACGCGGGCGAAGTTGCGGGCGGCCGCGAGTATATACTAAATTGGCGCTCCAATTCGAAGAATGAATGAGTTTACAAGTAACATAACACCTCTAAAATATATCACCTATAAATATTGGTGATGACATATTTCTTATGTCATCACCAATATTTGTCGTTGGTACTGACTATTTTAGTGGTTAACAAAAGGTCATTTGACAGTCTGCCTGCATATTATTAATAATGTATATCCATTAATACTTTATCGTTTTAATCTCTTCGTATCCCAAAAGTTAAATTAGTCTAACGTAGGCTTTTTAAATGTTCTCGGAAAGCCCTACTTCAATAAAATTCATTTTGATTTTGCCACTTAAGTGCCATAAATTTGACCCTAGAAACCTTTTTCGGAGGGTCGAACTTGTAATCCTCCGGTCAGTTGTAAGAACTAATGTGAGTATATTGTACGCACTGTTTAAAAAAATCGGGTCTGAAAGAAAATGTATGTAAAGGACTTTATACTAGCATTTTATTTAAAAAAAAAAGTAAAGCCTGTACATTTCCCACTGCTGAGATAAGGCCTCCTCTTCCATTAAGAAGAGGGTTTGGAACATATTCCACCACGCTGTTCCAATGCGGGTTGGTGAAATGCACATGTGGCAGAATTTCGATGAAATTAGACAGGTTTCCTCACGATGTTTTCCTTCACCGCCGAGCACGAGATGAATTATAAACACAAATTAAGCACATATATATAGTGGCGCTTGCCTGGGTTTGAACCCGCAATCATCGGTTAAGAAGCACGCGTTCTAACCACTGGGCCATCTCAGGTTATTTTTTTAACCAAAACTAAAATACACTTGAAAGTCTTGGTATTTGGTGACGTTAGCGCTATAGGATCTATATTTATCATTCTATATGTAATCCCCTGACGCCACCCACGATAAGGATATAAGTTACCATGTAGCAATACATCTAATAATAATATGTCACTAAGCTAGTTTTAGCATTATTACTAAACAAACCTATGATAAAACAGAAAAATACAATATTTTATATAAATTTCATAAACTGATATATTTACACAATTAAATATATGAGATGAGATATTCAAACAAACACGCACACATCCACATTAAACACAAATATATAATTTCTATATAATTTACTTAAAGTAAAAATTGAATATAAAGAAACAGCCTGTGTCACGGTTGGTGGAAACACAAAATGAAAAATTAAATAATTTGGTGGTGGGTTTTGGGCAAGCCAGTTAAGGTAGGTAGAGCACCAACTCATCAGAAATTATACCGCCAAATGACAGTATCATATATATGGTGAGTGAACAATAAAGGATGGTTATTATTTCTCATAGCGGTCAGTTTTCACCATTTATATCAGGTTTAGGTACCTTACTGCATGGCCCAGTAGGAGCCGAGATGGCCCAGTGGTTAGAACACGTGCATCTTAACCGATGATTTCGGGTTCAAACCCAGGCAAGCACATATGTATGTGCTTAATTTGTGTTTATAATTCACCTTCTGCTCGGCGGTGAAGGAAAACATCGTGAGGAAACCTGCATGTGTCTATTTTCATCGAAATTCTGAAATAGGTGCAATCCACCAACCCACATTAATACAGCGTGGTAGAATATGTTCCAAACCCTCTTCTTAAGGGCAGGAGGCCTTGGCCCAGCAGTGGGAAATTTACGGGCTGTTACTTTTTTATTTTACTTTACTTTACTGCATGGCCACCTACCGATTTTGTAGAAAAAAACGTATTTAACAGTATTCAGAGTTTATAAGCTTATGAGCTCCCCGTCCCGGCTGCATACGGAAAAAATTCAGGCGGAGTTGATTAACTTCGTTTGAAACTTTGCCTTGCAAATTGAAAACAAAAACAATTAAAAAAGCTACTCTTCTTGGGTATTTTCGAAATAAAAAGGATTATCTTCTTCGGCTGATAAACTATCTATATTAATATTATAAATATGAAAGTAACTCTCTTTGTCGCTCTTTCACGACCAAACCGCTGAACCGAATTTTATGAAATTTATTATGAAGCAAACTTGATCTCCAAGTAAGGAGTTAGGCTATTTTTTTGCCTAAAAAATGACAACCAACACCCTAAAATACGAGCGAAGCCGAGGCGACTAGTCTTAATGTATAATGTATATAAATAATTAAAAAATACTTTGGTAAAAGTCATAGTATTCAATACAAATTATAATTATAGATGATAAAAAAGGTTGGCGTTAATACCTTTTGCCTTCCAGACATAATGTATTATATTCATATGTTTTTTTTTAAATATTGATAAAGGGTAAGTACTCAATTTTAATGGATGATACCCATCCAAAAACTACAAAAATATTATAGTACAAAAGTGCATGCAAGCACAGACACCATACTCTCATAATCAGCAAATCCGTCCGGAAACAGCATTTTAACTGCACCTAGGTTCAGGAAGTACGGCTTAGACGGTTCTCCGAGGCACGCGAGTTTACAATCCGAATTCCAGACTCCGTGCTGTTACTGAAATTATTTTGGCAGAAAACTTACTTGTCGGTAGGGCTTTGTGCAAGCCCTTCTGGGTAGGTACCACCCACTCATCAGTTATTCTACCGCCAAATAACAGTACTCAGTATTGTTGTGTTCCGGTTTGAAGGGTGAGTGAACCAGTGTAACTACAGGCACAAGGGACATAACATCTCAGTTCCCAAGGTTGGTGGCACATTGACGATGTAAGGAATAGTTTATATTTCTTACAGCGTCATTGTCTATGGGTGATGGTGAACACTTACCATCAGGTGGCCCGTATGCTCGTCCGCCAACCTATACCATAAACAAATTAGGAAAACCGATAACTAGTTATATGCCTCAACTGATTTGAACCCAGAACCCTAGAGACCACTAGACCAACGATTCAATCAATAGAATAGTCGAATGAAGTAAGGTTCAGTATACTAATTGCCGATTATAGCATGTGAGTTTAATTTGCACTAATATCTGGCACTCAACGCAACGCTTACATTATCAACACATTACTTGTTAGGGCTTTGTGTAAGCCCGTCTAGGTAGGTACCACCCACTTATCATATATTCTGCCGCTAAACAACAGTACTTAGTATTATTGGTGGTGCAATGGCGATATAAGGAATGGTTCATATTTCTAACAGCGCCAATGTTTATGGACGGTGGTGTCCACTTACCATCAGGTGGCTTATACGCTCTTCCGAATTCCAAACCCTTTCCTTAATGGGACAGGAGGTTTTAGCCCATCAGAGCGAAATTTACAAACTGTTGTTGTTGTTTATATAGTACATAAGTAATAAAAGAGTTGTAATATTTCTTTAATGTTTGTAAAAAATGCCTTCGTGCTGTCATTTTAAATTTGCCTTCACATATTAGCGCTATCATTAGTAACGATTTATTTGTGCTAATTAAGAAAATATAAAATGATGTTATATTACGTTTTGAATTATTTACTTGAAAATTATTACGAAATAGATAACTTAAGTTATTGATACTATAGATGTTTAGTTATGTTTACAGAGCAACTGAAACTTTATTAAATTTACAACGCAGATTGTTCCTTAATTGAAATAGCAAGAGATTTTGCTTACAAGCAATTTAGTACTAAGATAATAACTTAGTTTGAAATACTTTATTGTGCGTATTAATGTAGTTTGTCTAGAACTGGGATTTAATGTCTGAAGCCGTTCTTTATGAGTAAACATTTCGCTGATGATAATAAAACGCGAACACAGTACCGTAGCTTAAAATAATATTCGTACTATAAATATACAGTGAAGCAGTCAGTAATACATCTATTACATTTAATAAAATTGGAGTGTATGTTTGTAATATTAAAATAGCCCTTTTTTACTCAATACATATGTATCTATACAAGATACATATACCAAAATAATATTTTTTACAATTATTGTCGGTATGTCTGTCTGTCTGTTTGTTTTGGCTAATCTCTCCAACGGCTGGACCGATTTTGATGTGACTTTCACTGGCAGATAAACTGATATAATAGGAAGTAACTAAGGCTACGATTTTTTTTTTAAATTAAAATGCGTGCAATGTCGCGGGCACAGCTAGTAAGAATTATGAACAAAACATATCAATTTAACAGAGACTTTACAACTGGTAACCAATCTCTAGCGAGGAGTGCTCTTATCGTCAAGACTCCGTTTTACTTCCAATTTGTGATTAATTATCTGCAGATTACGAGCCAATTTCCGATCGCTCTCTCCGCTGCACGCGATTCCCACTTTGAAATGAGACTTCTGGATCCGTGAGTAAAGTTCGATTTAATTCTCGATCATTTCTGCATTTCCTCGTTCCCTGAGTGACAGCGATAAGATCGACAGAACTAAATACGGGTGCATGCCCTACAAGAATATGTTAGTTCTACATGTGCCTGCGACTTTGTACGAATTTGAATGTAATAAAAAGTTATTGCTCAATTGCATTGTGCAACCAACCACTGGTGCATTCCATCAACCCACATTGGAACAGCGTGGTGGAATATGTTCCAAACCTTCACCTTAGTAGGAGAGGAGGCCTTAGCCCAGCAGTGGAAAATTTACAGGCTGTTACTGTACTGTACTGTACTGATTGTAACTTAATTACTATGTATTATGCAGTTTTTGTTATTAAATAATTTGTGAGTGGCACCCGAGGTGACGGCGGAATGGTGGCACGCGAGAAGGCTGCGCGCGGCACTGGACATTGTCACGTTGCATGTGCATCAGCTATCTGCCAGTGAAAGTCCTGTCAAATCGGCCGAGTCTTCCCAGAGAGCAGACAGAACAAACATTTATTTATTTATTTATATTTTGGAAACAAACAGTGCTATTAATAATTAAAAATGTTGTACATAATTAATCCTTAATCCAAAACAGTTTCCTATGACAATTAATACATAAAAAAATTTCAGAGTGTAGAAAGCATATTAATAATAACTATTATAAATTATACATTATCATTATAAATATTAAAATTAAACCTTTAAATTAAAAATTATTGCAATATATAGTTAGGTATGTTAAATATCATTTAGATTCATTTAATAAATATTTTACAGCTGATTTGAAGAAACTCGGTGTTACTCTTTTTTAACATTTAAAAATTAAATATTAGTTAAATACAATATATATGTAATGTATCCTGCCTGGAAGTCAACAGGTATTAATTACATGCTTTTTTATCATCTATAAAATCTTGTATCGAATAATATGCTTTTTTTACCAATGTATTTTAAACGATCTGAATTTACGAAACGGCCAAGTTAAAAATGTCTGCGGATTTATTTTTTAAGTAGAATGCCGCTATACATAATCCTAAGCGTCTATCTTTTCGGTTAGACGTAAATGCGTCATTCGATTACATTTTTACTTATTTTAGAGAAAGTCAATAAAAAAATCATTATATTCTGAAAACAACTAAAGTATAATTACTAAACGAGCAGAAAAACAATTTGCGAAGTTTAGTCGTCCTATCAGGAACCAAAAGCTGCAGATTTATCAATTAACTAATGCGTGTTATTGGTGCGAATTATGACAACCTCTTCTTGCAATAACTTTTTTTTACCTTTTTTTTAAAAACAACTCAAGTGTCTGACTGATATTCTAACATACACAATGCGTTGTAATTTCACTAATGCGTTGTTTTGTAATTTGTATACATATGGAGCTTAGGTATGAGGTAAACGCTATTTTTAAAATGGATTGAATAAAAACTAATCAGAAATTCAATTTATTTATTTCAACGTTCAATAGACGAAGCATTTCTTTTGCGTTTCTCGTTCTTTAATTTCTAATAATATCGTAAGTCGGAAAACCCGATTTCACCGCTTATTACTTATAATAATACTTATTAATAATATTTTCTCCTAATAATGTTTTGATAATTATAATAATAATTCAGATAGTTTGAACATGGCTTAATTTATTTATTTAATAAACTGGTATTTATATAAATTATAAATGGACACAATACTTACGAATTTGAACATAATTAATTAATTTTAGAAATCAAAATCAAAATAAACTTTATCCAAGTGGGCTTTTACAAGCACTTTTAAATCGTCATTTAACAATTAAGTGAAGCTACCACCGGTTCGGAAAGTAGAGTATATATATATATATATATATATATATATATATATATATATATATATATATATATATATATATATATATAGAGTTGTCTTAAATTTTCGCGATTATTACACATTTAAATAAAACTAATTATAACGGATGAATCGCGTATATTAATTATTTTTAAACATCCCGACGTTTCGAGCACTTTGCAGTGTTCGTGGTCACGGGTAGACTACCCGTGACCACGAACTTTTATTTAAATATATATATAGAGTATATATATATATATATATATATATATATATATATATATATATAGAGACGTATGTATATTATATGGAAGAAAATAGTCATATTAATCACGTTAATAAATCTGGTTCAAATGTGTGGTTACTCGAACTTAGTGAAAAATAAGTAATTCTATTATGCAAAATATATAGTAATTTTTAGACGATAAATCAATTATAGCGTTATTAGTTAATAGAGTGACTACCTTCAATTGTCACGAAGTGTAAACTCCAGTGCCTGACAAACTCTATACTATACTGTTCTGTGAAATTAGCCATAATTATCGCATTACCGTCACGATCGTTTTAAACTTATATACGCTCGGTAATAATAAATATGAGACAACATCACATACATTACTCTGATCCCAATGTAAGTAGCTGAAGCACTTGTGTTATGGAAATCAGAAGTAACGACGGTACCACAAACACCCAGACCCAAGACAACATAGAAAACTAATGGTAATCTACATCGACTCGGCCGGGAATCGAACCCGGGACCTCAGAGTGGCGTACCCATGAAAACCGGTGTACACACCACTCGACCATGGAGGTCGGTGACAGGAGATTGTGCCTACGTAGGTACGGACCGGATGTCCTTCCCAAGAACTGAAATAAATGGACTTCTTTGAATAAGGCCTGGGGGGTCGACAGTTTAAAGTGATTCAATTTACTAAATTTGTTGGTTACAATTTATTTTTGTGGAATAAATAAAACTATTTTTTATTATTATTTATTATATGATGTTATCGCCATCCGATTTCCGGTCAAATTTCATCTCAACGCATAGCAGCACTGTGCAACGTGAAGTTCGTAGGAGGCGACTACAGGGATACGCTAGCTGAATCGGTTACTTCGGAATAGTGCTTTGAATAGAGTAAACGTATTTTGTTACCTTAGTTATTACAATATAAGTTATAAATATATATATAGTGTTGTATTGTATTAAATAATAAAGTAGTTCATAATGATGACTGTCAAACAGACAAGTTCAAGAATCTTGCAAACATATGCACTAAAAGATGAGTTCATTAACACTCGTGTCGCTTGTCATATCGGTAATAGCCTCCAATGTCATGACGGTGCTGAACGCATCTCTTTGAAGCTCAGCAAAGCTGTTGGATAAATGTAAAACGTATCCCCAGAGACGCCGTTTAATTTAAAATCCGAAACAAGTGATTACACAGTCTTTCAGGCCAGAAGAAAAGCCTTTGATTTATAGTCCGAGTTCCATTAAAACACCCATTAAATTACATAATGGTCCGTAGAGAAGGTCCTTTGACCTAAATGATGATGCAGCTATAAAAAGAAAAACACAGGGCGTCATCTTTGGGGACGCGACATTTGATCTTTGTACTGTTCCTGTGAAAATTAATATTTTACTAATGATTTATTATTGTTATGTTTTAAGTAGGTCAGTGGACTGCAATTTTTGCCCACTTTTTTATGTTATAGGTGGCAAAGGAGTAGAAGGATCACCTGATGGAAAGTAAAAACCACCGCCCATGGACGTCTGCAGAGTGATGCTTGCAGGTGCTTTGCCAGCCTTAAAGGAAAAAGTACTCTCTTTTTTTAAAGGGGATCACAAGTCGTATCGGATCGGCAAAACTGCCGATGAAAGCTGGTTTCACAGAGTGGTTGAGCGAGGTAGAAAATGTCTTAAAATTTTCGGACATCTAGATGACACTGCTGCATCTACTAATAACTATCCCTTGCATCTCGAACGTACCATCAACCTTGGAAGCTACTTGTACCTGTACACTGGTTCATTCAACCCTTAAACCTGACTAAGACAGAACCATGTATTACTGTTTGGCTATAGAATAACAGATCTTTGCCTTCTCAGACTAACTTTAAACAAAGCCTTTCCACCACGTATCATCTAAAGCTAATAAACACAAGTTAATATTGTCACATTCAATAACAAAACTTCATATTATAGATTGGTTCAAATGACTTTCACGTCCGTCATAAAATGGAATGAGATGTGGAGATGAGCTCGTTGAGTGCACTTTGCGATGTCGTTGCGATATTACCTTATGAAGTATTCAACTTTAAACATCATTTATTACATCAGAAATTGAAATTTACAGACATTATTAAAGAGATAATAAGGTTCCATATATACCATATATATCTCTTATAATATTCTCAGGAGTGCAGTAAATCAATTATAAGAGTATAGATTTATATAGACAATTTGAGTTAAAATCTAAAAATAATTCGAGTTTTCCTATCCAACTGTTTCCAATCCTTAGTATGTTTGTTAGGAGGTCAGTACCTATATTCTCCTGCCTGAAAATGATTGCAAGGATTGAAATCAACAGGGACTACTCATGTAATGCATATTTTTTAGTATTTTATAAACTCATGTTTATTTTAATATAGATATTGTTATGTAGATATACTAGCCACTGGGCCACCTGATGGTAAATGGAGAATACATATAGATGTTGGTACTATAGGAATTATTAATCATTATTCATATGACCAATGCTCCGCCAACTAAATAAAATTAGCGGAGATGTTATGTCCTTGTTGCCTGTAGTTATACTGATTCGCTCAATCTTCAAATCGGTATTAAACAATACTATAGTCTGGTGTTAGAACATATGATGAAATGACCAGTTATATCATCATATATTCTAACACCAAAGTATCTACTCAAATTGATTTACTTCTCAACTAAATAATATAAAATTCATAGATATAACAAAAGCTGGCCCTTGATATAAGCCAAGGTGACCCGTGGTTAGAACGCGCACATCACAACCGATGATAGCGGGTTCAAATCCAAAGTACCACTGAATATATATGTTTATCTTTATAATTAATCGCGAAGAGAAACATCGTGAGGAAGCCTGCAAGTATCTAATTTCAATTAATTTCTGTAACATGTATATCTATTAGCTCCAAACCTTTTGCTCAGAGGGAAAGAAAGGGCTTAAGTGCTGTGACTCTACTTGTATTTTTATGAACAGGCCAGTTCAACAGGAAAAATAATTTATTTATCCATTGTGTTTGTTTATTGTTAAATGTATTATAAGCTCCTCCAATAATGTGTAAGACCGTAATTGTTAATCAGTCGGACTTCAAATTCAATTTGATTCGACAATGAAACAGTTATAATTCACCGAATCGTTTTCGCGTCGGGTTTCAGTAAACACGAAATAATAATAAATTGGAAATGTGAACTGAATTCATAAAAAAATGGAGTATGTTTTTATTAACTGCAAAAAAAAATTGAATTTTAAAATAATTCTGTGAGATTATTTATTAAGTTCTTATCTCAGATTAATATCGTTGTAGATATTTTAATCAAAGCAAACATACATTGATATTATTTATTTTATAATATTACATTTATAATTAAAATATACAATACTTTTTTTTACTTACATAAAAGATACATTTGTATAAATGACATAATAGTTTTAAACTGACGACGCTTCTTTTGAAAATATTTCTAGATCTATAAGCCTTTCGCGCAGAGTTTTCATGTATGCGTTATAGTTTCCTTCGTTCATTTATAACACATAAGCTACTTAACGCATTTCGATATTCTGTGTCGTGGGTATCGTCAACGTCACGTGTCACAGCTTATTCAATCAAAAAAGACAAAGAAATTCACATAAAGATAATAAGAAATACAATTTAAAATATGAAAAATACGTTAATTTTTTCTTTTTTTTGCAGTCGAACTTCTGTATTTGAGGTATGCATCATTTTGTACTTATGTGAGTGTAGCACAATGGTATATGTCTATCTCTTAGGAATAGCCCACAACAACCACTTATTTCAACAAACCTTAACCTTTTCGAGAAATAATGGCTTATTTTCGAAGCGATTTTAAGCAATACAACGTCAATCCTTATCCAATGGAGTGCCTTAAATGCCTTCAAAGCATGCAATTTAAATGAATATATTACAGATTTAAAACGCAGGGACCTTGGTTTGTATTGTCTTATGATTGAAAAACTGTGAACTTTGTAAGATTTCTTCTTATTCTGTATTATATTTAGTATCAGCATTGGCCCGTGTGAAGCTGAGGCGGGTCGCTAGTATGGTTTACAACGTATGCCGACGGTTTCGCTAGGTACGAATATGACCTCCATGGTCGAGCGGGGTGTACACCGGTTTTCATGGGTACGCCACTCTGAGGTCCCGGGTTCGATTCCCGGCCGAGTCGATGTAAATTACCATTACTTTTCCATGTTGTCTTGGGTCTGGGTGTTTGTGGTACCGTCGTTACTTCTGATTTTCCGTAACACAAGTGCTTCAGCTACTTACATTGGGATTAGAGTAATGTGTGTGATGTTGTCTCATATTTATTATTTATTTATTTAATATTTACTTTACAAATAAATAATATTATTAAAATTCCTTAAAATGAGTAGCAAAATGAATATGTTTCGTCTGGCGCAGAGTTTATCGACTCGTTTCACCTCAAGATTCGAAGATTCCATTCCCGCTCATGCAGAAATTGATTCGGTCTCGAGTCATTCTCGCGAATGTTTTCTAATTAAGATTTGGATACTCCCACGTATATAGTGACAGGTTGAACTATACGTGAATGACATATAGATTTCATTGTCAGGGATCTTCAATATACTGTAATATAAATTGTTATTTATAGTTTAACACGTTGATAGCGACATCATTTTTTGATTTTTCCATTCCTGCTGCCTCATATTTAAGACCTCGTATAAAAACTATCTTGATACCTGTATGCGGTTTATTAGACCACGTAATTTTAAAGAAACTATAACTCATAATCAAGGAGATAACGTACTAAAGTAAGTACGGCTTAGCATTCGGTTTTCAATAGGCATCATATATATTTATCACATTCCTACAATATATCGAATAGATGTTATGGTACCAGATAGATTTTTATTTGAGACTAGAGGACAATACGGCAATGCAAAACTTTCTTGGGGCAAGGTATCCGTTTCTATAATAAAATTCGGAAGACATTTTTAACTTTGCCGTTTCGTAAATTCAATTCGTTTGTAAAAAATACATTGGTAAAAAAAGGCATACTATTTGATAGGTACAAGATTTTGTAGATGATAAAAAAAGCGTGGAATTAATTAATACCTGTTGACTTCCAGGCGGGATACATTACATACATATATAATTGTATTTAACTAATATGATTGTATTCTTTAAATATTGAAAAAGAGTAACTACTGAGTTTCTTGCCGGTTCTTCTCGGTGGAATCTATTTCCCGAACCGGTGGTAGCTTCACTTAATAGTTAAATGACGATTCAAAAGTACTTGTAAAAGCTTACTTCAATAAACTTTATTTTGATTTTGATTGAATAATTGACCTCACATTAAAACGGATCTTTGATGTGCAAATATAATGGCACTTATTACAGCTTCGATGCGTTACTAACAATGGTATCTCAAACACCATAATATATCACCCTGGTCAGGTCTGGTCGCCTGGCCTGTGATAATACTAGCCCACTCAACCACCAGAATTAATTTTACGTATAAATTAAATTTAAAATAATCTTACGAAATATATCACGAAAATTTCATTAAGATAAAATAGGAATGCTGTTAGTTCAAGTAGGCTTTTATAAGCCTTTCCAAATAACTATATAAATTAACTTTTATAAATTTTATTTTTATTCCAGACTGACAAAAATTTTGGAACATTTTATCCAAAATGTTTTTTTTTTAATTTCGTATCGCAAAGAGCTATGTTGAAACGAATATTTAAATAACATTTTGTAATTTATATTCAGGTAAAAAATTCAGTAATTGTTGCTGATGAATCAAAGTTAAATGAATATTAAGAAATGAATACTAAAACTATAAGCTGAGATGGCCCGGTTGTTAGACATACACGTCATAGCCGATGATTGTGGGTTCAAACCCAGATTAGCACTTTTGAATTTTCATGTGCTTAATTTGTATTTATAATTCATCTCAATCGGTGTTGAAAGAAAAAATTGTGAGTAAACCTGCATGTGTCTAATTACATAGAAATTCTGTCACACGTGTATCCACCAACCCGGGTCGGAGAAGCGCGGTGGAAGCGTTCTAACCTTAAAAACTCATAAAAAAAAAATCTGAAATTTAAAACTTCATATCGTACTGCTGTAATTTACAGGCTCTTTCATGATTAAATTAATAATAACATCAAAGAGCTGTATGTTATAAAATAAAAATACAAATAAAATCATGAATTAATCAAAAATTTAAATTCTTTAAAATGATCTTAAAGTAATTTTAGAATTCATTCTATCGGGAGATATATGTAACGAGGAACCAGGTATCAGCTCGTTATCAGAAGCGATGATATTCCAAATATAAGTCAGTTTTTTAAATATTCCATTTTTCGCTGTCAAATGTATCTAATGTCAAATCTACGTCTAATATAATATATAAACAAAAAAAATGTTAATTAAACTTTTTGATGCTTTAACATATATATTAAATACTTGATAGTATTATATTAATAGACAACAGACTCTTCGTGATTTTACGTATCGTCATTGTTACAGCACCTGTGGGTAACACAAATATTATTTTTTTATGTTTGTTAGCAGGTAAAAACAGACAAGTTATTTATATTTAAAACATTAATTTACTGCGGCAAACCTTTTTATCAACAAAGACACACGATTCTTCATTTGTTTTAACGAAAGCGAGTTTCAATAGCGTATTGGTATAAGGGCTGCTTTTTAAAAAGTCGCAGGTTCGATATTGTCATTTGGGCTATTGTCATTGAGCTCGAAGAGATAAATGAGAACATTAGTAATACCAAGGCCATTGCTACAATTCATTAAAAGAAAATCACAATCGTTATGTTTCAGTTCCATTTCGATATTTTAAATCCTTACAAAAAATTACAACAATAGCTGCAGTTCTAAGCCAAGGTAACCCGGGCCCAGAAAACGTAAATCTTAACTGATGGTTGCGGTTTACAACCCAGGCAACCGTCTTAATTGTGATGTGCTTAAAATGTGTTTATAACTAATTTCGTAAATTTGAAAACCTCCACCTGTTGTCTGTAAATCTGCTTCATGTGCATGCATCAATTAATTGGAGCGGCAATAACTACAAGACTAAAGTACAGTTTTATTTTATCACGCATAAATGAACATGACAGGTCCCATTCAAAGATATAAATATTCCTGTATCAATGAAACGCTATAAATACAGACATAATGCTGGAAATAAATTGCTTCCACATTTACATGCGGTTGGTGTGCTTATTTTTAAAATGTCCCCTTCGTAAAAGAAACACTGCAAAATTTCATACAACTAGACATTACCGGTTAAGACTTACTGTTTATATGTGAGCTAGTAATTTGAAAATTTTATTACAAAGACGTCCTGTAATTTAATTTCGTAGTAAAGTAAGATTGTAATCTAACACCATAAAATGTGTTTGTATCCTGTTTTAAAATTAATGTGATAGATTAAACTCTGCAAAATGTACAAACATAAAAACTCTACCAGAGCAAAATAAAGCAGTGTGGTAGAATAAAATGTTTAAAATAATCCGAAAATAAGAAAAGATATCTGCATTTAACAGGGATACATTAACACGAAGTCACTTTTAATATAAACCTACAATAAGTTTTGTTGATAAATTGTTTAAAAATAACTGCTCCTTAAATTAAGTATTGACAATTAAAATATCGCTTTTTAAAATTAATTGTATAGAGTAGGTGTTTATCGCTATAAACGTCACATCTGCCTGTGTTAGATTAATCAACTATTTATGTATAATGCTTACCGAACAATAGAAGCAGCAGATCACTCAAAGCCAAGCTGAATAGATAATAATTGGTGTCTGTGTGCATGGCCGGGTGGCGGACGATCACCACACACACTGCGACGTTGCCTATCACTCCGGTTAAGAATATCACGAGTAGGAAAACTGTTATGGGCACGATTCTGAGTAGAGGTAGCCGTCTGGGGCCCATCATACACCACAACATTTCGTTTTCGCTGCAGTCGAAGTAACTCAAGTTGGTGCATCTTGAATAGAACTCATCAGCCGTCTCGTTAGGACGGAGGAACTCCTCCATTGTTACAGACTATACTTTAATTGTTATATATTAGTATCTTGAAATCATTGCTAATTATTCTTGACATTATACTTGGTGACATATAATTATTTATCATCATTATCAACTCAATGTATCATTAAAATATTTTGTTTACTCATTCAAACATATTTGAAATTTCATAAGTGTCATCACAAATTTGTTTAAAGTGCACGTACGACTTTTTTTATTTATATAAGTTAACTAAAAATTACGCAAATTTTACTTAGTCAGTGTTCTTAAAGTTATCAAACTTTGCCAGTACAATAAAAATAAAAAAAATGTATATTATAATATTTATATTATCATTTGATTTTTTTAAACGTTTTATTTAATCCATAAAAATATACACGATATTGTAAGTAGTTTTAAGATGTAACGAATCGAGATAACTTTCTACGATAGAAACGCGTAGACGCGCTACGCAGCTACGTCAGTAGCGGGCCGCGGCTGCGAGTCGACTGGGCGATGGGTGAGATAAAGGCAATTATAATAATTAATAAATACACAATGGCTGGTCAATTATAGATTCAATTTCTTTGAATTAAATCAATTTATTATACTAAATTGTCCACAGGTTTTATTATTATCGAAGACATTTCCAAGTTATAGGATAAACCTGTTACACTATTTGCGGTTGTTATTTTCTGTAGCCGCACCGTAAAGTCATATATAAAGCTTTTACACTGTCTTTTATTTAGTGTTGTATTTAAGATTTTACTTTGAAATAAAATGTTATGTGAAATTTCTCTGTTACGTAATTAATGAATGTTGGAAAAATGTTACTGTGTTTTTCCTGCGTTTCCTCGACAGTTCTACATTTCAAACAGGCGGTTTTACATTTAATATTAAATTATTCTGCAAAATTACGATTTATATTTTTTTATAGAAGGCCACTTGAATAAATTAGGTTTTGATTTATTGATGAAACAATACGTAGAATTTCCGTTTACCAATAAATTAATTTTCATAATAATTCAAGTTTCCTTTTCTAAGATACGGGCGGCTTTGTACTACCCTATTTTACCACCACGTAAAATGTTTTTTTCTACAAATAAACTTTACAATATTGTAGTCAGATCTAAAAAACGAGATGGTTCAGTGGTTAGAACGCGTGCATCTTAACTTAAACTTAACGATGACTGCGGGTTCAAATCCATGCAAGCAACACCAATATTCATGTGCTTAATTTATGTTTATAATTCATCTCGCTCTTAGCGGTGAAAGAAAACATCGTGAGGAAAACCTGCATGTGTTTAATTTTATATAAATTCTGCCACATGTGTATTCCACCAACCTGCATTGGAACATAGTGGTGGAATATGTTCCAAATCATTTCCTGAAGCGGAGAGGAGGCCAGCAGTGGGAATTTTACAGGCTGTTGTTATTGTTGTTACAATATCGCAATAAAATTTAAAGAATCGACAAAATGTCAACTCGACCACCGTTTCGGAAAACAGTTACTGGCGAGAAGTAAGACACTCGCATCATTTCTTTTTTTGTCATTTATTACAGTTGTCATGACGATGCAAGTAAGTATACCCGCGTTTGAGCTCCGAGAAGTATGATATTTGTATGATTTCCTGAGAGACCAATTATTTATCGTGTACTCATAACCATGTTCGTAGCTGAGTCTAGTGAGATAATTACTCTTTGAGATATACGAATTAGACGGAACTTTGACAAACGTTGTGATTTGTATAACTATATGCTAAATTTAGAACATCAATATATGCTAGACGTAGGATGTTATATTATAATATACATATTATTATACTTATTGTTTACGGGAAATATAGTATTATGTGAACTACATTAACAATAATCAATTCTAATATATTAACATGAAACTTAATACTAAATTAATTTCTCAGACTATCTGTATCTTAAAATAACCTAAAATAATTAATATGTTTGTAATATTAAAATAACCGCTTTTTACTGAATGCATGCTTTATTACATGTATGTACACGGTACATACGTACCGAAATATTTTTTGAAACGAAAATCATAGGCTTGCTCAACCAAGCTTGCATTACTTTTATCATCTTTAAAATCAAAATTATCTCGGGATCAACGGTGAAGAAAATTACGTAAATTATGTTTCAATGAGTTTTTCCATTCTTATTTATTAATCTGCATTGGAGCAACGGAGTGGAATACTTCCTCTTAGGAGAAGCCGTATCCCAGTAGAGAGATGATTTGATAAACTTTCATAATGATAAAAAAATGTGCTAGCTGGCTAAAGTAAAGTTCGACTTATTTATGAAACATAGAAGTGTTCCACTTGCTTATTGGAGGTATAAAATATACCACTGGTTCGGTAATAAGCGCCTCGGACCTAAAACGAACCGTCGAAAGGATTCGTGCGTTTTTTTTAATCATATATTTTTAATAATTATTTTCGTGTAATAATAATAAATATATTATCGTTATTTGGAAAAGCTTAGTAGCGATAAATACTAAGTAAACGTAGTAATAAAAATAAAAATTCTGTAAAAGGGTTTATTACGTACAAAACTGAAATACATTCTATTTTATCATTCAAATATTAAATACTAAAATATTTTTTACTGTCTGCCGCCCAGGTCTTGTTCACATACCATAGTCTGAAAGAACAAAACCCGTTTTTAAATAGTATCTTACTGTAAACAATAATAATAAATAATAAATAAATAAATATGAGACAACATCACATACATTACTCTGATCTCAATTTAAGTAGCTGAAGCATTTGTGTTATGGAAATCAGAAGTAACGACGGTTCCACAAACACCCAGACCCAAGACAACATAGAAAACTAATGGTAATTTACATCTATTCTGCCGCAAATCGAACCCGGGACCTCAGAGTGGTTTACCGATGAAAACCGGTGTACACACCACTCGACGATGGAGGTCGTCAAACTATATCATCACTATAATACTTAATGTTAGGTTAAAACAACAGCGTTACGTGCCACTGCTAGGAAAAGCCTTCCTGCCTTTCGAGGGAAATGTTTGAACTATCACCACGTTATACTAATAATGGTTTAATAGTGGATGAAGGTTTATTTATGATGATTTATGGCAGAGTGGCAAATGAGACTTGATGGTAAGCGGTCACCACTGCCTATAGACATTACTGCTATAGATCACTATAGCAGTAATGTGTCACACACATCAGTGTCACCTTACCTCGATCTCACCTCGAACCGAAACACAATAATACTATTGTATTGTATTGCTGCATAGCAGTGGGTAGTACCTACCTTTGAACAAAACCTGGTAGGGTTTGCGATGTGACAAATTCTGATCCACCAAATATAGGTTTTCTCACGATGTTTCAAATAACATAATCCCGAATTTGTGCTTACTCTACTGTAATTATATAATATAAAGTAGCATAAGGATTCCATTTAATTAAATGGAATTCTAATAACAAATCTTAAATTTAGCAAAAAAAATAACAAAACGTAAAATTGATGCCTTTGATCGTTCTGGTATCACCCTTAGTATTGGGGTAATACCGTAAGCACCTTATAATGACATTATATAACGTACATTTTATTTTAAATTAATAACAATTCCTTAGTCGATATGACCCATTGGTTAGAACGCGTGCATCTTAACCGATGATTTCGGGTTCAAACCCAGGCCAGCACGACTGACTATTCATGAGTTTAATTTGCATATTGAAGGAAAACATCGCGAGGAAACCTGCACGTGTACAATTTTATACCACTAACCCGCATTGGAACAGCGTGTTGGAATATGTTCCAAATCTTCTCCTCAAAGGGAGAGGAAGCCTTAGGCCAGCAGTGGGAAATTTACAGTCTATTGTTGTTGTTGTAACAATTTATTCAATATTCTATACGGTATTCTTATATATTCTTAATAATAGTTAATATAAAAAGTGTTGTATGTTCTGCACTAAATGTAAAGTTAGGATGTAAAAATAACAAGTATACAATAAACAAGAGTGCGGTAAATGTAGTTTTTAAAAGGCAAACGGATGGTCTCTTATCTTTGTCCACCTCGGTCGTAAATTTAAATAATCTCATAGCGTTTGAGCTGCTTAAAATTCCTATTAAATATATATCAATATAATAAAGCGGGGAAATTTGTTTGTTTGTATGTAGAGAGTGGTCTTTGGAATCATTATCATTATTCTTGATTGAAACTATATCGTATCATTTTCTTAATTAATAATTTAAACTTGAACGAAGAGGCGAGATGGTCCAATGGTAGGAACGCGTGCATCTAAACGATGATAGCGAGTTCAAACCCAGGCAAACACCACTCATCTTCGGTGAATTAAAAACATCGTGAGGAAACCTGCATGTGTCTTATTTCATAGTAATTTTGCCACATTTGTATTTCATTAACCCGCATTGAAACAGTGTAGTGGAATATGTTCCAAAACTTCTTCTCAAAGGGAGAGGAGGCCTTAACCCAGCAGTGGCAAATTTACAGACTGTTGTTGTTAAAATCGGGGCGGGTGACGAGTATATATTAAAGAGCCAGTTTTCAGGTACCAAATCCCTTTGATTTAACAGGTCAGTAATTATTTAAGTTAACAGAATTAAAAAAATATTTTCGAACAGCCAACTATTTTCTAGACTTCGTACCGACTTTAATTTATTTACGTTTAGTTGTGCTAACGGTACACGTATTATTTTGCCCTTGTCATGCGGGCCGGGGAATCGTGAAGGAGATTGATCGGAGTGAACTCTGAGTGAGGTGATAATGTTTATTTACTGTAAACATACATCCTAAAAGGAAAATAAAGTGCCTGTACTCCTAAATTAAAAAAAGGTTATAAATAAGGAGTTCTTTGTTCTTTGGGATGACAAAAGAGTTCTATGTGCTGATATACATATAACCTGAGTTTTAACTTTGAATTTCAATGTGTAAGTCTAATCTATATTATATATAATATTATAAATGTGAAAGTAACTCTGTCGATCTTTCACGACACACCACTTTAACTCTAAGAAAGGACATAGGCTACTTTTTTGCCCGATACATTACAACCAACTCACTTAAACACGACCGAAGCCGCGAGCGACTACTAGTATTCAAACATATTGAAATATTAATTTACTGTTTACACACTCACTACTAAAATGTTTCATATTTAGTTTCACTAACAGCTTTACTTTTCTGTTCAATCGTAGACATCTCAATTGCAAAATTTTCTTCGGAAAATGAAAGGTTAGAATCCAATTCATCCGCCCGTATATTAATGAATTAATTTCAGTCGAAATTGGTTTAGCCCAAAGTCATTAAACAAATAATATTAATCTAATCTAAGTTCATAACTATTTATAAGTTTAATGAAACCATGGCCCGAGTGGCTCAGCGGATTGAAGTATTTATACGAAGTATTCGTTCACGCGTTCAAATCTACGTGAACATGATTTTGATATAATGATCAACACTATGATTTTTAATAGTGTATCGATAACAATTAAACTATTGAATGAGTTGTTATGTACATATTCGTTTTTGCTAAAGGTTCTTTAAATTTATATAACGCAACGACTTTATTTTGGAACTACAACCTCATTGACCAGGTCATATGTTACGTTGTGTTTTTCGTCTGTACATAACTGTGCAAGAAGTTATTAAAGTTAAATTAATTTATCCAATATAAGAGATTCATTAAGTTATTGATAATAAAAATGACAACAATTTGGAAAAATCTTAACCCGAAGAGCAACTTGGCGCCTTCTTGGGGAGGCCTATGTGCAGCAGTGGACAGCAATGGGCTGATAATAATGATGAATCGGCGGAAGGAGTATAGTTGCCATAGATATCACAGAGAGATGGCATAACAACGTTTTACTACGAGCCCAGTGTCACCACTCTTTTTTCTTTTGTTTACAAACAGCGCACATTTAAAAACGTTGCACACATTGATAAATAAAACAACACAACATTTTCCTACAAATCACATACACAAAATGGGCGGGGCTATCTTCTGTTGAATACGACCAACACACACGTATATAATTAGGGACATCTTCGGAATCGTAAGCAGTTTTACGTGTGCCATTGATATTTTGTTTCATGCTTTGTTTAAAACACACAAATCTTCTATTATTATAAAAAAATAATCAAAATAATAAATTAAAATTGAATTGAAATGTATGATGAAAATCAATTGATAAAAATGACTATGAAAACTACATAAAATAAGTAACAACTTTAAGAGTTTTATATAAGGAATATAAGAATAATAATTAATGTATCGACAGTAAATAATTCATAATACTTCATTACGCATCACTACAATACCGACATTTGCATGTTAAACCAATCGCCTAATATAATATATGTTTAACAATACGTTTAATAAGTACAGTCGATTAAGTGCTTCTAAACCGCTGCGAAAACAACTTTAGCTGGAGAGAAATTGATTTTTATTTATTTATTCGACTTAAAAAATAAGTTTAAGTATCTATGTATTTGTTTTTTAATTATTACAATGGAATCATACGTTTCAGGAATTTTCCTTCCGTTTATTACTATTTACATTTGAAAATAAAGAAACGTTTTTTGTTCAAATTTTATTATTACTCGAATCATAAAAAAAAATTAAATCAATATCTCAATACAATATCATATCCTAGACAACCCAATAACAAATTATTTTTCGTACCTAAGTTGCAAAATATCCACGAAATAGAATATGCAGTCAGTATACCGACTTACGCGCAATGACGCGAAGTATTGATATTTTATTCGATTCCAAAGCGAAGTTTAGAAGCAAAATTGACGATGCTCCTACTATTAGATTTACAATAATATATATGTTATTTCTATTTTGATAGAATTCCAATAGTTTTGTTATGTATATTTTGGTTGAGCTCTAATTCTTATGACAACAACAACAGTCTGTCCATTTCCCACTGCTGGGCGAAGACCTCCTCTTCCTTTGGTTTGAAACATATTCCACCAAGCTGTTCCAATGCGGGTTGATGGAATACACATTTGGCAGATTTTCTATGAAATTAGACACATACAGGTTTCCTCACAATGTTTTCCTTCACCACCGCGTACGAGATTAATTATAAACACAAATTAAGCATATGAATATTTAAACCGACCGTTTAAATATTCATATGCTTAATTTGTTGTTCACCGTTGCACGACTGAGCAAAACGCGCGAATTTTATTTCGCAGTGCGGACATAGCCATAGCTACTTTATACTGCACAAAACATTCGCGCGGATTTATTTCCGCACCGCATCGCGTCAATTCTGCATGAAATCACAGATTTTTTTATCGCGCGATTTTTTTATCGCTTGTGCGGATACTTCCATATGATTCAATGTGTTACAGAATGACGAAAAAAAAACCGCGCGGTGAAATATCGCTGTGCGGACAGGCCCTTTAACAGTGCTTGCCTGGGTTTGAACCCGAAATCATCGGTTAAGATGCACCCGTTCTAGCCACTGTCAAACAGCTAAACAATATGTTACTAAAATGGTGCACATCTGTTTTTAAAACATGTATCAGATAAATGTCACTAAGTAACATTTATAATGTATTAAGTTCTATATATTGACTAATTTTTAAGATATGTCCCGTTAAATATACCTTTCTCAAATGAAACGAAATACATTTATGACGTTTATAGATACGGTATGTGTTTTGCAAAGTGAGTAAACGAAACGTAGCGCTACAAGGACTCAAGGGCAGTTTGACCAGATGTGAGACGACATATTCCCTGTACGAAGGGTGAATTAATAAATATTGCGTGAAGGAATATCCCTCGATATCTGTGAGAGTTGTTTTGCTCAAATTTACAATTAAATATTTTTTTTCTAATTTATTTATTTTACAACATCCACAGGCTCCCAGATGCCCGTGCCTTTTTTACATTATATTTTAAACATATTTGCGTTTTATTTTTTATACTAAACATCAGCAGATTTTCGCTGGATTTCATTCGGCTTCTTGGGAGACGTGGCACACACTGTCATTTCTTTTTATATTTTAAAATAACATATACATAATCTATAATAAATACAATGGCAATTAAAATAATTATTTATTCAGCTATAAAACTCAGTGATAACAATGACACGAATACGTCTACACAACCCATGGACATCTATAATATCGAGGGGCTTAGGTGAGTTGCCGGCATTAAAGGAATGAGTACGCTCTTTTCTTGAAGGTCCCCAAGTTATATCGATAGATTATAAATCTTATTCATTTACGTTTTTCTACTATTCAATTCAAATTGTAGGTAAGGTAGAATGAACGGTAATAACCGCTACAATGGCACTGGTACATAGCATAGCAAATGTAGGTGCACTATTGTCTGACATCGTCGGATGGAACGGAAATCCGAAATGACAGCGGATAGATCACGAACAGGGCACCGACTTGAGATATATCCGGGCTCCAAGTGTAACACTACCAACTCCAACTCCAAGCTGTTACCGAGAGTTTATTGACCAAAAATATTTCGTAAATTTTCGTAAATTATTGGACAACATCACATATGTTTCTACGATACCAATTTAAGTAGCTCAAGCACTTGTGTTATGGAAAATCAGAATTAACGAAGGTACCACACACACCCAGACCCCAAGACAATATACAAAACTAATGAACTTTCTACATCGACTCTGCCGGGAATCGCCCTTAGAGTGGCGTACCCATAGAAACCGGTGTACACACTACTCGACCACGGAGGTCGTCAAAGAAGAGCTCAATACTTTTTTACTATGACATGACATGACACAGCAAACCCTGGACCTTTCCCTTTACTCTCAATATAGACAAGCCAGATCGGATAAAATTCTTTGTTAGTAAACGAAATTATGAAAGACAGAGAAAAATGAAAAATCCTTTGTGCATAGGTTAAAGTTTTACGTCAGCTATTCAACACAAATTCCTCCGCGACGTCAAAGGAACGATGGACAGAATAGCGTTTTTAAATATTAACGGTAACCATTTAATTAAACTAATAACGGTCGATTCGATTATTATGTTTTAAATAAAATCAACGATAAGCTTAGTTTGGTTAAGCGATGTTGATATAGATGATAGAATACTGGAAATTTTATATTAAAAATTTTACTTGGTGGTAGGGCTTTGTGCAAGCCCGTCTGAGTAGGGACCACCCACTCATCATTCTTATATATATTCTACCGCCAAATAACAGTACTCAGTATTGTTGAGTTCCGGTTTGAAGGGTGAGTGAGCCAGTGTTACAGGCTCAAGGGACATGACATCTTAGTTCCCAAGGTTGGTGGCACATTGACGATGTAAGGAATTGTTATATTTCTTATATATTTCCTACAGCGTCATTGCCTATGGGTGATGGTGACCATTTACCATTTGGTGGCCTATTTGCTCGTCCGCCAAACTATATCATAAAAAAAAGATTGTCCAGTCAGTGTAACGCGGGAAAATTCACCGACAATAGCGGGTTCAATTCTGAAGAAAGTACGTGAGGTGAACTCAAAAAAGAAAAACATCTAAAAAATAAGTATCAATATAATTTCGCGATTTTCCGAAACGTCGCAATTTAATTTATGCCGATCAATAAACAGTTCGCTTCTGTATTGAATAAAGATTTTAACTTTGAATAGACTCAACATTAGTCCTGATACTTTTACCGCACTGGTAGCAGATAATCGCTCAAGTCACTTCTACGCTGTTATTCGCTACATTAAACCCCGATTATCCCTATAGTACATAAGGCAACTTACAAACCAGCGTTTAATTTCTTGCCTATGTACAATTTTTAATTTATTTTATTATTTTTGTACACACATCACATGTAGGTTTCCTGATTGTATTTTCGGTTAACCGCTCAACGCAATGAATTATTCAGATAATTTATACACGTGACAAATAAAAATTTTATCAAAAAGATGAACCGACTTCAAACAAAACACAATTTTAAAACAAATTATGAAATAAAACGTAATATTCAAATACTTTTTAGAGTCCTTCTAAGTAAAATGAAATGAATAATATAAGTACTGTAATGAAATGAATAGTATAACTACTTAATAGTCAATTTACGATTGTATAATGTAGTTCTAATTTTTGTTATATTTGGAGTCGGTGTCAGCCAAGTAAATCCTACAGTGTAAGTATCAAAAAACAATACGAGAATTCTTTAAGAAATATGTTTTTTACAAATTACCTTTTATACGATATTATACTGATTGATCCAATCAAGGGACTCGTATCGCTTCTTTCTTTTGATTGTTGAGGCGCGTGCCCGTGGTATAGATAATAAATTCGATATTCGATGACAATTACTTGAACATAACCAAGTCACGGAAGGTGACTCAAATATCCAAAGGACCTATAAAAGATTCAGCCGAGTATCGCTAATGTGCTCCTCAGGATTGAAGAGTTCCGTTATATTGGATCCCATGCTCAGAATCTAACCAAACTTTCACCAAACTAATCTTGAAGTATATCCTTTCCAATAAAAAAAGAATCATAAAAAATGGGTTGGTGTGATTTTGTGTTATTCACTTACTTATCGCGCACATACGTAATGGAAATATAAGACCTATATCGTTTTCATATGGGTACCATCTTCAGAACTGGACCAAATTAAAATGGGACCACATGGGAAGCACTGGCTTTCAAACAAAGAATATATATCAAAATCGGTTCACCCAGTCAAAAGTTATGAGGTAACAAACTAAAAAAAATAATACAGACGAATTGATAACCTCTTTCTTTTTGAAGTCGGTTGAAAACACATCGGGCCCGTTACGGTGGTACAGTTTGGTTTACGGAGTCACCGTTTTAGTTTTAAGTGTGTAAGTTTCCTCAGTGATCTTCCTCCACGGTCTATATTATTTATGTAAATACTTAATTGACCACCATATAGGCACGAAACGCGGACTTAATGCCCGAAAAGGCGATAATTAGTAATTGACATTCTACTTCTTACTTTTCTTCTTTTGCTTATTTTTATTATCCCGAGTGAACCTAAATTTTTCATCAGTTCTTTCATCTTTAGGGTAACTATATCTTCCGGGATAACTTAGACGGAGTATCATACATGAATTTTAGTTGTAACTAGCTTTTCCCCCGACTTCGAACGCGTTTAATGTTAAAAAAATAATTTGGTTGTAAACTAAGTTACCCCCCATTATGTCAGTTATCTGACAGTGAAAGTCCCGTCAAAATCGGTCCAGTCGTTCCAAAGATTAGCCTGAACAAACAGACAGACAGACAGATAGATGGACTGACAAAAATTGTAAAAAATGTTATTTTGCTATATGTATATAAATGCACATGCATTGAGTAAAAAGGGCTTTTTTAATATTACAGACACTCCAATTTAATGTATAGACAATCATCGATCATCATTTGTCTGTCATCTCCGACGGTATTTTCACTCCATGAGTTCACTTTATTCCAATAACAATTTCCCAAACTACCTAGAAGTAAAATAAACTGTGTATTATATATTTACGGAGCTTGCCCGGTGTGATAGTATATTGACAGCTAATATTAGAAAAAATAATTTAGTCTTCCATGTCTGAAGTAACAAAAACCATTAAGATTTATAAGGATGCTGTTATAGGTAATATTAGCCGTGAAGTTTAATACTAAATAACAGCTGATAAATAATTTTAAGTCGCGTTTATATTTTTATATTATACTAGCTATACCCGCCCGCTTCGCTGGGCATTAGTCGTAGAAAAATATTTTTTTAATTTTTAATTTTGTAATTAATTACTGATATAATGTACAAATAATCAAGAAACATGCGAGCTCTAATCAAATACTTAAAAATTATTTCATTTAATATTCGTCAATGATGTTCTCGATAGGCTGCAGATTGATCATAACACCCATAAACTTATTTATCAAGATCATATCTTCTTTTCTTGAATCCGGAAACAGATATGATTTATGAGAATATTTTTGTTGGTGTAATCTCGATGTAAAGTTGGTACGATGAAAATTTTAATCAAATTTCTATAGTCTAGAAAAGTTTGTATCACACAAAAACGTCCTTTATTATCCGGTTCTATCAAATATCGATGTTATTACATTTACAACCTTGTCATCTGTATGTGTCACGTAAATAAATGTACCCTTTGGCTTGAAGTTTTGATTGGTTGCATCGAATGTAATTTAATCGTTCGTTCTCGACCATAGCGTACATGTCAACAATGAATTGTTAAAACAGTTGACGATACTTCAGAATATGGTTAGATTAATTATCTCTAATTATACGATACGCATAAAAATCTAACTCTTCGGTGGCACAGAGCCAGTCGTGAGATTATTTTGATACAGTCCGAGATGATATCCATCTTCTGCTCGCATAATCATAATTGGATAATCGTAATAATTGTCATACGATTGATATTTTTCAGCGACACCTTGATTGTTTTTGTGTCGCTTAGTGATAACAATACCTCGTTATGTAATTTCTGTACCGACAATTACAGCTATGACTTGAGGAGCTATGGAAGCTTTAATACGCCTTTTATGCTCTGCGTTCTATCTGCATTGATAATTACTTTGAATCATTTGTTTTTTCACTTTCTAGAGCAGTTTTAGGCATAATCCTAAATTTAGCGATTATTTCTCGATTAGTTGTGGTACTGTACATGCATCGAAGATCATTTTTTTTCTACGTTGTCCGTGAAATAAATGTCCAGAGATTGGGGATTTTATTTAGATACCGGAAGAAGTGAACCAATCATATGATACACTTTAAACGTAGACGCGAAATTATTGTATTGTACAATATTTGTTGCTCCAAAAGATGTCATTTAAAAGCATGAATTGTAATTTCTAATATACTGAAGGAAATATTTAGACTCCTTAATAGTTCCCGTAACGTAGGTAAGAAGAGGTTCTGGTGGTTCAACCAGTGGTAGTGGTAAATACATTTTACCAGTGGAGTAGCTAGTAGTAGAGTAGTGTGACAATATGGGCATACTATATTCATTGAACCAATGATCACATCGGGATTCATCTTGTTATCATAACCTATATAGTAATTGAAGGCTGATTTATTGAGATTGGTTCCAGTTCTTGACTTAGTCTATTTTAATCGTTCATCATCCAGTCATTGGGCTTGGCAGGTTTATCAGTATCTCTCGATAAAGATGCTTGTTCGAAGATTTGGAACTTGATCATTTCGTTGACTAACTGTTTTTAAAGCTCTTAAAGTAGAAATTCGGATTCCTTTTGTTTCTAAACGTATTTCTTGTCGGTGTGTTGTTTCCGTAGCTCTTTTGGATGACGCTACGCATATATTGTTGATATTCCGATCTTCTATTTCTTCAATGGCATGGTGGTTTCAATTTATATAAATAAGTTGTTTTTTTTTTTTGTTATGTGTCTTACGTTAACATTTTATACTAAAGATTCATTGTTATTGGAGTTATGAGTATACTTACCAATAATGATTATTGTTTACTTTCATATAATCAGAACAACTAATCACTTCTTCCCATATATGTAATTTATAATAATTATCTCATTTTAAAATGACAATTATTATTGTTGTGATTATTTTATGTTTATTGGCATATGACGGAAATTAAGTTAGTTGTAATGCTTTTTGAATAGATTTTCATTTTTTTATTTCATATTTTATAATTATCGGTTGATCGGAATATAAGTGCATCGTGATACATGTAACCAGATGGCCCATCTGTTGGTTATTTTTAATGATACGGATAATGATCGATCAAATAGTTTCTGAGTTTATCGATGACACACATACAAAAACATCCTTTTGGCTATCTATATATACTTTTGTATGTTTAGATCGCCTATGATTTGCGCAAGTACATGTTTTTCCTGTATGCCAATTTTTATAAAGATACAGACACACAAAAATTTCAAAAATGGTAAATATTAAGTCAGTCAAAGAACACAGTTATGACGTATTACGACAAAAATAAGTGTACAGACAGACTCTAGAGATTTATATAATACTATAGATTTAGTACTGACGTGCGGTAGCTTTATTATTAGCGTATTTTATGTATAACTTTGGTGTTTCTATACCGATTTCTATGATTTTTTTTTTATGGAATAGTTAATACTGTTAACTTTTGTAATTTGGGATGATTGAGAGTGTTATAATCGTAGGAATAGACAAATATAATCAGAAAGCTTCGAACTACTACGCTATTGGGAGTGACACGTATTTATGTGAGTCAACCATAAAAGATAGACATAGGCTGTCATGGGATATTTTTTGTATAATTTTAAGGAGAACATTTTCGTAGTACATGATTTCTGTGTAGCTTTAACCATTAAGGCTAAACACGCGACGGAAGCTCAAAATATGGGGTAACTTCTCCCGTTTTTCAGACATTTCCCTTCACTGCTCTGCTCCTATGGACTTTAACGTGATGAAAAGTATACTATAACCAGCTCAGGAGTATGAAAAATAATTGCACCAAGTTTCGTTAAAATCCGTCGAGTAGTTTTTGTTTCTATAACGGTTATATGGACAGACAGACAGACAGACAAAAATTTTACTGATTGCATTTTTGCCATCAGTATCGTCCCCTGATCACCCCCTGATAGTTATTTTGTAAAAATATTTCATGTACAGAATTGACATCTCTACAGATTTATTATTAGATAATGAAATACGAGAACTCAGTAGTCATTACAAACTAAGGTACTTCAACGAGAATTAAAAAAACTTGATCCAATTTCAAATGAAGATATTTTTTCCAATTTTAATAACATACAACTAAGATCCATCTGCGTGATATATGATCTCTATAAACGCAAACGTGTATGGCGTCACTGCAATAATTCCCATAACGTAAACGCTTGTCATGCTAGCATGGCTGTTTTTAATCACGATATTTATCACACCACTCAATTCTTATCATTGCATTCGTATTTAAATTAAATATTTATTCATTACAAACTTACATATAGTATATGGTTAATTTATATATATCTAAAAAAAATATGAAATATACAAACCTCATTCTGCCATTATTTCCGCCAGGGCGGAAAGGGTACTTTATTCTAGCATATCCTGGCTGGCGTTTGGACTCCACTACCGCTTACTACCAAGTGGAGTGGAGTCCAAACGCCAGACATATAATATAATAATAATGTCGTAAATTTAAATGATATTCCAGTAGTGAAGTTATTTTCATTTGTCCCGTCATTCCCTTGATATGGCTATTGATGATGACTTTGTTCGAAAAAAAAACTTTAAATATACAAACGCCATTCTTGCGTTATTTGTGTTTATTTTATTCATTATAACAGTTGTCAAATATAGCTGTCAAATATAATAAATACATAAAATACTATTAAATTACTAATAGAACAATGTTAATTTTTCAAATAACCCATTACTTTATACGTATTTGACTTCTCGACGCTAGTCTGTAGTTTGCCTAAATACGAGTAGAACCGCAGATTTGCGAACACGATCTGGGAGGTCCAGGGCGCTGTGTTCGACCTGAGCTCACACGAGATTGGACCACTTACCCTATTGCGTTAACCAACGTACTAACACGCTATATTACTGACTATTTTCCTTATATAAAAGTTATATCAAGACTATTTCAGCGACGACAATAATGAATATGGGCAAAAACATCTAGATACCAATATAATTATTCAATTCCATCTGATGTAAATGTTGATAGTCTTTTATTTATGACTAGCTACCCACTCCGGCTTCGCACGGGTACAATGCTGATGCTATATATACTAAACAATATCTTACAACTTTCATAGCTTTTTTGTCATTAAGAAGCTTTACCTATGGTTACTTGGGAACCTTCAAGAAAAGAGCGTACACTTTCCTAAAAGGCCGCGATGGTAATCACTTACTATGTAATGAGATTCCTGCTCGTTTGCCACCTATAACATTAAAAAATTGTTTATGATTAGTAGAGTTAAAAAACGGGAACATTTTGAGGTCGAGGAAAATCGATTAGGTTTTCTTCGGAATTTGGAAATTAGTAAAGCCTACAATTATCTTGCATCGGAAGTCTTTGATGTCAGATTCTTTAACCAATCAAATTATGTGAGTTCCGTATAAAAAGTGGCACTTGTATTTTGATTTGTGCGCCATATATAATCTGCACAAACTAATTAGGAGTATGGAGGACGCATACACAAAATAAATATTAAACCCAAGAAGAAATGCAGTCTACTTTCATAGCTTTTTGTCACTAGACAATACAAACCGTTATGACTCTGCATTTTAAATCTGAAATGTCTTCGAAAATTATCATTAAAATTACTAAACATGCTATAAAGGGCATATTGATCTATATTTATTTATTTAAGGTACTTAATTACATAAGTTAATGCTGTATTTCTTAAAATTGCTAAGTTAATAAGCCATTATTTCTCGTAAAAAGTAAAGGAGAAAATATTGTTATTGTGAGTTATCCCTAAGAGATAGACATCTCAGACTTTCAGGGTCGTAGGGTTCAGCCAGGGTTTGAAATGTAAGCACAAAAAATGTTTTTATTTACGATATATCTTGAGTAACTTATAAAGTAATAAGTGTTTCTCTACTATATTGTGCATGTATTATATATATAAACAGTTAAATCAATCTATTTGACTTTGTTTTTTTACATAGAAAAATGATGACGAAGATTGGTTACAGTCGTCGATCGTTAGCTAGCCGCTAGACCAAGAACAAACATAATGAAACAGATAGTCAATCAGTTTATTTATTATTTGTATGTACGTACTCTTTTATGCATCTTTAGACTTGGTGGTAGGGCTTTGTACAAGCCTGTCTGGGTAGGTACCACCCACTCATCAGTTATTCTATCGCCATATAACAGTACTCAGTATTGTTGTGTTCCGGTTTGAAGGGTGAGTGAGCCAGTGTAACTACAGGCACAAGGGACATAACATCTTAGTTCCCAAGGTTGGTGGCACATTGATGATGTAATGAATAGTTAATATTTCTTACAGCTTCATTGTATATGGGTGATGGTGACCAATTACCATCAGGTGGCCCATATGCTCGTCCGCCAACCTATAAAATAAAAAAAATGTTTCAGAATTGATATGTCTTCATATCATGCACATAAACTTAAAAGTGTTATAATTCAGTCTTAATCGTTTTATCGCTTTGCAATTTACTTTTTTTCTAATTATAAGATCTAATAACGAAATTGTGCCTCTGGAAATCACTATTAATCTCAAGAAGGGTTATAAACGTTTCTCGTAGAGATAACGAATTAAAAAAGATTATGAAAGATTTTATAAGCAATTTTTTTGGTTTACGAATATAATAAATCAAATCCGGATAGATTTTCAGGTTTGATATTATTTGATAACATCAATATAATTACCTGTATTTAGTACTTTACAATACAATAGTAGTATTCATAATGGCATTTTTGTGCCACGGTGAATGCTCTAAAGGAATTATTCTCTCTAATACCTACTTTTCCTTTCCTTCATAAGTCTACGCGTGCTGGCTCGCGGTGTCACCGCCTTGCCGTGACATCGATTTCATCGCGTACAAAAAATGGAATCCTCTACTAGCACATATTTCCCTCCCTCCTTTTATAATCTGGGTTATAAGGTGTGAACGGTCCGGCATGCGGGCGGTAAGGGTAGTTTATTCTAGCTCATCCTTCGTATTTGAACCCTACTACCAATTACCGTTTGAAATTGTCATATAAAATATCAAATCCTAATATTAATGTCATATATTTTTAGAGATATTTTTTTTATTTATTAGATTATATTAAAGACATTTCTACGTAATTTTCGTGCAGTCTTTTTTCATTCAGGTTCATTGGCTTTGTTCCATCAAGAGCTAACCGAGCACCGCGCGCCATTAGACATCGACTCTTTGAGTTCTATTCGTCTGCCTCCATTAGATTTCGATCGTTTTCATTTGTACTATAATACTACGAACACTGTACTAATATGTACGACCATCGAGAACATTGTTTGAGTCATATCCCTTTTATTTTCACTCCACTTTTGCTTTTATGAAATACATATGTTTTGTGATGCTATAATTGATTTCAATCTTATTAGAATAAAATTTAAAACAAAAAAAAAAAATCTTTAAAAATAAAAAAAAATGTAAAACACTTTTATAGAATTATTTGAAACTAGTAGTCGTTCCGCGGCTTCGCTCAAGTTTTAAGGTGTTAGTTATCATGTATTAGGCAAGAAAGTAGCCTGTGTTCTTTCTTAGAGTTCAAGTTTGCTTCACACCAAATTTCACCAAATTCGTTCCATCAGTTTTGCCGTGAAAGAGCGACACACAGACTGACAGACATACAGAGTTACTTTTACATTTATAATATTAATATAGATTAATATTTCAGAAACATCGAAACGTCTTAAGAATCGAGTCATTTTTATCCCTTCCCGAATGATTTTCCTAACGACTCAAATCATCTATCATGTGACAGAGACGCAATTTACGTCAATAACGTTATTTTATTAGATTATAGATACAGGTCGTAACTTAAATAATATAAGCAGCGGCATTAATACGACTGAGTTTGTTTCAATAAAATCCTTCATAGTTTAATCATAAGCATTGAAAACACTATTCCCGAGTATTCGGAAAATTTTGAAATTGTGTTAATTCATTAGTCAAGTATTTATATTGCGATTTTCTATTTCTCTGACGTCATAGATAGCCCATGTCAACTTATTGTTTCCGTTACGTTAAAACTAATACTATATAATATACTAGTAAATGATTCACGTTTCTGAATTGTGGAGAGAAACTTTGTTTCAAAACATCACACTTGCGAAAAAATATTTTAGCCACGAAAGTAAAACTACATGCACAGAAAAATGAGCTGTACGCTCTTATTAGTAAGGAGCATAATCGATTTTGCGAAAAAGTGCTCGATATCCAGAATTACTTGAACTCAGCCGAGTGCAGCGTCACGTCACAACCGGTCTGCTGTCAAGTGTCTTCCAGTCTTTAGTTGCAAGAGACTTTGTTCCAGTCGATAAAATGAGCTGAAGATTTTCAAACACTTTCAGTAGAGTAGAGCTATTTTAAAAAACATTAGCTATGAACTCATTCTAGAACAAGAACGTGAAATCTGATATGCGATATTAAAAAAAATTATAAGATATACGCATACATCTACTTGTTGAGTGAGCCAGTGTAAATACAGGCACAAGGGACATAGCATCTTAGTTCCTAAGGTTGGTGGCACATTGACGATGTAAGGAATAGTTAATATTTCTTACAGCGTCATTGTCTATGGGTGATGGTGGCCCATATGCTCGTCCGCCAAACTATACCATAACAAAAACGCATCAAAATGGTATATCACTTTACGACGTAAGTCTGTTCACGTGTCACAGGTGACATTCGAAGTGAATTCTTACAGAATAACACTGCTTGTATCAATGATGCAGTACATTATTGTTGACCTGGTCGAGTGGTGTGTACACCGGTTTTCATGGGTACGCCACTCCGAGGTGGGTTCGATTCCAGGCTGAGTCGATGTATATTATCATTAGTTTTCTATGTAGTCTTGGGTCCCGGTGTTTGTGGTACCGTCGATACTTCTGATTTTCGATAACACAAGTGCTTTAGCTGCTTACATGGGGATCAAAATAAAAAAAAGTATTTTTTTATACTTGAATGGGGACAAAAGCAAAATATACAACATTTAACATCTATGGCGATATCATTGATTGACGCGAGCTTGAATCTTTGATATTCATTATGATTTTGCAGACAAATGGCGCTTAGAACGTTGACGAAACGGAACTATGGATGTAAAATTAAAATAAACAGTTAAACAGTGCTAATATTAAATAATGACTTATAAACCAAGAACTGTTAGTTCACAATATAGATGCTTTATGCGTGAATACGAAAGTGTGGTGTTATCTTTATTGATTTTCGATTAGAATAGGCTACAGGTATGCTCTTTACAACGTTTCATAGTAAATAACTTTAAGGTTAACTTTAAAACTAGTTATTCGGACCATATACAAAACGCAGAGCACGAGACGGAAAAGAAAGTTTTCTCATAAAGAAAATATTTTCTTGATACATAAATAAGTTGGTGAATTAATAAATCGCAAACAATTAACGTACCCCATGTCCTTTAACAGATCAGAAAGAGTAACTACTTAGGTGCCCGTAATAATCTGACCTGCATGTGTCTAATTTCGTCGAAATTCTGCCACATGTGCATTCCTCCAAACCCTCTCCTTAGTGGAAGAGGAGTCCTTAGCCCAGCAGTGGGAAATTTATAGGCTGTTACTTTACTTTTTTATTTACTCACATATATTATCATTGGCTATAAATACTTTAATTCCAAAATTTGCTACTTCTAGTCACGCGTAAATTACTAATTTTAACAAACGTATCTTAAATACTTTATCGGTGACGAAAATATCACGACTGCTACCTTTCCACTGTCTCGTTTTTAAAAATAGAAGTTTGGTAAATTCAAAAACACTACATTTCTCAGTAACACTAAGAAGCTTAACGAAAGCAGACTGCTCGCTCGGTGATGTTTTACTTGAAATTTCTTTTGAAAAATTCGATAGTTGGGCCATTCACTGTCTGACGTAAGCCTTCTAAATTGATGATTGACAAGCAATTAATTTACAATCGAATGATTCTACATCTACATAAATTAAAATTGAAAAGCTTTTTACAAACAAGCTTTTATTTAAATTGTGCTAAAAAGAACAAAAACAGAAAATTTTACAAACTTTTTTACTTATAACGTAATTTCCCATTTGACACAATTTATGTTATTAAAAGCATGTCGTGCGATTTACTTGTATAGATAAATAAATAAATTAAATATATTATTCGAACAGTTTTATCTATTAAACGTTTCCAACTTACGACTACTTAAATTACTTACTACTTAAATATCTTATATTTTTTTTAAATTTTTAGTAGTTAAGCTCGTATTCGTATTTTCAGTACATCTTTCATGTGATACACATATTATAGTCAAGCTCTAAAGACTTACTCCGCCATATTGGATTACAGTTACATCACTTATATTTATTCCCAGCAATTACTTGATACCCTTACTTTAGGTATGAATTAAAAAAATATATGCATATTTACTTTAGGGCTTTGGGCAAGCCCACCTGGGTAGGTACCACCCACTCATTAGCTATTCCACCGCCAAACAACAGTACGCAGTATTGTTGTGTTCCGGTTTGAAGAGTGAGTGAGCCTGTGTAACTACAGGCACAAGGGACATAGCAGCTTTGTTCCTAAGATTGGTGGCACATTGACGATGTAAATAATGTGATGGTGACCGATATGCTCGTCCGGCAACCAATTCCATAAAAAAAATAATTGGATTTAGAATGACGTGTCACAGTTAACCACGTAATGTCAACCAAACTGAACGTGTGACACGAAAGTTCAGCTCAAACGGTGAAAGATATCTTCTAAATTGAGTTGAAAGTTCGGACCCGTTCATTGACATTGAAAGTTAATTGAAAACTTGTAAAATGGGACAAGCGAAGGTCGCTTTCTGTTTTAGTTGTCAATGATTCTATTAGAAAACTGATTGGAAACAAACTTATGTAAAACAATTCAATTCAAGTTGTACAAATTTTTCAAACCAACAATACCCTCGCCGTTATCAAATCAAATCAAATCAAAATAAACTTTATTCAAGTAGGCTTTTCACAAGCACTTTTGAATCGTCTTTTTACAATTAAGTGAAGCTTCCGCCGGTTCGGAAAGTAGATTCTACCGCGAAGATCTGGCAAGAAACTCAGTAGTTACTCTTTTTCATTTAAATAATACTAAGTAAGTCTTGGAAGTGCTTGGAAGTTAACAGGTATTAACTCCAAACTTTTTTATCATCTATAAAATCTTGTATCGAATAATATGCTTTTTTTACCAATGTATTTTTTTCAAACGATTTCAATTTACGAAACGGCAAAGTTAAAAATGTCTGCGGAATTTTATAATAGAAACGGATACCTTGTCCCAAGAAGGATTTATTGACTTTGCGGAGTCGAAAACTTGGCGTTATAAGCTTACCCTTACTCCTAGTGCACATACGATGATTACATCACTGATTTTATCCAAGTGATCAATGTTACTGTGAATATACATAATATTGTTGTAAACATACTGTGACGCAACAGTGAGTATTTCTACTTTGTTAAAAACATCCCGAAGAGAGTCTCTAGTGTGAATTTACAGTTGATTAGCCATTATTATTATTATTAGCCATAACTTACCCAAAATACAAATAGAAAATGATTAAATTTTACAAAGTTTGTAAAAGTGTAACGGTGGTTTTGACGGCGCGGTTAAACTTAATGTAACAATGAGAAGAGTAAAACAAGAAATTATTTAAAAACGAAAACAAAAATCGCAACACAACGGGAAAATTGTTTAAAACCAATTAACCGCGGGCCGAGCTCGCTTACGCAGACATTTCTGACAAAATAATGACATCAAAGCTTAAAAGCTTAACCTATATGAAAGCTCCAGAGCTTCCATTAACAGTTGAAAAAGTCACAGGTTCGAATTCAGATTCGGAATTGAATCTTGACCCTCTCAGGCATTTTCCGTCTCACTTTCGACTTGCTTTGTAACCCGATTTCTAGTATGGTCAATAATACATGATAATTACTCTTGCTCGAGCTGAGATGGCCCAGTGGTTAGAGCGCGTGCATCTTAAGCGATGATTGCGGATTCAAATCCCGGCAAGCACCACTATATATATGTGCTAAATTTGTGTTTATAATTCATCTCGTGCTCGGCGGTGAAGGAAAACATCGCGAGGAAACTGTGTCTAATTTCATCGAAATTCTGCCACATGTGCATTCCACCAACCCGCATTGGAACAGCGTGGTGGAATACGTTCCACACCCTCTCCTTAATGGAAGAGGAGGCCTTATCCTAGCAGTGGGAAGTTTACAGACTGTTACTTTACTTTTTTTTACTTTATTCTTGCTCACATAATCTACGGCCAAGAGACAATAACAACGCCGAGAGCGCCAGTACATCTGCAGGTACAAGGGACAAAACATCTTACCTCCGAAGGTTGGTGACGATTAGCGAAGTAAGGTATGGTTAATATTTCTTACAGCTAAAGTCTTTTATTCTAGTGACCACTTATCATCAGTTGGCTCAATTGGTCGTCCGTTCAACTTTTACTATTCTATAACAAAGGAAAGTAATAAATATGATACATTTATTTAAATAATATAAATGTGAAAGAAACTCTGTCAGTCTGTCGCTCTTTAATGACCAAACCGATGACCCGAATTAGGTGAAATTTGTTATGAAGCAAATAAAGCAAATATAATTAATTATATAAAGCAAATTTGAATTCCAAGAAAAGCAATATAGGCCTTTTTTGTCTCGTTTCATTCATCTCGTTTTCGTTTTGTCAGTCCATCATAAAATGCTTTACCAGCCCTCATCCTTCTTGCTGATATCGAATATTATGCATTAAAACCACCCGACCCGACCCTCAATAAGAACCCACACTCTCTAGACCATTAAAGAGGCAGCCAATAATACGATAATTAAAAAAATAAGATTATCGCGATCAGCAGAATTTACGTTGTTTTCAATTAGCGTTTCTGTTCTCTTTGTCAGGTAAAGTACTCGAAATATAACTAATTAATTGACATATGTCACTTACAATTCACGTTGATAATATTTAATTTAGATCTTTATTTATTTGTCTATTTGAGACGGTTACAATAATGAATCCCAAAATTGTCTTCTCTCTAATGTTTGTACGCAGACGATTTCAAAATTTACTCGAAAAATCAAAATCAATGTATACTTTATTGAAGTAGCACTTTAGAACCGTCGTTTTACAAATTATATTAAGAGAAGCAGCTACCACTTACTTCTTGTACTCTGACAGTCGTCAATAAGTTGTTTTCTGATGCACAATTTATTAACGGTCTCAGATAAGAACTTCGGTAACCTCAAACCGCTGGGTGGTATTGGTTTTGTGTAATAACTTAACAGTTATGTATAAATACGTGCGGTTTACAATAAATAAAAATAGATAGTCTATTTTTATTTATTGTACTACTTGTGTTACTTTATTGAAGTGCTACTTCAATAAAGTATACATTGATTTTGATTTTTCGAGTAAATTTTGAAATCGTCTGCGTACAAACATTAGAGAGAAGACAATTTTGGGATTCATTATTGTAACCGTCTCAAATAGACAAATAAATAAAGATCTAAATTAAATATTATCAACGTGAATTGTAAGTGACATATGTCAATTAATTAGTTATATTTCGAGTACTTTACCTGACAAAGAGAACAGAAACGCTAATTGAAAACAACGTAAATTCTGCTTATCGCGATAATCTTATTTTTCGTGCGGTTTACAATAAATAAAAATAGACTATCTATTTTTATTTATTGTAAACCGCACGTATTTCATCAAAAAATATTATTTGTCTGCGTGTACAGTCTACATAATACGAGGATAAATAATCGCTACACACAAACACACAAGAGTTATAACCGCGTAGACACAGAGGGTAAGACAACAAAGTGAGCTTCATACCGTTTGCTGCCAATACATACGAGTAGCCCTTGCCTATTTTATCTACCAGCATACTCTTAATTATTGTAAATCAAAAATTTCAATTAGAAAAAAGACATTGTCCCACTGATTTCCACGACATATTAAACGCACTTCTCTTAGTGCCTCGCTACAAAACAGCAAAACAAATGACAAAACAATTACTGTTTGTTAGATAAAAGTCGTTACCATAGTGTGGTAACCTATTCCATAAAGGTTAATTTATCCAACTTTTAAATAAGCACAACCTTGAAATACACCACAGCACGCAAACGAAAAAAGTTTGAAGGTGATGTTACAATTAGGTACAGCATTAAATTTCGGTTTCCGATTGTATTTTAGTTTAGAAATAAATACCTTGTCAAAAAAAGAAATTAATTGACTTTGTACGACGTACAAATGAAACCAGATCCTATTTCTAGAATGGTTGTGTAGAATCCAAACATCGTCAACTACGTAATGTATAATATGAATCGTTATAGCATTGTTAAATAAAAAATGAAATAATTACATAATATAATTACGTATGGTGCCTGAATGAAACAAGAATTTATTAAATGGATTCGGTCAGCTTTGAGTGTGCCTTAAATCGAGGCATCCCGTCGCAAATTATCACAACTGAATCTAAATTCCCTGCGCAGTTACCCATAATAAAAAAAGCGATCAATGTAAGTACGCCTCTCGCCAGGGATCCGTGTGCTCAAATTTAAGGTATTATTTCTTATTATTTACTGGAAGAAAGGCACGCAAATAGAGTCTCTATGCTATCACGTTGACACAATAAGTAATATATTACTGTGACAACTTGTCTCCCAACTGTGATGTATGTTGTATAAGAAATATATACCGTCATCAACAAGATTATATATCTTTCGCCACCAGAAGTGAGGTAACACACAAAAAATCTACTTGCCATAGCCTTACTTAATTTTTGTTGTCAATACAAAAATCTATTTACTAGAAAATACAAATTACGACGTTCAATAATTTACGAATAAATTTTACATATGACTGCTGAAAGTCACTAGCAGGAACAGATATTTAATGAGTGAATCCGAACTTACCAAATGAATTGTAAGAAAACATAATCAAATCGATTAACATTTTTCATTTTAAATGTCACAGACACAATTTCCGCGGGACACACTCTCATTCGCTCTCGCCTCCGATCGAATGACGTTTTATCTGTCAAAAAAAACCATTGACAGCTCGCCGCTGGTTATCGTTCAAAAACTAAACGCTAACACAACGGAAGTGAAACATTGAAATAAATATCAAAAAGAAATGGCTCTTGTATAGGAAAATAATTCGAAGAGGACTGGCCCGCGCCATGTCGTGACAAGAAACTGGCCCAGTCCATGAATTTATTTACTAGAAGTAGACTGAAAAAGGGGACATTCAATAATATGTACGTATATGATAATATATTTATATGATATTGGTGGCAAACGAAGGAGGCTCACTTGATGGAAAGGGACTCTCACCGCCCGTAAATAAATATTTACAGCACCAAGGGCATGCCTGTGTTTTGCCAGTATTTGAGAAATATATAGCTTTTTTGGCCATGTCATATTCGCAATAAATACAAATTTCTCCTAAAAGACAAATATTATATACTAGATAATATTATGAGAATCGCAAATAGGTTGCTAACTAAATTACGACTTTTAAACTTTAATTAACTTTTCAATCAACTTCCCCGATTTGTTATTGATGAGAATCGAGCATTAGTCGAGAATGAAACTAGGTTGCTTACTTTTCCTTCAATACATTTGCGTTACAATCAGGGGCCGCTCTACAACCACATAATGGTTTTGATATGTTCCCAATTCTATTCCAGTCCAACTTCGAATATTCCGCAAATATATAAAACTCAGCTTAATAGTAACTGGCCTATCAATGAGTGGCCGTTTCGTAAATTCAAATCGTTTGTAAAAAACACATTGGTTAAAAAAGCATATTATTCGATACAAGATTTTGTAGATGATAAAAAAGCCTGGAGTTAATACCTTTTGACTTCCAAGCAGGATATATTAATTTAAATAATTGTACTAATTAACATGACTACTAAGTCGGAATCGAATCGAATCGAATTCGAAGTCGAAATTCTCGGAACATAAATACAGGTGCGTTTTAAAATACAAAGTAAAATAAGTTGTCAATCATATATGTATATTGAATATGACAACAATAATACCCTGTTAATTGCCCACTGCTGAGCTAAGGCCTCCTCTTCCTTTGAGGACAAATGCTTCCTGTTCAAATGCGGGTTGGTTAAATTCGCATGTAGCAGATTTCTTTATGAACGCAATTTAAGCACATAAATATTCAGTGGTGCTTGCCGTTTGAACCCGCAATCATCGGTTGAGATGCACGCGTTCTTTCCACTGGGCCATCTCGCCTCCAAATATTGAATAGTTTGTAGAATAGAATTGTTTCGAACTTTTCAGAGCATATATTATTTATATATATAAGTTTTTACATTAAATATTTATTGGCCAATTTAAAACGTACATCACACATTCATCATACATACATCAACGTATCGATGGAAACAATATGTACGGAACTGAATATATATGAATGTTATCGCTCCTGATCCATGTTATTCATAAAAAAAATTGCGTACATAACGCCTTGAATTACAAACGCGGTCCTTCACTAGCACAATAAAATCATGAATTTATTTTTGAAATTTATACATAGAATAAAATTGTAACATTCTGTGATTTGATATAAAACGTTTTATAAACCCTACATTTTTGAAAATAGAATATCGGTATACATTTTTTTTACCACCATCTGATGGTAAGCTTAACCATTCCTTACATCGTCAATGCGCCACCAACCTTGGGAACTAAGATGCTATGTCCCTTGTGCCTGCAGTTACACTGGCTCACTCGCCCTTAAAACCGGAACACAATAATACTGCGTACTGTTGTTTATCGGTAGAATGCCTAATGAGTGGGTGGTACCTACCCAGGCGGGCTTGCACAAAGCCCTACCACCAATTCATTATAAGTCTAAAAGTGGTCAAAATGATGAGATATAATCAATAATTAGCGATTACCCCTAAGGAAAAATGTTTAAAGTAGAAAGTTATAGTCGTTCATTTATATTCATATATGTATGTATAACAAACTGAAATTATTACCTCTTTTTGATGTCGGTTAAAAAGAGTGCCTTCTGAGTTTCTTGTTGGTATTAAACCTAATAAAATGTTTTTTATTCAAGACAAGTTTACAATAAAGCATATATCAATATTTCAATTTCATTAACTACTGCACTTTTCTTGGAATAATCTTCATTTCGTATAAATCCCTACGCTCTATTGCGCCATGAAATAAAAGGTCATATCTCTAAAAGACATTACACTATGAATAAAATCTAAATACTTTGAAAGGAAATTATTGTTATTAAATATCGTTATCATTTCTACAAAGCTTTTTATCATCACATCAATCTGCTATTAATAGTACCGTTTAAAAATAATTGACTGCAATTAGAAAAATCTACTACAAACGATAAAAACGATTCCCTTCTGTAATACGATGTTATGAAATAATATACGAATATAGTTACGTCATCGACAAAGGAGGCATGAGTTCCATAAATAATATGGTATAGAATATTGTATGCTGAGTTTTTTCAGTTAATTGTGTCGTTTTCTTATATGGCTATCATGGTATGACATGTAATGTGGAGGAATGAGGAATATATTGTGAGGAAGGTGTTGAGCATGGATGTGGCTGGATATAGAGGTAGAGGACGACCAAGAAAACGATGGATGGATTGTGTGAAAGACGATATGGTTACAAAGAATGTTACTTGTGAGATGACGTCTGACAGAGAAGTATGGAAGGAGAAGATATGCTGCGTTGACCGCAAATAAAATTGGGATAAGGGCAGGAGGATGATGATGATGTGTCATATTCGACAAACTATCAACATGACCAAACAACGAGACCTGATATTTGAAATTGGCTGGCTCGAGGACTGACCCTGGGAACTATCGTCCTATATCGGTTTTGCCCGTTCTATCAAAAGTATTTGAGCAGGTTTTGTACACGCGTATATATAATTATCTCACTGGAATAAATTTTCTTTATAAAGGTCAGTATGGGTTTCGTGCTAAATCAAATACTCTTGCAGCTACAATTGATCTAATTTCTAAAATAAAAATTAATATAGATCAGAAAAGGATAGCTTTAGGTATATTTATTGACTTGAAAAAGGCGTTTGATACCGTCTCACATAATATCTTGCTTCATAAATTGCAAAAAATAGGTGTATCTGGATCAGCTTTTAGCGTCCTTAAGTCATACTTAACGAACAGACAGCAAATAGTAAAAATCGAAAATTTCAAAAGCAGTTCATATAATATCAATTGCGGTATACCTCAGGGGTCAATTCTAGGCCCTCTATTATTCTTAATCTACATTAATGATATTGGTAATTTAGGATTACACGGAGAAGTGTCATTATACGCAGATGACACATGTCTGTTCTTTTTTGGAGACTCAATACATGAGATAATATCTAACGCACAAGCAGATTTAAATATACTAAATGAATGGTTCCAATGCAATTTGCTAAGTATAAATGTTACGAAAACCTCCTATATGCTTTTTACTGCTAAAAATAAAAAGATCCCTAATTATGAATTCCTAACCATAAATAATACTAAACTTAAAAAATCAGAAACAGAAAAGTATCTTGGTTTACTCTTAGATTCCAAACTATCATGGCAACCTCATTTAGATTATTTGCAAACTAAAATAACATCACTGACTGGAGCTTTACGCAGGTGTGTCCGATGTATTCCATATAAAGTTCGAACTATTATTTATAACTCATTGGCTAAACCCTCACTTGAATATTTAATAGAAGTATGGGGATCTGCACACAAAACTAATTTAAAAGATTTACAAATATCACAAAACAAACTATTAAAAACACTACACCAACTGGACTACCGCTTTCCAACCAAAGAACTTTACAAGAAAACTAATACACTATCTATAGCACAATTATACAAATACAAAACATGCATACTTATAAGAAAAATTCTCTCAGGATCTATACACACACAAACTACTTTTAAGACTAAATCACACAAATACTATACACGAAATATACATAAATTACAAATACCTAAGTCTAGAACTAAACATTATGGTAACAAAACTATACAATTTGAAGGAGCGCTAATGTACAATAATCTACCGAAAGAAATATTTAACGAAAAATCTTTTTTGAAATTTAAAACTAAATTAAAAACATACTGTCAAACTTTATAATTATGTTTGAATGTTTGTATAAATAAGGTCACCATTAACTATATATATGTTTATTATTATGTTACTAGTTTAAGTTTCCTATGTAAGTGAACTTTGTTCTTAATGGGAAATAAATCATCTCTAAATCTAAATCTAATCTAAATTTGTTGACTCTTACCTTCATTTTGTAAAAGAGCTCCTCTAAAAGCTCCCTATGAAAAGATTTCGTGAACTTATTTGTCGAATTTATAGAATTTTCTGGGTTTCCCTCAACTTCACACAATCGACTCGTTCAGATTTTTTTTCGAACACACAATAAATATACAAACTTCTTTGAAATGAATTACACTCGGAGCCTTCTTAGCGTTTTATCTTGACATGATATTAAAGTAGCTCCTACCTGTCATCTATACGCTCTATACGCTTAAATCTCTAAACTACGCAACAAAATTAAATGCGGTTTGCATCAATAAACAATGCAAACAATGGAAGGTTAAGATGTGGAGATAATAACGTAACCTAATCGAAAAACAAAGAAGACTAATATTTTTAAGTAATAATTAAATAAAAATTTATATAAAAATTACATCTTTGTCCTTGCCTAAAGTTAGAATGGGTAGGTAGTATTATTTAATTTATGAATTATAAGTACTTATAATTAGAAATATTATAAATATTTTATAATAATAATATTATTCCATCTGGACACGCAGTAGCGTGACAAGCCAACACAAACCGTTTGGAGCATCTTTTGGCCTCTCATAACTCAAAAACTGTTTCGCAATCAAATTGAATTTGAAAAACATAATTCGTATATGAGAACTTGCTTAGGCAGGCCCTAGACTGCAGTACAGAAGAGGTGATATTTTATATAGTTATAAATAAATTTCAGGAAGGACAATTGAACTTGGCACCTATTTAGATCTCCCTTATTGACTTCAATAACCAAGGTGTAAATCATAATACTGAACTTGGCTCTCATTGTACATTTATGTGTTTGACGGGATCTTTTACTTCCTCGAACCTTTCTTAACTTCCTTTAGTAACGCCATACCGCTTTCACTCGGATAGCTTCCTAGATGAACTTAATTAAACGCTTCATGTTATTGAAATATTCTCGGAAACAATTTATTATGAATTTTTAATACAAAGTAATGTAATCCCGTTGCAGGTTTCATAAGATTTTCTTTTAATAATTAATACAACTGACTAGCTTAACATTCAATAGTAAATGTAAAATCTCGACCGCGTTTATAGATGGCAGAAGTTTATTTAGGCATACAGTCTTAAAATAAAACCTAAAACAAAATATCAAATTGATGAAAATAGTAAAAAAATCGTCGTTTCGAAACGTCGTATTATAGTGTTAAACTAGCTGTTCCCGCGACCTTATATTAATTTGAATTTAACAAAAAATATATTGTAGCCTTAAGCTACCTTACCTTACTCCTTATAGCTTCACTTAATTGTTATATGACGATTCAAAAGTGCTTGAAAAAGCCCACTTGAATAAAGTATATTTTGATTTTTGATTTTTTTGATTTTATCAGTTACGTGCTAGTGAAAGTCTCGTCCAAATCGGTCCAGCTATTCCAGAGATTAGCCGGAACAAACAGATAGATAGACAAAAATTGTAAAAAATGTTATTTTGGTATAGGGACCGTGTCTACATACATATGCACACTCCAATTTTATCATATGTATAGATTTAATGTAAAACAAACACAATATTGTACATAAAAACGTTAAATCGTTTATCACAACTACGTGATAATGAAATTTAAAAAAAAAATGCGCTAAGTTTAATTTAGCCACTTTTCTCAAGCCCAAGGTGTTAATTTCCGAACCGGTGATAAATTTTCGACTTTGACTTCACTTTGATATACAACAACTGTTTATTAAAAACTTTCTGATATTAAATAAGTTAATTATTGAAAGTCAAATAAATTATCTTATAAAAAGAAAGTTCAACAATGGGAAACTAATAAAGTTACTGTCCTTAAAAAAAATGCTTCAAAGAGTTTGAACGCGAGAAAATAATTCTGTAGGAACCCCTCTGCAGGTAAAGGTCTACAAAAGAACTAAAATTAAATACCTAATTATTTATTAACGTATCTAAAATTCAATATAAAACTACTAACATAACATTATTTTTATAAGTATATATACACATCTAACATACATAACTAACAAAAACATTTTAACTCTGTAAACAAGTATTTTCTGTAAGAAATAAAAGGCTTTTTTATTTTTATTTATTATTTATTATAGAAAATAAATCTTGATCAAACTCGTCATGTCCCATTTATATACCATCTTATAGGATTCGATTTCATGGAAAGACTCGCTGATAGCACGCGTTCTCATATTGCGATATTACATTTACTAATATCGCAAAACCTTAGTCTTAGTGACTTCTATACATCGACCTTAGATTGGCAATCATTGCAACAGTCTAGTTCTAGTGACCAGTAACTTTTATATACAATAACAATATGTGATGCTCTTAAGAGTTAATAATAATAATAAAGTAAAGTAACAGCCTGTACATTTCCCACTGCTGAGATAAGGCCTCCTCTTTCATTAAGGAGAGGGTTTGGAACATATTCCACGCTGTTCCAATGCGGGTTGGTGGAATGCACATGTGGCAGAATTTCGATGAAATTAGACACATGCCGGTTTATTCACGATGTTTTCCTTCACCGCCGAGCACGAGATGAAATATAAACACAAATTACGCACATATATATAGTGGCGCTTGCTTGGATTTTAACCACTGAGCCATCTCAATAATAAAAAAAAAAACAAATTTGGACAACATTACATACATTACTTTTATCCCAATGTTAGTAGCTAGAGCACTTGTGTTATGGAAAATCAGAAGCAACGACGGTTCCACAAACAGCCAGACCCATAACATAGAAAGCGAATGAACTTTTTCTACATTGGCCTGGCCTGGAATCGAACCCGGGACCTAGGAGTGGCGTATGAGAACCGGTGTACATACTACTCGACGGCGGTCGTCCAAGAGTAAAATAACAAATCTATTTTTCAGCAATGTTGTGTAAAAGTTGATAAGTATTTGTTTGACGTAAGGCGTTGTTGTGATTGTATTTTTACAAGTTTGTTTGAGAAACAATACGATCATATCAGTCTAGATTGTCTTTCCAAGCAGATAACGACTCAAAGATGCAGCTCATGGAACAAAACCCTTTTGTTATACCAAGACAAAGAAATATATTATAAACCTATGTTCCTTCTAATACTGATATTTTCAAACAAAGGACATTCTACTTTTTTGTGAAACATAAAATAACCCGCCAAAAAAATATTTTTATACCCATTAAAAAATATTTTCTATTGTATGAATTTGTTCTAAGGAAAAATTTGGAGTCACAATAAGTAGCATACAAACAGAACATTTTAATTTTTCATCGTTCTTATTTCTACGAAAAATGTATGATTGCTGGATAATCCTTCCAAAAGATATAATAATATCACTAAGGAGGCAGACATAGATAGATATTTCAACCTGAAATTTATTGTCCCAATACTCTAAAAATATCATTAGAAATAATCGTACTTTTTATTTTAATAATTATTAAATATTTTTTTAGTACATATTTTAGTTTAAGTCTCATATTGTATAATTCTTATTTTGGCCTCTGAAGTTTAATCATTTTTTATAATATATCGCATCCGCAATTAATTATACTAGCTTATAGCTTAAACTGTAATATTATCACTAAATAGCCTATATAATGGACTGGCAAATGAGCCACCCATGAGATGGGAAGTGGTCACTATTGCCCATAGACGAACGGTAAGAAATATGAAACATTTCTTCTATCAACAATCTGCTACCTGAGGTGGTATATCCCTTGTGCCTGTAGTTAGACTGACTTACTCACCCACCAAACTAGATCGTAAGATATACACATCAAACAAGATATATACTATATTGTTTGAAGATTTTTTATGTTGACTTTCCTTCCTTTCGCTTCAAATCTCACTTGCAAAACATTGACAACGCCATCTAAGTCAAATTTCGACTTATGATCAATATCTAAAATTTAAGATTAAAACTAAGAATTGCTGAAATTATTGAAAACTATAAATTATTTTATAAATTTAATTACAAAAGCTTATCTAAAAGAGATCGCGATAAGACTTTAATATACATTTTCAGATTTGGGTTTCGGCTTCAAATCAGACGTCTTTGAAGAAATAAATTTTATCTAAATATTTCGAGCAAAACGGCAATTACATAGAAATTTAATAAATTCGACACGGATGTAGCATAAATGATATGTAAATAGAATATATCTATAGTATATATTATATATTTGTCTATTGTAGTGTATACTTCGCCAGTTCTACTCATGTACCTACAAGTAGGTAAAGCAAATTTAACTTTTGATTTATAAATATTTTAGTCCAAAGATTTTGACTTTGACTTTATCTAAGGTAGAAAATGGCCATAAAAGAAAGGCTGATTTTGATAACGGTGGTGTATCCGAACGGGGAAGTGGATTATGATTACAACAACAACAATAGCCTGTAAATTTCCCAACAATTAAGAGAAATAATTTAGAGGAAGGATACATGCTACTTTTAAAAACTCACCAAAAATGTTGCTTTCGATTCGTGTGTTTTAGATAAAGTTTTATAAATTATTAAGGATAAAGTCGGTAAATGTAAAGTATTTTAGCTAGTCAACTTATAACACCGATCTTCCAACTCCGTAAAGTCAATGTTCCCTGAAAAAGGTACGAAACATTTTATGTCATATTCAATTATCTATATAATGTCATAAAAAAAAACGATACAAAAATTTTCAGTTGTTTTTATTTTCAAGCGAAGTTTCAGAGTTGCAGAGTTTTTAGTCAACATTGTATGCCAACTAAAAGCTCTGCAATAAATCAAAAATATTTAAGATTTATTCCTTAATTCAAAAGATACCAAGGAGTCATAAGATTATTATCGCTGTTAATGCGATCGACCGGGAAGACACGGTCTCGCTATAAAAAGTTAATTTCCGACTTCGCAACGAATGAATACTCGCCAGACTAATTAATACTTAATAGTTATGTTTTAATTTCCCTCGTAATTGTTTGAGAACTGTACGAGGGAAACTTAATGCAATGCCACGACTCAGGTTACCTCTGGAACAAAGAGATTTGATAAATAAAAGTTCTCGGCTCCGTTTAATCTTGCTAAGCTGAAATAACTTTTTGAGCTGAGAAATACATTTACCTTCGTAATCATCTTAAGGAGGTTATTTTGTAAGCTGGTTTTATATTTATAATGTTCAAAAGTCAAATGCGTCCAGAACTACAAATATAAATTATCTGAAATATGTATTGACACGCTAAGTTGGTACCACTCGTTTTCCGTGACGTCAAACGGCACGTTTTTATATGCCGTTAAGCCCCGCCTCTGCCACCTCTTTTTCCTTGTTTGATTTGACAAAACTCTCTGTTCATCTTTTTTTATACAAAATACTGTAAACACTATTTCCATAAAAAATAATTACAATCTTTCACTTCAATGGAACTTCCTATAATGATCTGAACATGAACAAAACCCGCTATATCCATTTTCATACAAACTAAATCGGGCTTATGGCATAATTATGCATCAAATTGCATAAATCATGTTCAATATCGACGTCATCATTTGTACTCTGATATGCATGATGAAAATCAACGATGAACATCAATTAACAGACGCACGAAAACATGCTAATATCCAAAGGATTTAAGTGTAGGGATCTTGTAAAGTAACGCGTTATTCTATTTTTTAATTCTTTCTTGCAAGCGGACTTGTTATTCATAGACGTTATAAGAAATTTCCTCAATATTGAAATTGGATCATGTGCCTGTAAATACACCGGCCCACTCACCGGAGCCGAAACAAAACAATACTATTATGAGACGAGTGGATCAAACACATGTTCATGCTTGCAAAAAGCCCTACCACCAACTATATTCATCTACAACCCTTTTTCCTGTACTTATGGTAAAGAATAATTCAAAGCCCATCTTTTATACGAAATATAATTAACACTGTGCAATAAGTATAAATAAAGATGATGTGCTAATTAACTTGTTGAATCGGAATAAGAAGTTTTGAAAATGAGAACGCAAGGTGAACCATATTATATGTATGTCTACGACAAGTCGCCTACAAGTTTAAAAAAGCAAAGTCTACGTAGTCCAGAGCAGTACAGCAAAGAAATATTTATCGCTTCTATTCCATCAGAGTGTCAATTACGTTATGTCGATTGCACTTGAGAACCGAGATGGCCTGGTGGTTAGAACGCGTACATCGTAACCAATGATTGCGAGTTCAAACACAGGCAAGCACCACTGACTATTCATGTGCTCAATTCGTGTTAATTGATAAACATATCTCACATCTCATGTTCGGCGGTGAAGAAAAACATCATTACAGGCTGTTGTTGATGTTGTGTTCTTGATTGCACGTAATTCAATAAAATCTGTTAAACAAGCCTAAATATAAACCGAGCGTATTATTTCATCTAGAGGAATTCGCGTCGAGAACATATTATTTGAGTTCCTATACATCAATAGTAACATGAAGACACGCATTGTTATTGAAATTTCCATGCGAACTGCAGTTAATTGACATGAGCATACGTTGTCGATGGAAAATATTTATGAATCAATATCAGCCCGATCGGAAACGAAACGCGTTGCAGATTGACGTGTAGGTAAGGCTACACATATATTTTTTCATCAGGCTTTATTGAAGTAAAAATTTATTATACAAAAGAGCTTAACTAAAACGAATTATTTACTCAATCTCAAAATATACACGAAATAATGAAATAGCATACCCATTGAAGTAAAAAAAAACACAATGTTACTAATTAAAAAAGTAATAAGACATAAGTTATCTAGTTAAAGTTCAGCCGTTCCAAATAGCTTTTTTTGCGTTCCAAATAGCATCAGGCAAATCGTTCCACCATCGAAGTTATGCACTTGATGAATCTCGTTCTTGGCACTAGCCCCTCCCAACTCACAATTCTAGATCAGTCATTACTCTCAAAGTATTTCCTTTAGCGTTAAGTACAAGGTTTTTTTTTTATAAGACAACATCACATACATTGCTCTGATCCCAATGTAAGTAGCTGAAGCACTTGTGTTATGGAAATCAGAAGTAACGACGGTACCACAAACACCCAGACCCAAGACAACATAGAAAACTAATGGTAATCTACATCGACTCGGCCGGGAATCGAACCCGGGACATTAGAAGGGCGTACCCATGAAAACCGGTGTACATACCACTCGACCATGGAGGTCGTCGAACAAGGTTATAAGCAAACATGATTAACGGTTGTTTGGTGCTGGGATAGAGGAAGTATTGAGTATCTTGACGGTTCTTCGGTAGAATCTACTTTTCGCACCGGTAGTAGCTATACGTTTAATATATTTCTATAAAATATCAATTCAAAAGTGCTTGTAAATCGTCTTGAATAAGGTAAATTTGTATATTAAATTTTTTAAACACAATTGGCACCATTGCCTGGGATTTAACGTGCAATATTTGATTACGACTCATGTCTTCCAGCCCCAATGGTTTACATTTCACTTAGTAAACAATTTCATAAACTATCTCACCTATAAAGAGTATTCATGTGCTTAATTTGTGTTTATAATTCATCTTGTTCTCGACGGTGAAGGAAAACACCGTGAAGAAACCTATATCAGTCCAATTTCATAGAAATTCTGCTACTTGTCACCAACCTGCATTCTCCTCAAAGAGAGAGGAGACCTTTAGCCCAGCAGTGGGAAATTTACAGGCTGTTGTTGTCACACTTATTAGCGGCCTCGGAAACAGTTTTGTAAACTTTGTCCATTAAATATTCTGTGATTGATTGCTTAAATTTGTGATTGTAAATATAATCCTTACAGACATTCAAGCAAATTTTAAAGAAAGACTGAGTACTACTAATGTTTTAATTAATTCGATTTTGAGTATTTTGTAAATGAAATTTAGTCATTATATACTTTATTTAATTGGGTTCTAAGAAGGATTTTTTGCGAATTCCTATAAAATGGGTATATTTAATAGAAAGTTCTCACCAGTTTAGGCTGTAGGTTGTATCGAGAAGAACCGGAAAGAAGGTCATGATTTGTTTCATAGAATGAGTAAAAAAAAATTTCTTATTAAAGTAAGTTTTACTTATTATTATTATTATATTAGATTGATTTATTGATGCATGTAAGTTGATCAATGTTATTTTTGTTCCCAACAAAATTCAGAATAAACTTCATGTGAAATTAAATACTTGGCGTAAAAAAATATCTTTTCATCTCGTGTTTACACTGTGTCACTGAAAATATCAAATTCATCGAGTTTATTGCTTATATAGCGGATGTGTAAATAATAATAATGGTTTTAAGAAAATACAAACTTTATTATACGATTAGTATACAATCAAAATAAACTAACAATTAAATAACCCATTGTTATACCTTTACATAGTATAAAACAAAGTCGCTTTTTATATCCCTATGTCCCTTTGTACGCTTAAATCTTCAAAACTACGCAACGGATTTTGATGCGGTTTTTTTAAATAGATAGAGTGATTCGAGGGGAAGGTTTGTGTATAATACATGAACAATATAGTAAAGAAACACTGATAATTTTCGAAGTTTGCAATGTGATGTCGTAAAATAACAAATTCTGTAGTACATTTAGTATCAGTATTGCATCCGTGCGAAGCCGGGGCGGGTTGCTAGTTATAGATAATACATAACAGCCTGGAATCACAGTCGTCTCGTTCACGGTAACGGACAGTTGACGCACACAGGGCTATCTTTAACCTATTGGAGGACCTGGGAATACTTGGAATATAACTAGATAAACAAGGTTATATGTTTATTTTTAGCAATCATATAATATATTATACTTTTTTATTCGATCTAAGGAGGCCCCTATCGCTCGCGGGGCCCGGGGCACTTGCCCAAAGTGCAAAGTAGGATAGAGGGGTCTGGACACAGTGACAGTGACTTCGAGAATCGAAATACATTCGCTACACGTATAAGTTATGATGCTGTTGTCTTAGATTTTCGCGATTATTACACATTGAAATAAAACTAGTTTTAACGGATTTAAATCGCGGGTAGACTGCCCGGGACCCGTGACCACGAACGCTGTAAAGTGCTCGAAACGTCGGGATGATGAAAATAATTAATTGTCCAGTAAATGAGCTAAGCTATTAATGGCTATTTAAGCAAGTTGCCTGTGACATATGAGAGAATCTTTAATTTAATGTTGTAAAATATCAAATTACCACCAGTTCGAAAAGGAAACACCCTGACCTGAGAAGAACCGGCGAAAGAGCATCAGCGTCATTCTTTTAACTAGTTTCTATAACAGCTTTGCCCGCGTATGATTTTGAAGGTCAAATATTAAGTATCCTTTTTTTATGGACTAAGTTTGCGGACTAGCATATGGGCCACCTGATGGTAAGTGGTCACCGTCACCCATAGACAATGACGCTGTAAGAATTATTAACTATTCCTTACATCGTCAATGCGCCACCAACCTTGGGAACTAAGATGCTATGTCATTTGTGCCTGTAGTTACACTGGCTCACTCACCCTTCAAACTGGAACACAACAATACTGGGTACTGTTGTTTAGCGGTAGAATATCTGATGAGTGGGTGGTACCTACCCAGGCGGGCTTGCACAAAGCCATACCACCAAGTAAATCCTTTTCTTATCTTCCAATGATGTGGGTTGATTAGTTACGAAACAGCGTAAAAGCCTTACTTCAACATTTATGATAATAGGATTTAATCAATTATCGTATGGAAGATTATATTGATTGCAGCCTCGCCGTGACGAACTCGATTCCAGCCGTGTCATTGTCTGAACATACCAACACACTCCACAATGAAGCGGCAGTTCCTCCTTCTCATTTTTATATTCACTGAGGTAAGTAATAGTGACGACCTAAATAACTAATATGAGTAATCGGAAAAATATTCGATAGATGTTTCATCGATTCGATACGATTTTTTTTCATGTATGTTATGCAGATTACAACGTTCAATACTGAGCGAGGTCTAATACGCCTCGTATGTCGCCCTTGCAGTGCAGCTAATAATAACATAGATTTCTCTGTTGTTAAGTACAGGCTGTTACATTTATTTGATCAACAACATGGAATTTTACTTTCTTAATCATTACGGGGTCTAATAAGCCCTGTACCAGTATTATGATTGTTTTCATACGAGGTCTTAGACGCCTCGTACCACAGGAATAGGATAAATAAAAAAAATTACGCCATAGCTATCTAAGAAATATTATATGCCAATATGCACCCAACGTTGGGTTCCAATATTTTCTGTCCCTTGCGCCTGTACGGGTACATAACAACATTAAATATTGTTGTTTGATGGTAGAATATAATATAGTGAGTCAATGGTACCCACACAAATGACTTAGCACAAGATTTTACCACCAATCTGCTAAAAATTAATGACGTAAATTTTTAGTTAATTTTATAAAAATGATCCAATGCACCGCCTTCTATATGATACAGGACACAAGATGTTATCCTGCGCCAACACTGAGTATTGAAGATTACTATCTATACTAATATTATAAATGTGAAAGTAATTCTGCCTGTTTGTCGCTATTTCACGACCAAACAATTGAAACGAATTTGATGAAATTTATCGTGAAGCAAACTTGAACTCTAAGAAAGGACATTTTTGCCAACACTCTAAAACGCGATCGAAGCCCAGGGCTACTACAGCTTTGTTATATGTGTGGCACTTATCCAATGTAGCTTATGTATAACACTACCAACAGTATACAGCACTACTAATATCATTGCAGGAATTCCATTGCTGGATGATATAATAGGTATATTGGGCAGGTTTACAATGAAACCATATAAGAATTGAGACCGCAATCGGTTGTATTATAAAACAAACGCAAACCAAAATAGAATGAGTATTTGGTCCACCCATATATACAATTCGTACACTGAATAAATATTACAGAAATATTTATGGAATTCGTGTTTCCAAAAATCAGTTACCACTTTGTCACACTTTACAAAAGCCTGCAATATAGCCCTTATAGCGTGAGGAATAAGGTTCTCAATCGAATCCCTGTAAAGGCCTCTGTTGTGAAATTGCAATCTCAAATCAAATCTGTCTCCTTCCATATAATAACTTCTCCGATATATTACAAATTGGATTGTAAATTTCGAATTGATGAATATCTGACGATAGAGAGCTCTGTACGCCAATCTTGGTACAGGTGTGCTCTGACATCATTCTGTCGAGACAGCTTGCTATCAATTCACTATCAAACTCAAACTCGAATACCTTTATTCAATATAGATTATACTAACATATTGATTTTTGTACGGAAAAGAAAATACCCAAATAAAGAAAATACCCGTGAAGAACCGGCGAAAAAAAACTCAGCGTATCTTTTTTGTGTATTTCTATTATTTACAAATATTCAATATGAAAAAAATAAACATCAAAATCGGTTCATAAATGGCGAAGTAATCAGCGAACAAACATAAAAATATATATATACGGTCGAATTGAGAACACTCCTTTCTGGAAGTCACTTAAAAAGGAGTACCCAGGAGACGATATATGTAGGTGTAATGCAGAATAACCTTTCGCATATAAACATTCCTTAACAACGTTGCCACAGGAAATAAATTATTACATAAAGGATCTGACAAAGTTTATCCATTAATCGATTTAAAGTTTAAATAAATTAAACTTATTAGATATATAAGAATTCAGCAAGTTTTCATTAATGGAATAAAGTCTACTGGATCTACGCTAAAAATGGGTGTTCCACAAGGTTCAACTTTGGGTCCCTTTCTATTCCTAGTACATATAAATGACCTTCCTTTCTTTGTTAAAGGTATTTGTGATATAGTATTGTTTGCTGACGATACTTCACTGATTTTTAAGGTTGGCAGGAAAAAAACTGACTATGACGATGTGAACGGTGCCTTATCACAGATACAAGATTGGTTTAATGTAAATAATTTGGTTTTGAATACTCAAAAAACAAAATGTGTAGTTTTTACCCTACCCAATGTTAGGAAGCAAAATTATAATATATCTTTAAGCGGTGGCCGCTTGATGTAGCCGATACTACCGTTTTCTTGGGAATAGAATTGGATTTCAGACTTCAGTGGAGTCCCCATTTGTCTTCCCTAACAGGGAGACTCAGCTCCGCAGCATACGCGGTTAGAAAAGTTAGACAACTAACTGATATTGATACCGCTCGTTTAGTTTATTTTGGTTATTTTCACAGTATTATGTCATATGGCATATTACTTTGGGGTAACGCTGCAGACATTGAATCTGTCTTTATTTTACAAAAGAGAGCGATTCGGTTTATTTATAATCTTGGAGCTAGAGACTCTCTTCGGGATGTTTTTAACGGAGTAGGAATACTCACTGTTGCGTCGCAATATATTTACAACAATATCATGCATATTCACAGTAACATTGATAACTTTGATAAAATCTGTGATAATCATTGTATATGCACTAGAAGTAAGGATAAGCTTATAACGCCAATTTTCCGACTCCGCAAAGTCAATAAATCTTTCTTGGGGCAATGTATCCATTTCTATAATAAAATTCCACAGACATTTTTAACTTTGCCGTCTCGTAAATTCAAATCGTTCATAAAAAATACATTGGTGAAAAAGGCGTATTATTCGATACAAGATTTTGTAGATGATAAAAAAGCGTGGAATTAATACCTGTTGACTTCCAGGCAGGATATATTAATTTAATAATTGTATTAACTAACATGACTGTATTTTTTTAAATGTTGAAAAAGAGTAACTACTGAGTTTCTTGCCGGTTCTTCTCGGTAGAATCTACTTTCCGAACCGGTGGTAGCTTCACTTAATTGTTAAATGACGATTCAAAAGTGCTTGTAAAAGCCCACTTGAATAAAGTATACTTTGATTTTGATTTTTGATTTTATCTTACAATGTCACTTATTTGTTAACAATTTAAAATTAGGTTAAGATGTTGATTGTTTTCTTTTAGTGCATGTTGTGTTCTTCTTAGCAGGGCCGCCGTAAGCGGGGGTGCGACGCGTGCACCGCACGCGGGCGGCACGCCCAGGGGGCGGCAAATTGAGCAATACATCACGTACCTAATTCAAGTCATTATTATAATTCCCACAAATCCTTAAGTAAGAAAATATCGCACTCAGTAAAGTTAAAAGTCCGTCGTCTGTTATTAGGAGTTAGGAGAATCCCCTTTAGCTTCCTTATCAATTGGTAGATTAGGTATCCGTTACTTGTAGTAGGGCGTTGTCGTAGGGCGGCTTGAAGGGTATCACGCCGTAAGTTATATTGGTGGTCGCTCGAAATAGCAGAGCTACGAGCCCGTTAAACCGGGCGCGGAGGGCATACGTTCGCTGTCGCAGGCGCAACGTACTCAACGCAAACTTAGAGGTACACCTGCGGGCTGCACATCGTCAGTTGAAAAAAAGAGTTAGAAAAAGCGTTAAGTAAACAGAGAGCAAAGGGGCGCCCATATCGTGGTTTGCGAGGGAAGCTCCGAACATACGGCGCTCCTGTTACGGAATAACTACCGACAGATCTCCTGCGACTGTTCGGGGAGCTATTTCCGGGGAAAAGGGCGGGTCATTCAACCATCGATGCCCTAAAACACCCTGAAGACCCGGACAATGGAGGCGATGGTCCAAGGGAACGTAGTCCTAACGGTATCACCGGACGTGGCGAACGACTTCAATAGTCTTCCTTTCTTTTTTTCTTAATTTAATTTACGGCATCCACGGGCTCATAGGCCCATGCCTTTTTTATATTTTACATTTATACACTTTGGCGTTTTCTACTTTATATTTTTACTTAACATCAGCAGATATTCGCTAGACTTCAAGCTCGCCGTCTTCCTTTCGAGACCATAGGACCATTTCGATATCACGAGTTGCCTTCCTATCTCAGAAGGCCGTTGGGGCATACCTCCAGGATCAGGTGATCCTTTGGGAGGGGGCGATGGACGACTTGTCCGGCGTTTGAAGTTGGTTTGACTGGCTCCTGCGGGCACCGACCTCGCCCAGGATGGGTGTGTTGTGTCACGGTGACGGGGCGAACCTTTCAGATGGCGGCCCTAAAGTCGGAGTGTCGCTTACGGTGGATCGAATCGAGATGCTGGTCTTGATGGTTTCTCAAACTAAAACGGAGGGCCTCCTAATCCACGGTCCTTGCTGAGGTCTCCTCGAGGAGCGTCTACCGCCCTCCAAGAGACGGCAATTAAGGCGCAGACACATATGAAGGATCAGGGCCTCATCCTGGATGGAGCTTCGTGCAACATTTTGTCCAACTCAGCTTAAAGCTCATCAATGCCAACGTAGGAGGACCTCCTAAACCAAAACACCTTGCCTGCGTGCGCTCTATGGCATTGTATTTTATATTTATTGTAAATAAATAAATCTAATCCAATCCAGCCCATTTCCGGTCACTGCTGGATATGTCCTCTCCAATTGCACGCCACTGAGATCGTTCTTGGGCTCCTCGCATCCAGCTCCTACCAGCCGTCTTGCGTAAGTCGTCACTACACCGTGCCCGAGGACGTCCTACACTACGTTTGCCGAGACGCGGTCTCCACTCTAGAACACGTTTTCCCCAACGGTTATCGATTCTGCGACAAATATGGCCCGCCCACTGCCACTTCAGCTTATTAATCCGGTGGGCTATGTCGATGACTTTGGTTCTCTGGCGGGTCGCCTCATTTCTTCTGATGCGATCCCGCAGAGAAACGCCAAGCATAGCCCTTTCCATAGCACGCTGAGCGACTTTAAGCTGGTGGACCAGCCTTGCCGTGAGTGTCCACGTTTCGGCTCCGTATGTCATGACGGGTAGGATGCACTGGTTGAAAGTTCGTCTTAAGGCACTGTGGGATCGACGCTGTAAAGATTCGACGTAATTTTCCAAACGCTGCCCAACCCAGCTGAGTTCTTCTATTCACCTCGTCCTAAAGGTTGTTTCTACCTAATCGCAAAGTCTGCTCATGGTAGATACATTTTTGAACAACTTCGAGGACGGTACCGTGTATCGCAATCGGTTCCGGTAGAACATGTTCATTGAACATGACCTTGGTTTTATCCAAGTTCATCCGTAGGCCGATACGCATAGAAGAATCAGCAAGCGTCTGCAAATCTTTAGTGAGAGATGTATTCGCCATTGATGTTGATGCCATGTCCTTTCCAGTTCAGCGTCTTGAACATATCCTCCATTGAATTAGTAAACAATTTGGGGGAAATAACGTCCCCTCGTCTCACACCTTGATGCAATGGTTTGGGATTTGTTTGCTGATTCTGTACTTGGACGGAAAATACACCTATTTGGTTGGACTCCCTTAATGCTCGTAACAAGGTTCTTATCTTACGGGACCGTGGGAACAGTGCTGCTGACCCGCTTCCCCGAAGAAGACCAGTAGAAGGGGTCTTCGCTATGGATGTCTTCTCCTCCCGCCATAAGTGTCCCGGGGTTAAGGGTTTCTGTACCCTGAGAACTCCCTAGGAAGTGGAACTCCGCAGAGGTGACCCTACCGTTAGGACGTCACGGTAATATGCACAAAAGATTTCGCAACATCCTCCAAAAAGACAGAGTGGGTCGCTAACGTTGGTTTTTAGCAGGTATACACCCCGCCCCCACCTCGTGTGGAGGAATAGTGGTATGCGTTTTTGCAGCAAAAAAAGGGCGGCATAATAGGTATTGCACGCGGGCGTCAAAACAGCTAGCGGCGGGCCTGCTTCTTAGTAGTAAGTCTCAAATCTTCTGTAGTTAGGAGGAAGACACTTGCAGAGGCCTATGTACAGCAGTGGACGGGTACGGGCTGATGATGATGATGATGTGTTCTTCTTTAAGTAATTGTGTTTTCATTGTGTGAATCAGTGTACACATTTTTGAAGAACTAAATAAAATAAATAAATAAATATTATATCTCTGTAACTAAGGATTGAGAGGGTCAGTAGCGCATTGTTTTACGGGCAACGATGTAAAGTTTTAGGATCGAACCTGACCCCTTGGGCTATTGTCGTTCCCACTTTTAACACAAGTGATAAACTTAAAAAGAGGCGTAAACAGGAATATTAGTAATACCTTATTTAAGTTAGGCCTTGGCACTATTCTTTTTTTTAAAAAAAGAGAACCATTTCTAAATTTTTTGTCACTGGTATACCTATATTATTCCTGAGTCTGATAGGGCGTAATTATTATTTATTATATTCCTATTAATAAATAGCACCCACGTGCATCCGGAACATGCCGCTTCTAGGTCATAAAGGAATATGGAGTTATGTAAAAACGTGTTGCCTAATTTTGTGTTAGAGCTTAACAGTTTCTGCTATAAACCGAATTTAATTTAATGTTTTGAAAAAATATTGATTGCTGGTAACTATATTTTGTGAATGGCAACAATAAATGTGTGTGGGGAAGAAGTAAAGTAGTAGTTTGATCGTTGAGAGTAACAAAAAGAAGTGATCAGATCATTAGGGAGTATTATTTTGGGCATATCTTGTTAAGTTTACACGGTATAAAATGCAGAATTTTCAAAACTATCTACGTAACGTTTCCTAATAAAAATTTGACAACCTCTGCGGTCGAGTGGTGTGTACACCGGTTTTCATGTGTACTCCACTCTGAGGTAGGTACTCTGAGGGTTCGATTCCCGGCCGAGTCGATGTAGAAGGTTTATTAGTTTTCTATGTCGTCTTGGGTCTGGGTAATTGTGGTACCTTCGTTACATCTGATTTTCCATAACACAAGTGCTTTAGCTACTTACATTGGGATCAGAGTAATGTATGTGATGTTGTCCAATATTTATTTATTTTAATAACACTAGCTTTACCAGACTTCATATGTATAAAATAAGCAATCCATTTCGTGGCACTTTATAATCGATGAGATAGAAACACACACCGATCTTTTCGAGCTAATCACGCAGTATTGTGCTAATGTACGTACAACACGCCACGCGGAACTTTTTTCGTGATATCTCGTGTTTGTAAAACTATGAGATTGAATTTCGAACGTTAAATATTTTGATTAAGTTAATTAGTTGTCAAATAAAGTGTCGTTCTGTTTCCCCCATTGTTTAAACATAATAACGTTATATTGTTTATAAAATATATATATACTGTGGTTTTACTTGGTGGTAGGGCTTTGTGCTGACCCGTCTGGGTAGGTACCACCCACTCATCAGTTATTCCACCGGCGAATAACAGTACTCAATATTGTTGTGTTCCGGTTTGAAGTGTGAGTGAGCTAGTGTAAATACAGGCACAAGGGACATAACATCTTAGTCCCCAAGGTTGGTGGCACATTGACGCTGTGAGGAATAGTTAATATTTCTTACAGCTTCATTTTCTATGGGTGATGGTAACCACTTACCATTCTGACTTTTCTGTACATATTTCTAAGACGTGTCACTTCTTCTTATAAAACATATTTTTATTGATAAATAATATTATCTTATATTAAACACTTATTTGAAAACATAAACCAAAAAGTTTCCACTTATAGACTTTCGTGTATAAGTTTGAGCAGCCTTCAAAGCACTACAAATTGACACAACACATCGTAGGTCCGATCTCAAAGTCCTAACTTAATAATGTAGCATATATGTATATAAGATTATAACTTTTTGCGTAAAAACAAAACTTAGCTGCCTTAATTTTTCTTTTTTTAAATACAAGAATAGTAATATTATTATTAATTTATATGTAATTATATGTAAACAGCTTCACTTACAACTAAGTGACCTAATGTAACTTCCTTACACACATTTTAACCAACACAATTTTCATTTATCTCTAAACTTAAGGATTTACCAGAATCCAGCGGAAACTCCCACCTCTCCCACCGCTATTTCTTAGACATTTTCTGCTTCGTACAATCACTTTGTGGAACCAGCTTTCGCCGGCGGTTTTTCCGAACCAATACGACATGGGAACCTTCAAGAAAAGAGCGTACTCCTTTCATAAAGGCCGGCAACGCAAGCCCCTTGGTATTGCAGATGTCCATGGGCGGTGGTAGTCACTTTCCATTAGGTGAGCCTCCTGCTCGTTTGCCACCTATATCATAAAGAAAGAAAAAAAGACAACATAGAAAATTATTGAATTTTTCACATCGACTCCGCTGGGAATTGAACCCGGGACGTACCTATGAAAAGTCGAGGTTGCCACGGAGATCGTCAGATTGATTGCTCTTCGCGATTTGCTGCCGTACTGCCAATAAACCTATTGTATAATACGCATTAAGCAAGTAGTTAAATGTTATTACTGTTAAATAAATAGTTGACTCTTGAAATAAAATTAAAAAATATATTTTAAAATTTCATAAACCTTTTTTCAAATATATTACAAACTAAAAATTTAAATGAAGTACTCATGTGAGTAATAATTATATGTAACAAATTAAAATGCGGGTCTCGTATCGGTACTCGTACGAGGTGGACGTTTATTGTTTTGAATGCATTCTTTCTTGTTTACAAGTCATTAGCTAATTACTGTGAAACCCGTTCGGCGTGCGGGCCGACCGGTGCCGCTTATCTATCGAACAGATAACTATTGAATGATTGTATTTGTATTCATTCTGTGTATTCTTTAATTTATTATTATACATGGATGAAAATGATGCTTCGATTGATGAGAACAATGTGAATAATGAGTTGAGGACTCCAAGCCCAACTATCTATTTAAGTGAGATGTTACGGAAAGAAAGAAAAGAGAATTGTGAGAAAGAGACAGAATATATACCCATGGAAGATGATGCAGAACAGTGGTCAGCGCGAGTTAATAAAAGAGAAAGAGATGATAAAGACGAAGACGAAGGTTGGCAGACAGTTATGAAAGAAAAAAAAATTAAAACTCAAGACACAGACATGGAAATGTACATTTCATGTAAAGAAAAGTTTCCCAAACAATTTGCCCTGGCAAAATTATTAAAGGAGTTGAAAATTACTGATATAACTAAAATAAAATACTTAAGCCCCTACAAAATTAGAGTTGAATTTGATAATGTGCACTGTATGAATAGAATGATGACTTGTGAAGATTTGTTAAATAAAGGGTGGAAATTTCAAAAAGCATTTCAAGTCAATTTTACATATGGTACAATCAAGGACGTGGATCTCGATTTAACGGAAGAAGAAATTAAAATGCGCATTAAATGTGATAGTCGTGCTGAATTAAGTTCAGTGAGTAGATTGAAACGACGTGATGTGGATGGTAGCTGGATTGACTCCGAGAGAGTTCGTCTCTGTTTTAAGGGTTCGTATTTGCCTACTCATGTCTTCGTGGACAGTCTCCGCATTAATGTTGACTCTTACACATTCCCTGTGTCTCAGTGCTCCAAGTGCTGGAAATTAGGACATACACTATCTAGATGCCCATCAAATAAGATTATTTGCCCTAAATGTGGTAGTAATCATGCAAATTGCGAGACAAAGAAGTTTGTTTGTGTTAACTGTCAAGGTCCACACATGGCACTCAATAAAGGATGCCCTGTTTTTTTGAATGAAAAAAAGATTCGCGAGATCATGTCTCAATTTAATTGTACATACAGGAAAGCTCGTACAATGTTACCAGTGTCTCCGGCCCCAAAATTTAACATCCAAACTGTGAATACTAACGTTGATCAAACACACATTCATACAAATCGCACATACGCAAATGTTGTTTCACATGTGTTTCCTACTCATGTGGCGTAGAAGAGGAATCTTCGGCACAAGTTTCAAGTGAACAGACTAAAATGCCAAGAATAAAACGTAAATCCGAAAATGTACCTAGAAAACATAAAGCGCCTAAAACCGAAACTACAAACCTATCTACAAGCCATAACCAGTCTGATTCTAAAATTGAATCTGAAGAATTACATCATACAAATCTCGAAAAACCATTAGATAGAGATATCAATTTCTCAGAACTATTAAGCAGACTAAAAGAAATTTTATTTCTTAAAAGCGGATCTTTTCAACAAAAAGTAAAGAAATCAATTAAGTGTTGTGTTGAGTGGTTGATTTTAATTGTAGTTGAAAATATTTCTGATTGGCCTATCCTAAAGTTAATTTTAGACTATTTAAACACATAAATTCACAAAACTAAACATAATTCAGTGGAACGCACAAAGTCTTAGACCTAAATTGACAAGTTTTGAAAATTTGCTGTGGCAGGAAAAGATCCATATTGCTGCCGTATGTGAGACTTGGTTAGAGCCAAATGGTTACTTAAATATCAAAAATTACAATATACACCGATGCGATCGTGCTGATTCGTATGGAGGGATAGCCATAATTGTACATAAATCCATCAAATCTCAGGTATGCAAAGTACGTCAAACTAATTCATTAATCCAGATCATCCATGTTAGGCTTTTGAATTGCGGAGACTTTGATAATGTAATTTCTGTTTATTGCCCATCTTCTGCCCGAACCAGCACTCATGATTGGGACGCCATTTTCTCGATAGCTAATTCTAAAACAATTATAATTGGAGACTTTAATGGGCATCACACTAACTGGTCACAAAAAATTGACCAAAGAGGCCTTCAAATATTCGATGCGCTTTCGGATAACCAGCTTGTGACCTTAAATGACCGCACACCAACTAGGGTAAAATTAGTTAACGGTACTCTACAAGAGTACTCCCCTGATATATCTTTGGTTACCTCTGATATTGCGCTAAAATTTACTTATACAGTTCTCAATGAAACTTTGGGCAGTGACCACAGGGTCATTAAAATATCAACCAATGTCAGTAATTCATATCCATGGATATATAAAAGAAATTTTAAATTAGCGGATTGGAATTTATACACGCAAATACTTGAAGACTTGTTTAATAATTTTTCTTGGTTTAATGATCCCCAAAAAGACTACGACTCCTTCGTAGATTATATAAATATAGCTGCAGAAATATCTATTCCTCTAATAAGATTTAACGAAAGCCCTACTACGAACTTCACCCCCAAGCCGTACTGGAATCAGCATTTGTCTAAAGCAGTGTCTGAGAGACGTTTGGCTTTGTCACAACTCCGTCGTAATCCAATCCCACGTAATTTGGATATATTGAAGGATAAAATTCACTCTGCACAAAACCTGATGCGTAACTCTCAAAGTAAATCTTTTCAAAATTTTTGTTCGTCTGTACATCATAAAACTACACCAACAGAGTTATGGCTTAAAATGAAGTGGATAAAGGGCTATAAAACTCCTAAACAACAAATTAATGGAAATCTAGTAAACGAACTTTTGCGTAGCTTAACTCCCGATTATGTCTCCCCTATGTGCCCTGTGTTACGTTCTCATAATAATAAAATAGGTTCCAAAATTTGTATAACTGAGCTAGAAAGCTGTATTCCATCTAAAAATACAGCACCTGGTGATGATGGAATTACATACCTAATGATAAAACACCTTCCAAAAAATAGTAAACATGTATTGACAACACTTTACAATTTATTTTATGAGAAAGGCTTTCTCCCTTGCCAGTGGAAAAATATCATCGTTGTCCCTATTTCGAAAGCAGGTAGAGATTCAGAATCTATTTCGTCACTACGCCCAATTGCTTTAATGTCTTGCTTATGTAAAATTTTCCATAGTATTCTTAATAAGCGATTGGAATGGTTCTGCGAAAAGAATAATATTTTTTCGATAAATACTACAGGATTTAGAAAATCATATCAGTGTGCGGATAATCTTTCTTACTTCATAACTAAAACTTCAGCTGGATTTTCGGAAAATAAACCAACCATCGCGTGTTTTGTTGACATCCATAACGCATACAATAATGTCAATATATCTTCACTCATTTCGATTCTGGATAGTTTGGGGGTAGGATCAAAATTTTGCAGTTATCTGTGGAATTTTTTAAACCATAGAATTCTTAAAATTCTTAATAACGGAAACACTATGGCAAGAAGTACCAGCCTAGGATTGGCTCAAGGAGATCCATTAGCGCCCTTATTGTTTAATATCGCGACCCATAAAATCTGCAAACGTACCAGCCCAGTTTCTATATTGCAATATGCGGACGATTTTCTTTTATTTACTTCATGTGATGATTTGACAGAAAGCTCTGAGAAACTGCAGTCGTCATTGCACACGATGGCTGTCCACTTATTAGATATAGGGTTAGAGATTTCGTCTACTAAAACTAAAGTTTGCATATTTAAAAGGGGGCATAAAAAATATACAGTGAAAATATTATTGAATGACAAAATAATTGAAGAGGTTAACGCTTTTAAGTATTTAGGAGTGTGGCTTGGCAATTCATTGAGATGGTCAAAACATATTAATTACTTAAGAGGCAAAATTTTGAATTTATTAAATATTATTAAAATTCTAAGAGGACCGGGCTGGGGTATACATCCTATTCATTTAAGGCGGTTGTATTTTGGGTTGATTCGGAGCAGAATAGATTATGCCAGTTTCTTATATGATAATAGTTGTAACACAAATTTGAAAAAAATCGATGCGTTACAGAATCAAAGTCTCAGATTTATTGGTGGCTTTGTTAAAACTACACCGATCTATATTATGGAAAATGAGCTTTGCGTACCACCTTTGTCGATCAGAAGGTATTATTTGGGAGTTAAATTTTGGTTAAAATGTAAATCTATGGCTAACAATGAAATTATCAAGTTGTTAAATATATTCCAAAATATGTGTACCAATTCTTATTGGCGAAATAAAAAACTACCATTGCTCATTAAGATCCACAATGATTATAATGCTCTCAAAATTCACCAAAGTAATAAACTAGATATGTTTAGTCTAGACACGTGGGTTAGCAGTGTGGATTTATCCTCTCACATTAAATGTTCTTTAGCATCAATTGACAAAAGTAAAAGTAAATATAGTAATGCAGCTTTAAAACTATTATCGGAACGGGAAATTTCAGAAATATATTCATCATTTTATAAAGTGTTTACAGATGGCTCAAAAGATAGCTCTGATGTTGGTGTTGCTTTTTATGACCCTCAAACTAATACTAATTGTCAACTTAGAGTAGATTCTAAGATATCTGTGATGCGTGCAGAGTTATTAGGAATTTTGGAGGCTTTATCATATATCAGTACAATAGATCGTGATAAATTTGTAATTTTTTCCGATTCTAAAAGTGCTCTTCAACATGTGGCTCGGTCTACCTCGACCTTTCGAGGAGCTCCGATAGCCTATGCAATTTTAAAATCTATTCTAAGTTTCTCTCGTCAAAATAAGAAAGTGATGTTGCAGTGGATTCCTGCTCATATTGGTCTAGAGGATAATGAAAAAGTAGATTTTTTAGCAAAAAATGCAGCACGAAATGGTGTTTACTACCAATGCGTACCATATTATACGGAATTATTATATCTAGCCAAAGAAAAATATTACAAATTTTGGAGAGAATATTTTGATGAGCGATCGCTGACTAAAGGGATCTGGTACAGAACTATGCAACCCGGACTACGGAAAAGTCTTTGGTTTGATGGAGCCAATATGAGCAGGTCTTCAATTGTCACAGCTCTTCGACTTCGTTCCGGTCACATTCCATTAAATAACTTTGGTTTTCTTATGGGTAAAACACCTTCACCTAACTGTAGTGTATGTAACAGCATAGAAGACACGTACCACGTAATAATGGAGTGTGCTCGGAATGAGACTGATAGAATTTCTTTTTTACGTTTAATCAATTATTGCGGGGAGGTGGGGGCATGTAATAGTGTCCTCGCTGACCCTACATCAGAACCAGCGCAAGTTTTGTACAAATTAGTGGATGGTGTTTTTAAGAATCGATGTAATTAATCAATTTGTTAAGTTTAATGTTTTGTAAGCACTATGAGGGTGGCATTTTCTTACAGAAAAAACCCTCTTTAAAATAAATGAAAAAAAAAAAAAAAAAAAAAAAAAATTAAAATGCCGCACTTGTCATGACCGCGTGTTATAGTTTGTACATTTTTTTAGTAAAAATTATTTGTTTACTGTTTTTACACGAATAGTTCGTACGAGATGGCCCAATGGTGAAAAGACGTGAATATTATCCGACGATTCCAATTTCAAACCCAGACAAGTACCGTCGAATATTCAAACGTATTTAATTTGTAACAATCTCGTGCTCGGCGATGAATCGTGAGGAAGAATGCAAGTCAAATGAAAATTTGAAACGTTTGTATTCATCAATCCGCATTGGAGCAGCATGGTGGAATATGCTCCAAACGACTTTGGAACTTAGACGATCTTTGGAACATAAGCAGGCTTCTTCTTAAATTCGTAGAACAGACATATTTGACAATCGTCGTCGCTTCAGTAATAAGTTGCACTTAACTTAGTGCCGAGTAAAGACAACCCCTCCCCCCTCTTCAATACAAGTTTCACTTAACGTTCCGCAATGTAACCCCCATCCCCTGTAAAGGGGGAGAGTATTTAAAGCATGTTGCAAAGTTTTGGTGTACATGTAACGGAATTTAATTCGATAAATACAAATTCACCGCCGAACATGAGATTAATCTTCTTTGGGATGTTTTAACATATAATACTTGATATATTGGTCTTACGTAACTGCTGGCGTCCCACAAGGTGGCGTGTTGTCTCCCCTCCTGTTTTCTATTTTTATCAATTCAATAAGTCAACATATCTCTTCTCTCTACCACTTGTATGCAGACGATCTCCAAATTTACACCCACACAAAACTAACTGACTTACCAACGGCCATAACAAACTTAAACAATGACTTGCAAGGCATTTACAAATGGAGTATCTCCTTTGGTTTAAATATCAACCCATCAAAAAGTCAAGTCATAATAATTGGAAGTCCCAAAATGGTCTGTCGTATAGATTGGTCACTTGTTCCACCAGTTAGACTTAACAACACGACTATTAATTTTAGCGATAAGGTAAAAAACCTTGGCGTCGTCTTTGACCGGTATCTCTCTTGGTCGCCGCAGGTAGGCGAGCTTAGTAGGAAATTATTTGCAGCCATGGGCTCTCTTCGCCGGCTGCAGTATTTTCTTCCATTGCCTACTAAAATTGCTTTGGCACTAACTCTCCTACTACCCATTCTTGACTATGCTGATACTTGCTTTCTCGATCTTAAAGAGGAGCAATTAAATAAACTTGAGCGCCTTCAAAATCTTTGCATTCGGTTCATATTTGGTCTTCGCAAATATGACCACATCTCCGAACTTCGTAATAAGCTCAAGTGGCTTCCAATTCGCTTTCGCAGGAATACGCATATCCTTTCCTTACTTTACTGTGTACTTTTTCATCCTGACACACCTTTTTACCTTAAAGAGCGCTTTGAGTTCGCTCTGTGATACCCACGAACGTTCCCTCCGATCCAACAATACCCTTACCTTAAAAACCCCCTCTCACTCATCTTCCTTCTATTCCAATTCCTTCACAGTAAAAGCAGTACGCCTTTGGAACTCCCTTCCTATTAGCATTAGAAAAGCACAATCCCACACTTGTTTCAAAAAATACCTAAAAGAACATTACTTGTCGCTTAATACGTCATAACTTATTTTACACTTTTGTCAATATGTATGTATATGTATATGTATATGTATGTATGTGTATGTGTATGTATATGCATGTGTATGTATGTATATATTTCATTTATATCTATTATTATATATTTATATATTTTTTCCATATTGATATATATTGATTCGTATATATTTTAGTCAATTAATTTATAACTTTTGTACGCCTCCAAACCGCTTCCATTTTTTTTTCAGTCCTATGCCCAAAGGTTGTCTGGAAGAAATTGCTACCGTAGCGATAAGACCGCCTTTGTACACATACACATGTTACCCATTTGCCTTGTTTTTTATTATTGGTGTACAATAAAGAGTATTTATTATTATTATTACTTTGAAAGGAAATTATTGTTATTAAATATCGTTATCATTTCTCCAAAGTTTTTTATCATCACATCAATCTGCTATTAATAGTATCGTTTAAAATAATTGACTGCAATTAGAAAAATCTACTACAAACGATAAAAACGATTCCCTTCTAAAATTATATACGAATATAGTTACGTCATCGACAAAAAAGGCATGAGTTCGTTAAATAATATGGTATAGAATATTGTATGTTGTGTTTTTTAGTTAATTGTGTCGTATTCTTATATGGATATCATGGTGTAGGCATGTAATGCGGAGGAATAAGGAACATATTGTGAGGAAGGCGTTGAGCATGGATGTGGATGGATATAGACGACCAAGGAAACGATGGATGGATTGTGTGAAAGACGATATGGTTAGAAATAATGTTACTTGTGAGATGACGTCTGACAGAGAAGTATGGAAGGAGAAGACATGCTGCGCCGACCCCAAATAAAATTGGGATAAGGGCAGGAGGATGATGGTGTGTCGTATTCGACAAACTATCAACATGCCCAAACAAAAGGACCTGATATTTGAAATTTGTTGACTCGTACCTTCATTTTGTAAAAGAGCTCCTCTAAAAGCTCCTTATGAAAAGATTTCGTGAACTTATTTTTCGAATTTATAGGAGTCTCGGGGTTTCCCCTCAACCTTCAATTTCACACAATCGACTCGTTCAGATTTTTTAGAACACACAATAAATATAAAAACTTCTTTGAAATGAGTTACACTCGCTCTGAAAATGCAATCGTAATATTTATTAACCTTTCACAAGCGGTGCCTTCTTAGTGTTTTATCTTGACATGATATTAAACAAAGTTCCTTCCTGTCATCTGTACGTTGAAATCTCTAAACTACGCAACGAAATTTAATGCGGTTTGCATCAATAAACAATGCTTATCGAGAGGAAGGTTAAGACGTGGAGATAATAACGTAACCTAATCGAAGAACAAAAAAGACTAATATTTTTAAGTTTCTCCTTTAACATAAAAATTACATACAGCATAATTGGCCCTGCCTGAAGTTAGAATGGGTAGCTAGTATTATTTAATTTATGAATTATAAATATTATAAATATTTTATTTTATGAATATTAGTCTATCAGTAGCGTGTCAAGCCAACACAAACCATTTGAAGCCTCTTTGGACCCTCATAACTCAAAAACAGTTTCGCAATCAAACCCATTAGATCAACCCATTTAGATCTCCCTTATTGATTTCTATAACCAAGATGTAAATCATAATACTGAACTTGGCTCTCATTGTACATTTATGTGTTTGACGGAATCTTTTACTTCCTCGAACCGTTCTTAACTTCCTTTAGCAACGCCATACCGCTTTCACTCGGATAGCTTCCTAGATGAACTTAATTAAACGCTTCATCTTATTGAAATATTCTCAGAAACAATTTACTATGAATTTTTAATACAAAGTAATGTAATCCCGTTGCAGGTTTCATAAGATTTTCTTTTAATAATTAATACAACTGACTAGCTTAACATTCAATAGTAAATGTAAAATCTCGACCGCGTTTATAGATGGCAGAAGTTTATTTAGGCATACAGTCAGAAAATAGTAAAAAAAATCGTCGTTTCGAAACGTCGTGTTATAGTGTTAAACTAGCTGTTCCCGCGACCTTATATTAATTTGAATTTAACAAAAAATATATTGTAGCCTTAAGCTACCTTACCTTACTCCTTATAGCTTCACTTAATTGTTATATGACGATTCAAAAGTGCTTGAAAAAGCCCACTTGAATAAAGTATATTTTGATTTTTGATTTTTTTGATTTTATCAGTTACGTGCTAGTGAAAGTCTCGTCCAAATCGGTCCAGCTATTCCAGAGATTAGCTGGAACAAACAGATAGATAGACAAAAATTGTAAAAAATGTAATTTTGGTATAGGGACCGTGTCTACATACATATGCACACTCCAATTTTATCATATGTATAGATTTAGTGTAAAACAAACACAATATTGTACATAAAAACGTTAAATCGTTTATCACAACTACGTGATAATGAAATTAAAAAAAAAATTGCGCTAAGTTTAATTTAGCCACTTTTCTCAAGCCCAAGGTGTTAATTTCCGAACCGGTGATAAATTTTCGACTTTGACTTCACTTTGATATACAACAAATGTTTATTTGAAACTTTCTGATATTAAATAAGTTAATTATTGAAAGTCAAATAAATTATCTTATAAAAAGAAAGTTCAACAATGGGAAACTAATAAAGTAACTGTCCTTAAAAAAAATGCTTCAAAGAGTTCGAACGCGAGGACTACTAGATGATTCTAGTTTCATATAGAAAATAATTCTGTAGGAACCCCTCTGCAGGTAAAAAGAAATAAAATTAAATGCCTAATTATTTATTAACGTATCTAAAATTCATTATAAAACTACTAACATACAATAACATTATTTATATATATATATATACACATCTAACATACATAACTAACAAAAACATTTTAACTCTGTAAACAAGTATTTTCTGTAAGAAATAAAAGGCTTTTTTATTTTTATTTATTATTTATTATAGAAAATAAATCTTGATCATTTTGTCGAAACTCGTCATGTCCCATTTATATACCATCTTATAGGATTCGATTTCATGGGAAGACTCGCCGATAGCACGCGTTCTCGTATTGCGATATTACATTTACTAATATCGCAATGCCTAAGTCATAGTGACTTCTGTATATCGACCCTAGATTGGCAATCATTGCAATGGTCTAGTTCTAGTGACCACTCACTTTTATATACAATAACTATATATGATGATCTTAAGAATTAATAATAATAATAAAGTAAAGTAAAGTAACAGCCTGTACATTTCCCACTGCTGAGATAAGGCCTCCTCTTCCATTGAGGAGAGGGTTTGGAACATACAACACATTAAATTTCCACCTTCATGTCCGAAAATCCAGAACAGCGCGATATCTTAGTCATTTTCTGCCTCGCACAACCACTTTGTGGAACCAGCTTTGGCCGGCGGTTTTTCCGAACCGATATAACATGGGAACCTTCAAGAAAAGAGCGTACTCCTTTCTTAAAGGCCGGCAACGCACCTGTAAGTCCCCTGGTGTTGCAGATGTCCATGGGCGGTGGTAGTCACCTTCCATCAGGTGAGCCTCCAGCTCGCTTGCCACCTATGCCATAAAAAAAAAATATTCCACCGCGCTGTTCCAATGCAGGTTGGTATAATGCACATGTGACAGAATTTCGATGAAGTTAGACACATGCAGGTTTCCTCACGCTGTTTTCCCTCACCGCCGAGCACGAGATGAATTAAAAGCACAAATTACACACATATATATAGTGGTGCTTGCCTGGGTTTTAACCTGTAATCATCGGTTAAGGTGCACGCGTTCTAACCACTGGGCCACCTCAGTAATAAAAAATCAAAATTGGACAAGATCACATACATTACATCCCATATGATATACGATCCCAATGCTAGTAACTAGAGCACTTGTGTTATGGAAAATCGGAAGTAACGACAGCACCACAAACAGCCAGACCCAAAACGACATAGAAAGCGAATGAACTTTTTCTACATTGACCTGGCCTGGAATCGAACCCGGGACCTAGGAGTGGCGTATGAGAACCGGTGTACATACTACTCGACGGCGGTCGTCCAAGAGTAAAATAACAAATCTATTTTTCAGCAATGTTGTGTAAAAGTTGATGAGTATTTGTTTGACGTAAGGCGTTGTTGTGATTGTATTTTTACAAGTTAGTTTGAGAAACAATAGGATCATATCAGTCTAGATTGTCTTTCCAAGCAGATAACGACTTCTCAAAGATGCATCTCATGGAACAAAACCCTTTTGTTATACCAAGACAAAGAAATAAACTTATGTTCCTTCTAATACTGATATTTTCAAACAAAGGACATTCTACTTTTTTTGTGAAACATAAAATAATCCGCCAAAAAAATATTTTTATAACCATCAAATATTTTCTATTGTATGAATTTGTTCTATGGAGAAATTTGAAGTCACAATAAGTAGCATGCAAACAGAACATTTTAATTTTTCATCGTTCTTATTTCTACGAAAAATGTATGATTGCTGGATAATCCTTCCAAAAGATATAATAATATCACTAAGGAGGCAGACATAGATAGATATTTCAACCTGAAATTTATTGTCCCAATACTCTAAAAATATCATTAAAAATAATCGTACTTTTTATTTTAATAATTATTAAATAATTTTTTAGTACATATTTTAGTTTAAGTCTCATATTTTATTATTCTTATTTTGGCCTCTGAAGTTTAATCATTTTTTATAATATATCGCATCCGCAATTAATTATACTAGCTTATAGCTTAAACTGTAATATTATCACTAAATAGCCTATATAATGGACTGGCAAATGAGCCACCCATGAGATGGGAAGTGGTCACTATTGCCCATAGACGAACGGTAAGAAATATGAAACATTTCTTGTATCAACAATCTGCTACCTGAGGTGGTATATCCCTTGTGTCTGTAGTTAGACTGACTTACTCACCCACCAAACTAGATCGTAACGATATTAAGATATACACATCAAACAAGATAACACTATATTGTTTGAAGTTTGTTTATGTTGACCATCCTTCAGCAGTACGATTCTGTTCACTTTTCGCTTCAAATCTCACTCGTAAAATATTGACAATGCCATCTTGATATATGTATCGTATACATATCGAGTTGAGATGGCCCAGTGGCGAGTTGAGATGGCCCAGTGGTTAGAACGCGTGCATCTTAATCGATGATTGCCTGGGTTCAAACCCAGGCAAGCACCGCATGCATGTGATTCATGTGCTTAATTTGACTTTATAATTCATCTCGTGCTCAGCGGTGAAGATAAACATCGTGAGGAAACCTGCATGTGACAAATTTCATAAAAATTCTGCCACATGTGTATTCCACCAACCCGCATTGGAACAGCGTGGTGGAATATGTTCCAAGCCTTCTCCTCAAAGGGAGAGGAGGCCTTTAGCCCAGCAGTGAGAATTTACAGGCTGTTGTTATTATTATTTTGTGTTTTGTTGTATAATTTTTTCGTGTTCTAAGACAAATTTCGAGTTTCATTGTAATAGAATACCACTAGCGACTTATGATCAATATCTAAAATTTAAGATTAAAACTAAGAGTTTGTGTAATTAATGAATACAATAAATTTAATTACAAAAGCTTATCTAAAAGAGATCGCGATAAGACTTTAATATACATTTTCAGATTTGGGTTTCGGCTTCAAATCAGACGTCTTTGAAGAAATGAATTTTATCTAAATATTTCGAGGAAAACGGTAATAACATAGAAATTTAATAAATTCGACACGGATATAGTATAAATGATATGTAAATAGAATATATCTATAGTATATATTATATATTTATCTGTTGTAGTGTATACTTCGCCAGTTCTATTCATGTACAATAAGGTAAAGCAAATTTAACGCTTGATTTATAAATATTTTAAATACAAAGATTTTGACTTTGAATTTACCTATGGTAGATAATGGCCCAAAAAGAAAGGCTGCTTTTGACAACGGTGGTGTATCCGAACGGGGAAGTAGATTATGATTACAGCAACAACAACAGTCTGTAAATTTCCCAACAATTAAAAGAAATAATTTAGAGGAAGGATACATGCTACTTTTAAAAACTCACCAAAAATGTTGCTTTCGATTCGTGTGTTTTAGATAAAGTTTTATAAATTATTAAGGATAAAGTCGGTAAATGTAAAGTATTTTAGCTAGTCAACTTATAACACCGATCTTCCAACTCCGTAAAGTCAATGTTCCCTTAAAAAGGTACAAAAGATTTTATGTCATATTCAATTATCATATTCAATTATATAATTTAATAAAAAAAAAATGCATGCGTCTAACTTCAAGCGAAGTTGCAGAGTTTTTAGTCAGCATTGTATGCCAACTAAAAACTCTGCAATAAATCAAAAATATTTAAGATATATTCCCTAATTCAAAAGATGGTATCTTTAAAGGAGTCATAACTTACTATAATACTCTAAGGGATTATTATCGCTGTTAATGCGATCGACCGGGAAGACACGGTCTCGCTATAAAAAGTTAATTTCCGACGGCGCAACGAATGAATACTCGCCAGACTAATTAATACTTAATAGTTATGTTTTAATTTCCCTCGTAATTGTTTGAGAACTGTACGAGGGAAACTTAATGCAATGCCACGACTCAGGTTACCTCTGGAACAAAGAGATTTGATAAATAAAAGTTCTCGGCTCCGTTTAATCTTGCTAAGCTGAAATAACTTTTTGAGCTGAGAAATACATTTACCTTCGTGATCATCTTAAAGAGGTTATTTTGTAAACTGGTTTTTATAGTTTTTTATGTTCAAAAGTCAAATGCGTCCAGACCTACAAATATAAATAATCTGTAAAATGTATTGATATGCCAAGTTGGTACCACTAGTTTTCCGTGACGTTCTACCAATTCTCCTTCCTTGTATGATTCGACAAAACTCTGTGTTCATCTTTTTTATCTATAATACTGTAATCACCAATGATGTTCTAGTAAACAGATATGTTATTAACGCGCATAAAGCGTATAGCGTATATATCCCTTTTACTTATTGTTTTTATCAAGCTATCCTTTTTACTTGTAACGAAATTTAAAATAAACAGTCCCCGGCTCGGCACACTTTTTTCTGTTGTTTAGTATGGATATAACATATTTGTTTATTAGAATATCATTGGTAATCACTATTTACGTAAAAATAATTTCGATCTTTCACTTCAATGGCACTTCCTATAATGATCTGAACATGAACAAAACCCGCTATATCCATTTTCATACAAACCAAATCGGGCCTAATTGCATAATTATGCATCAAGTTGCATAAATCATGTTCAATATCATTTGTACTCTGATATGTATGATGAAAATCAACGATGAACATCAATTAATAGACGCACAAAAACATCGTAATATCCAAAGGATTTAAGTGTAGGGATCTTGTAGTGTAAAGTAACGCGTTATTCTATTTATTAATTCTTTATCTAGACACGCGGTAGCGTGTCAGCCAAGTTCAGGTAACAGAACTGGTTGCTATTACGCAGCCGGACTTGTAAGTCATTGACGCTATAAGAAATAACCTTTGCCTCGGCAATGCGTCAATACACTTGGGAGCATCCTGTGCTTGTAGTTACACCGGCCCACTCATCGGAACCGGAACAGAACAATATTATAACATGAGTGGATCGCACAGATCATACTTGCGCAAAGCCTTACTACCAAGTATATTCTCAAATTGTGTAGTATATAATTATAGTAGCGGCACGCTATGATGGCCGTTTTGACGTTGGCCCGCTCATGAAGTTTCGTATTTAACAAATAATTACATCAAAGGAGCAAATTGTTGTTCTTTATTGTTAATAGTGACGTGCAGTTAGTCACAAAATTTATCGAATGTCATTTCTAAACTACAAATATTAGGGTACCGCGAAGATAACTTTTTTTTACGACTCCGATTAAATATAGCCACTAGTGTTTTTGGTTTCTTTTTTGTACCAATTTATTTCTTGTATGTAATGTGTTTATAAAGTTATTCATTCGAATTCCAATTTTTGATTCAAATTGATTTCGTTCGAATATATTACTTAAACTTATTTTATATTTTTTTTATTAAACCTTTTTAATCAGATACTACTAGCAACAAAAACTTGAATTAAATTACTTGCAAAAAAACAAAGATTTGAATACATTATATCGATAATAAATTTACATTTCACATCACTTTTTTAATGTGTCAAAACTGCCATCGTATCTTGACGCTAGTATAATGTATTTAATACTTTGCAATAAGTATAAATAAAGATGTGCTAATTTACTTGTTGAATCGGAATAAGAAGTGTTTAAAATGAGAATGGTTCACTTTGAACCATGTCTACCAGTAACAAGATGCATACAAGTTTAAAATAGCTAAGTAACACGAATTCTAGTGCATTATAGCAAAGAAATAGTCTGGCAGTTATCTTCTTAGAGATAACTACCAGACTATACACTATATGTTACGAGCTCTAAGATATTTTGGTCATATTGCTCGGAGACAACCGGACAATCTGGATAAACTGGTTGTAGTAGGGAAAATCGAAGGCAAGAGATCACGCGATCGACTACCTACCCGCTGGTCCGACCAGAATCAAAATATAACGGGACTTAATATTCCGACTGCCCTGAGAATAGCCACGGAACAAGCGGTGTGGAGGAAGCCAGTCGACACATCGGTAAAAGCATTTCAGGACAAGCACGCCTTTCAAGGGATGTAAGGGGGCGCAAACTACACCTTAGTGCCCCAAGCCAACCTCACCTGCCCGTGGTGCATCCTGCCGACCAGCAAACGAGGCTCTGGCGACCGACTGATGGCGGTATAACCATCAACATAATAGGCGTAGCTAAATACCACAGGCCGGTGACGGGCAGCAGCGTCACCGGTGCGAGAAGCTACGCCCTGCGATCGCCAACCCGCCTGCCCAGCGTGGCGATTATGGGCACAACCTCCACATACAGCACACACGCAAGCCACGGCCCCCAGTTCCCGGCAGCCCCGCTATTCCTCGTCATGGTGGCGACGATGGTAACGGCGGGACGGGGGGTGCTAAGAATCACCGGGCTACGGGAGGCCACCACAACCGACTGACCCTTGCGACGTACAACGGACGCACGCTACGGCTTGACTCGCATCTAGCGCAACTTGAGGTAGAACTTGGGAAAATTAGGTGGCACATATTAGGGCTATGTGAAGTCCGTAGAGAGGGAGAGGACACCGTAACCCTCGAATCAGGCCACCTAATGTACTTCCGAGAGGGTGACCAACAATCCCAAGGTGGCGTTGGGTTTCTGGTAAATAAGTCCCTAGTTGACAACGTGGTGGAAATCTCCAGTGTGTCGAACAGGGTAGCGTACCTCATTATAAAGCTCACCGAGAGGTACAGCCTCAAGGTGGTGCAAGCGTACGCACCGACCTCGACACACTCGGACGATGAAGTGGAAGAATTATTCGATGACATATCGAGGGCCCTCCACTTCACCTCGAAAACCCACTACAACGTTGTCATGGGGGACTTCAACGCTAAAGTGGGAGTACAGAACTGCAGCGAATCGGTAGTAGGACCCCATGGACTTGGAAGCAGGAATCATAGGGGGCAAATGCTTGTCAACTTCCTCGAACGGGAGGGGCTCTTCTTGATGAACTCCTTCTTCAAGAAGCAGCCGCAAAGGAAGTGGACGTGGCAAAGCCCCGACACTATGACGAAAAACGAGATCGACTTCATAATGACGGACAAGAGGCATATATTCAGAGACGTCTCAGTGATTAACAGGTTCAATACCGGTAGTGATCACCGACTCCTCCGAGGCTCTCTGAATATCAATTTTAAGGCCGAGCGCGCCCGTCTGATGAAGTCCACGCTCCGACCAAAGCTGCTCCAAACCATTGCGGGATCTGAAACATTCCAGTCAATCCTGGAGAACCGATTCGTTGCCGTGGAAACCACAACGGACGTAAACCAGAACCTCGAAAATGTAGTTCGAATTCTCAGGGAAGAAGGCACGAGATATTGTGGCATGCAGCGTAAGGGCAGGAAGTCGAACCTTTCGGAAGAGACTTTGGGGCTCATGAAGAAACGACGTGAAAACCCACCTGTCACTTCGTCAGAGAAACGGCAATTAAACCAAGAGATCAGCAGGCGCGTACGACACGACCTCCGGTGCTCCAATACTCTTGCAATAAAAAGAGCTATTGAGCAGAATCGGGGGTCTACGGTGTTCGTACAATCTCTTGGAAGGAGCCACCTGACGAAGTTGACCACAGCAAGTGGAGAAGTCGTTTCTTCTAAGCCGGCAGTACTTTCGGAAGTAGAGGACTTCTACGGCCGGTTATACGCATCGCATGCATCTCGACCTGATCCCGAAAATGAGGATCCTAGAGCTACATTAACACGCCATTTCTCCGAAGACCTGCCTGAAGTCAGTATTGGCGAAATCGAGACTGCTCTTGGACAGCTTAAAAATGGAAAAGCCCCTGGAGAGGACGGCGTTACCACAGAGCTATTAAAAGCGGGAGGTAAACCGGTACTTAGGGAACTTCAGACGCTTTTTAACTCTGTCCTCTTCGAAGGGAGAACTCCGGAGGCGTGGAGTAGGAGTGTGGTCGTCCTGTTCTTCAAAAAGGGAGACAAAACCCTGCTGAAGAACTATCGTCCCATATCCCTACTGAGCCATGTCTATAAGCTGTTTTCAAGAGTGGTCACGAACCGTCTTGCGCGAAGATTCGACGAATTCCAACCCCCGGAGCAGGCCGGGTTTCGGACCGGATACGGCACCATAGACCACATCCATACAGTGCGGCAGATTATACAGAAGTCCCATGAGTATAATCGGCCCCTGTGTCTTGCATTCGTGGACTATGAGAAGGCCTTTGACTCGGTTGAAATCTGGGCTGTTCTGGAGTCCCTGCAGCGTTGCCAAGTTGATTGGCGATACATCCAAGTAATGAGATGTCTCTACGAAGCTGCCACCATGTCCGTCCGAGTACAAAATCAGCAAACAAATCCCATACCATTGTATCGAGGAGTGAGACAAGGGGACGTTATTTCCCCCAAATTGTTCACTAATGCAATGGAGGATATGTTCAAGACGCTGAACTGGAAAGGACGTGGCATTAACATCAATGGCGAATACATCTCTCACTTGAGATTCGCAGACGACATCGTCATCGTGGCAGAAACGCTGCAGGACCTACAACAAATGCTGAACGAGCTGGCTGATTCTTCTATGGGTATCGGCCTACGGATGAACTTGGATAAAACCAAGGTCATGTTCAATGAACATGTTCTACCGGAACCGACTACGATACACGGTACCGTTCTCGAAGTTGTTCAAAAATATGTCTACCTCGGGCAGACTCTGCGATTAGGTAGAAACAACCTTGAGGACGAGGTGAATAGAAGAATTCAGCTGGGTTGGGCAGCGTTTGGGAAGTTACGTCGAATCCTAACATCGTCGATCCCACAGTGCCTTAAGACGAAAGTCTTCAATCAGTGCGTCCTACCCGTCATGACATACGGAGCCGAAACGTGGACACTCACGACAAGGCTGGTCCACCAACTTAAAGTCGCTCAGCGTGCTATGGAAAGGGCTATGCTCATATTTGTCGTAGAACAGACAACCGTTGGGGAAAACGTGTTCTAGAGTGGAGACCGCGTCTCGGCAAACGTAGTGTAGGACGTCCTCAGGCACGGTGGAGTGACGATATACGCAAGGCGGCAGGCAGGAGCTGGATGCGAGTAGCCGGAGAAAGACCACAGTGGCGTGCACTGGGAGAGGCCTATGTCCAACAGTGGACAAAAATAGGCTGTTGATGATGATGATGATGACGCCTTTCAGTAATGAAGCATACGAAAAAGAAGAGAGAGCACAGAAATAGGTGTCCCTTCTATTCCATCAGAGTGTCATTTACGTTATGTCGATTGCAATTGAGAACGGAGATGGCCCGGTGGTTAGAACGCGTACATCGTAACCATTGGTTCAAACTGATTCAAAGCAAGCGTCACCGACTATTCATGTGCTTAATTCGTGTCACAAATAAACAATAAACACATCTCACATCTCGTGTTCGGCGTTGAAGGAAAACATCATTAAAGTTGTTATTGTAGTTTTTGTGTTCTTGATTGTCCTTAATTCAATAAAAACTGTTAAACAAGTCTAAACATAAACCAAGCGTATTATTTCATCGAGAAGAATTCGCATCGAGAACATATTATTTGAGTTCCCATACATCAATAGTAATATGAAGACACGCATTGTTATTGAATTTTCCACGCGAACTGCAGTTAATTGACATGAGCATACGTTGTCGATGGAAAATATTTATGAATCAATATCAGCCCGATCGGAAACGAAATGCGTTGCAGATTGACGTGTAGGTAAGGCTACACATATACATTTTCATCAGCCTTTATTAACGTCAAAATTGAATCATACAAAAGAGCTTAACTATAAAGAATTCTTTACTCAAACTCAAAACATAAACGGAATAATGAAATGGCAAACCCATTGAAGTAAAAAATAAAAAAACAATGTTACCAATTAAAAAAGTAATAAGGCATAAGTTATCCAGTTAAAGTTCAGCCGTTCCAAATAGCTTTTTTTGCGTTCCAAATAGCATCAGGCAAATCGTTCCACCATTGAAGTTATGCACTTGATGAATCTCGTTCTTGGCACTAGCCCCTCCCAACTCACAATTCTAGATCAGTCAGTACTCTTAAAGTATTTCCTTTAGCGTTAAGTACAAGGTTATAAGCAAACATGATTAACGGTTGTCTGGTGCTGGGATAGAAGAACTATTGAGTTCTTGCCAGTTCTTGGGTAGAATCTACATTTCGCACCGGTAGTAGCTATACGCTTAATATAGTTCTATAAAATGTCAATTCAAAAGTGCTTGTAAATCGACTTAAATAAAGTAAATTTGTATGTTCAATTATTTAAACACAATAAGCACCATTGCCTGGGATTTATTGTGCAATATTTGATTACGACTCATGTTTTCCAGTCGCAATGGCTTCCACCCCCTTAATAAATTATTTTATAAACCATCTCACCTATAAAAGAAGCGAGATGGCCCAGTAGTTAGAACGCGTGCATCTTAACCGATGATTTTGGGTTCAAACCCGGGCAAACACGACTGTATAAAGAAAATTCATATGCTTACTTTGTGTTTATAATTCATCTCGTTCTTCTCGCGGAGGAAACCTACATCTGTCCAATTTCATAGAAATTCTGCTACTAGTCACCAACCCGCATTGGAACAGCGTGGTGGAATATGTTCCAAACCTGCTTCTCAAAGAAAAAGGAGACCTTTAGCCCAAAAGTGGGAAATATACAGACTGTTGTCGTCACACCTATTAGCGGCCTCGGAAACAGTTTAGTCAACTTTGTCCATTAAATATTCTGTGATTGATTGCTAAAATTTGTGATTGTAAATATAATCCTTACAGCAATTCAAGCAAACTTTAAAGAAAGACTGAGTACTACTAATGTTTTAATTAATTCGATTTTGATTATTTTGTAAATGAAATTTAGTCATTATATACTTTATTTAATTGGGTTCTAAGAAGGATTTTTTGCGAATTCCTGTAAAATGGGTATATTTAATAGAAAGTTCTTACCAGTTTGGGCTGTAGGTTGTATTGAGAAGAACCGGGAAGGAGGTCATGATTTGTTTCATAGAATGAGTAAAATTGTCATCATTCCTAAAATATTCGTATAGTTATTTCCCGTTTGAACATTAACGAATACTATCTCCAAATTTTTCTTCTCATGTATGTAGAAGAATCCTGTAAAATTAAAATAAGTTTTACTTATTATTTTTTTAATATTAGATTGATTTATTGATGCATGTAAGTTGATCAATGTTATTTTTGTTCCCAACAAAATTCAGAATAAACTTCATGTGAAATTAAATACTTGGCGTAAAAAAATATCTTTTCATCTCGTGTTTACACTGTGTCACTGAAAATATCAAATTCATCGAGTTTATTGCTTATATAGCGGATGTGTAAATAATAATAATGGTTTTAAGAAAATACAAACTTTATTATACGATTAGTATACAATTAAAATAAACTAACAATTAAATCACCCATTTAATTGTTAGTTTATTTTAAATCACCTTTACATAGTATAAAACAAAGTAGCTTTTTATATTCCTATGTCTCTTTGTACGCTTAAATCTTTAAAACTACGCAACGGATTTTGATGCGTTTTTTTTTTAATAGATAAAGTGATTCGAGGGGAAGGTTTGTGTATAATATATGAACAATATAGTAAAGAAACACTGATAATTTTCGAAGTTTGGAATGTGCTGTCGTAAATTACCAAATTATGTAGTATATGACGACCTCTGTGGTCGAGTGGTGTGTACACCGGTTTTCATGGGTACACCACTCCGAGGTCTCGGGTTCGATTCCCGGCCGATTCAATGTAGATTATCATTTGTTTTCTATGTTGTCTTGGGTCTGGGTGTTTGTGGTACCGTCGTTACTTCTGATGTTCCATAACACAAGTGCTTTGGCTACTTACATTGGGATCAGAGTAATGTATGTGATGTTGTCTCATATTTATATTTATTTATATTTAGTATCATTATTGCACCCATGCGAAGCCTTGGCGGGTTGCTAGTTATAGATAATACATAACAGCCTGGAATCACAGTCGTCTCGTTCACCGTAACGGACAGTTGACGCACACAGGGCTATTTTTAACCTATTGGAGAACCTGGGAATACTGGGAATATAACTAGATAAACAAGGTTATATATTTAATTTTAACAATGACATAATACGCCTAATAATAATATATTATACTTTTTTATTTGATCTAAGGAGACCCCTATCGCTCGCGGGGCCTAGGGCACTTACCCAAAGTGCAAAATGGGAAAGAGGGGTCTGGACACAGTGACAGTGACTTCGAGAATCGAAATGCATTCGTTATACGTATAAGTTGTGATGCTGTTGTCTTAGATTTTCGCGATTATTACACATTGAAATAAAACTAGTTTTAACGGATTTAAATCGCGGGTAGACTGCCCGGGACCCGTGACCACGAACGATGTAAAGTGCTCGAAACGTCGGGATGATAAAAATAATTAATATACGCGATTTAAATCCGTTAAAACTAGTTTTATTTCAAAGTTATGATGCTATTGTAAATCGATTGTCGCGTTACTGTAAATATTCCTAATGTACTGAATTTAACTCGAAGTGAGTCTCTAGCTCCAAGATCTTATGTCCAATTCGTAATTAATGAATACCGTTTATGTGTCCAAAGAGTAACCCCAGACATAATATTACAAAGTATCAACGTCACTTACTTGTCTAACTTTTGCAATCGCGTTCATTAATTTCCGATAAATTGTTATTTAATTTCCTAAATTTTCTTGTCTCGCAATGGTTACCGATGTGAACGCTGAATTGGTATATTAAAAATACATTCTAAGTGGTTTACATTATATATCAAACGAAATTTATTTTTAGAACGAATATCATGTTTACTGTATCTATTTTTAATTAATATTTACTTATTTACCTACATGATGTTTGATTACATCCTACTCAACATCTTCAATACAAATATAGCAACTTATAAAACCAAGTTTACGAATCCACAACTTCATATTTTATAAGGCAAAGTACTTCTGTCTATATTGAAATCTAATTATGATATAAGAGCAGATACATTTTAATTCGTTCATTTTGCATTAAAAATGTTCAATGTCTTCCCGCATTACGTTATATTACGTTACAATGTATAAGTCGCAGCCAAGTTGCTTAATTAACTTTTTAATGAAAAGCCTAGCCATACTGCTCAAGACCGCCTTTCAAGCAACGAGAAGCCTGAATGAATGAATGAATGAAATCAATGCGTCTTCCATTCATACTAAGATATTAAAAAATAAAAACGATTATTTAAATAAAAATAATTATTTGTCCAGTAAATGAGCTAAGCTATTAATGGCTATTTAAGCAAGTTGCCTGTGACATATGAAAGAAGCTTTAATTTAATGTTGTAAAATATCAAATTACCACCGGTTCGGAAATGGAAACACCCTGACCTGAGAAGAACCGGCGAAAGAAATTCAGCGTCATTCTTTTAACTAGTTTCTATGACAGCTTTGCCCGCGTGTGATTTTGAAGGTCAAATATTAGGTATCCTTTTTTTATGGACTAAGTTTGCGGACTAGCATATGGGCCACCTGATGGTAAGTGGTCACCGTCACCCATAGACAATGACGCTGAAAGAAATATTAACTATTCCTTACATCGTCAATGCGCCACCAACCTTGGGAACTAAGATGCTATGTCCCTTGTGCCTGTAGTTACACTGGCTTACTCACCCTTCAAACCGGAGCACAACAATAATGGGTACTGTTGTTTAGCGGTAGAATATCTGATGAGTGGGTAGTACCTACCCAGGCGGGCTTGCGCAAAGCCCTACCACCAAGTAAATCCTGTTCTTATCTTCCAATGATGTGGGTTGATTAGTTATGAAACAGCGTAACAGACTCTCTTCAACATTTATGATAATAGGATTTAATCAATTATCGTATGGAAGATTATATTGATTGCAGCCTCGCCGTGACGAACTCGATTCCAGCCGTGTCATTGTCTGAACATACCAACACACTCCACAATGAAGCGGCAGTTCCTCCTTCTCATTTTTATATTCACTGAGGTAAGTAATAGTGACGACGTAAATAACTAATATGAGTAATCGGAAAAATATTCGATAGATGTTTCATCGATTCGATACGATTTTTTTTCATGTATGTTATGCAGATTACAACGTTCAATACTGAGCGAGGTCTAATACGCCTCGTATGTCGCCCTTGCAGTGCAGCTAATAATAACATAGATTTCTCTGTTGTTAAGTACAGGCTGTTACATTTATTTGATCAACAACATGGAATTTTAGTTTCTTAATCATTACGGGGTCTAATAAGCCCTGTACCAGTATTATGATTGTTTTCATACGAGGTCTTAGACGCCTCGTACCACAGGAATAGGATAAATAAAAAAAATTACGCCATAGCTATCTAAGAAATATTATATGCCAATATGCACCCAACGTTGGGTTCCAATATTTTCTGTCCCTTGCGCCTGTACGGGTACATAACAACATTAAATATTGTTGTTTGATGGTAGAATATAATATAGTGAGTCAATGGTACCCACACAAATGACTTAGCACAAGATTTTACCACCAAGTTGTTAGAAATTAATGACGTAAATTTTTAGTTAATTTTATAAAAATGATCCAATGCACCGCCTTCTACATGATACAGGACACAAGATGTTATCCTGCGCCAACACTGAGTATTGAAGATTACTATCTATACTAATATTATAAATGTGAAAGTAATTCTGCCTGTCTGTCTGTCGCTATTTCACGACCAAACAATTGAAACGAATTTGATGACTTTTATCGTGAAGCAAACTTGAACTCAAAGAAAGGACATTTTTGCCAACACTCTAAAACGCGATCGAAGCCCAGGGCTACTACAGCTTTGTTATATCTGTGGCACTTATCCAATGTAGCTTATGTATAACACTACCAACAGTATACAGCACTACTAATATCATTGCAGGAATTCCATTGCTGGATGATATAATAGCTATATTGGGCAGGTTTACAATTGAAACCATATAAGAATTGAGACCGCAATCGGTTGTATTATAAAACAAACGCAAACCAAAATAGAATGAGTATTTGGTCCACCCATATATACAATTCGTACACTGAATAAATATTACAGAAATATTTATGGAATTCGTGTTTCCAAAAATCAGTTACCACTTTGTCACACTTTACAAAAGCCTGCAATATAGCCCTTATCGCGTAAGGAATAAGGTTCTCAATCGAATCCCTGTAAAGGCCTCCGTTGTGAAATTGCAATCTGAAATCAAATCTGTCTCCTTCCATATAATAACTTCTCCGATATATTACAAATTGGATTGTAAATTTCGAATTGATGAATATCTGACGATAGAGAGCTCTGTACGCCAATCTTGGTACAGGTGTGCTCTGACATCATTCTGTCGAGACAGCTTGCTATCAATTCACTATCAAACTAAAACTCAAATACCTTTATTCAGTATAGATTATACTATCATATTGATTTTTGTACGGAAAAGAAAATACCCAAATAAAGAAAATACCCGTGAAGAACCGGCGAAAAAAATTCAGCGGGTCTTTTTGTGTAATTCTATTATTTACAACTTCATATTGCATATATGAAAAAATAAATATCAAAATCGGTTCATAAAGCGCGAAGTAATCAGCGAACAAACATAAAAAAATACGGTCGAATTGAGAATACTCCTTTCTTGAAGTCGCTTAAAAAGGAGTACCCGGGAGACGATATAGGTGTGATGCAGAATAACCTTTCGCATATAAACGCGACATTTAGTGTTGCCACAGGAAATAAATTATTACCTTAAATATCTGACATAAATTTATTCATTAATCGTTTTAAAGTTAAAATAAATTAAACTTATTAGGTATATCTTACAATGTTACATTTTTGTTAATAATTATGATTAGGTTAAGACGTTGATTGTTTTCTTTTAGCGCATACTATGTTCTTCTTAGTAGTAAGTCTAAAGTCTTCTATAGTTAGGAGAAAGACTACTGTGGCGTGCACTTGGAGAGGCCTACGTATAGCAGTGGACGGGTACGGGCTGATGATGATGGTGATGTGTTCTTCTTCAAGTAATTGTGACACTTAGAATATAATATTTCGTTTATCATATTATATTACTATAATCAGTGTACACATTGTTGAAGAACCAAATAAAATAAATAAATGTTATACCTCTGTAACTAAGGATTGAAGGGTCAATAGCGCATTGTTTTACGGGCAACATAGAGATGTAAAAAGTTTCAGGATCGAACCTGACCCCTTGGGCTATTGTAAGAGTGGGGACTCTTAAAACAAGTGTTAAGCTTAAAATGAGGCGTAAATAGAAATATTAGTAATTCCTTAAATAAGTTAGGCCTTGGTACTGTTGTTTTTTTTTTAAAAAGAGAAGAGAGAGAGTATAGCTATTATTATATTATTTCTGAGTCTGGTAGGGAGTAATTATTGTTTTCTTTATCAATAAATAGCACCCACGTGTATCTGGAACTTGTCGCTTATAGGTCATAAGGGAATGTGGAGTTAGTATTCGTGTATATATATATAAATTTATGCAATTTATTCGTATATAATAACTACTCAAAAAAAGGTTTTGTAAAAACGTATTGCCTAATTTTGTATTAGAGCTTAACGGTTTCTGCTATAAACCGAATTTTATTTAATGTTTTGAAAAAATATTGACTGCCGGTAACTAACGGTAACCGGTGATTTGATTAAATCAGTTTTGAGCGTTGAGGGTAACAAAAAAAGTTATCAGATCATTAGGGAGTATTATTTTGGGCATATCTTGTTAAGTTTACGCGGTATAAAATGCTGAATTCAAAACTATCTACGTAACGTTTTCATATAACACTGGATTTACCAGACTTCATATGTATAAAATAAGCAATCAGTCTCGTGGCACCTTATAATCGATGAGATAGAAACACACACCGATCTTATTCGACCTAATCACGCAGTATTGTGCTAATGTACGTACAACACGCCACTTTTTTCATGATATCTCGTATTTGTAAAAGTATTTGATTAAGTTAATTAGTTGTCAAATAAAGTGTCGTTCATTTTCCCCCATTGTTTAAACATAATAACGATATATTGTTTATAAAATACATATACTGTGGTTTTACTTTGTGGTAGAGCTTCGTGCAAGACCGTCTGGTTAGGTACCACCCACTTATCAGTTATTCTACCGCCAAATAACAGTACTCAGTATTGTTGTGTTCCGGTTTGAAGGGTGAGTAAGCCAGTGTAAATACAGGCACAAGGGACATAACATCTTAGTCCCCAAGGTTGGTGGCACATTGACGCCGCGAGGAATAGTTAATATTTCTTACAGCTTCATTTTCTATGGGTGATGGTAACCACTTACCATGCTGACTTTTCTGTACATATTTCTAAGACATGTCACTTCTTCTTATAAAACATGTTTTTATTGATAAATAAAATTGTCTTATATTAAACACTTATTTGAAAAAATAAACCAAAAAGTTTCCACTTATAGACTTTCGTGTATAAGTTTGAGCAGCCTTCAAAGCACTACAAATTGACACAACACATCGTAGGTCCGATCTCAAAGTCCTAACTTAATAATGTAGCATATATGTATATCAGATTAAAACTTTTTGCGTAAAAACAAAACTTAGCTGCCTTAATTTTTCTTTTTTTAAATACAAGAATAGTAATATTATTATTAATTTATATGTAATTATATATAAACAGCTTCACTTACAACTAAGTGACCTAATGTAACTTCCTTACACACATTTTAACCAACACAATTTTCATTTATCCCTAAGCTTAAGGATTTACCAGAATCCAGCGGAAACTCCCACCGCTCGGCTGATGAATTTGCCGATTCATATCAGTATTAGATATTATAAGATACGAGCTGCTCGCCCCGACGTCGTCCATTTGAAAAAAGAATTCAATTTATAGCTCACCACCCTCACTCACATTCGCACAAAAACATTCATAATAATCAGTACAACTATTTAATCCATAAAATATATATCTATATATACTTATATATATAATCGAAAATCCACAACAGCGCTATTTCTTAGACATTTTCTGCTTCGCACAATCACTTTGTGGAACCAGCTTTCGCCGGCGGTTTTTCCGAACCAATACGACATGGGAACCTTCAAGAAAAGAGCGTACTCCTTTCTTAAAGGCCGGCAACGCAAGCCCCTTGGTATTGCAGATGTCCATGGGCGGTGGTAGTCACTTTCCATTAGGTGAGCCTCCTGCTCGTTTGCCACCTATATCATAAAGAAAGAAAAAAAGACAACATAGAAAATTATTAAATTTTTCACATCGACTCCGCTGGGAATTGAACCCGGGACGTACCTATGAAAAGTCGAGGTTGCCACGGAGATCGTCAGATTGATTGCTCTTCGCGATTTGCTGCCGTACTGCCAATAAACCTATTGTATAATACGCATTAAGCAAGTAGTTAAATGTTACATCGTTATTACTGTTAAATAAATAGTTGACTCTTGAAATAAAATTAAAAAATATATTTTAAAATTTCATAAACCTTTTTTCAAATATATTACAAACTAAAAATTTAAATGAAGTACTCATGTGAGTAATAATTATATGTAACAAATTAAAATGCCGCACTTGTCATGACCGCGTGTTATAGTTTGTACATTTTTTTAGTAAAAAATATTTGTTTACTGTTTTTACACGAATAGTTCGTATGAGATGGTCTAGTGGTGAAAAGACGTGAATTGTATCGAACCATTCCAATTTCAAACCCAGACAAATACCATTGAATATTCAAACGTATTTAATTTGTAACAATCTAGTGCTCGGCGATGAATCGTGAGGAAGAATGCAAGTCAAATGAAAATTTGAAACGTTTGTATTCATCAATCCGCATTGGACCAGCATGGTCGAATATGCTTCCAAACGACTTTGGAACTTACACGAGCTTTGGAACATAAGCAGGCCTCTACTTAAATTCGTAGAACAGACATATTTGACAATCGTCGTCGCTTCAGTAATAAGTTGCACTTAACTTAGTGCCGAGTAAAGACAACCCCTCCCCCCTCTTCAATACAAGTTTCACTTAACGTTCCGCAATGTAACCCCCATCCCCTGTAAAGGGGGAGAGTATTTAAAGCATGTTGCAAAGTTTTGGTGTACATGTAACGGAATTTAATTCGATAAACACAGATTCACTGCCGAACATAAGATTAATCTTCATTGGGATGTTTTAACAATGTAATACTTGATATATTTATTTATTTATTAAGGGCCATCAACACTAGCTACATACACTTACACATGTTGTACATAAGACATACATACTTAATATAAAGTGTGCGACTCTTAAAGACGCAAAAACATGCATTTTGAGGTACAATTCAAATGTATATTTTTTTACTAGAGATTAACTATATTTCACTTTAAACATAAAGTAATAATTATTATAATTAAGTCAGGAATATATATTTTTCACATAAATAAATTCAATAAAAAAGCGATGACATTTAGTATATAGCAATTACCTAAAAAAAAAACAATAATAAATTAAATAATAATAATAACTTTAAATATATTTTATATGAATCATGAATATTCAAGAGACCTTATAAATAAACATTTTAACCAAATTTAAATCGTTACCTACACTTTGTGTGTATAACCTCATTGTGTCATATCCTTAAGTATGTAATTAGTACACGTATGTGTACTGGATAGGACCATTCAATTTCTAATAAGAATCTCATTGTAACAAAAAATGGTTGAGATATAGTGTCATAGTCACACGGGACATAGCATCATAGTTCCCAAGGTTGGTGGTCCATTGGTGATGTTTAATATTTCTTATAAAACCATTAAAAGAGTGGTTCCGTTGTGGAACTTGTACTATTTGGCTTTATTCAGTACCGCTAAAAGTTATATGAGGCTAATAGATATACTTCCAGTATTAATAGACGTCAAGTTATAAATATTTTATTATTATTACAGCACGTCAGTTGCAACTGCGACGCCAGAGTAAGTTTAAATGAAAATATCCAAAGTTACGACGTGAGACGCCGCGCCGAGCCGGATTTAGGAATAGGAGCTTATCTTAACATAATATATTTTTTATAAATAAAAAAATAACATACATTATATTAACGAGAATAACAAAACATGCATAACAACATATACTAAGTAAGCTGAGGAGGCTCAGTGGTTAGAACGCGTGCATCTTAAACGATGACCTTGATTGCGTTCAAACCCAGGCACCATTAAATATTCTGATATTTAGTGGAATATATTCCGAACCTTCTCCTCAAAAAATAAGAGGCCTTGTTGTTGTTGTTGAATATACTAAGTACTTCCCAAAATCTCATTGTTATTTAGTAATTGAAAATCTATGAATTCAAATTTACTATGAAAATTAAAAAAAAGGACATTCGAAATGGCGTTTTAATTCGGTCATGAACTAAGATGCACCAGATTCCTATAATTTGATGATCTCCCTTGCACCAATCCAAACAGACACGAAGTGAGATACTATTACTGATTCGCGTGAAAAAGTAATGAGTAAAGAAGACAGCAATAACTCATATCCCCAATATCTTTTTTGCCGTACCTTACTTGAATCACGCTTTTGAAACTATGTGCATAAAATTAAATAAATCTTAAACGTAAAAAATAAAATATAGATTTTTATGTTTCATTGAGATTGATTTAGTTATTTTCATTATTAAAATCTTTTTATTTCTAATAATCCGCAGTGCTCTGGTAAAAACTGCACATCTGGGGTGAGTATTTAAATATAAAACAATATTCATTTATTAAATACAAATTAATACTAGGCACTATTTATAATCACATTAATGCAATGTAATCAAAATTTCACAAAATCCTTTCTCAACACACTTTAAATTTACACAACAGAAGTTGACTTCTATCGAATATTGTGGCTTAAAATATTTAACCCACAAAATAAAATAAATAAAACACAATAAATGAGGCATTTGACAAAAACAAAATATCGTTAAATATACCCATGATAATACCTACTGTTATGAGTACATTACATGCTAAGCGATTATTTACATAACAATAATTCTTAACATTAAATAATTAAGTATACACAAATATAGACTATAAATAGTTATCGTATAAATCATAATCGCGAATGGTGGCAAGCATTCAAGCAGAATTTGCTGTTGAATGAATCCCGATCCTCGAGGCAAAAACAAACCAGCCCTGCTGTCACCAGTGGAGGCAAAAAGGCGAGGTCCATGTGCTTCAACAGCAAATGGCTCAAAAACATAATTTCTAATAGGAAGCTTAACAAGTTAACAGTACAGGTTCCTTAGAGCATTATCTCAATTCGATATCTGCGATTCCTTTTTAATTTCAATAAGAGACTTATTTCTATTTCAATAATTATAAACCATATTATATTTATTATATTTTTAACAAATGTTTAGAATCAATCATTTACAGCATTGAATTATTACTTACATTATGATTTAATTTTAGCTCTCGTAAATGTAATTAGTTCATAAAACGAGCAAACATTAACTGTCAGATCAGTGTAATCTATCATTTAAAATACTAAATTTAATATAACGGAACTGAGTTTGAATAAAAAAAAAACATCAACCATTACATTGCTGGTTTAACTACAATATTAACAGTAATGTCTACAGTTAGTACTGTCTTAGAGTCTGTATGTCACATATTTTTCAGTTGTCGGTGATTATGTGATGTGTACCTGATCGGTTTAGCCTCGGCGACCAAACTCAATGGAAACCAGTGAACTACGCAGAATGTTAGTCCTGCTGGCTGGTTTGCCGCCCTCCCTTGGTGGACTATGATATACAGGGTTATCGGTAACTCGACGTATATCCACTAGGAGGTGGTAGGGGTGACTATTTGCAATAATTTTAACCCCCATATGCAGAATCTAAATGTGAACCATTTTTGAGTAATCACGTTTTTTAGCTTTTTGTTTTTCAAAAATGGTTCAATTTTGGATTATGCATATGTGGGTTCAAATTATTGCAAATAGTCCCCCCTATCACCTCCTAACGGATATACGTCGGGTTACCTATAACCCTGTATAGAGCACGAGGTTACACGAGTGCTCTATCTATTCCCTCACATTTACATCTGATGGAACAGCAAATCCGACAAAACCAAAAAGAGTTGAGGCGCAGAACCAAAAGTATGTACGTATATACTTTAATTCGTCGTTTTCAGTACAGCCTCTACTCTTCTAATGTTGTCCAAATAAAAGTGACCCAGTGGCGGGTGAAGACCAAAATTGTGTTGTAGGTCAAAGATACCTCAGCCCATATCTAGGACACACGACATAGTGCCACCCAAAATAGTACATGACACATACAAATACATAATATAAAAGCAATTAAAATACGAAAGATACATCTGAGATATTCATTTCGAACTTTACAAGATACATTATTCAAATTTTCAACTGTCCAAGCTGTGGTCTGAGGTTAACGCATCCAAAACAGGTAGTTTTACCCTTAACTTTGGAAAGTCGAAGTCCCTTTAACCACTGGGCTGTGGGCGCGGTCTCTGTATATTGTCTCTTGTCTCTGTAATAAGAATCCTGCTAACTTACACTAATTTATGTAGTATGAATTCGCTAAGAGCTGAGATGGCCCAGTGGTTAGAACGCGTGCATCTTAACCGAAGATTGCGGGTTCAAACTCAGGCGAGCACCGCTGATTCACGTGCTTATATTGTCTTTATAATTCATCTCGTGCTCAGCGGTGAAGGAAAACATCGTGAGGAAACCCGCATAGGACAAATTTCATAGAAATTCTGCCACATGTGTATTCCACCAACCCGCATTGGAACAGCGTGGCGGAATATGTTCCAAACCTTCTCCTCAAAGGAAGAGGAGGCCTTTAGCCCAGTTGTGGGAATTTACAGGCTGTTGTTGTTGTTGTTGAATTCGCTGATAATATTATAAAATTCTAATAAATTTAAAACAATTCAATTCATCAGTCGGTTGAGTAATGGAAAACAAAAATACACCGTGAGATCTCAAGGTCTCCCAATTAATTTTTCTGGAGTTCGATGAGCACTTTGGGTATCTGGTTGGTTTAGGTGTAGTTCTAGTTTCAACTACGGGATCAACAAAATTAAAAGTAATTGGATTTGTCTGCCAACAAATTTTAATAGGATCGCGGAACGATGAAGGTTGTGTTTACACTCCAGCGGCTCAGGAAGCTAATAAATCCGTTAGTTCTGCGCCTCAACTTTCTCCGAACTCGAGTGAGGGGATGGAGTGAATCTTTGCGCATAATTAACTCATTGTTGTATTTGAATCACTTCTAAAGAAGTTTTAATTCAATATTTACACAGACTTTAACATTGTTTACGGATATTTTTAGTAAGAGATTATAAATTTGCACTGGGCAATAACTTCCGTTTCTTTTGAAGAAAAAGTTGGAGAATGTGGTAAAATTACGTCCAAGTTACTCGTGATGTTTTGCTTCCGGTTATAAAAGATGAAGCTATAACATGAAAACTTAGCGGTACCTGCCCACGTCTGAAGCTGTAACATTCGAATTAATTTCTTGTGTATATTCTATACATATGTATGACCATAAAGACTAATAAAATCTTTTAGTTTTGAGTAATAAATATTACCACGTAATAATGTAAACTTACTAAAACTAGTAACTTTACTGTAATATAACTTAATTTGTTTTTCAGTTAAGTAAGACGCATCAATGTTATTCTCGCGTATGTATTAAATAAACTGTTTTTTTTTTTATTATTTATTTTAAACAAACTTGTCTAAAAAGCTACCCACTAATCATATAACCAAACAGCATAAGCCAATGTATAAGGGTCATAAAGTATAAGTGTCATTGTAGGCGACGCATTAGTGATGTAAGAAATGGTTAATATTTGAGCCATTCACCGCCAACATTCACTTTTACACAAAGTGGTTTCAGTATGTAAAGTTTCTCCGCCAGGTACAGCCAACATGTTCATAAACACAACTCAGATAGATATTGAACTTCAAATGTTTCTTGTAAAAGTTTTCATAAAATTAAAAACCTATAAAATGTTTCATTTAAAAGTTCGAAACACTTTTTGTAAGAAAAATATTTCCAGAGGCCTCGCCAAAGCGAAGTCACGTATCTTGTTAAATTCGTCCGACTGTTTGACGTCACCTTGCAGTTTTCATTTTTATATTTCACTTAAATAAATATGGCGATGGAATTATTATTTCAAGTGCACATTTAAAACTATTGTTATACTAGCTGTGGCTCACGGCTTCGCTTACGTTTTAGGGGGCTAGTTGTCACGTGCTAGGAAAAAAAGGAAGCCTATTTTACTTGGTGGTAGGGCTTTGTGCAAGCCCGTCTGGGTAGGTACCACCCACTCATCAGTTATTCTACCGTCAAATAACAGTACTCAGTATTGTTGTGTTCCGGTCTGAAGGGTGAGTGAGCCAGTGTAACTACAGGCACAAGGGACATAAACTCTTAGTTCCCAAGGTTGGTAGCACATTGACGATGTAAGGAATAGTTATTATTTCTTTCAGCGTCATTGTCTATTGGCGATGGTGACCACTTACCATCAGGTGGCCCATATGTTCTTTCGCCAACCTATACCGTAAAAAAAATACAACAGACATTGGGACTATAATCGATTCAGAATATATATAGTTCTTATGACCTTTTACCGACGTAGTTGTTGTGTGGAAGCAACTTGGATTGAAATTTTCAAATAAACCTTACAATTTATTCCTCTAAAGTTTAAGTTAATTACTCAACTTTAATAACTTACTAAATTTAATGTATAAATATAAATATTTTAGTGCTTCGATGATTCTTGCTCAGTAGCCGTGAGTACACTTTCATTTACTTCAGTTTAATTTTAGCATTCATTAATTTCGTTACACAATAAATCCATTGTTTGAATTACAATCCTACAAGTAATACAGGTGGGAAAAGGATATGAAACATGCAGGTGTGCTTACAAACGGAAGAAATTTAACTTATTACAACCCATAATTAATACTAACTAAATATATCATTATTTGCTCCAACTTTCCACTCTGATAAAGAACTACTACTAATAGTAAAAAAATATGATTATTTTACTTTCTTTTAATTTATTTATTTATTTATTTATTTAACTATTCAACTTTTCTTGTAATAAACCCTCGTATATTAATTTGAAAAATAATCTTTATTACCATGGAATAAAGTATAAAATAGAACGTACATTTATTAGAGATATATCTAAGAAAATCTAAGAAAGCCAGCGCAAGTTGAGGCACAGTGTGCATTTCACCTTAGCACGTCATTGGTGATTTAAGAAATAATTAATATTTTTAGCAGCGATAATGTATATGGGCGATGGTGACCACTTACCGTCTGACAGTCCATTGGCCCAACTGAATCATAAAAAAGTAATCTCATTACATTTAAGCAAAATGATTAATTAGAAGTCAATTCAGTCGTAAGTTACCCGATCCGAATCCATTGTCCACTCATACAATTGAATCATAATGAATTGAATTCCCTATTACATAACATCGCTGTAATTATTGACCTGGTTTCAGTGTTTCGGTGACAACTGTACTTCGTCGGTACGTATTATTTGTATAATTACCAGCTGTGGCCGCTGCTTCGACCTGATGGAAATCAGTTCGTAACTTTAAAATAAGATATGAAATAACAAACATTTGTATAAAATATAAGCATATTATACACTCTTTATTTAAAGCCTTCTGTCTTTCAGGCTCTCCATTGCCTGCACTAAAGTTTATTTTAATAATGAGAAACAAACAAACAAAAGGAGCTGAGATGGCCCAGTGGTTAGAAAGCGTGCATCTTATTAAAAAAAAACCCAGGCAAGCATCACTATGTATATGTGCTTGATTTGTGTTTATAAATCATCTCGTACTCGGCGGTGAAGGAAAACATCGTGAGGAAATCTGCATATATCTAATTTCATCGAAATTCTGCCATTGCACCAATCCGCATTGGAACAGCGTGTTGGAATATGTTCCAAACCCTCTCCTTAATGGGAGAGCCTTAGCCCAACAGTGAGTAATTTACAGGCTGTTACTTTACTTTAAAAAACAAATATTACTATAGATAACTAAATCTGCTATAGCCGATATCACTCACTTTTAATTGTAAACTCAGCGTGAAGTTACTTAGCTAATCAACACAGAACCGCAATGAAATACACCTAAACATTGATCGTGAATAAATCCATCTATTAATCAAAATCTAAATATACTTTATTCAAGTAGAATTTTACAAGCACTTTTGAATCACAAGAAGACAGATAAGAAACTCAGTAAGGTAGTGAGTAAATACTGAATGCCATATAAAAATTGGAAATTTGGAAATACATTTAAGAAACCTTCCAATCACCTCATCATCCTTAACCGCGATATGCGTGTTATATGTAATGTACTCGCATGTATTATTTAACATAAAGATTTACCTGCATCTCCCATTGTAGCACGTGAATGTCAGGTAAAACCACCATCCTATTAAAACACTCTCATAGTCAGATAAAAATCTACCACTGTGTTTGGACACACACAATACACAACAACAACCTGTAAATTTCCCACTGCTGGGCTAAGGCCTCCTCGCCCTTTGAGGACAAGGTTGAAACATATTCACACAATACACACAAAAAGAGTTTATGACAAATTAGTGATTTTTGCACGCGTTCTAGGCCAACACGATTTTAGTCGAAGGTCATGTAAAAAATTAACCGAACTGTATGCTTTTTTTTGGATCCGGTAAATGGCTTTTTGTACGTAAAGTGCATTGAAGTGGCGCCCTGTAACCTGCGGGCCGTACAGCCTCTATTGTTGCGTCATTTCATTTACGACAGAATACTGACACGTGTTTTATTCCAATATCTCGTGCATTTTAATGTATTTTATTTTGTACTTTTTCAGTGCGTTGGCATGCTGTGCAAAGCTGGGGTAAGCCTTTTTTTTCTTTTAGGACTGGATTATACAATTCCGTAGCTTATAATATTAATGCATGGCTATTAATTGATTAAACTAATATCACAGTCACTATAATATAAGTAATTAATTTTCTCTCCTGGTTTTATCCACGTTAAATGATTGCGTCTGGTTCATAAATTATTTATCATCACTACATAGTATAAAACAAAGTCGCTTGCTCTGTCCCTATGTATGCCTCAATCTTTAAAACAACGCAACCGATTTTGATGCGGTTTTTTTTAATATATAAAGTGATTCAAGAGCAAGATTTTTGTATATAATATATAGACAATATAGTAAAGAAACACTGATCATTTTAGAATGATCTAATGTGATGTCGTTAATAAACGACTTCTGTAGAACATTTAGTATTAATATTAGCTTTGCACCCGAGTGAATCTGGGGTGGGTAGCTAGTAAATGTATATAATTATCTTATATTTAATAAGTACTTATAATATTTATTTATTCCAAATATTTATTATTTCAGTGCGAAGGCCACCAATGTATTGCAAATGTAAGTTACAGTTTGTTCATTTTAATTGTTAGTAACCTAATAAGTAAGCACAGTAGATGGGCAACGCGATGGTAAGTGGTCAACTCCCATAGCAAATGGCACTGTAAATATTACCAAATAAGTCACCAATACACCACTTACCACAAGTTGAGTTATCATTGAAACCTGAACATATCTAAGCACAGTTTTACTATTAGCTGTGGGATAACTAGTGAGGTTTGTACTACCAAGTATAAGCACAAAATGCACAAAGCCCTGACATGACTATATAAACAAAAACGTTTGCTGGGCATTGAAATCGAGATCGGTTAAGAATCTAATCTAAGGTTAAGAACGGAAAGAACTTAAATACGCAATTTCGTCTCTATGTAATATTAGTCAAATATTCTTAGTAATAATTATACAATAAAACGAGAAACTTTCATCAAAATTAATTAAGTCATATCAGCTGTTATATAACATTTTATTAAACGTAACCCATTAGTTTAGAACTTTTAATATTAAATATATATGAAGATTGGTAAGGAGCTAATTATTTATTAGCAGAGATTTGTGACGTCTCAGATGTTATTGTGTTTTTGTAATTCATTCCTTCGTTTTGCTGTTTGAGGTTAGATACAGTCGGGTTAAGAAAAGGTTTGTCACCTTAAGATCTATTTTCGCGTGCTCAGTATGAGCGATAATCTGCTTTACCGATCGAATGTCATATTGCCTCTCAATGACTTGATATTTAGATTCAAAAGGTACTAAGAGTTAAAAACTTGATAAAGGAATAAATTGAAAAACTGTTTTATAACTCTGACTGTACTTAAGTTAAAGGAGTGTGGTTTTAGACTAGAAATTGAATATTTCCAACCCTTTTCAAGATCAAATAACAATAAAAATATATTTGACAGTGTACAGGAATGTCTTGTAAGGCGTGGGTGAGTTGTAATACTTTATTATAACAATATGGTTTTCACTAATATATACTTAAAAATTTGTTTGTTTGTTAAAACGTTAATCCAAGGCTCTACTAGTATAATTGATGACGCATTTGATGCGGGCAGCTGGGCGGAGAGAAGCTAGTGTTGGACTCCGTAATAATAAATGATGGCAACATTTCCACAATTAATGGCAATGCTAAAAATGATTGGATCCCGTCTGGATTTGTATAATATTGTTGTGTTGTGCTTTAAAGAGTGATCGATCCAGAACTACAGACAACAAGGACATATAATAGATATTATGAGAAATAATAACTAATTTTTATAGTACCAACAAAAAAATGTTAGATCCAAGATAGCCTATGATCGCGAGTTCAAACCTAGGCGGCACCACTGAATATTCGTGTGCTTAATTTGTGTTTATAAATCATCTCGAGCTCGGCGGTGAAGGAAAACATCGTGAGAAAACCTGCATGTGTCAAATTTCTTAGAAATTCTGCGACTTGTGTATTTCACCAACCCGCATTGGTACAGCGTGGTTAAATTTACATGCTGATATTGTTGTTGCAGTACCAACGTAATTAGTACAAAATAACCCATTTCCCGCCTACCTATATGACGTAAAAAAGTTTCATATTCGGTTTTTAAAAGCAGACATGTAAACGTACCCCTCATTCGAAATATGGATTTTAACATAAAATGTTATCTTAACACTTATGTTCTTTCATAATAAAAGTTAAATGAATGTTTTCGAACACCTGTATGAAGTTGACGAATACTGAAGCTTAAAACTTTTAAGCTTATTCAAAGCTTTGAGTTAGCATTCGTTGATTTTCATACAGAATATATAAATTTAATTGCATACGATTATTTGCAAGTTTTAGATTAATGAAAAGGAGTAACTACTGAGTATGTTGCCAGTTCTTTTGAGTTAAAGATCTCTTTTTTTAATTCAAATTAGATTTACTAATCTTCGAATCTTACGAAGATTTACTTTTACTTTTTTTGCTTTTTGCACAGAACCTCATAATCTTCCGAGGTGTGTCGATGTATATCTGAGACTTTATTCGTTTTATTAAAAGAATTTGGTGGTAGTACCCCGCCTGGGTAGGTACCACACACTCATCATATATTCTACCGCTAAACAACAATAGGCTCGCAATATTGTTGTGTTCCGGTTTGAAGGGTGAGTGAGCCAGTGTAACTACAGGCACAAGGGACATAGCATCTTAGTTTCCAAGGTTGGTGGCGCATTGATGAAGGAATAGTTAATATTTCTTACAGCGTAATTGCCTATGGGTGATGGTGACTGCTTACCATCAGCTGGCCCATATGCTCATCCACCAAACTATTCCATAAAAAAAAATGTATCTGTGCGAACGTAGTTAGAGTACGACTGTTTACGTAATTTCTTAATTAAATGTTCACTCATTCAAATATAATCCGCTCTCTCGTACTTAGATACGAGATTTACAACATACAACCACAAATAATTACACATATATTTGAATAGTCTCGAAGTAGTTCCAGTGATTAACACGTTCAAGCAAACAAACATAGGAGTTTAATAATATACATATATACCCAAATATATTAATATAATATTGTTTCAGTGTTCGGGTCGAGACTGTCAGAAATCTATAATGCTATGGTGACAGTACGGGGTCTAATAAATATTTTAATAATTCATATATACGTTTTATTGCTAATAACAGTTATAAAAATAAATCAAACTTTTTGGTCGTAAAATATGGAAGGTCTTTAACAAAAATGGCCGACAAGAAGTTGCAGTTTTATAAAATAAATCAATTTTTTTTACTAAGTGTAACTTCACGAAATATTCATTTATTAAAAGCAAGCAAGGTAGCGTCGTTATAAAGCTCTATAAACAGCCGCAAAGTTAGCTAAAACTCTTGACTTAAGACTTGTTTTCTTAACAGTTTTATGGTATAGGTATATTCTTACAACTTGTTATTTTATTAACGCGGAATTTTGGTTGGATGTTTGTTTTTGAATCGCGCCAAAACGGCTGAACGGATCTGAATGGCACAGAGATAGATTATAGTCAGATAGACAGCTCAACAGAACCTAACCTAGCACTCCCCCTCCCCTCATACGCGATTGATGCCACGGGCAGAAACGAATCGAAAATATATAAATGTACCAGACAAAGTTTGTAAGAAATACATGGCAATGCAATGCAATGCTTTTCCTGACATTGGTATCAAATATATACTCTATGAAAAATGATGGACCCTTTTAAATGATATCTTTAATGACAAATATAATCGAAATTTTCGATAACAATTTACTTTAATTTTGTTTACGTAATCATTTTTTTTTCTTATACAGCCGTAATACCGCTTTCTAAACGGCCAATAACTTTTTTGTCCCTATAAAATTATTTATTTCCTATATCTTAACAATTTTTCAATTTTTAATTAATATACCTAAACAATATTTTTTTCTTTAACACATCTATGGTTGGATCTCCTTAAAATGAGATCATAAATTATTTTGTATGTGCTATCGTCATAATCACTGGGACACAACGGCTTTACGCTATTAATATACAAGATATGTGTGGCGTTATATTGAACAGTAAGCTATTTCTCCAGCCCTGCTATTTTGAGTTTGGAATGGCTTGAAATCGGTCAAGAGGTCAGTATTCAGTAGTCTAAGTGATTGAATTACACTATTTCTGGCTTGCGGTTTCGTCCACGAATATATCAACATTATATATGAATCCAGGGCCGGATTTAGGGAAGGGCAACCGGGGCAACTGCCCTGGGGGCTCCACATAAGTGAGGGCCACAAAAGTTTTCAGTGAGTTAACAAATACCGAGATATAGTCAAATTATAAGGTTTTATTTTTATATTATTGCCCCGAAGTTTACAAATCAAATCTTTTACAATAATTATTTTAAAAAAATGTTCCATGCGCGACTTTCTCTTGTTTTTTTAATAATCCGTTTTCGCGGGAAAACATCTTGTATTATTTTATACAGCCATAACAGTTTTAAAATCGATTACACTTACGAAAACGGATACACTAAAAAAATATGAGTTTATTAAATATATAATTATAATATAAATGTATTAGCTTAAAGAATTATTTCTAACATTCGGCCATTCTGACTATAAAGTTTGTCCTCAAACTTACTCATCTCAACTAATAAGTTGGCACCACGCCCCTCATTAATGACCACGGTAGTATTGACTGCAAAGGTTAGCACCTCACCCCTCATCACACATTGTGACCGTGTAAGACTTCCTAACCACAGTTCTAGCAAACTCCCGCAGTCACAACCGTGCGTGACTTCCCAACAAAAATCTTTTCTCTTCTATCTTGTTGGCATTTCACCCCTCATCACCTGTGTGATCGTGTGAAACTTCCCAACAAATATATTTTCTCTATGTTGTTGGCACTTCATCCCTCATCACCTGTGTGAATGTGTGAACCTTCCCAACAAATATATTTTCTCTATGTTGTTGGCACTTCACCCCTCATCACCTGTGCGACCGTGTGAACCTTCCCAACAAATATATTTTCTCTATGTTGTTGGCACTTCACCCCTCATCACCTGTGTGACCGTGTGAAACTTCCCAACAAATATATTTTCTCTATGTTGTTGGTACTTCACCCCTCATCACCTGTGTGACTGTATGAGACTTCCCAACAACAAATAATTCATTATCTCACTAATCAACATTTTATACATTTATATATTTTTGCCTTATATTCTAGAATCTTTCTAAAATATAATTTTTACAGTCGTTTCAATATATAAATTAATTTCATACTCCGTAACATTATGAACGTTCTTACACGCTTCAAATTCATATATAAAAATAAAAAAAAATAAAATTATTTTTTACAAGCCAAATAAATAAAATATAATCTTGTACAATTTGTGTTGAGTTTACATTTGTTAAAATTATACAAATTCATATTTATTAAGTTCAGCCGTAACTATAAATTTAATTAAGACTAAGTTCACTACCAGAACTACCTTCATTATCATCATCATCATCGTCATTATAAGACATGTTTATCTAAGGCTGTATACGATCAGCTGACCAAACATTACTATACCGGCCTTTAGTGATATTTGAACCTGGAATACTAGAAACCTCGTATCGATCATGGTCTAACACTTTTGATGTACGAAATGGTCCTGTAAATTTTGGTAATAGTTTTCTACTTTTACCGTCATTAGATGGATTATTTTTTTAAAATTTTAACTAAATCACCTATTTTGCAAACCTTAGCCTTCTTTCTTGTCTTATTAAATCTCAAACTTTAGCCTTCTTTCTTGTCTTATTAAATCTCAAACTTTGTTTTTCTTGATCTTTTTCAATATAATTATTTATTTCCTTCGTTATAGTTTCTAAACCTTTGTCATTTTGTCTCGTATCGGAAACTGTATCACCTAGATTACCTTCACCCTGTCCTAACAAACGTTTACCAAATAGTGCTTCTGCCGGAGTTTTTCCTATTCCCTTATTAATCGTATTATTTAATCCCCATTGTATTTTATTTACTACTTGGTCCCACTTATTCTCTCCTAGCCCATCATTATACGTTCTAAGCGAATCTAAAACGGTCCGATTATATCGCTCCACTTGGCCGTTGGCCCTTGGAGCTGAAACCGCGTTAAGTATGTGAGAAACTTCGTATTCTGTGCAGAACCTTTTAAACTCGGATGAAGTAAACACGTACCTCGATCGGAAATAATACTGACAGGGTATCCAAATAAACTAAAAACATCTTTTAGTGCTAAAACTGTTGGTGCGGTTTTTATATTGCGAAGAGCTTTAAGAATGCAATACTTTGTAAAACCATCTAAAATTAGTAAAAGATATTGATTTCCCTTAGAACTTTTTATAAACGGGCCTAAATGGTCTATATGGACCGTATGAAATGGTATGGCAATTTTTGGAATACTATGAAGAAAACCCTCTTTTGGAACCGCCGGTTCCTTACTAAACGCGCAATGTAAACATGCCTTTACGTATTTAAAGACAAATTTTTTCATTCGTGGAAACCAAAAATCACGTTTAATTTTTTCCAAAGTTTTCTCCGCTGAAAAGTGGCCTATCTCATCATGGTTACGTTGGCATATTTGCCATCTTGCACATTTGGGTACCACCCATTTTAAATCTTCCCCAACTTTACGATACAAGCGATTGTTTCGTATAACAAAATTTTGTTTTATATCAACTAAGTCTTTATAACTATTACCTTCTAAAACAGACCTATCACAGATCATAAGTCTGTGAATCATTTTCACTGATAATAGGATTGCGACTGAGTGCATCAACATGTTGCATCGAATGTCTATACTCTATAGAGCAATTATATTCCTGAAAAGCTATCCACCAACGGGCAACTCGGGGAATGAGATCTCGTTTTAAGAACGTAGATCGTTAGGCATTGCAGTCTGTAAGGATTTTAAAAGATTTACCTATAAGGTATGGACGAAAACGATTAAGCGAGGCAACAATTGCAAGGGTTTCTAACTCGTAGGCATGTAATTTTTCCTCGTCAATTGTAGTCTTGCGACTAAAATAAGCTATAATATTGAGTTTAGAATTATCATTTTCCTTTTGTAATAAAATTCCACCTAAACCTAATTTAGATGCATCACAATGTAGTTCAGTAATATAGTCAGGATTGAAAATACTTAATATTGGTCGTTGTACCAACATTTGCTTTAATGTTAGGAAATATTCTTTTTGCTGTTGCTCCCATTTCCATTCAACATTTTGTTTAGTAAGATCTGTCAATGGCTGTCTCAAAAAATCGACATTTTTTAATATTTAAAGTAAGCCTAGCTTCACGAATGAGTTCAAAAGTTTGTTGTAACTTTAAAAAACAGTCTTCAAAATGTGTACCCGTTATTAATAAATCATCCATGTAAGCAATTGCACATTTATTTGGAGATTTATTAAGTATTTTGTTAGCTGTACGTTGAAAAATTGCAGGACAATTAACTAATCCAAAGGGAGCTCTACGAAATTGATATAAACAATCAGGAGTAATAAATGCTGTAAGATGTCTACAGTCTTTTTGAACAGGAATCTGATAATAACCACTTGCCATGTCTAAACTAGTATAAAAATTATTTCCACTAAGGAGGTCTATCTGGTCATCTATTCTAGGCAATGGAAAGTGATCCTTTAAATTTTTTCTATTCAGTGCTCTATAATCCACACATAATCTATATCCGCCTGTCTTTTTTGATACCAGCAGTACTGGACTCGCGTATGATAAATCAGACTCTTCAATTATATCATTTTCTTCGAGCTCTCTAACCAGCGTTCTAACTATTTCTTTTTCTGCTTGACTCAGTCGATAAGGACGATAAACTACCGGAGTTTCATCAGTAAGTTTTATGGCCAACTCTGTTACGTTAGTACAACCAAGCTCAGAGAGGTTTTGAGCGAAACAATCCCTATATCTATCTATAAGTGAATATATTTTCGTTTTTTGTTCGTGAGTTAAATTGGAGTTTATAGTTATTTCTTCGCGAGGAATGGGTGTCAAATTCGCTCCTATTTTAAAACACTTTACACTTGACAAATATCTACAATTTTTATCTTGTTCTATCAAATAAAATCTGGTTATAACAAAGTTGCTCGTAAAGTATAATGGACAGTGTGAAAAATTTATTACACTGATTTGACATTTACCATCTTTTAGCGTATATAAACCCTCTTGGATACAATATTCTTTATCATTAACGTTTCGATAACCACCTTTTATATAAATTGTTGCCTCTACTATTTCATTACTACAACACTTAACTAAATTTATTTTATCTACTTCACAATCAAATGACACATACAATCTATATTTTACATTAGGTTCTGGTTCTAAGCAAGTTAAATCGTCATTATTATTCTTTGACAAAATATATAATGTGTTTTCTGTCTTTGTAATAATCACATTAGGTAACTCAGTAAAGTTTTGCCCTACTAACATCTGCGTGTGTAGAATATTGTTAGCAACCACATATGCCATAATGTTTGCTTCAACAGAGTCTAATCGTAATAAAAAATGTGTTTTCCCTAAAGGTTGAACTCCAACACTTGCTATCCCACGTATAATTGGTAAATTATCAGTTGAAATATGTAAGCCAAATTCAGTAGTAGTTTCTAGTCGTATAAGCGTACAGTCACTTCCCAAGTCAACATAACATTCAATTGTAAATGAAGAATTTATTACTGCCTGCTTATAATATTTAGAATTCTTTTACGCTCGTACTTTCTGACAATAATACACGTTTTTCGTTGTTCAATACATTGTTAGTTTTTTGTGAACAGTTTGCAATAATATGACCGAATTTATTACACCTATCGCATTTTAAAATTGGTTTAGAGCATTGGTAAACCCTATGCCCTTTTTCGTTACAATTAAAGCATAATTGTGAAAAACTATCAGGTTCAAAATTTAACTTCGAATTTTTGGCACGACATTGTACTGTGCGATGTCCAGGTTCATTACATTTATTACAGAATAAATGATTATTTAGCTTATTTCTATTTAAATTAACGATAAATATCTTTATGTTCTTTACAAACGTCTTTAAGAAAATTCAAGAGATCTTCAGGTTATGTAAAACGAGCGGATGACGCTCCTGCACGTATTGTACGATCATCTATACCGTGTATAATACAATCTACAGCCTTTTTGCGAAATATATCACACGCATTTAATAAATTATTTTTCTCATAGAAATAATCATCTAAGCTATCTCCTATCCTCATTCGTTTTTCAAGCATTTCTGTCAATTTAATAATTTTATTAAATTAACAGAAATGCTTAATTTTATTAGCTTTAATAATTTTATTAGTAATATTTGCCACTCTGACCAGGTATGTAAGACAGTATTTTGACTATTGTACCATTTTTTAGCATTACCAGACAACTTCGGTAAAGCAAAATGTACAATATGAGATTCACTCCATCCATATATTTTTGCACACTCATTTATCTTTGAGAGCCATAAATCGATACGATGATTCTTTACAGATGGATCAAATTCCGGTAATAAATTATTATTATGCGGTAAACTAGGCCTTATTAATGTTTGAACAAATTTAGCTAAATCACCAAAGTTAAGTATTACTCTCGATGAATTTAAATCTGACTCACCTAATGTATTAAATGGCATGTGCTTTGGCACTGTCGATGATCTCGGAGAAAAAATTATATTCTCTTGAAGTCGCGATATATCTCGTCCGGTCGCAGAACAAACCCTTGAAGGCGCAATATCTCGTCCGGTCGCAGAACAAACCCTTGAAGGCGCAATATCTCGTCCGGTCGCAGAACAAACTCTTGAAGGCGCAATATCTCGTCCGGTCGCAGAACAACTCCTTCTTCTTGTAACGCCCTCGTGTCCCATCGCATAACTGTTTTCAGTTAAATTCATGTAATCTTGTCTAGTCGCCGAGTTTTTTGCTGTATTTCTTTGTATGGGACTTGGTGTTCTAGTTCTATTTCCTCTAATGTGCATATTAATATTTTTTGTAGTGTGGTGTCTCTTCTTAGCGTTATCTTTATTTTTTCTTGAGTTTTCTCTTTTGTTATGAGAAGTATCATCGTCTTCAACAGATTGTCTTTTTCGCTTATCAAAATCATCGCGTATTCCTGAGCGTGGTCGTTTACAACGAGGCATTTTTGAAACGAAATTTATCCCGCTTCTGATATTGAATACGCCATTAGGAATAAATATATCTCTTTATTTCAGGGTTTATTTTTATATTATTGCCCCGAAGTTTACAAATCAAATCTTTTACAATAATTATTTTAAAAAAATGTTCCATGCGCGACTTTCTCTTGTTTTTTTAATAATCCGTTTTCGCGGGAAAACATCTTGTATTATTTTATACAGCCATACCAGTTTTAAAATCGATTACACTTACGAAAACGGATACACTAAAAAAATATGAGTTTATTAAATATCTACAATAACATTATAAAGAGAAAAACTTTGTTTGTTTGGTTGTAATTAATAGGCTCAAAAACTACTGGACCGATTTTAAAAATTCTTTCACCATTCGAAAGCTAAATTAATCCCGCATAACATAGGCTAAATTTTATTTTGAAAAAAATAGGGTTCCGTAAGATATTTTGGGGTTTTCGGACAAAAAAGGAAAAAATCTACCAAAAAAGTTGATTTTTTGCTTATGATGCCTAAACTATAAAAGATAGAACTATAAAATGTTCTAACTCCGGTCCTTAGAGGGCATAATGGCTTCCGACCCTAAGAACCTCATCAGATTCGTGGCTGATGTTGGTCTGGCTGAGGTGTTGTGATCACGAATTTGAGGTTTATCACAATAGATCCAAGCGCCGGTTGCAGTAATTCTTCAAATGTGACCGTGCCTCAGCAGTAGGGATATTAGAAGACTGATTATGAACCGTTATCTATGCGGGCGAAGCCGCGGGCGACTGCTAGTATAATTATAATATAAATGTATTAGCATAAAGAATTATTTCTAACATTAATGAGCCCCTGAGTACTAAAAGGGTGTATAAAGCTTGATTATGTAGGGATTCAATGGTCTGCTATCCCACTTCTCAGTCAACCTACCTAATTAAATATAAGATCTTCCTTAGGTTCCCACTACTGGCCAAATGCGTATTATTTTGTATGTAAACTACAAAAAACGAGTGCAATGAATGCGCGCATACTCTATTCCAATCATGAAAGAAAAAGCCAAATAGACAACTTTTGACAGCAAATAGACTCGATATCATTGGTCGGCAACTTGATTAATCTATGATATTCACTGTGGATTTGCGAAAAAATTGAGTTTTGAACGCCAATGAAACTGTTATCGGAATTTTGGACGTTCAATTAAAGTGGAAATACGTAGTTAAGCGTAATATTGTTTTATCTATTGTAATTTCAGTAGTTCGGGATGGCCAAAATAAATTTAAAAATTAAAAAATAAGTTGTTGTTGTATGTCTGTATGTTTATTTTAGAATTATATATAAATTAATAATAAAGTCACCCTGCAATATCCAAACAATGTCTCTCTAGTTTTTCGTCTTTAACTTTTCGCCTTCTTCAATCCATGTTAACACATGGCAACATCGACGGACTGCTTCTGAGGACTTAACAACAAAACAATACAATTAAATGTCCCTTTAGAATAATACAAACATATTCTTTAATTGATTATTTAATTATCCATTTTTGTCTGTAATATCTTATGTATACACACACGTGTAATCTTATTAAAGAATTTATTGAATATCCATAAATTTTTATTGATTACGTTCACTTTTGGAGTTCATGATATCTAAGGCGCGTTTCATAGGACCGAGGTAGCCCGTTTCCCTCGCCAAGGCAACCAGATTCTTTACTATTCTTCTGATATTTTCATCATATTCCGTCTCCCTTGAATCTAAAAAAAAATATATTTTAGTTAATATTTATTAAGAAAATAAGGAAACTAAGATCAATGTAACTTATTTATATATGCAAGATGTAAATGAACTTTATTCAAAACGCTTACATGATGAGCCTGATTAAAAAAGAAAAATCATTTAGAAATTAGGCAGCGAAAAGAAATAATTAATAATAATTTATTTTATAATTAATAAACATTAAATATGTTATCCCAATACCGTTTTATGTTTATTCTCATAAACTTTTAGAGTTTATAAGGCTACGACTAATTAAAAGAAATGTTAAGAGAAATTCTCATTTTTCAAAACTTTCCATCTTCCTTGAACTGTATCTGGAATGCAAATATTTTTCTCTTGTTTGAATGATTACTTTATAAACACGTAATATGATAAGTTTACCTGATGGCGGTGGTATTTGAACAGTATAAGGTGGTGATTGAGGAATGTCCAAGGTAGCAAAGTAGTAATGTCTATGGGCGATGTGATCGCTATGGATTTGCTTAATTTAGTTTGATTGAATGATTTAACAGGTCAAAAAGTAAAATGTATTAACATGACACTTTTATTTGGGGAGACTCGTATCTGTGATTGTAAAAAAATAGTAATCTTTTTGATTCGAACTGAATTAATTCATCTAAACAAGTGGCTCATTAGCCCGTCAGCCTTGCTGAGCTCAATTCGACCCTACCCCGAACCTGCGGCTCGTAAAAGCAGAAAATAAGATTGCGGATATAAGAGAGCGCGTCCAGAATGCTAGATAAAAAAAAATGTTAAAAATTCATTTTTTTAACAAAAAGCACAAAAAAAAACATTGACTATCACAAAATAGCTGACTCAGTCGCAAAAAAATAACTACCAATAGCCTTAATTGTTTACCCAAATGACGTCACAATATGTTTAAAAACTAATTTATAATCAAGCATATTATATTTCAAAATGCAATCAATAAACGAATGTTGTTTAAAAATAAATGTACTGCTTTAATTTAATACGTATTTTGATTAAAAAAGTTTTTATAACGGAAAGCGGAAAATCGTGTTGTCATAGAAGGAGAGATTCATTACTGGCAGTAATTACAAATTTTATTAAATCCAACCTACATCCATCCTTATAACTGTTCCATTTACCTTATTTTTGGGCAGGGCAAAAGATTGTGGGTACAAGAACTTATTAGAATGTTTTTTTTGTTTTTATGGAATAGGTTGGCGGACGAGCATATGGGCCACCTGATGGTAAGTGGTCACCATCACCCATAGACGATGACGCTGTAAGAAATATTAACTATTCCTTACATCGTCAATATGCCACCAACCTTGGGAACTAAGATGTTATGTCCCTTGTGCCTGTAGTTACATTGGCTCACTCACCCTTCAAACCGGAACACAACAATACTGAGTACTGTTATTTGGCGGTAGAATAACTGGTGAGTGGGTGGTACCTACCCAGACGGGCTTGCACAGAGCCCTACCACCAAAAAAATGGGAATTAGAATTAGAATGGGATTGTTAAAATAGAAATTGGGTCATTCCCCCAATGTTTGACGATTTATTATGTTTATTAGTTACTAGGGACATAAAGTATTTTGAGAGAAGAGTGTCATTTTTAACTTTGCCGTTTCGTAAATTCAAATCGTTTGTAAAAAATACATTGGTAGAAAAAGCATATTATTCGATACAAGATTTTATAGATGATAAAAAGGCGTGGAGTTAATACCTGTTGTTTTCCAAGCAGGATATATGAATTTAAATAAATATATTTAACTAACATGACTTTGTATTTTTTAAATGTTAAAAAAGAGTAACTACTGATTTTCTTGCCAGTTCTTCTCGCTAGAATCTACTTTCAGAACCGGCGGTAGCTTCGCTTAATTGAAGAATTACGATTGAAAAGTGCTTGTAAAAGCCTACTTGAATAAAGTTTATTTGGATTTGATTGATTTTAGACGGAGATAAAAGAGTTGCTGAGATACTTGATGGTACTGCTATATGGGTGAATTTCCCAGGAACAAAAATTACGTGGCATCAATGAAATCGGTACTATAAAACATGGTTATAATGTTCTAACATTTTTTTCTGGTTAGGTGAAATAGTAATCTATGTGTAGCACTAAATATGAAGTTAAATAGGATTAATAGAAGCTCCAAAAAAAAAGTTACACCTCGAAATCTTTCATTGCCGTGTTTGTCCACACATTACCTCGATGTGTATTATACGTCATTGATAAAAATCTATTAGTTATTTATATTAAAACCAAGTTTAATTGATACGTGTACAGTTAAAGTATTGTTACGGAATACATTTATTCATATATTTAAACAATACAAAGAATGGTTAATAAAAATACATTTTTCCTAGAACTACTTTCATCGCCGTGTCCTAAATATATTTAAGAATATTGTTTTATCTAAGGACTTGCGTCCCCCACCTCTGTGCGCTAAACGTTGCATGATAGTTTCGCTCGGTGCTCCACGTGGAAGGACGTGCATACGTGCCTACGTTTTCGCGCCATAAATGTAAGTATTCGATTTTTATATTACTGAACATTTTTATATTACTGAGGCATTCGATAGAATGCCATTTGTCTTATGTTTATTTGTGACGTGTTAATTACTCGGAATAATTCATAGATTTTTGGCTACTTGATGTTTTTGCCTTGATTTTCATCGCCGTGCTCTCATTGCCATGGTTTCCGTGGATAAAATTTGCTATGGCAATGAAAAAAAGACACGGTAATGAAACGAAATTACATTGCCATGCCTTTTAAAACAATTTAGTTTCATTGCCATGACCAGTTGTTTCATTTCCGTGACTTATGTTTTCATCGCCACGGTATGGTTAAGGAAAGAAACAATCTGTAGTGTACATTCAACTACAAAAATATATCTTCACGTTAACCTTACGAAATTATATACATTTGGACACAATAGACACTCAAACATACGCACACACAATCGCGCAAACACTCAAACACGCACAAAGACTCACACACACACGCACAAACTTACAGTCACACACACATATATTAGAGTCTAATTATAAACATAATAATGGGCTGTTTATTTTTAGAAAACCAAGATGCCTAAACCGAAACTATCGGAAGAGGAGAGAAAGGAAAGAAGAAGATTGGCCGAACAAAAGCGACGTGAAAAATTAAGAAGCGACCCTGTTTTACGAGAGGAGTATTTAAAAAAAGAAAGAGAAAGGTATATAAAAAAGAAGGCTGCAGGAGTAGTTGTTCCTCGAAGTGCTATGACTTCGCAAAAGCTTCGGGGTCTTCGTAAGAAAAACTTGGTGAGTGCACTTGCTTCTTATAAAAAAAAGACAGCAATTCTTCGTAAGAACACATGTCCAAATGATGTTGAATATGCTGAAACACCAACGACGGAGCCAACTGAAATGACTTTTGAGTTATCCCAAGTAGCTTCCAATAATAACACGCCGATGACACTTCTAACAAGACGGAGCTCGCGTCTTGAATCTTTAAAACAAAACTGGAATCACTGTGATAATTTGCGGCTTGGAGTAAGTAGCTCCAATTTTTTGGCCACAAGTAGTCTAAAACACGCACGCCTAGGTTCATCGCAACTAGCACCAAGCGTCAGTATAGATTCTACAATACGTCCTGATAGTCCAGCATCAAACTTTTCTATTGCTACTTTAAAATTTCAACGTGATTTGCAACAAAAATTCCGTAGATATCAAAAATCTAAACACTCCCAACTCATTGCGTTACAAAAAAAATTGGCTCAAGTTGTCCGCGAAAGGAACTTATATAAAAAACGGTTCGAAAGATTTATTGAGAAAGAAATGGAACAAAGAAATAAAAACGCTTATTGACCGATACTATAAAAAATTTACACAGGAAATACATAGAGTCTGGCTATCCTACTATTACCTACGTAACGTTTTCACGTTTAAAACCTTTTTGGGTGCTACAACCAAAAATAAATATGCGCAACTTTGCTTGTGTGAAAAGCACGAAAACATGGATCTGCTAATTGAATCTCTAAAAAGGAATAATTTTAATAAAAGAAAATTCGACAAGTGAGGTTATTAAGAGCTTATGTTGCGACATTTATAACTTAGAATGTCTACAGAGAAAGTGTACTACGTGCAAAAACAGACATCTTATATACCAAGAAATTGATAACTCGGAGAAAGTTTTATATTGGGCCTGGGAAAAACGGAAAAATTCATACAATAAAAATGGGATTGAGAAAACTGCCATCACCGTTGAAAAAGTACGACACCACGTAGAACCGTTAATACTCATAAAACAGTTTGAAACTAATATTATACCATTCCTTAATCATTGTACAAACATACGTAATCAGACCGATGCAATTAAAGAACTTAAAATAAATGATTGTGTTGCTTTGATTCCATTAACATTTTGTTTAATTTTACTCCTATGCAAGAAGATTATAGAGAAGAGGGTAAAAAGAGTGCATGTGTATGTGTATGCCTTTCCCTCTCAGAGACGGATGTGTCCTTCCCAGGTAAGTATTAAATATAAAAATATCATGTTCGGATTTTTTCATTACCGTGGATTGATTCTATCATTCCCGTGGCACAGTTCTTTCATTGCCGTGGACACATGTTTCATTGCCTTGCATCCATATTTCATCGCCGTGGCACAAAATTTTTAATCTTGTATATCTAGTTAGTTTTTTAAACTATCTGCTAGATATTAAACAAGAATACATATATTATCAAAAACTTGAATAAACACTATTTTTTCTTGTTCTAAAGTTGCTGAATAAAAAATCCACGGAAATGAAGATTTTATTGGACCTGTTGAAATTCACCCATATGCAAACCCGTCTGGGTGAATACCCGGGTGAGAGGTGCAGTGCAGTGCTCTTCTCTATCGTAGAATTATCTAGCTGAGTTAACATTGTTATATCGTAAAGCAGGTCATTATTATTTATGAGTGCGATAACAATTCTTATATTTACTTTTCTAAAAAAATCTTAAATTAATAAATATGAGACAACATCGCATACATTACACCGATCTCAATGTAAAAAAAAAACAAATTAAAAGCTAAAGCACTTGTGTTTTGGAAAATCAGAAATAACGACGATACCACAAACACCCAGACCAAAGACAACATAGAAAACTAACGATAATCTACATCGACTCGACCGGGAAACGAACGCGGGACCTCGGAGTTGCGTACCCATGAAAACCGGTGTACACACCACTCGACCACGGAGGTCGTTAAATCTGCCACGGTGGTCGATTGCAAAGACCAGCCATTTGTGCGGAATATCATCAACAGCCTATTTTTGTCCACTGTTGGACATAGGCCTCTCCCAGTGCACGCCACTGTGGTCTTTCTCCGGCTACTCGCATCCAGCTCCTGCCTGCCGCCTTGCGTATATCGTCACTCCACCGTGCCTGAGGACGTCCTACACTACGTTTGCCGAGACGCGGTCTCCACTCTAGAACACGTTTTCCCCAACGGTTGTCGGTTCTACGACAAATATGACCAGCCCACTGCCACTTCAGCTTACTAATCCGGTGGGCTATGTCGATGACTTTGGTTCTTTGACGGATAACCTCATTTCTGATGCGATCCCTCAAAGAAACGCCGAGCATAGCCCTTTCCATAGCACGCTGAGCGACTTTAAGTTGGTGGACCAGCCTTGTCGTGAGTGTCCACGTTTCGGCTCCGTATGTCATGACGGGTAGGACGCACTGATTGAAGACTTTCGTCTTAAGGCACTGTGGGATCGACGATGTTAGGATTCGACGTAACTTCCCAAACGCTGCCCAACCCAGCTGAATTCTTCTATTCACCTCGTCCTCAAGGTTGTTTCTACCTAATCGCAGAGTCTGCCCGAGGTAGACATATTTTTGAACAACTTCGAGAACGGTACCGTGTATCGTAGTCGGTTCCGGTAGAACATGCTCATTGAACATGACCTTGGTTTTATCCAAGTTCATCCGTAGGCCGATACGCATAGAAGAATCAGCCAGCTCGTTCAGCATTTGTTGTAGGTCCTGCAGCGTTTCTGCCACGATGACGATGTCGTCTGCGAATCTCAAGTGAGAGATGTATTCGCCATTGATGTTAATGCCACGTCCTTTCCAGTTCAGCGTCTTGAACATATCCTCCATTGCATTAGTGAACAATTTGGGGGAAATAACGTCCCCTTGTCTCACTCCTCGATGCAATGGTATGGGATTTGTTTGCTGATTTTGTACTCGGACGGACATGGTGGCAGCTTCGTAGAGACATCTCATCACTTGGATGTATCGCCAATCAACTTGGCAACGCTGCAGGGACAGCCCAGAACAGCCCAGATTTCAACCGAGTCAAAGGCCTTCTCATAGTCCACGAATGCAAGACACAGGGGCCGATTATACTCATGGGACTTCTATATAATCTGCCGCACTGTATGGATGTGGTCTATGGTGCCGTATCCGGTCCGAAACCCGGCCTGCTCCGGGGGTTGGAATTCGTCGAATCTTCGCGCAAGACGGTTCGTGATCACTCTTGAAAACAGCTTATAGACATGGCTCAGTAGGGATATGGGACGATAGTTCTTCAGCAGGGTTTTGTCTCCCTTTTTGAAGAACAGGACGACCACACTCCTACTCCACGCCTCCGGAGTTCTCCCTTCGAAGAGGACAGAGTTAAAAAGCGTCTGAAGTTCCCTAAGTACCGGTTTACCTCCCGCTTTTAATAGCTCTGTGGTAACGCCGTCCTCTCCAGGGGCTTTTCCATTTTTAAGCTGTCCAAGAGCAGTCTCGATTTCGCCAATACTGACTTCAGGCAGGTCTTCGGAGAAATGGCGTGTTAATGTAGCTCTAGGATCCTCATTTTCGGGATCAGGTCGAGATGCATGCGATGCGTATAACCGGCCGTAGAAGTCCTCTACTTCCGAAAGTACTGCCGGCTTAGAAGAAACGACTTCTCCACTTGCTGTGGTCAACTTCGTCAGGTGGCTCCTTCCAAGAGATTGTACGAACACCTTAGACCCCCGATTCTGCTCAATAGCTCTTTTTATTGCAAGAGTATTGGAGCACCGGAGGTCGTGTCGTACGCGCCTGCTGATCTCTTGGTTTAATTGCCGTTTCTCTGACGAAGTGACAGGTGGGTTTTCACGTCGTTTCTTCATGAGCCCCAAAGTCTCTTCCGAAAGGTTCGACTTCCTGCCCTTACGCTGCATGCCACAATATCTCGTGCCTTCTTCCCTGAGAATTCGAACTACATTTTCGAGGTTCTGGTTTACGTCCGTTGTGGTTTCCACGGCAGCGAATCGGTTCTCCAGGATTGACTGGAATGTTTCAGATCCCGCAATGGTTTGGAGCAGCTTTGGTCGGAGCGTGGACTTCATCAGACGGGCGCGCTCGGCCTTAAAATTGATATTCAGAGAGCCTCGGAGGAGTCGGTGATCACTACCGGTATTGAACCTGTTAATCACTGAGACGTCTCTGAATATATGCCTCTTGTCCGTCATTATGAAGTCGATCTCGTTTTTCGTCATAGTGTCGGGGCTTTGCCACGTCCACTTCCTTTGCGGCTGCTTCTTGAAGAAGGAGTTCATCAAGAAGAGCCCCTCCCGTTCGAGGAAGTTGACAAGCATTTGCCCCCTATGATTCCTGCTTCCAAGTCCATGGGGTCCTACTACCGATTCGCTGCAGTTCTGTACTCCCACTTTAGCGTTGAAGTCCCCCATGACAACGTTGTAGTGGGTTTTCGTGGTGAAGTGGAGGGCCCTCGATATGTCATCGAATAATTCTTCCACTTCATCGTCCGAGTGTGTCGAGGTCGGTGCGTACGCTTGCACCACCTTGAGGCTGTACCTCTCGGTGAGCTTTATAATGAGGTACGCTACCCTGTTCGACACACTGGAGATTTCCACCACGTTGTCAACTAGGGACTTATTTACCAGAAACCCAACGCCACCTTGGGATTGTTGGTCACCCTCTCGGAAGTACATTAGGTGGCCTGATTCGAGGGTTACGGTGTCCTCTCCCTCTCTACGGACTTCACATAGCCCTAATATTTGCCACCTAATTTTCCCAAGTTCTACCTCAAGTTGCGCTAGATGCGAGTCAAGCCGTAGCGTGCGTCCGTTGTACGTCGCAAGGGTCAGTCGGTTGTGGTGGCCTCCCGTAGCCCGGTGATTCTTAGCACCCCCCGTCCCGCCGTTACCATCGTCGCCACCATGACGAGGAATAGCGGGGCTGCCGGGAACTGGTGGCCGTGGCTTGCGTGTGTGCTGTATGTGGAGGTTGTGCCCATAATCGCCACGCTGGGCAGGCGGGTTGGCGATCGCAGGGCGTAGCTTCTCGCACCGGTGACGCTGCTGCCCGTCACCGGCCTGTGGTATTTAGCTACGCCTATTATGTTTATGGTTATACCGCCATCAGTCGGTCGCCAGAGCCTCGTTTGCTGGTCGGCAGGATGCACCACGGGCAGGTGAGGTTGGCTTGGGGCACTAAGGTGTAGTTTGCGCCCCCTTACATCCATCCTTACATCTCATCGGAATATACATATATGTATTATAGCGCGGCATTAATTTATTTTCTAATTTAAATCTTAAGAGGCAAGTTGTCCAATGGTACTACAGACTGCAATCTTTCTATAATAAAGACACCAAATTTGCACCACTACGAACCGGTGAATCCGTATTGCTCTGGAACCGGTCCCGAGAGCATTAAATTAATTAAATTTGTGAATTTCCAAATGAAATGTTCCCTGTCTTCATTTATAAGGATTTACCAAATCTTTTAGGTGCTGTGGGGTAAGACTATTCGAGAGAGAAAAAATCCCAGCCCGGATCATCTTTTGAAATATTTACAGGCGTTATGATTTATATGTATACGTTATAAATTGGGAAGGTTGTAAGAGATCCTTACAGTCTTAAGTGTCTCAAGGGTGTTTGTTACAAATATCATTGGAAAATGATAGATTCACAGAGCGATCTTTTTAGTGTCGTAGACATACAGGTTTTATGAAAAATAATGGAGTTTAATTTTTGGTCTCGAGAGGTAACTGTAACGATTTTCAATGTTCAATACTTTATATGAGAGTGTAAGGATAGTTTCCCATATGTTATCTTCCGATTAAACTTTGGACACACACAATGTGAAATAACGGGACACTGACAATTGCAAAATCAAAGTTAAATAATCTGAACATACCTGATCCTGATTATTAAATATTGGACCAAAAAATAAAGAAAATAAAATCTATTAATGACTTAATTAAGCCTATCAATGTTCCACTGCTGGATTAAGACCCCCATCTCATTTTAAGAAGATGCTTTTTCAAAAAAGCTGCTCCTATGTGGCAGGATTTCGTTGCAATTATACATATATAGGTTGCAAATGTTCCTCCCGATGTTTTCCTTCACGACCGAGCACGAGATGAATAATAAACACAAAATTATATTAATATTTATCAAGAAGATAATATCAATTATGAATGAAAAAAATATGAATATCTATTCAATAATATCAATGAACATGATGTGATGAGCGATCTAAAAATAGTTCACTCCTTGAACCTGACTAACAATATAAGTAAGGGTACCTTTTATGAACTATGACCTGTGAATAACCCTTAAGGATCTTTGAAAACGCAAAAAGCTATCCATATACAAACCTACCTAAGCCTAATTTGTATATTTTCCAGATTCATATAAAACTAAATTCATTGCTAAATAAAGGTAGAATATTATTCTCTAGATGTTTTTTACATTTGGACCAGTAATTTCGAAACATAATAGGACAAGTGATTTGAAGATATTGTTACAATTATGTCTGAAATTATACATTAATATTATAAGCTTGAGATGTATGTACTAATTCCGTGGCTTCGTCTGCGTTCGAGGGTGGGAGAGGTTTGATAATGCTAATACTGATAGCTGTCAAACTGATCAGTAGATTAATCAACCAAAGGCTCGGATCCAAATTAAATAGGACATGAACAAGTTAAGCTTACAATGTTAACTTATGATGGTAAGGATAGGCTGGCAGGATACTGATAGTAGGATATACTGTATATTCATTGCAACTAATTTTAAAGATATATCCCATGATGACATTTTAATCGTACGCGAGATAAGCTAAGATTAACGACTAGTTAAATTGCTGTAAATCTAATAATACCCTAATGTTTTAAATGCAATAATAACTCAGTTTGTCTTACGGATTTTGTTGAAATTTGATATTAAATCTAAAGTTATTTTTTTTCCCTAACGTCTGACGACGAGCCACTAAAACTCAAGCAAAACCACAAGAACTCGTAAATAATATTAATAATTATAATTATTTTTCGTAAAAGAAATAAAACAGTCAAATAAATTATTGTCAGTAATCACGAAAGTCACATTATATAGCTTCTTCCACGAATTACTATTTATTTGGAACTCTTCGATTACTCTTAATGAAACTAGTAATATTTTAATGGTACATATTTGTATATATATGTTCTTATTACATTCGAGTTTATGTTTATTTTGTTTTTAATAATAATCAGTTACACTTTGTAAATATGTGCCCTGTTATGTAGCAGATTTTTATTTATGGAAGCTCATAATTTTTCAAATTCGAAATAGTATCCTATTTATGGCTTGACGAATTGGTGCTTCTGTTTATAAACGAGTTCTGAATTAGCCGTATCAGCTTTTACTGATAACTTATTTCCTAAAGAGGTAAAATAAGAGTCGGAAATTTCTAACATATGAAAACATTATGCATTACTTTTTTTGATTGCTTAGACTCAGACTTGAATTTGGTTCTTCATAGATTCAAAATACCTCAATATTGGGTATTAAATTCAATAAATATCTGTATGCGATATATCCCGAGAAACAGGGTCTTGGCGAATAGACAGACAGACGGACAACGAAGTGATCTTATATCCTTTTTTTTTAGAGGTACCAACCAACATTTTTGAAAGTAAAATTTCGGTATACATTTTTTCTAATCAACGTCTGCTTAAATAAATTTAATAGATTTATTCATATTTAGTGTTATATAGACATTTGAATCTTTTATAAAGTATAATATGTAAATCGTATCAAATTAAACGAAATGGTTTGCAATTTAGATACAACCAATTAAATCAATTTAAATTATTTTTGATCCGGCTTAAAAATATACATACATATAAAACGATTTTCATTATAAGACTAGAAGTGCTCAAAATGGTGAATATAATTAATGAAATATAATTAATGGAAATAAATTAAATGGCGAAAATAAATAAATAATCAGTAATTAGCTGCCTGTAATCGAAAAGCACACATTTTTTGAAGTAGAAAGTTATAGTCGTCCATTTATATTTATATAAATGTGTAACAAACTGAAATTTTTACAACCTCTTTTTGAAGCCGGTTAAAAAGAGTGACTCTTAAGGTTCTTGTTGGTTTTAAATGAATTTTAAAAATGTATTTTATTCAAGAGAAGTTTACAATGAAGCATATATCAATATTTCAATTCCACCAACTACAGCACTTTTCTTGGAATAATCTTCATTTCGTACATTTTCCTACGCTCTATTGCGCCATGAAATAAAAGGTCATATCTCTAAAAGACATTACACTATGAATAAAATCTAAATACTTTGAAAGGAAATGATTGTTATTAAATATCGTTATCATTTCTACAAAGCTTTTTATCATCACATCAATCTGCTATTATGGTACCGTTTAAAAATAATTGACTGTAATTAGAAAAATCTACTACAAACGATAAAAACGATTCCCTTCTGTAATACGATGTTATGAAATTATATACGAATAAAGTTACGTCATCGATAAAAAAAGGCATGAGTTCGTTAAATAATATGGTACAGAATATTGTATGTTCTATTTTTTCAGTTAATTGTGACGTATTCTTATTTGAATATCATGGTGTAGGCATGTAATGCAGAGGAATGAGGAACGAATGGATGTGGATGGATATAGACGACCAAGGAAACGATGGATGGAATGTGTGGAAGACGATATGGTTAGAAATAATGTTACTTGTGAGATGACGTCTGACAGAGAAGTATGGAAGGAGAAGACATGCTGCGTTGACCGCAAATAAAATTGTGATAAGGGCAGGAGATGATGATGATGTGTCGTATTCGATAACTATCAACATGACCAAACAACGAGACCTGATATTTGATATTTGTTGACTCGTACCTTCATTTCGTAAAAGAGCTCCTCTAAAAGCTCCCTATGAAAAGATTTCGTGAACTTATTTTTCGAATTTATAGGAGTCTCGGGGTTTCCCCTCAACCTTCAATTTCACACAATCGACTCGTTCAGATTTTTTAGAACACACAATAAATATAAAAACTTCTTTGAAATGAGTTACACTCGCTCTGAAAATGCAATCGTAATATTTATTAACCTTTCACAAGCGGTGCCTTCTTAGTGTTTTATCTTGACATGATATTAAACAAAGTTCCTTCCTGTCATCTGTACGCTTAAATCTCTAAACTACGCAACGAAATTTAATGCGGTTTGCATCAATAAACAATACTTATCGAGAGGAAGGCTAAGATGTGGACAATATAACCTAAGCTAATCGAAAAACAAAAAAAGACTAATTTTAAATTTGTTCTTTAATATAAAAATTACATACAGCATCATTGTCCCGCCTGAAGTTAGAATGGGTAGCTAGTATTATTTAATTTATGAATTATAAATATTTTATTTTATGAATATTAATCAATCTGGACACACAGTAGCGTGTCAAGCCACAACACAAACCATTCGGAGCCTCTTTTGACCCCCTCATAACTCAAAAACTGTTTCGCAATCAAATTGAATTTGAATAACATAAGTCGTCTATGAGAACTAGCCAAGGCAGATCCTAGACTACAATATATTATTCTAAGTTAGAAGAAGTGATATTTTATGTAATTATAAATAAATTTCAGGTCGGACAATTGAACTTGGCACCCATTTAGATCTCACTTATTTTGTCGTTGAAGTCAACCACTGGGGTGCATCATAAAACTGAACTTGGCTCTTATTTTACATTTATGTGTTTGACGGGACTTTTACTTCCTCGAACCTTTCTTAACTTCCTTTAGTAACGCCATACCGCTTTCACTCGGATAGCTTCCTAGATGAACTTAATTAAACGCTTCATCTTATTGAAATATTCTCGGAAACTATTTCCTATGAATTTTTAATACAAAGTAATGTAATCCCGTTGCAGGTTTCATAAGATTTTCTGTTAATAATTATAACAACTGACTAGCTTAACATTCAATAGTAAATGTAAAATCTCGACTATGTTATAAATGGCAGATATTTACTTAGGCATACGAACTTTTCAAAACCTAAAACAAAATATCAAATTGATCAAAATAGTAAAAAAATCGACCTTTTGAAACGTCGTGTTATAGTGTTAAACTAAATGTTCCCGCGACCGTGTATTTATTTGAATTTAATTAAAAAAATATTGTAGCCTTAGGCCCAGCACACACGGCGCAACGCATTTGCAACGAAACTGCGGCTTCTAGTTACTTTTGAGTTTCAGCCATAGACTCCTTTGAGAGACCGCACACGACGCAACCTGTATGAAACTGGTTGGAAACGCGTTTCAAACAAGTTGCATTGAAACCGGCTTACAGGAAACTCGTGTTTGCCTTTCTTTGGATTTCGCCTTTTTCATCAACAAAATGGCTGACGATGATAATCAAAGCATTGAATTTGTGTTAGAAGTAGAAAAATATCCTTGTTTATATAATTTTGGCTTTGGCAGGCACAAACATACGACAGTTGATATTAATATCAATGTAGGGATGTATCCACATAGTTCATCTTTTACGCCTTCTCCTTTGTCGAAGATATAAATACATAACCACAACTTCATCACTTGAACTAGACATTTTGCAGACTTCTATTCTCTCAGAAAACCGAACTGATTGTGAGCCGTGAGGTTGCTGCGTGTGTGGAAATCGATTGAAACGAGTTTCAAACTAATAATTTCAGAAGGGTTTCGTTGCAGTTACGTTGCAGTTGCGTTGCGCCGTGTGTGCTGGGCCTTAAGCTACCTTACTTTACTCCTTATTGTATCAGTTATGTACTAGTGAAAGTCCCGTCAAAATCGGTCCAGCTATTCCAGAGATTAGCCGTATATGTATGTACCGTGTGTACATACATATGCACACTCCAATTTTATTATATGTATAGATTTAATGTAAAACAAACACAATTTTGTACATAAAAACGTTAAATTTAATCATAAATTTAACGTTTATCACAATTATGTGATAATGAAATTAAAAAAAAAAATAATTGCTCTAAGTTTATTTAGCCACTTTTCTCAAGTCCAAGGTGTTAATTTCCGAACCGGTGATAAATTTTCGACTTTGACTTCACTTTGATAAACAACAACTGTTTATTAGAAACTTTCTGATATTAAATAAGTTAATTATTGAAAGTCAAATAAATTATCTTATAAAAAGAAAGTTCAACAATGGGAAACTAATAAAGTTACTGTCCTTAAAAAAAATGCTTCAAAGAGTTTGAACGCGAGGACTACTAGATGATTCTAGTTTCATATAGAAAATAATTCTGTAGGAACCCCTCTGCAGGTAAAGGCCTACAGAAGAACTAAAATTAAATACCTAATTATTTATTAACGTATCTAAAATTCAATATAAAACTACTAACATAACATTTATTAACATTATTTATATATGTATATATACACATCTAACATACATAACTAACAAAAACATTTTAACTCTGTAAACAAGTATTTTCTGTAAGAAATAAAAGGCTTTTTTATTTTTATTTATTATTTATTATAGAAAATAAATCTTGAACATTTTGGAAAGACTCGTCGATAGCACGCGTTCTCATATTGCGATATTACATTTACTAATATCGCAAAACCTAAGTCTTAGTGACTTCTATACGTCGACCTTAGATTGGCAATCATTGCAACAGTCTAGTTCTAGTGACCAGTAACTTTTATATACAATAACAATATATGATGCTTTTAAGAGTTAATAATAATAATAAAGTAAAGTACTTTACTTTACTACTACAGTTACAGTCACAGCCTGTACATTTCCCACTGCTGAGATAAGGCCTCCTCTTCCGTTGAGGAGAGGATTTGGAACATATTCCACGCTGTTCCAATGCGGGTTGGTGGAATGCCCATGTGGCAGAATTTCGATGAAATTAGACACATGCCGGTTTACTCACGATGTTTTCCTTCACCGCCGAGCACGAGATGAATTATAAACACAAATTAAGCACACATATATATAGTGGTGCTTGCTTGGGTTTGAACCCGCAATCATCGGTTAAGATGCACGCGTTCTAACCACTGGGCCATCTCAGTAATAAAAAATCAAAATTGGACAACATCACAAACAATAGTTTGATACCAATGTAAGTAGCTAAAGCACTTGTGTTATGGAAAATCAGTAGTAACGACGGTTCCACAAACACCCAGACCCAAGAGAACATAGAAAGCGAATGAACTTTTTCTACATTGACCTGGCCTGGAATCGAACCCGGGACATCGGAGTGGCGTATGAGAACCGGTGTAAATACTACTCGACGGAGGTCGTCCAAGAGTAAAATAACAAATCTATTTTTAAGCAATGTGGTATAAAAGTTGATAAGTCTTTGTTTGACGTAAGGCGTTGTTGTGATTGTATTTTTACAAGTTAGTTTGAGAAACAATAGGATCATATCAGTCTAGATTGTCTTTCCAAGCAGATAACGACTCAAAGATGCATCTCATGCAAAAAAACCCTTTTGTTATACCAAGACAAAGAAATATATTATAAACCTATGTTCCTTCTAATACTGATATTTTCAAACAAAGGACATTCTACTTTTTTTGTGTAACATAAAATAATCCGCCAAAAAAATATTTTTATAACCATAAAATATTTTCTTTTGTATGAATTTGTTCTAAGGAAAAATTTTGAGTCACAATAAGTAGCATGCAAACAGAACATTTCAATTTTTTATCGTTCTCATTACTACTAAAAATGTATGATTGCTGGATAATCCTTCCAAAAGATATAATAATATCACTAAGGAGGCAGACATAGATAGATATTTTAACCTGAAATTTATTGTCCCAATACTCTAAAAATATCATTAAAAATAATCGTACTTTTTATTTTAATAATTATTAAATAATTTTTTAGTACATAATTTAGTTTAAGTCTCATATTTTATTATTCTTATTTTGGCCTCTGAAGTTTAATCATTTTTTATAATATATCGCATCCGCAATTAATTATACTATCTTATAGCTTAAACTGTAATATTATCACTATATAGCCTATATAATGGACTGACAAATGGGCCATCTGATAGGAAGTGGTCACTATTGCCCATAGACGAACGGTAAGAAATATGAAACATTTCTCGTATCACCAACCTGCTAGCTGAGGTGGTATATCCCTTGTGCCTGTAGTTACATTGACTCACTCACCCACCAAACTAGATCGTAACGATAGTAAGATATACACATCAAACAAGATATATACTATATTGTTTGAAGATTGTTTATGTTGACTTTCCTTCCTTTCGCTTCAAATCTCACTTGCAAAACATTGACAACGCCATCTTGTTATATGTATCGTATACATTTTTTGTGTTCTACGTCAAATTTCGACTTATGATCAATATCTAAAATTTAAGATTAAAACTAAGAATTGCTGAAATTAATGAAAACTATAAATTATTTTATAAATTTAATTACACAAGCTTATCTAAAAGAGATCGCGATAAGACTTTAATATACATTTTCAGATTTGGGTTTCGGCTTCAAATCAGACGTCTTTGAAGAAATAAATTTTATCTTAATATTTCGAGCAAAACGGTAATTACATAGAAATTTAATAAATTCGACACGGTACATCCGTGATCCGCATAAATGATATGTAAATAGAATATATCTATAGTATATATTATATATTTGTCTATTGTAGTGTATACTTCGCCAGTTCTACTCATGTACCTACAAGTAGGTAAAGCAAATTTAACTTTTAATTTATAAATATTTTAGTCCAAAGATTTTGACTTTGACTTTATCTAAGGTAGAAAATGGCCATAAAAGAAAGGCTGATTTTGATAACGGTGGTGTATCCGAACGGGGAAGTGGATTATGATTACAACAACAACAATAGCCAGTAAATTTCCCAACAATTAAGAGAAATAATTTAGAGGAAGGATACATGCTACTTTTAAAAACTCACCAAAAATGTTGCTTTCGATTCGTGTGTTTTAGATAAAGTTTTATAAATTATTAAGGATAAAGTCGGTAAATGTAAAGTATTTTAGCTAGTCAACTTATAACACCGATCTTCCAACTCCGTAAAGTCAATGTTCCCTGAAAAAGGTACGAAACATTTTATGTCATATTCAATTATCTATATAATGTAATAAAAAAAAAAAAAAAACATACAAAAATTTTCAGTTGTTTTTATCTTCAAGCGAAGTTTCAGAGTTGCAGAGTTTTTAGTCAACATTGTATGCCAACTAAAAGCTCTGCAATAAATCAAAAATATTTAAGATTTAATCCCTAATTCAAAAGATACCAAGGAGTTATAAGTTACTACAATACTCTAAAGGATTATTATCGCTGTTAATGCGATCGACCGGGAAGACACGGTCTCGCTATAAAAAGTTAATTTCCGACTTCGCAACGAATGAATACTCGCCAGACTAATTAATACTTAATAGTTATGTTTTAATTTCCCTCGTAATTGTTTGAGAACTGTACGAGGGAAACTTAATGCAATGCCACGACTCAGGTTACCTCTGGAACAAAGAGATTTGATAAATAAAAGTTCTCGGCTTCGTTTAATCTTGCTAAGCTGAAATAACTTTTTGAGCTGGGAAACACATTTACCTTTGTAATCATCTTAAAGAGGTTATTTTGTAAGCTTATTTTATAGTTTTTTATGTTCAAAAGTCAAATGCGTCCAGAACTAAAAATATAAATAATCTGTAAAATGTATTGAAGTTGGTACCACTAGTTTTCCGTGACGTCACACGGCACGACATCACATGCCGTGATGCCTCGCTTCTACCAATTCTCCTTCCTTGTATGATTCGACAAAACTCTGTGTTCATATTTTTTATCTATAATACTGTAATCACCAATGATGTTCTAGTAAACAGATATGTTATTAACGCGCAAAAAGCGAAGACTAGAAAACGTCTCAATTGGGACGTTTGTCTTTAGTCGTTTTACGTAGTAATACGTTATAATACATCATAATTACGTAGTAATACATATTGCGTAATTAAAACATCTAGTTATCTCTTTTACTTATTGTTTTTATCAAGCTATCCTTTTTACTTGTAACGTAAATGTAAAATAAACGGTCCCGGCGCGGCACACTTTTTTCTATTGTTTAGTATGGATATAACATATCTGTTTATTAGAATATCATTGGTAATCACTATTTCCATAAAAAATAATTTCGATCTTTCACTTCAACGGAACTTCCTATAATGATCTGAACATGAACAATACCCGCTGGATCCATTTTCATACAAACCAAATCGGGCCTAATTGCATAATTATACATCAAATTGCATAAATCATGTTCAATATCGACGTCATCATTTGTACGCTGATATGCATGATGAAAATCAACGATGAACATCAATTAACAGACGCACAAAATATGCTAATATCCAAAGGATTTAAGTGTCCCTACACTTAAAGTGTAAAGTAACGCGTTATTCTATTTTTTAATTCTTTATCTAGACACGCGGTAGCGTGTCAGCCAAGTTAAGGTAACAGAACTGGTTGCTATTACGCAGGCGGACTTGTAAGTCATTGACGCTATAAGAAATATCCTTTACATCGGCAATGCGTCAATACACTTGGGAGTTTTCTGTGCTTGTAGTTACACCGGCCCACTCATCGGAATCGGAACAGAACAATATTATTACATGAGTGGATCGCACACAGTCCTTGCACAAACCTTACTACCAAGTATATTCTCAAATTCACCTAAAAAGATTTTTTCTGCAATTATGGCTAGTATATAATTAATGTATTTAATACTTTGCAATAAGTATAAATAAAGATGATGAAGTGTTGGAAATGAGAATGCAAAGTGAACCATGTCTGCCAGTGACATGATGCCTACAAGTTTATAATAGCTAAGTCACACGAATTCTAGTGCATTATAGCGAAGAAATAGATGCCCCTTCCATTCCTTCAGAGTGTCATATACGTTATGTCGTTTGCAATTGAGAACCGCGATGGCCCGGTGGTTAGAACGCGTACATAACCAATGATTGTGAGTTCAAACCCAGGCAAGCACCACTGTATATTCATGTGCTCAATTCGTGTTAATTGATAAACACATTTCACATCTCATGTTCGGCGGTGAAGGAAAACATCATTACAGGCTGTTGTTGGTTTCGTGTTGTAGATTACACTTAAGGGGACTACAGGAGCTAATTGCCCTTGAGAATCACGCGCACACACTTACACTAACGACAAAAACGGCATGTCCCCCCGTGCACTACGCTTAGCGAGGCGGCGAGGTTACGCCTGAATATTCCAATACCGAACCGCCGCGCGCCGCGCCGAGCGAAAGCGAAGCGAAGTCATTTCTATCAATTCTATCAATCATAGATTTCATAAAAATAGACAGGACAACAGAATTATTTTAATTTCTTTGTGTCATTTAAAAAATTATGATAAAATTAAACTGAATTAATTAAACTTAAATTATTATTATTTTATGTACAAAAAATAGTTAATTTAAACATTTTTTTCTTTAATTTTTACTGTATCAATTCGATTAGTTGTAATACTAAATATTAAATCGTACCTATTTTTAAATTTTGTAAGTTTGTTAAGCGATTTATTAAATAAAATTGGAACTGTTCGTAATTTGTACACTGACAAAAAGCGTAGAGTTTGTTCGTTTTACTAATATCGGTACACAAATAACAAAAATTAAGTTAAAAAAGTCAGCATCAAAAAGTTACTATAAAAATAATATCGTCAAGTCGGTTTAGTAGAATTATTGGTTAACTCAGTCAATCACAATGGGTTTAGTCATAAATCTCATAAAAATAGTTTGGATATTAGAATTATTTGTATTGTTTTTGACTGATATTTGAAATAAAACTGATTCAATTAAATTCAAATATTTTTATTTATTTTTGGTTTAACAAAAGAACAAATAAATTTCGTTTCAATTTTTTTATTAAAATATTTTTTTTAATTATTCGTTCGTCGTCGTTCGTTATTAAAATATCTTGGATACTTGCAATCAATATTTCACCCACTTTCACTGAAGCTACGAGCTAAAATTTTTCAATTGATATTATTTCCAATCTTTAAAAAATATTGAATTACGTATATGACACTTCTAAATATTTTAGTTCTTTGGTTCACAACAATTACATATTGCAAGATGGCCCAGTGGGTAGAACGCGCGCATCTTTATTGCGGGTTCAAACCCAGGCAAGCACCACTAAATATTCATGTGATGTGCTAATTTGTATTTTTTTTTTTTTATTATTAAATTTCATCCATATATAACTATATTTCCTATTATAAACAAAATTGATAAAATTAAACTCTAACGTAATAGAAATAGCTTCCGTGTTATTTTTTTTTCGATTTTCTTAATTCTGAAAAAATAAATGCATAGTTGTTAGGAATTAAATTTTAATAATTATAAAATATATATATATTTTTAAATATAGTTCTTTAAAAATAATAAAGTTTTAGTTCAGAGTGCGGGGATCAACCCGCACATTCTTCTTGGACTTGCTTGCATTGACCAAATACTCCATGGTGACTGTAAGAAATCTGTCGAAAAATCTGATTCTATGCGAACTAATTGCATTGTTTTTAATAAATGTTTCCAATAATAATTATTTTAAATATATATATATATATATATATATATATATATATATATATATGTTTACTAATTAAATACTCTTACCTTTTCATATTATCTTTCATATGTTCGGCTTTTTAATTTATATGAACGTTTTTTAGTTTTCTTCACAGATTGTACTTTATTTCCCATGTTTACAAAATTAAACTTTATAAACTACAACTAGACTATTTTAACTTAATATATTTATTTACATAAAAGTAAATTTCCCACTGCTGGGCTAAAGGACTCCTCTCTTTTTGAGGAGAAGGTTCGAAACAAATTCCATCACGCTGTTCCAATGCAGGTTGGTGACAAGTAGCAGAATTTCTCTGAAATTGGACAGAATTTGTAGGATTCGTCCGCTGTCGAAAACGAGATGAATTATAAACACAAATTAAGCACATGAATATTCTTTATACAGTAGTGCTTGCCTGGGTTTGAACCCACAATCATCGGTTAAGATGCACGCGTTCTAACAACTGGGCCATCTCGCTTCTTGGTGAGATGGTTTATAAAATTATTTACTAAGTGAGAAGTAAACCATTGGGATTGGAAGACATGAGTCGTAATCAAAGATTGCACGTTTAAACCCAGATAAGCATCATTGTGTTTTAAAGATCAAATATAAAAATTTACTTTATTCAAGACGATTTACAAGCACTTTTGAATTGACATTTTATAGAACTATACATAACCGCCAAGATACTCAATAGTTCCTCTATCCCAGCACCAAACAACCATTATTTATGTTTGCTTACAGCCATGTACTTAACGCTAAAGGAAATACTTTGAGAGTACTGACTGATCTAGAATTGTGAGTTGGGAGGGGCTAGTGCCAAGAACGAGATTCAACAAGTGCATAACTTCGATGGTGGAACGATTTGCCCGATGCTATTTGGAACGCAAAAACAGCTATTTGGAACGACTGAACTTTAAATAGATAACTTATGTCTTATTACTTTTTTAATTGGTAACATTGTTTTTATTTTTTTACTTCAATGGGTTTGCCATTTCATTATTCCGTGTATATTTTGAGATTGAGCAAAGAATTCGTTATAGTTAAGCTCTTTTGTATAATAAATTTTGACTTCAATAAAGCCTGATAAAAAAGTATATGTGTAGCCTTACCTATACGTCAATCTGCAACGCATTTCGTTTCCGATCGGGCTGATATTGATTCATAAATATTTTCCATCGACAACGTATGCTCATGTCAATTAACTGCAGTTCGCATGGAAAATTCAATAACAATGCGTGTCTTCATGTTACTATTGATGTATAAGAACTCAAATAATATGCTCTCGACGCGAATTCTTCTCGATGAAATAATACGCTTGGTTTAAGTTTAGACTTGTTTAACAGTTTTTACTGAATTAAGGGGACTACATGAGCTAAATGCAAGTTTTAAAATGCCAAAAAATATATAATCCAATGCAATAAACCAAATGAAAAAAATATATGTTAATCTTCAGGATAGATGCTAGTTATTAATTGTGTTGAAAACATAATGTAATTAATTTGGTACGATAGAAAAAAATCGCAAAGTTACCTCTAAAAAAGTCTTTTTTTGTTTTTTAACTACACTTATATACCTTCAATAATTTTGGTCTTTTGTCAGATTATTCTACAAACAATATACTAAAAATTTATTATCTTAATTATTTAGTAAAATCAATAGATTTTTTTTAAAACAGATTTGCTTATTTTCGACCAAAATGCGTAAGCATGTGTGCGTGAGCGCCTCGTACAGACACTGCCGGCCGAGGCCTGTTGCTATACAGACGTGTCGCTCTTTTCACCGCATCGTTGCGATTAAAATCTCGTAGATTTTAATTTTAATTGTAAATTAATTGTCGAATATTATTCTTTTATGTAAATAAATATATTAAGTTAAAATAGTCTAGTTGTAGTTTATAAAGTTTAATTTTGTAAACATGGGAAATAAAGTACAATGTGTGAAGAAAACTAAAAAACGTTCATATAAATTAAAAAGCCGAACATATGAAAGATAATATGAAAAGGTAAGAGTATTTAATTAGTAAACATATATATATATATATATATATATATATATATATATATATATATATATATATATATATATATATATATATATATATATATATATATATATATATATATATAATTAGTAAACTAGTTAGTAAACTAGTAGTATATTTAATTAGTAAACATATATATATGTTTACTAATTAAATACTCTTACCTTTTCATATTATCTTTCATATGTTCGGATTTTTAATTTATATGAACTTCCTTCCTTTAGCTTTCCTTTAGCCCAGCAGTGGGAAATTTACAGGCTGTTGTTGTCACACCTATAATTAGCGGCTTCGGAAACAGTTTTGTAAACTTTGTCCATTAAATATTCTGTGATTGATTGCTTAAATTTGTGATTGTAAATATAATCCTTACAGCCATTCAAGCAAATTTTAAAGAAAGACTGAGTACTACTAATGTTTTAATTAATTCGATTTTGATTATTTTGTAAATGAAATTTAGTCATTATATACTTTATTTAATTGAGTTCTAAGAAGGATTTTTTGCGAATTCCTATAAAATGGGTATATTTAATAGAAAGTTCTCACCAGTTTAGGCTGTAGGTTGTATCGAGAAGAACCGGAAAGAAGGTCATGATTTGATTCATAGAATGAGTAAAAAAAAATTTCTTATTAAAGTAAGTTTTACTTATTATCATTTTATATTAGATTGATTTATTGATGCATGTAAGTTGATCAATGTTATTTTTGTTCCCAACAAAATTCAGAATAAACTTCATGTGAAATTAAATACTTGGCGTAAAAAAATATCTTTTCATCTCGTGTTTACACTGTGTGTCACTGAAAATATCAAATTTATCGAGTTTATTGCTTATATAACGGATGTGTAAATAATAATAATGGTTTTAAGAAAATACAAACGTTATTATACGATTAGTATACAATTAAAATAAAATAACAATTAAATCACCCATTTAATTGTTAGTTTATTTTAAATCACTTACATAGTATAAAACAAAGTAGCTTTTTATATCCCTATGTCTCTTTGTACGCTTAAATCTTTAAAACTACGCAACGGATTTTGACGCGGTTTTTTTTTAATAGATAGAGTGATTCGAGGGGAAGGTTTGTGTATAATACATAAACACTATAGTAAAGAAACCCTGATAATTTTAGAAGTTTGCAATGTGATGACGTAAATTAACAAATTCTGTAGTATATTTAGTTTCAGTATTGCACCCGTGCGTAGCCGGGGCGTGTTGCTAGTTAGAGATAATACATAACAGCCTGGAATCACAGTCGTCTCGTTCACGGTAACGGACAGTTGACGCACACAGGGCTATATTTAACCTATTGGAGAACCTGGGAATACTAGGAATATAAACAAGGTTATATATTTAATTTTAACAATGAAATAATATATTATACTTTTTTATTTGATCTAAGGAGACCCCTATCGATCGCGGGGCCCGGGGCACTAGCCCTAAGTGCAAAATGGGAAAGAGGGGTCTGGACACAGTGACAGTGACTTCGAGAATCGAAATGCATTCGCTATACGTATAAGTTATGATGCTGTTGTCTTAGATTTTCGCGATTATTACACATTGAAATAAAACTAGTTTTAACGGATTTAAATCGCGGGTAGACTGCCCGGGACCCGTGACCACGAACGATGTAAAGTGCTCGAAACGTCGGGATGATAAAAATAATTAATATACGCGATATAAATCCGTTAAAACTAGTTTTATTTCAAAGTTATGATGCTATTGTAAATCGATTGTCGCGTTACTGTAAATATTCCTAATGTACTGAATTTAACTCGAAGTGAGTCTCTAGCTCCAAGATCTTATGTCCAATTCGTAATTAATGAATACCGTTTATATGTCCAAAGAGTAACCCCAGACATAATATTACAAAGTATCAACGTCACTTACTTGTCTAACTTTTCTAATCGCGTTCATTAATATCCGATAGATTGTTATTTAATTTCCTAAATTTTCTTGTCTCTCAATGGTTACCGATGTGAACGCTGAATTGGTATATTAAAAATACATTCTAAGTGGTTTACATTATATTTCAAACGAAATTTATTTTTAGAACGAATATTATGTTTACTGTAACTATTTTCAATTAATATTTACCTACATGATGTTTGATTTCATCCTTCTCAACATGTTCAATACAAATATTATGGCAACTTATAAAACCAAATTTACGAAACGACAACTTCATAATTTATAAGGCAAAGTACTTCTGTCTATATTTAAATCTAATTATGATATAAGAGTAAATATTTTGCATTAAAAATGTTCAATGTCTTCCCGGATTACGTTATATTACGTTACAATGTTTAAGTCGCAGCCAAGTTGCTTAATTAACTTTTTAATGAAAAGCCTAGCCATACTGCTCAAGACCGCCTTTCAAGCAACGAGAAGCCTGAATGAATGAATGAATGAAATCAATGCGTCTTCCATTCATACTAAGATATTAAAAAATAAAAACGAATATTTAAATAAAAATAATTATTTGTCCAGTAAATGAGCTAAGCTATTAATGGCTATTTAAGCAAGTTGCCTGTGACATATGAGAGAATCTTTAATTTAATGTTGTAAAATATCAAATTACCACCAGTTCGAAAAAGGAAACACCCTGACCTGAGAAGAACCGGCGAAAGAACATCAGCGTCATTCTTTTAACTAGTTTCTATGACAGCTTTGCCCGCGTATGATTTTGAAGGTCAAATATTAGGTATCCTTTTTTATGGAATAGGTTTGCGGACTAGCATATGGGCCACCTGATGGTAAGTGGTCACCGTCACCCATAGACAATGACGCTGAAAAAGATATTAACTATTCCTTACATCGTCAATGCGCCACCAACCTTGGGAACTAAGATGCTATGTCATTTGTGCCTGTAGTTACACTGGCTCACTCACCCTTCAAACTGGAACACAACAATACTGGGTACTGTTGTTTAGCGGTAGAATATCTGATGAGTGGGTGGTACCTACCCAGGCGGGCTTGCACAAAGCCATACCACCAAGTAAATCCTTTTCTTATCTTCCAATGATGTGGGTTGATTAGTTACGAAACAGCGTAAAAGACTTACTTCAACATTTATGATAATAGGATTTAATCAATTATCGTATGGAAGATTATATTGATTGCAGCCTCGCCGTGACGAACTCGATTCCAGCCGTGTCATTGTCTGAACATACCAACACACTCCACAATGAAGCGGCAGTTCCTCCTTCTCATTTTTATATTCACTGAGGTAAGTAATAGTGACGACCTAAATAACTAATATGAGTAATCGGAAAAATATTCGATAGATGTTTCATCGATTCGATACGATTTTTTTTCATGTATGTTATGCAGATTACAACGTTCAATACTGAGCGAGGTCTAATACGCCTCGTATGTCGCCCTTGCAGTGCAGCTAATAATAACATAGATTTCTCTGTTGTTAAGTACAGGCTGTTACATTTATTTGATCAACAACATGGAATTTTAGTTTCTTAATCATTACGGGGTCTAATAAGCCCTGTACCAGTATTATGATTGTTTTCATACGAGGTCTTAGACGCCTCGTACCACAGGAATAGGATAAATAAAAAAAAAGACGCCATAGCTATCTAAGAAATATTATATGCCAATATACACCCAACGTTGGGTTCCAATATTTTCTGTCCCTTGCGCCTGTACGGGTACATAACAACATTAAATATTGTTGTTTGATGGTAGAATATAATATGGTGAATCAATGGTACCCACACAAATGACTTAGTACAAGATTTTACCACCAATCTGCTAAAAATTAATGACGTAAATTTTTAGTTAATTTTATAAAAATGATCCAATGCACCGCCTTCTACATGATACAGGACACAAGATGTTATCCTGCGCCAACACTGAGTATTGAAGATTACTATCTATACTAATATTATAAATGTGGAAGTAATTCTGCCTGTTTGTCGCTATTTCACGACCAAACAATTGAAACGAATTTGATGAAATTTATCGTGAAGCAAACTTAACTCCAAGAAAGGACATTTTTGCCAACACTCTAAAACGCGATCGAAGCCAGGGCTACTACAGCTTTGTTATATGTGTGGCACTTATCCAATGTAGCTTATGTATAACACTACCAACAGTATACAGCACTACTAATATCATTGCAGGAATTCCATTGCTGGATGATATAATAGGTATATTGGGCAGGTTTACAATGAAACCATATAAGAATTGAGACCGCAATCGGTTGTATTATAAAACAAACGCAAACCAAAATAGAATGAGTATTTGGTCCACCCATATATACAATTCGTACACTGAATAAATATTACAGAAATATTTATGGAATTCGTGTTTCCAAAAATCAGTTACCACTTTGTCACACTTTACAAAAGCCTGCAATAGCGTAAGTAAGCCTTATCGCGTAAGGAATAAGGTTCTCAATCGAATCCCTGTAAAGGCCTCTGTTGTGAAATTGCAATCTCAAATCAAATCTGTCTCCTTCCATATAATAACTTCTCCGATATATTACAAATTGGATTGTAAATTTCGAATTGATGAATATCTGACGATAGAGAGCTCTGTACGCCAATCTTGGTACAGGTGTGCTCTGACATCATTCTGTCGAGACAGCTTGCTATCAATTCACTATCAAACTAAAACTCAAATACCTTTATTCAATATAGATTATACTATCATATTGATTTTTGTACGGAAAAGAAAATACCCAAATAAAGAAAATACCCGTGAAGAACCGGCGAAAAAAATTCAGCTGGTCTTTTTTGTGTAATTCTATTATTTACAACTTCATATTGCATATATAAAAAAATAAATATCAAAATCGTTTCATAAAGCGCGAAGTAATCAGCGAACAAACATTAAAAAAATACGGTCGAATTGAGAACACTCCTTTCTTGAAGTCGCTTAAAAAGGAGTACCCGGGAGACGATATAGGTGTGATGCAGAATAACCTTTCGCATATAAACGCGACATTCAGTGTTGCCACAGGAAATAAATTATTACCTTAAATATCTGACATAAGTTTATTCATTAATCGTTTTAAAGTTTAAATAAATTAAACTTATTAGGTATATCTTACAATGTTACATTTTTATTAATAATTATGATTAGTTTAAGACGTTGATTGTTTTCTTTTAGCGCATACTATGTTCTTCTTAGCAGTAAGTCTAAAGTCTTCTATAGTTAGGAGAAAGACTACTGTGGCGTGCACTTGGAGAGACCTATGTATAGCAGTGGACGGGTACGGGCTGATGATGATGGTGATGTGTTCTTCTTCAAGTAATTGTGACACTTAGAATATAATATTTCGTTTGTCATATTATATTACTGTTCTATTATATTAATATTTATTTATTTTATTTGGTTCTTCAACAATGTGTACACTATAATCAGTGTGTAACTAAGGATTGAAGGGTCAATAGCGCATTGTTTTACGGGCAACATAGAGATGTAAAAAGTTTCAGGATCGAACCTGACCCCTTGGGCTATTGTAAGAGTGGGGACTCTTAAAACAAGTGTTAAGCTTAAAATGAGGCGTAAATAGAAATATTAGTAATTCCTTAAATAAGTTAGGCCTTGGTACTGTTGTTTTTTTTTTTAAAAAGAGAAGAGAGAGAGTATAGCTATTATTATATTATTTCTGAGTCTGGTAGGGAGTAATTATTGTTTTCTTTATCAATAAATAGCACCCACGTGTATCTGGAACTTGTCGCTTATAGGTCTAAGGGAATGTGGAGTTAGTATTCGTGTATATATATATAAATTTATGCAATTTATTCGTATATAATAACTACTCAAAAAAAGGTTTTGTAAAAACGTGTTGCCTAATTTTGTATTAGAGCTTAACGGTTTCTGCTATAAACCGAATTTTATTTAATGTTTTAAAAAAATATTGACTGCCGGTAACTAACGGTAACCGGTGATTTGATTAAATCAGTTTTGAGCGTTGAGGGTAACAAAAAAAGTTATCAGATCATTAGGGAGTATTATTTTGGGCATATCTTGTTAAGTTTACGCGGTATAAAATGCTGAATTCAAAACTATCTACGTAACGTTTTCATATAACACTGGATTTACCAGACTTCATATGTATAAAATAAGCAATCAGTCTCGTGGCACCTTATAATCGATGAGATAGAAACACACACCGATCTATTCGACCTAATCACGCAGTATTGTGCTAATGTACGTACAACACGCCACTTTTTTCATGATATCTCGTATTTGTAAAAGTATTTGATTAAGTTAATTAGTTGTCAAATAAAGTGTCGTTCATTTTCCCCCATTGTTTAAACATAATAACGTTATATTGTTTATAAAATACATATACTGTGGTTTTACTTTGTGGTAGAACTTCGTACAAGACCGTCTGGTTAGGTACCACCCACTCATCAGTTATTCTACCGCCAAATAACAGTACTCAGTATTGTTGTGTTCTGGTTTGAAGGGTGAGTAAGCCAGTGTAAATACAGGCACAAGGGACATAACATCTTAGTCCCCAAGGTTGGTGGCACATTGACGCTGTGAGGAATAGTTAATATTTCTTACAGCTTCATTTTCTATGGGTGATGGTAACCACTTACCATGCTGACTTTTCTGTACATATTTCTTAGACGTGTCACTTCTTCTTATAAAACATATTTTTATTGATAAATAATATTGTCTTATATTAAACACTTATTTGAAAAAATAAACCAAAAAGTTTCCACTTATAGACTTTCGTGTATAAGTTTGAGCAGCCTTCAAAGCACTACAAATTGACACAACACATCGTAGGTCCGATCTCAAAGTCCTAACTTAATAATGTAGCATATATGTATATCAGATTATAACTTTTTGCGTAAAAACAAAACTTAGCTGCCTTAATTTTTCTTTTTTTAAATACAAGAATAGTAATATTTTTTTATTTGTTTTCATTCATATATAATTACATTTTTAAATATAAAATACGAACATAAAATATATTTAAAAATATAAAATACAGAGGACAACCAGTGGCGGGAACAGGGTCCAAGCCACCGGTGGTCAGGGCTCTAGCGAGAGGAACTTCCTCACAATACTCGCCGTGCCGAGGAGTACTGCCTTCTGCATCAGGCCCTTGACCCAGCTACCTAACGAGAGCCTCTTAAGGTGTTGGTCGAGGCTCTTGGCCATTAGGCCATTCGCTGAAACAACTATCGGCACAATAACTGCTGTATCCACATCCCACATGCCGACAACCTCGCGAGCTAAGTCAAGATATTTTATTTGTTTATCTTTCTCAGCCTTCACGAGATTCTCGTCATGAGGGATGGTGAACAATTATCGTGCGGCGCTCTGACCGGTCTATCACCACTATATCAGGCTTGTTGGCGACAACAGTCCTATCAGTGATTATAGATCGGTCCCAGTACAGCGTGATATGACCATTCTCGAGAACTGGGTCGGGCACATACCTGTAGTATGGTACCTCTGATACCACAAGACCGTATCGAAGTGCAAGTTGTTGATGGATAATCTTGGCCACTTGATTATGTCTGTGCAAATACTCTCCGTTAGCAAGACGAGAACAACCGGAAATAATATGTCTAAGGGATTCGCCCGGAGTGTGACACGCCCGACATATGTCCACCGTGCCATCCCTCACAATATACTTCCGGTAGTTGTTCGTCATGATAACTTCGTCCATAATCGCACAGACAAAACCTTCGGTTTCACCAAATAGGTTGCCGAACCGTAGCCAAGATACGGACGCCATAAAGTCCACATCGGGTCCATGAAGGGCCCGATAGAAGCGTCCGTGTAACTCCTTGCTCTTCCATACTTCCTTGCGGTTCTCAGTGCTTAGTACTACAGGTTTGCGCCAGTTCTCTTTGCCTAAGGAGAGCGGAGTTAGTCCCTTGTCTATTGTAACTACATCTCGGTGCATATCCAAGTCAGTGTGGAGAAAATACTCCCTGAGTTTGTACACCTCACGGTTATGTAGGGTCTTGGCATTTAAAAAGCCACGGCCACCACATCTCCGTGGGATGTATAATCTCATCACCGAAGACCGAGGATGATGCATTCGATATGTAGTCAGCAGGACACGGACTCTCCTATCCAATGCGTCTAGTTCTTTTTGAGTCCACTTGAGTATGCCGAAAGAGTATATCAAGACCGGCATGACCCAACCATTGAAGGCGCGAACCTTATTGCCACCTGATAAAAGACTTTTGAGTACCTTTTTCAGGCGACCAAAGAAACGCTCCTGCAATGATTGTTTCATGTCGGTCACATTGATGCCTAACGCTTCCGACATACCCAAGTATTTGTATGATTCGTTTGCGGACAGTGACTTAAAGTTTATGGAATCTGAAAGTTGTAATCCGTCAGATTCCACAATCTCTCCTCGCTTTACATGCATAACCGCGCATTTGTCAACTCCAAATTCCATTCTAATAGAATTACTAAAAGTTTCTGTTACCTTTAGTAACTCTACCAGTTGTGAATCTGAAGGTGCAAAGAGCTTAAGGTCATCCATGTAAAGTAGGTGGGATATTACTTTACCTCCTCTCCGCAAACGATAGCCCAGCCTTGAGCTCTCCAACAGAGTACTTAGAGGGTTCAAGGCTAAACAAAACCACAAGGGACTCAAACTATCGCCCTGGAATATTCCCCGCTCAATCCTTATCGGTTCGTCATTACTATGAATCGTTCGACATCCTGGATAGCGAAGGACTGTCCGCCATTGCCCCATACACGATCTCAAGAAACTGCATAGAGTTGTATCTAATTTATACAACTCCAGCACCCTCAAGAGCCATGTATGCGGCACGGAATCATAGGCCTTCTTGTAATCTATCCAGCATGTCGACAGACTCTTTCGAGAACGACGAACCTGTTGGCTAATGGTCATATCAATGAGGAGTAGCTCCTTAGTGCCTCGTGATCCACCCCTACATCCATTCTGAGAGACGGACAAAATAGTATTATTTTCTATGTGACTATTAATCTTATCTCTCAGAATGGAGGTAAGGAGCTTATAGACCGTCGGTAAACAAGTAATCGGTCTATAATTTTTAGGATCTGTTGCACTACCTGACTTATGGAGCAGGTGGGTGACTCCGGTGGTAAGGAACTGTGGTAGCGACCCAGACTCTAGAGCTGACTGGAACTGAGATGCCAAGCATTCATGCGAGCTGCGCAGCCACTTTAGCCAAAAGCTATGAAGCCCGTCCGGTCCTGGAGACTTCCAGTTTGGAACGGACCGAACTGCAGCGGCTACATCTTCAGAAGCGATGGAAATTTCTCCCATCGCTTCCAAAGGCTCGCACGCTTGCCTGACTTCCCGCATCCAGTCACCTTCTATGTGGTCGACGGGTACCGACCAGATGTTGCGCCAAAATGTATTCGTGGCATCATCATCCGGGCGACACCCATCGCTCACACCCTCGTCGAGTCGCTCCCACGTTCTGTACACCCACCTTTGATCGCTATGGAACATGCGATTCAAGTAATAACGGTCCACACGCCGCCTGTACCGACGGATGCGGCTTGCCCATGCATAAACTTTTTGTTTTAGGAAGTCAATACGCTCCACGACATGGGACGGATATTCTTGCGGACCTATACCAGTTCCCAAGAACGCCCGCCCCACGAAACGCATTACACGTGGACGCGTATTCCCTTCCTTAAAACAATATAGTTTTCCAATGAGCACTCTGGTCTCATTAATACGTTTCTCAATCCTGCTCTGCCAGGCCGGTGCAACAGCCTTTGGTCGTGTAGCTCGTTCGGTGTCTTCAAATGTAACACCAGCTACACGACATGCTGCAACAGCCGCACAAAACAGAATTGAGTGCGTATCTTCGAGATTTTCACTGCTCTCGAAATAATCTGCGAGCAGTGAATCCAGAGTGCACACTAGGTCCCTATTCCGTTTAGTTTTAGTTCATTAATTTATATGTAATTATATATAAACAGCTTCACTTACAACTAAGTGACCTAATGTAACTTCCTTACACACATTTTAACCAACACAATTTTCATTTATCCCTAAACTTAAGGATTTACCAGAATCCAGCGGAAACTCCCACCTCTCCCACCGCTATTTCTTAGACATTTTCTGCTTCGCACAATCACTTTGTGGAACCAGCTTTCGCCGGCGGTTTTTCCGAACCAATACGACATGGGAACCTTCAAGAAAAGAGCGTACTCCTTTCTTAAAGGCCGGCAACGCAAGCCCCTTGGTATTGCAGATGTCCATGGGCGGTGGTAGTCACTTTCCATTAGGTGAGCCTCCTGCTCGTTTGCCACCTATATCATAAAGAAAGAAAAAAAGACAACATAGAAAATTATTGAATTTTTCACATCGACTCCGCTGGGAATTGAACCCGGGACGTACCTATGAAAACTCGAGGTTGCCACGGAGATCGTACTGCCAATAAACCTATTGTATAAGCATTAAGCAAGTAGTTAAATGTTACATCGTTATTACTGTTAAATAAATAGTTGACTCTTGAAATAAAATTAAAAAATATATTTTAAAATTTCATAAACCTTTTTTCAAATATATTACAAACTAAAAATTTAAATGAAGTACTCATGTGAGTAATAATTATATGTAACAAATTAAAATGCCGCACTTGTCATGACCGCGTGTTATAGTTTGTACATTTGTACTTTTTTAGTAAAAATTATTTGTTTACTGTTTTTACACGAATAGTTCGTACGAGATGGCCTAGTGGTGAAAAGACGTGAATTGTATCGAACCATTCCAATTTCAAACCCAGACAAATACCATTGAATATTCAAACGTATTTAATTTGTAACAATCTCGTGCTCGGCGATGAATCGTGAGGAAGAATGCAAGTCAAATGAAAATTTGAAACGTTTGTATTCATCAATCCGCATTGGAGCAGCATGGTGGAATATGCTCCAAACGACTTTGGAACTTAGACGATCTTTGGAACATAAGCAGGCTTCTTCTTAAATTCGTAGAACAGACATATTTGACAATCGTCGTCGCTTCAATAATAAGTTGCACTTAACTTAGTGCCGAGTAAAGACAACCCCTCCCCCCTCTTCAATACAAGTTTCACTTAATGTTCCGCAATGTAACCCCCACCCCTGTAAAGGGGGAGAGTATTTAAAGCATGTTGCAAAGTTTTGGTGTACATGTAACGGAATTTAATTCGATAAATACAAATTCACCGCCGAACATGAGATTAATCTTCTTTGGGATGTTTTAACATATAATACTTGATATATTGGTCTTACGTAACTGCTGGCGTCCCACAAGGTGGCGTGTTGTCTCCCCTCCTGTTTTCTATTTTTATCAATTCAATAAGTCAACATATCTCTTCTCTCTACCACTTGTATGCAGACGATCTCCAAATTTACTCCCACACAAAACTAACTGACTTACCAACGGCCATAACAAACTTAAACAATGACTTGCAAGGCATTTACAAATGGAGTATCTCCTTTGGTTTAAATATCAACCCATCAAAAAGTCAAGTCATAATAATTGGAAGTCCCAAAATGGTCTGTCGTATAGATTGGTCTGGTTCCACCAGTTAGATTTAACAACACGACTATTAATTTTAGCGATAATGTAAAAAACCTTGGCGTCGTCTTTGACCGGTATCTCTATTGGTCACAGCAGGTAGGCGAGCTTAGTAGGAAATTATTTGCAGCCATGGACTCTCTTCGCCGGCTGCAGTATTTTCTTCCATTGCCTACTAAAATTGCATTGGCACAAACTCTCCTATTACCCATTCTTGACTATGCTGATACTAGCTTTCTCGATCTTAAAGAGGAGCAATTAAATAAACTTGAGCGCCTTCAAAATCTTTGCATTCGGTTCATATTTGGTCTTCGCAAATATGACCACATCTCCGAACTTCGTAATAAGCTCAAGTGGCTTCCAAATCGCTTTCGCAGGAATACGCATATCCTTTCCTTACTTTACTGTGTACTTTTTTACCTTACTGTGTACCTTTTTACCTTAAAGAGCGCTTTTTGATACTGATCCTCTGTGATACCCACGAACGTTCCCTCCGATCCGATAATACCCTTACCTTACAAACCCCCTCTCACTCATCTTCCTTCTATTCCAATTCCTTCACAGTAAAAGCGGTACGCCTTTGGCACTCCCTTCCTATTCGCATTAGAAAAGCGCTATCCCAAATTTGTTTCAAAAAATACCTAAAAGAACATTACTTGTCGCTTAATACGTCATAACTTATTTTACACTTTTGTTAATATGTATGTATATGTATATGTATGTATGTGTATGAATGTATATATTTCATTTATATCTATTATTACATATTTTTATATTTTTTCATATTGATATATATATTGATTCGTATATAATATATTTTAGTCAATTAATTTATAACTCTCGTACGCCTCCAACCCGCTTCCAATTTTTTTTTTCAGTCCTATGCCCAAAGGTTGTCTGGAAGAAATTGCTACCGTAGCGATAAGACCGCCTTTATACATCTACTCAACATGTTACCCATTTACCTTGTTTTTTTATTATCGGTGTACAATAAAGAGTATTTATTATTATTATTATATTTATTTATTTATTAAGGGCCATCAGCACTAGCTACACTTACACATATTGTATATAAGACATATATACTTAATATAAAGTGTGCGACTATTTAAGACGGTCACAACATGCATTTTTAGGTACAATTCACATGTCTATTTTTTCACTAGAGATTAACTATATTTCACTTTAAACATAAAGTAATAATTATTATAATTAAGTCAGGAATATATATTTTTCACATAAATAAATTCAATAAAAAAGCGATGACATTTAGTATATAGCAATTACCTAAAAAAAAAAAACAATAATAAATTAAATAATAATAATAACTTTAAATATATTTTATATGAATCATGAATATTCAAGAGACCTTATAATTAAACATTTTAACCAAATTTAAATCGTTACCTACACTTTGTGTGTAAACCTCATTGTGTCATATCCTTAAGTATGTAATTAGTACACGTATGTGTACTGGATAGGACCATTCAATTTCTAATAAGAATCTCAATGTAACAAAAAATGGTTGAGATATAGTGTCATAGTCACACGGGACATAGCATCATAGTTCCCAAGGTTGGTGGTCCATTGATGATGTTTAATATTTCTTATAAAACCATTAAAAGAGTGGTTCCGTTGTGGAACTTTTACTATTTGGCTTTATTCAGTATCGCTTATAGTTATATGAGGCTAATGAATATACTTCCAGTATTAATAGACGTCAAGTTGTAAATATTTTATTATTATTACAGCACGTCAGTTGCAACTGCGACGCCAGAGTAAGTTTAAATGAAAATATCCAAAGTTACGACGTGAGACGCCGCGCCGAGCCGGATTTAGGAACAGGAGCTTATCTTAACATAATATATTTTTTATAAATAAAAAAATAACATACATTATATTAACGAGAATAACAAAACATATATACTAAGTAAGCTGAGGACGCTCAGTGGTAAGAACGCGTGTATCTTAAACGATGATTTCGGGTTCAAACCCAGACAAGCACCACTGAATATTCATGTGCTTAATTTGTGTTTATAAATCATCTCGTGCTCGGCGGTATAGAAAAACATCGTCATGAAACCAGCATGTGTCAAATTTCTTAGAAATTCTGCGACATGTGTATTTCACCAATCCGCATTTGAACAGCGTGGTGAAATTTACAAGCTGATGTTGTTGTAGTACCAACGTAATTACTATCAAATAACCCATTTCCCGCCTACCTATATGGCATAAGATTCATATTCGGTTTTTAAAAGCAGATATGCAAACGTACCCCTCATTCGAAATACCGATTTTAACATAAAAAATAATCTTAACACTTATCTTCTTTCATAATAAAAGTTAAATGAATAAATGTTTCCGAACACCTGTATGAAGTTGACCATTAAATATTCGGATATTTTGTGGAATATGTTCCAAACCTTCTCCTCAAAAAGGGAGAGAAGGTCTTACCCCAGCAGTGGGGAATTTGCAGGCTGTTGTTGTTGAGTATACTAAGTACTTCCCAAAACATTTTCTCATTGTTACTTTGTAATTGAAAATCTATGAATTAAAATTTACTATGTCAGTTTAAAAAAGGGCATTCGAAATGGCGTTTTCATTCGGTCATGAACTAAGATGCACCAGATTCCTATAATTTGATGATCTCCCTTGTACCAATCCAAACAGACACGAAGTGAGATACTATTACTGATTCGCGTGAAAAAGTAATGAGTAAAGAAGACAGCAATAACTCATATCCCCAATATCTTTTTTGCCGTACCTTACTTGAATCACGCTTTTGAAACTATGTGCATAAAATTAAATAAATCTTGAACGTAAAAAATAAAATATAGATTTTTATGTTTCATTGAGATTGATTTAGTTATTTTCATTATTAAAATCTTTTTATTTCTAATAATCCGCAGTACTCTGGTAAAAACTGCACATCTGGGGTGAGTATTTAAATATAAAACAATATTCATTTATTAAATACAAATTAATACTAGGCACTATTTTAATCAAAATTTCACAAAATCCTTTCTCAACACACTTTAAATTTACACAACAGAAGTTGACTTCTATCGAATATTGTGGCTTAAAATATTTAACCCACAAAATAAAATAAATAAAACACAATAAATGAGGCATTTGACAAAAACAAAATATCGTTAAATATACCCATGATAATACATACTGTTATGAGTACATTACATGCTAAGCGATTATTTACATAACAATAATTCTTAACATTAAATAATTAAGTATACACAAATATAGACTATAAATAGTTATCGTATAAATCATAATCGCGAATGGTGGCAAGCATTCAAGCAGAATTTGCTGTTGAATTAATCCCGATCCTCGAGGCAAAAACAAACCAGCCCTGCTGTCACCAGTGGAGGCAAAAAGGCGAGGTCCATGTGCTTCAACAGCAAATGGCTCAAAAACATAATTTCTAATAGGAAGCTTAACAAAGTTAACAGTACAGGTTCCTTAGAGCATTATCTCAATTCGATATCTCTAATGGCCTTCCCTTTTCAACCGACTTCAAAAAGGAGGAGGTTATCAATTCGTCTGTATTTTTTTTTTTATGTTTGTTACCTCATAACTTTTTACTGGGTGGACCGATTTTGATAATTTTTTTTGTTTGAAAGGTAGTGCTTCCCGTGGGGTCCCATTTTAATTTTATTTTTTTCCGATGATGGTATCCGTATGAAAACGACATAAGTCTTAAATTTGCATTATGTATGTGCGCGATAAATAGGTGAATAACTCAAAATTGGTTGGCACCATTTTGATGATTCTTTTTTTATTATAAAGTATATACTTTAAGGGTATTTTGGTGAAAGTTTGGTAAGGTTCTGAGCACAGGATCCATGACAAATTAAGGGAACGGGAGGGAACGGAACAATTCTGAGGAGCACGTTAGCAATACTCGGTCGAATCTTTTATTTATGGATTACTTGGATATTTGAATCACCTTCCGGAATGTGGTTATGTTCATGTAATTGTCATAATCGAATATTATAATCAACTAGCGGCCCACCCCGACTTCTCACGGCTGCAATACTAATACTAAATATACTAAAGACTTTGTTTATTTACGACATCACATTGCAAACTTCTAAAATTGTCAGTGTTTCTTTACTATATTGTTCATTTATTATATACACAAACCTTCCCCTTGAATTACACTATCTATTAAAAAAAACCGCATCAAAATCCGTTGCGTAGTTTTAAAGGTATAGAGACAGAAAAAGCGACTTTGTTTTATATACTATGTATTGACGGAAGTCCTAAACGGCTTACTAACTGTAAGCCGTTTAGGACTTCCGTCAATTGGTGCGATTTGGAGCAGAATATCTTAATCAAATTTTGTGTATATGATGTAATGTAATATGATGTACGACATAGCATACGAATAGCTCTTTTGCAAAGTTTTTTTACTGAGGTCGATTACAGCTCTTTCGAGGGTTAAAGCCGCATTTTCGAAAGTCTATTTTTGCTTTATTCGAAAGTTTCTTTTGAAACTGTCCCCGAAGTAGTTTCTGACTCATATAAACGGCACGCTTAATCTATCCATATTAAGAAAAAAATGTTAGTCTACATCAGCTTCACTTAAAATCAAAAAATAAATAAAATTTTAACAAAAAGAAAAACCAAAAAGTTGAGGCGCAGAACCAAAAATAAATACTTTAATTCTTCGTTTTTAGTACACTCTCTACTCACCTAATGTTGTCCAAATAAAATTGACCCAGTGGCGGGTGAAGACCAAAGTTGTGTTGTAGGTCAAAGATATCTCAGCCCATTTTTAGGACACACGACATAATGCAACCTAAAATAGTACATGACAAATACAAATACATAATACAAGAGCAATTAAAATACGAAAGATACATCTGAGATATTCATTTCGAACTTTACAAGATACATTATTCAAATTTTCAACTGTCCAAGCTGTGGTCTGAGGTTAACGCATCCAAAACAGGTAGTTTTACCCTTAACTTTGGAAAGTCGAAGTCCCTTTAACCACTGGGCTGTGGGCGCGGTCTCTGTATATTGTCTCTTGTCTCTGTAATAAGAATCCTGCTAACTTACACTAATTTATGTAGTATGAATTCGCTGAGAGCTGAGATGGCCCAGTGGTTAGAACGCGTGCATCTTAACCGAAGATTGCGGGTTCAAACTCAGGCGAGCACCGCTGATTCATGTGCTTATATTGTCTTTATAATTCATCTCGTGCTCATCGGTGAAGGAAAACATCGTGAGGAAACCCGCATAGGACAAATTTCATAGAGATTCTGCCACATGTGTATTCCACCAACCCGCATTGGAACAGCGTGGTGGAATATGTTCCAAACCTTCTCCTCAAAGGAAGAGGAGGCCTTTAGCCCAGTTGTGGGAATTTACAGGCTGTTGTTGTTGTTGTTGAATTCGCTGATAATATTATAAAATTCTAATAAATTTAAAACAATTCAATTCATCAGTCGGTTGAGTAATGGAAAACAAAAATACACCGTCAGATCTCACGGTCTCCCAATTATTTTTTCTGGAGTTCGATGAGCACTTTGGGTATCTGGTTGGTTTAGGTGTAGTTCTAGTTTCAACTACGGGATCAACAAAATTAAAAGTAATTGGATTTGTCTGCCAACAAATTTTAATAGGATCGCGGAACGATGAAGGTTGTGTTTACACTCCAGCGGCTCAGGAAGCTAATAAATCCGTTAGTTCTGCGCCTCAACTTTCTCCGAACTCGAGTGAGGGGATGGAGTGAATCTTTGCGCATAATTAACTCATTGTTGTATTTGAATCACTTCTAAAGAAGTTTTAATTCAATATTTACACAGACTTTAACATTGTTTACGGATATTTTTAGTAAGAGATTATAAATTTCCACTGGGCAATAACTTGGTAAAAAAAAAAAAAAAAGAGAATGTGGTAAAATTACGTCCAAGTTACTCGTGATGTTTTGCTTCCGGTTATAAAAGATGAAGCTATAACATGAAAACTTAGCGGTACCTGCCCACGTCTGAAGCTGTAATATTCGAATTAATTTCTTGTGTATATTCTATACATATGTATGACCATAAAGACTAATAAAATCTTTTAGTTTTGAGTAATAAATATTACCACGTAATAATGTAAACTTACTAAAACTAGTAACTTTACTGTAATATAACTTAATTTGTTTTTCAGTTAAGTAAGACGCATCAATGTTATTCTCGCGTATGTATTAAATAAACTGTTTTTTTTATTATTTATTTTAAACAAACTTGTCTAAAAAGCTACCCACTAATCATATAACCAAACAGCATAAGCCAATGTATAAGGGTCATAAAGTATAAGTGTCATTGTAGGCGACGCATTAGCGATGTAAGAAATGGTTAATATTTGAGCCATTCACCGCCAACATTCACTTTTACACAAAGTGGTTTCAGTATGTAAAGTTTCTCCGCCAGGTACAGCCAACATGTTCATAAATACAAATCAGATAGATATTGAACTTCAAATGTTTCTTGTAAAAGTTGCATGAAATTAAAAACCTATAAAATGTTTCATTTAAAAGTTCGAAAGACTTTTTGTAAGAATAATATTTCCAGAGGCCTCGCCAAAGCGAAGTCACGTATCTTGTTAAATTCGTCCGACTGTTTGACGTCACCTTGCAGTTTTCATTTTTATATTTCACTTAAATAAATATGGCGATGGAATTATTATTTCAAGTGCACATTTAAAACTATTGTTATACTAGCTGTGGCTCACGGCTTCGCTTACGTTTTAGGGGGCTAGTTGTCACGTGCTAGGAAAAAAGGTAACCTATGTCCTTCCTTGCAGTTCAAGTCTGTTCCGTAGCAAATTTCGTCAAATGTGGTTCATTGGTTTGGTAGTGAATAAGCAAAAGACAAACAGAGTTACTTTCAGATTCCGAACAGACATTGGGACTATAATCGTTTAAGAATATATATAGTTCTTATGACCTTTTACCGACGTAGTTGTTGTGTGGAAGCAACTTGGATTGAAATTTTCAAATAAACCTTACAATTTATTCCTCTAAAGTTTAAGTTAATTACTCAACTTTAATAACTTACTAAATTTAATGTATAAATATAAATATTTTAGTGTTTCGATGATTCTTGCTCAGTAGCCGTGAGTACACTTTCATTTACTTCAGTTTAATTTTAGCATTCATTAATTTCGTTACACAATAAATCTATTGTTTGAATTACAATCCTACAAGTAATACAGGTGGGAAAAGGATATGAAACATGCAGGTGTGCTTACAAACGGAAGAAATTTAACTTATTACAACCCATAATTAATACTAACTAAATATATCATTATTTGCTCCAACTTTCCACTCTGATAAAGAACTACTACTAATAGTAAAAAAATATGATTATTTTACTTTCTTTTAATTAATTAATTTATTTATTTATTTAACTATTCAACTTTTCTTGTAATAAACCCTCGTATATTAATTTGAAAAATAATCTTTATTACCATGGAATAAAGTATAAAATAGAACGTACATTTATTAGAGATATATCTAAGAAAATCTAAGAAAGCCAGCGCAAGTTGAGGCACAGTGTGCATTTCACCTTAGCACGTTATTGGTGATTTAAGAAATAATTAATATTTTTAGCAGCGATAATGTATATGGGCGATGGTGACCACTTACCGTCTGACAGTCCATTGGCCCAACTGAATCATAAAAAAGTAATCTCATTACATTTAAGCAAAATTATTAATTAGAAGTCAATTCAGTCGTAAGTTACCCGATCCGAATCCATTGTCCGCTCATACAATTGAATCATAATGAATTGAATTCCCTATTACATAACATCGCTGTAATTATTGACCTGGTTTCAGTGTTTCGGTGACAACTGTACTTCGTCGGTACGTATTATTTGTATAATTACCAGCTGTGGCCGCTGCTTCGACCTGATGGAAATCAGTTCGTAACTTTAAAATAAGATATGAAATAACAAACATTTGTATAAAATATAAGCATATTATACACTCTTTATTTAAAGCCTTCTGTCTTTCAGGCTCCTCATTGCCTGCACTAAAGTTTATTTTAATAATGAGAAACAAACAAACAAAAGGAGCTGAGATGGCCCAGTGGTTAGAACGCGTGCATCTTATTAAAAAAAAAACCCAGGCAAGCATCACTATGTATATGTGCTTGATTTGTGTTTATAAATCATCTCGTACTCGGCGGTGAAGGAAAACATCGTGAGGAAATCTGCATATATCTAATTTCATCGAAATTCTGCCATATGTGCATTGCACCAATCCGCATTGGAACAGCGTGTTGGAATATGTTCCAAACCCTCTCCTTAATGGGAGAGCCTTAGCCCAGCAGTGAGTAATTTACAGGCTGTTACTTTACTTTAAAAAACAAATATTACTATAGATAACAAATCTGCTATAGCCGATATCACTCACTTTTAATTGTAAACCCAGCGTGAAGTTACTTAGCTAATCAACACAGAACCGCAATGAAATACACCTAAACATTGATCGTGAATAAATCCATCTATTAATCAAAATCTAAATATACTTTATTCAAGTAGAATTTTACAAGCACTTTTGAATCACAAATTAGAAGAACCGACAAGAAACTCAGTAAGGTAGTGAGTAAATACTGAATGCCATATAAAAATTGGAAATTTGGAAATACATTTAATAAACCTTCCAATCACCTCATCATCCTTAACCGCGATATGCGTTATGCGTTATATGTAATGTACTCGCATGTATTATTTAACATAAAGATTTACCTGCATCTCCCATTGTAGCACGTGAATGTCAGGTAAAACCACCATCCTATTAAAACACTCTCATAGTCAGATTAAAATCCACCACTGTGTTTGGACACACACAATACACAACAACAACCTGTACATTTCCCACTGCTGGGCTAAGGCCTCCTCGCCCTTTGAGGACAAGGTTGAAACATATTCACACAATACACACAAAAAGAGTTTATGACAAATTAGTGATTTTTGCACGCGTTCTAGGCCAACACGATTTTAGTCGAAGGTCATGTAAAAAATTAACCGAACTGTATGCTTTTTTTTGGATCCGGTAAATGGCTTTTTGTACGTAAAGTGCATTGAAGTGGCGCCCTGTAACCTGTGGGCCGTACAGCCTCTATTGTTGCGTCATTTCATTTACGACAGAATACTGACACGTGTTTTATTCCAATATCTCGTGCATTTTAATGTATTTTATTTTGTACTTTTTCAGTGCGTTGGCATGCTGTGCAAAGCTGGGGTAAGCCTTTTTTTCTTATAGGACTGGATTATACAATTCCGTAGCTTATAATATTAATGCATGGCTATTAATTGATTAAACTAATATCACAGTCACTATAATATAAGTAATTAATTTTCTCTCCTGGTTTTATCCACGTTAAATGATTGCGTCTGGTTCATAAAGTATTTATCATTACTACATAGTATAAAACAAAGACGCTTTCTCTGTCCCTATGTATGCCTCAATCTTTAAAACTACGCAACCGATTTTGATGCGGTTTTTTTTAATATATAAAGTGATTCAAGAGCAAGATTTTTGTATATAATATATAGACAATATAGTAAAGAAACACTGATAATTTTAGAATGATCTAATGTGATGTCGTTAATAAACGACTTCTGTAGAACATTTAGTATTAATATTAGCTTTGCACCCGAGTGAATCTGGGGTGGGTAGCTAGTAAATGTATATAATTATCTTATATTTAATAAGTACTCATAATATTTATTTATTCCAAATATTTATTATTTCAGTGCGAAGGCCACCAATGTATTGCAAATGTAAGTTACAGTTTGTTCATTTTAATTGTTAGTAACCTAATAAGAAAGCCCAGTAGATGGGCAACGCGATGGTAAGTGGTCAACTCCCATAGCAAATGGCACTGTAAATATTACCAAATAAGTCACCAATACGCCACTTACCACAAGTTGAGTTATCATTGAAACCTGAACATATCTAAGCATAGTTTTGCTATTATCTGTGGGATAACTAGTGAGGTTTGTACTACCAAGTACGAGCACAAAATGCACAAAGCCATGACATGACTATATAAACAAAAACGTTTGCTGGGGATTGAATTCGAGATCGGTTAAGAATCTAATCTAAGGTTAAGAACGGAAAGACCTTGTGTTAAATACGAAATTTCGTTTCGATATAATATTACTCAAATATTCTTGGTAATAATTACACAATAAAACGAGAAACTTTCATCAAAATTAATTAAGTCATATCAGCTGTTATATGACATTTTATTAAACGTAACCTTTAGTTTACAACTTTTAATATTAAATATATATGAAGATTGGTAAGGAGCTAATTATTTATTAGCAGAGATTTGTGACGTCTCAGATCTTATTGTGTTTTTGTAATTCATTCCTTCATTCTGCTCTTTGAGGTAAGGTACAATAGGGGTAAGAAAATGTCCGTCACCTTAAGATCTATTTTCCTGTGCACTGTATGAGCGATAATCTGCTTTACCGATCGAGAATGACATATTGCGTCGCAATGATTTGATGTTTAGGTTCAAAAGGTACTAAGAGTTTAGGACTTGATAAAGGAATAACTTTAAAAACTGACGAAGGTTTTCTTACTCTGCCTGTACATAAGTTAAAGAAGCGTAGTGTTAGACTAGAAATGGAATATTTCCAACCCTTTTCAAGATCAAATAACGATAAAAATATATTTGACAGTGTACGGGAATGTCTTGTAAGGCGTGGGTAAGTTGTAATACTTTATTATAACAATATATACTTAAGAATTTGTTTGTTTGTTTGTTAAAACGTTAATCCAAGGCTCTACTAGTATAATTGATGACCCGTTTGATGCGGGCAGCTGGGCTGAGAGAAGCTAGTGTTGGACTCCGTTATAATAAATGATGGCAACATTTCCACAATTAATGGCAATGCTAAAAAATGATTGGATCCCGTCTGGATTTGTATAATATTGTTGTGTTGTGCTTTAAAGAGTGATCGATCCAGAACTACAGACAACAAGGACATATAATAGATATTATGAGAAATTATAACTAATTTTTATAGTACCAACAAAAAAAATGTTGGAGCCAAGATAGCCGATGATCGCGAGTTCAAACCTAGGCAGCACCACTGAATATTCGTGTGGTTAATTTGTATTTATAAATCATCTCGTGCTGGGCTTTGAAGGAAAACATCGTGAGGAAGCCTGCCTGTGTCAAATTTCTTATAAATTCTGCGACATTTGTATTTCACCAAATTTACAGGCTGATGTTGTTGTTGTAGTACGACTTAGATAGTAACGTAATTACTATCAAATAACCCATTTACGTCTACCTATATGACATAAGATTCATATTCGGTTTTTAAATGCAGATATGTAAACGTACCCCTCATTTGAAATACCGATTTTAACATAAAAAATATCTTAACACTTATGTTCTTTCATAATAAAAGTTAAATGAATGTTTTCGAACACCTGTATGAAGTTGACGAATACTGAAGCTTAAAACTTTTAAGCTTATTCAAAGCTTTGAGTTAACATTCGTTGATTTTCATACAGAATATATAAATTTAATTGCATACGATTATTTGCAAGTTTAAGATTAATGAAAAGGAGTAACTACTGAGTATCTTGCTGGTTATTTTGAGTCAAAGATATTTTTTCATGCAAATTAGATTTACTAATTTTCGAATCATACAAAAATACACTTTTATCTTTTTTTTCTTTTTGCAAAGAGCCTCATAATCTTCCGAGGTGTGTCGATGTATATCTGAGACTTTATTAGTTATATCAAAAAAATTTGGTGGTAGGGCTTTGTGCAAGCCCGCCTTGGTAGGTACCACCCACTCATCAGATATTCTACCGTTAAACAACAGTACGCAGTATTGTTATGTTCCGGTTTGAAGGGTGAGTGAGCCAGTGTAACTACAGGCACAAGGGACATAGCATCTTAGTTCCCAAGGTTGGTGGCGCATTGACGATGTAAGGAATAGTTAATATTTCTTACAGCGTCATTGTCTATGGGTGATGGTGACCACTTACCATCAGGTGGCCCATATGCTCGTCCGCCAACCTATTCCATAAAAAAAAGTATCTGTGCGAATATAGTTAGTATACGACTGTTTACTTAATTTCTTAATTAAATGTTCACTCATTCAAATATTATCCGCTCTCTCGTACTTAGATACGAGATTTACAACATACAACCACAAATAATTACACATATATTTGAATAGTCTCGAAGTAGTTCCAGTGATTAACACGTTCAAGCAAACAAACATATGAGTTTAATAATATACATACATACCTATATATATTAATATAATATTGTTTCAGTGTTCGGGTCGAGACTGTCAGAAATTTATAATGCTATGGTGACAGTACGTGACGTGTACGTCTAATAAATATATTAATAATTAATATATACGTTTTATTACTAATAACATTTATAAAAATAAATCAAACTTTTTGGTCGTAAAATATGGACGGTGTTTAACAAAAATGGCCGACAATAAGTTGCAGTTTCATAAAATTAATAATTTTTTTTAGTAAGTGTGTTAACTTTACAAAATATTCATTTATTATAAGCAAGCCGTCTTAAGGTAGCGTCGTTATAAAGCTCTATAAACAGCCGCAAAGTTAGCTAAAACTCTTGACTTAGGACTTGTTTTTATAACAGTTTTATGGTGTAGGTATATTCTTACAATTTGTTATTTTATTAACGCGGAATTTTGGTTAGATGTTTGTTTTTGAATCACGCCAAAATGGCTGAACGGATCTGAATGGCACAGAGATAGATTATAGTCAGATAGACAGCTTAACAGGACCTAAATCTAGCACTCCCCCTCCCCTCATACGCGGTTGATGCCACGGGCAGAAACGAATCGAAAATATATAAATGTACCAGACAAAGTTCGTAAGAATTGCATGGCAATGCTTTTCCTTCCTTTTGACTTTGGTATCAAATATATACTCTATGAAAAATGATGGACCCTTTTAAATGAAATCTTTAATGACAAATAGAATCGGAATCGATAACAATTTACTTTAATTTTGTTTACGTTTTCATTTTTTTTTCTTATACAGCTGTAGTACCGCTCTCTAAACGGTCAATTAATTTTTTTCATCTCTATACAATTAATTATTTCTTATACTTATCTTAACAATTTTTTATTTAAAAATCCATATACCTAATTTTTTTTCTTAACACATCTATGGCTGAATCTCTTCAAAATGAGATCATAAATGATTTTGTATGTGCTATCGTTATAATCACTGGGACACAACGGCTTAACGCTATTAATATAGGTACAAGATACGTGTAGCGTTATATTGAACAGTAAGTTATTTCTCCAGCCCTGCTATTTTGAGTTTGGAATGGCTTGAAATCGGTCAAGAGGTCAGTATTCAGTAGTCTAAGTGATTGAATTACACTATTTCTGGCTTGCGGTTTCGTCCACGAATATATCAATATTATATATGTATCATACACATTGACATAACAGTTTAAGGTGTTACATTTAAGATTGCATATATTTTCAAGTCTCATTAATGAGCCCCTTGGGATTCATCGTACTAAAAGGGTGTATAAAGCTTGATGATGTAGGGATTCAGTGATCTGCTATCCCACTTCTCAGTATACCTACCTAATTCAATATAAGATCTTCCTTAGGTTCCCACTCCTGGGTAAATGCGTATTATTTTAATTTTGTATGTAAACTACAAAAAACGAGTGCAATTAATGCGCGCATACTCTATTCCAATCATGAAAAAAAAAGCTAAATAGACAACTTTTGACAGAAAATAGGCTCGATATCATTGGTCGAAAACTTGATTAATCTATGATATTCACTGTGGATTTGCGAAAAAAAAGAGTTTTGAACGCCAACGAAACTGTTATCGGAATTTTGGACGTAAAATTAAAGTGGAAATACCTAGTTAAGCGTAATATTGTTTTATCTATATATAAAGTAAATTGGGAGTGTGTGTTTGTAATATTGAAGTAATCGATTTTTACTAAATGAATATGTATGTGTACACGATACATATACCAAAATAACATTTTTTATTATTTTGTCTGTCTGTATGTTTATTTTAGAATTATATATCGGTGCGAAACCGCGAATTTAAGGAAAACACGTGTCCAGAAATGATTATTTTAATAATTTGAAACTGTTTGATTGTTTGATTGTAAATTAATAATTTTAGTGAATTGTGAAATGTTTAATTAGTCTGAAATATTTTAGTGTTTGTAAACAGCTGTTATGTTGAGTGAATAAATCTACCCCTTTTTGTTATAAAAGACCAAGCGCCCGCCGGTATCGACAGGCTTGGTCGAGCCGTCGGAGCGATCGGACCGCCTCATATTGGAATAAATCAGAGAGGATTATTTCTTGAGTTTAGTTTCATACCACCGAAGATGGTTAAAGATCGAAACCCAGACACTCGTGACGTCAGTAATGCTGACGTCATGTTTATTTAAAAACGGGCTCGATCATGCTTCTCCGATATATATAAATTAATAAAAGTTACCCTGCAATATCCAAACATTGTCTCTCTTGTTTTACGTCTATAGATTTTCGTGTTCTTCAATCCAGTGGATTGTTAAAACTGGCAACATCGACGGACTGCTTCTGAGGACTTAACAACAAAACAATACAATTAAATGTCCCTTTAGAATAATACAAACATATTCTTTAATTGATTATTTAATTATCCATTTTTGTCTGTAATATCTTATGTATACACACACGTGTAGTCTTGTTAAATAATTTATTGGATATCCATAAATGTTTATTGATTACGTTCACTTTTGGAGTTCATGATATCCAAGGCGCGTTTCATAGGACCGAGGTAGCCCGTTTCCCTCGCCAAGGCAACCAGATTCTTTACTATTCTTCTGATATTTTCATCATATTCCGTCTCACTTGAATCTAAAAAAATATATTTTAGTTAATATTTATTAAGAAAATAAAGAAACCAAGATCAATGTAACTTATTTATATATGCAAGATGTAAATGAACTTTATTCAAAACGCTTACATGATGAGCCTGATTAAAAAAGAAAAATCATTTAGAAATTAGGCCGCGAAAATAAATAATTAATAATAATTTATTTTATAATTAATAAACATTAAATATGTTATCCCAATACCGTTTTATGTTTATTCTCATAAACTTTTAGAGTTTATAAGGCTACGACTAATTAAAAGAAATGTTAAGAGAAATTCTCATTTTTCAAAACTTTCCATCTTCCTTGAACTGTATCTGGAATGCAAATATTTTTCTCTTGTTTGAATGATTACTTTATAAACACGTAATATGATAAGTTTACCTGATGGCGGTGGTATTTGAACAGTATAAGGTGGTGATTGAGGAATGTCCAAGGTAGCAAAGTAGTAATGTCTATGGGCGATGTGATCGCTATGGATTTGCTTAATTTAGTTTGATTGAATGATTTAACAGGTCAAAAAGTAAAATGTATTAACATGACACTTTTATTTGGGGAGACTTGTATTTGTGATTGTAAAAAAAATAGTAATCTTTTTGATTCGAACTGAATTAATTCATCTAAACAAGTGGCTCATTAGCCCGTCAGCCTTGCTGAGCTCAATTCGACCCTACCCCGAACCTGCGGCTCGTAAAAGAAAAAAATAAGATTAAGGATATGAAAAAAGAAAGAGCGCGTCCAGAATGGTAAATAAAAAAAAATTAAAAAAAAAACAGAACATTGACAATCATAAAAAAGCTGACTCAGCCGCTTAAAAAAAATGACTACAACAGCCTTAATTGTTTACCCAAATGACGTCATAACATGCTTAAAAACTAATTTATAATCAAGCATATTATATTTCAAAATGCAATCAATAAACGAATGTTGTTTAAAAATAAATGTACTGCTTTAATTTAATACGTATTTTGATTAAAAAAGTTTTTATAACGGAAAGCGGAAAATCGTGTTGTCATAGAAGGAGAGATTCATTACTGGCAGTAATTATAAATTTTATTAAATCCAACCTACATCCATCCTTATAACTGTTCCATTTACCTTATTTTTGGGCAGGGCAAAATATTGTGGGTACAAGAACTTATAAGAATGTTTTTTTTTATGGAATAGGTTGGCGGACGAGCATATGGGCCACCTGATGGTAAGTGGTCACCATCACCCATAGACAATGACGCTGTAAGAAATATTAACTATTCCTTACATCGTCAATGTGCCACCAACCTTGGGAACTAAGATGTTATGTCCCTTGTGCCTGTAGTTACACTGGCTCACTCACCCTTCAAACCGGAACACAGCAATACTGAGTACTGTTATTTGGCGGTAGAATAACTGGAGTGGGTGGTACCTACCAAGACGGGCTTGCACAGAGCCCTACCACCAAAAAATTGGGAATTAGAATTAGAATGGGGTTGTTAAAATAGAAATTGGGTCATTCCCCCAATGTTTGATGATTTATTATGTTTATTAGTTACTAGGGACATAAAGTATTTTGAGAGAAGAGTGTCATTTTTAACTTTGCCGTTTCGTAAATTCAAATCGTTTGTTAAAAAAATACATTGGTAGAAAAAGCATATTATTCGATACAAGATTTTATAGATGATAAAAAGGCGTGGAGTTAATACCTGTTGACTTTCAAGCAGGATATATGAATTTAAATAAATATATTTAACTAACACGACTTTGTATTTTTTAAATGTTAAAAAAGAGTAACTACTGAGTTTCTTGCCGGTTCTTCTCGCCAGAATCTACTTTCAGAACCGGTGGTAGCTTCGCTTAATTGAAGAATGACGATTGAAAAGTGCTTGTAAAAGCCTACTTGAAAAGTTTATATGGATTTGATTGATTTTAGACGGAGATAAAAGAGTTGCTGAGCTACTTGATGGTACTGCTATATGGGTGAATTTCCCAGGAACAAAAATTACGTGGCATCAATGAAATCGGTACTGTAAAACATGGTTATAATGTTCTAACATTTTTTTCTGGTTAGGTGAAATAGTAATCTATGTGTAGCACTAAATATGAAGTTAAATAGGATTAATAGAAGCTCCAAAAAAAAAGTTACACCTCGAAATCTTTCATTGCCGTGTTTGTCCACACATTACCTCGATGTGTATTATACGTCATTGATAAAAATCTATTGGTTATTTATATTAAAACCAAGT